>NC_141732.1:72238668-72961168 GCF_971803275.1 Cyanistes caeruleus
AGGCAGATATGTGGCACCAAGAAGGCAGGTTTATGGTTGGCTTTCTGAGCATTTTAAAATACACTGTGAAATTGATTTGTCATCAGGACAAGAGCCTGTGCTTGTCAGGTCTGTCAGTCTCAGTTTTCAGCTGAGTTATCTGATTCACTAGGGCTCTGTTCTCCCTGTTCTATTTAAGACCAATAAAGCTTAAAATCCATTCCATAGTTTTCCCAGGCTTTTAGTGGAACTGAAAAACGCAGAGGAGGGGGGTCTGAAGAACCATGCCTTCCCTGTTAGCTTGTATGTGCCTGAAAAAACAAAAGGACAAAAAATACAACATCTACAATTCTTACATGGACTCTTATAATACTCCTATTCTACTGAAAGTTTTTGGACACAATGTCATTTCCCTTATGGCCTCCAAAATTCAGGTGCTTTCACACTTGAGCATGACTCTCTTGCCACATATAAAATCCTGTGTACCTGTACTCCTGCAGTTCTACATGCAAATAAAAGTTTGAACACATACCAGGGCTTGCCTGATTTACATGATTACATGCATGTCTAAAAATGTAGTCCAGAGTCACCAAAGTTAAGCTTTACAGTAATTGAACTGAAGATGGGCTGCTGCTGAGGGATGGCCTTCACTGTCCAGTGCAAATGGAAACCAGCAAAGCTTCCAAACCACTCCTGGCAAAAGGCGCCCTGTATATGCTTAGAAATTCCAGTTCCAATGAGAAAATATGGAACAAGCAAAAAATAACAATGAATTTCAGTTGCCATGCCCAAGGGTGCACACAAACCACAGGAACTCACAGACTGTCCTTGTGACCTATGGGAAGAAACAGTGAATTCAGAGCTCTGCCCTCAGATGCCAGGATGAGATGGCAGAGATGGTTTATTTTCTGCAACATGATGAGTCCTTGCTGATGCTTTTGCAAAAGAAAGGGAAAACTCAGGAAACAGGAGTCACATTTGGATGCTGTGGCTCAGCTGCCACTCTCCCAGGCTGGCTACAAAGCTCTTTCTCCCCATTTTTCCCATGGAAGCAACACACAACATTGCAAGCACAGGAAGCAGGGAAGGAAGCACAGTCCTCATGAGCCACCATGTCACCAGGGATGACAGCCTGCCCGTGGGAGTGCATGAGGCCATCACTCAGCACAAGTGACAGCTATTCCCCTGGGGAGCCACACTTATGCTATGTGACTATTAACTACTATGTACCAGCCTCAAAATGTAGCTGGAGAACGGGTGCACATCTAAGAACATACCTGCATGCCCTGATCACTTGCTAGGACTGCTAATAAGCACTGCCTTAAATAAGCTGGCCACATAAATATGTATGGAAAATGTATCTGAGGCAAGGGACATAGGTTTATGAAGACAGCTGCATTAGTGTGTGAGACAAAACCAGAAAACTACAGGAAGGGACAAATGCCTTTTGAAACTGCAATAATCACTTAGGAGAAAGTCCTTGGCACTGAGAAAATCTCCCTGATCAAGCTCTGACAGAGTTCAGGTCCAGCTCCATCTCTCTCGCAGCAGACTGTGCACTGTGACACTTCAGATTTAGACCTCCTTCTCTTGCACAATACCAGTGCAGCACAAGTGCAACCACAGCACACAGTGCAAGCTGAGTGCTTTAAGACGTCACTATTTTCATACCGTTCTTGTCGTGATCACTGAATTAGTGCTTGATTCGCTTATGATGAGGTGGTGTGCACTTCATAATGCTCATGTCATGCACTGTCACGTCATGCACTGTCAAAACACATCAACAGAGCCTTCTTGCTAAATGCCAGCTTGCCTGTGACAGGAGCCCACGCAGAAGGAATTTACAGACACAGGCTCTCTTCCATAAGCAACAGCTATTTTTATAACAGTCCATGTAATTCATCCACAGCTAACACAAGTGTCTTTCCAACCATTAGGAACTCCCTTTTATAAATGGGGATACGGAGGAGCTGGCCAGATATTGAGAAATCTATTTTGTTTCATTTTAAATCAACGTACCAGACTTATCATCATGTATACAGAAGAGAAAAACTACTTTGATGATTAAACACACAGTAAGATTTAATGTTAGGCACTATGCTAATGTTAGTAGAATGCATTTTTAAGCACATTTAAGGCATTTAAAGGCATTTCTCTACAGTTGCATTCAGCAACAAACCACTGGAAGCACAAGACATGCTATGCACTACCACACTTCCATGCTTACACACAGGGACATTAACACAAGCCATGCAGGACAATACCTTCAACTTTGACAAGTGTCCCAGTTCCTTAGCAGCACTGAAAATCAACTGTGTGCCCTATGGTTGCAGAAGTTAGAAAAGAAAGGAGGGAGGGGGGGAAAAAAAGATTATAAACAAGCTTCACATATTTGCCCTTTAAGCAAGTCAAGTTAGTTCACAGCAACTTTACATAACCACCCCAAGGCCAGGTGGAACAACTTGACTCCTTGCCAATTTATTACCTAGTACAAACCTGGCATTTCTGTGGCTACCACAAGTAGAGCTATTTCAGAGCACAATGTCTTGCTAACCAGCTCACTCTTGCTTACAGCAGCCACTCACTTATACAGGATGAATCTTTAAATGGATTGCACAGGGTTGGGGTGAAGGCCATCTCCAAACACTCCTTTAGATTTCACGTCTAAGTCCACATGAAGACTGCAAAGACTGGCCACAGCAAAAGAGCACACAACCTGAAGATGATGAGAATCCATCTATAGAGGTAAGGCCCAGTCATCATGGTTGGGCTAAGCACAGATCAGATCATAAACAAAACTAGACCTCAGCTGTTTAGGGGTGAGAGATTGCCAAAGTTTAGTGAGCACTACAGAATCACCTTCAAATGTCCTAGAGCTTGGCCAATGGCTCTTATTCCCTTACTGTGCCCTGCTGAAGCTGTATTACCAATGAAGAAACATAAAGGGAAGATGAACCCCAGTGACAGGAAATCTTGCTTCAAGGCACTTCAGTACTCTCACTGTAAAAAATATTTTCCTTTTATCTAACCTAAATCTACCCTCTTCTGATTTAAAAAAACTACATACCTACATACCAACTGGTTATTTAGGCATTTGGAAAATAAATGTTAGCATATAAAATATGTTTCAACTAGGACAGATTGCTCAGAGCCCCATCTAACTTGGCTTTGAATGTTTCTAGGGATGGAGCATCTTGTATGAGAACTACTGGTTGCAAGAACTAAAGGTCTCCAGTAAATCCCATTCTCCTTCCCTCCCCATTACTATCCTTTCTTAACAGTCTTTAACCCTCTCACTTAACCACAACAACCTTGACCACGCCCACCCCAAAATACCTCAAACTGTAATGATGCAAGATGTAAACCCAGAATTATTATACTGCCCCTGCCAGTGTCCCTCAGGTTTCATTTGCTGCCTTCCCTGTATTTGTTCACTGCCCTTTAGGTCAGTACTCTGTGGAATAAGAACTATATCACACAGGGATTTGCAGAGAAGACCCTGGGAACTAGCTACTACTGCAAAGATCACTGATTTTCTTTTTACTTTTCTTTTTTTTTTTTAAGGATTACAATGAACATCAGCTGCTCTAAAAGTTCCCCTCAGCAAAAAGTCTCTATATCTGTTGCCTAGGGTAGCAGAAGAAAAACAGGCAGCTAAGAGATATAACACTGGAAAATTTGATACTTGCTCTAGGGCAACTTGACACCCTCTGCCCATTAAAACAGCAGCCCAGACTGAATTTTTAAGATGAAGAGGCTTTTTCTTTTGTTTTTCCAGCTTTGGAAATTTCTTCAAGCTGAAAGACTCTACAACTGAAACCACAGACCACCTCTTGATTTGCTCTACTTGTAACCACCAGCTAACCGTCACTGTTTCTCAGCCTTTTATGTTTGTTGAATACAAACTGACACAGAATGAACATTATTGATTTTGTAGCTAAACAGAAACCCTTGATAAATGATTAAATTCACAACTTTTGGCAGAGGTGGAAGGGAAAGTGCAGGAAAGCACAATGAATCTACAAAGGAAAGTTCCTGAAATGAGACTGAGAGCTTGTTTTCTGTCAGTGTCCAATGGGTAGCGTTGAAGAGTACAGCTCTCTAATCTGAAAGAGCACACATTTCCATGTATTTCCACCAAGCAGGGTTGAATGTGACCACACACCAGCAGCAACAGAGAGATTTCACATGTGAAATAACTGACCACAATACAGGGTTTCACCAGCCTCTGCTACCAAACAGATGTGCCTGCTGTTCTGTACAATTTGCCATGGAATTCTTTTGACTTACAGGTCTTAAAATTTAAAGTTTTTGAGTCCATTGACCAAGCAGGAAACAAAAACCAAAACATTTTTATATCTGGAATTTTGAAAAAGGGAACAGTCTCAAAACACAGTAACATCAACCTTTCTTAATTCAGTATTTTCAGCATTCACTGGACACTTTTTTTAATATACATTTGAACAACAACATTGACCACTTTTTTTAATATACATTTGAACAACAACTATTGAGCACATAGTCTTGCTGCCTCATGCTTCTGAGGAGTGCAGGTCAGTAACACTGAGCAACAGCCAGTTGCTCAACAACAGTGTGAGTGGATATGCTTCATGGAACAAAGCTGTTCAGATAACTCCCAGTTCTTGCACGCTACAAAAATCCTCGTCAATCAGTGACAATCTCTGCCAACTCGTCTGCAAGGAGAAATTACTTTGCTGTTACACTGAGTTTGTCATCAATGCTGGTAGCATCTAATGAAACTTTGGACAGCTCCTTCCTCTGCCAAATGGCATTCTTGTAAACAAGATGCCATACTCCTCAGGAAAGTTATTTATGCATGGAAAACATACCAGAAAGCTCTACAGACTGCACTTTTTCCCATTGTGCCAGAGAGTGAGAACAACTGAACTTAAATTATCAGGTAGCTTTGAGAAAAGCTGCCCACAATGGAATTGATTAAAATGTCAAGGATAGAATATGAGGACAAATTAAATCCTTATCATGAATCATGCCTAGCCCTGCAGCAAACACAGCTGGAAAGGGGGTGGACATTTATGCTGTTTTTTCTGGCTCTTCTGTAATGTTAGTTGTACTTTCCTAAACACCTCAGAAACAAGGAACACACCTATAGAACACAACAGAGATTTTAAATTCCTTGTTAACGATCTGATGCTTTTTTGTCCCTTCAGTGAAAGCATGTAGAGAACGATCATCAGCTGAGTCAAGTCTAATTGCCGGAAGCCAACTGAAGTGCATTGATTTATACTCCAAGTGACTCAAACCCTTAAAATTTAACTGTCCTACTGCTCAGCTGACAAAGTTAGGAAACAAAAGCCTGTTGCAAGTTTTTTTGATTCCAATCCTTTTTTGGAAACCATATTGTATGTGATGCTTATTTTTCCGAGACATAACAGTGAAAGGAAGTTTCATCTCATTTATTTCCCATATTTTTTTAATTCCTATGTTCAACAAAAATAAGATCTGATAGTTTAACAGCATTTAAGTTCATTTTAAAAACTCTATTGTATCTGGCAATTTTTGTTAGCACACATTAAGATAAAACTATTTTTAGTTGTTGTGGTGTATTGAACTACAAAAATTGACAAAATAAGCTTGAAAGTGGGGATGAAAAGACAAAAATAATTACCTGTCAGTACAGAGAACTGGGGACATATGCAGTTCATTATAATTTTATTAAAGGCTAAAAAAGCTTTTTCTCTTCATCACAGGGGCAGCCTTGAACTCTTCTGCTCCAAGCTAGCACAAGGGAGAGGATTCATGTAAACAGAAGTTAAGAAAGGTTTCAGAAAACCTTTTAAAGCCACAATCTCCTCCACCACAGAGTAGCTCTGGAACAGCTCAGGCAGATGAGCCTGAAAAAACAGCCTGAAAGTCAAATGCAAATTCTGTCCTCAGCTTAAAGAAAATTAAGTTCTTATCCTGGGCCATGGTCTCATTTAGTCTAGTTTCTACTTGTCACTAGTCTGAAAAGCAGAAAAAAGCACAGCAGGAGCAAGCACAAACAGAGCCTCATGTGAATGGCTACAGTGTACTGTGTGAAATAAATAAAGGAGAGGCTCCTGAGGAATCACCTGGGTGTAAACTAAGCACTTCTTCTCTCACCTGACTAGTCACCGGTGGCATGGTACAGTTTCATTCTAAGCAGTTGAGAAAGAAATGTATAACTAATCTGTTACTGTCACTGAGTGCTGTGCACTGAACCCCAGAATATGGATTCCCAGAGTGTATATCCACTCAGCCAAGACAGAAGGTGTTTAATTACATGCTGGATCTTAAAATTAGTGACGTGTGAACTACTTGGTGAGTTACTGGAGATCATATTGCTGCTAATCTCAAAGCCACAGGCAGAGAGTGCTCAGAGAAGTTGAAGTCACCCATCTGAAAGTCATGAAGAAGTCTCAGATAAGACGGTCAGAGTGGGAGGTTGTAAAGTTGCCCTGTCTCCTTTGGATCCCTCACAGTGCTCACACTTTCTCACCTGAGCCCCATACAGCAGAAACTTCCAAAGTGAAATTCTTAAGTCTGGAGAGAGGTATTTAAGCACCATACAGTGGCAGGGTCATGCAAGTGACAGGTGAGGCATACAGCAGGGTGACAGGAACCTTCTACCTGAATATGCTTTCTATGACCTACACCAAAAAGACTTCCGCAACTCCAGCAGTTTTGCAGAAAGATGAGAAAATATTCCATAAAAGAGATTCTTTTCTACCATGAATATCTCCTACTTCTTAAGGGCTGCACATGAGTTTTAGGATGAAAATCCCTGTCAGTGGTCCTTCAAACACAGAGAAGGCACCACTAGGGCTTTCAGTTGCTGAGGGCTGGGAGGAAAGTGTGTTACAGTAGCCTGAGGCTATTTGTGTCTGATGGGTTTTCAAAAGACAGAAAAAAAAAAAAAAAGAAAAATAAAAAAAAGGCAAAGAAAAAAAAAGCAAACCAAATTAGATAAGAGCAGCTTGGCACAGAAGTAGAATAGCAAAGAGAAAGTACTGCTTCGGCCCATGCTGGCAGCCCCAAATTTTGCCTTGCCTTGCCCTGCTAGCCCTCACTGCTGGGAATGATGAAAATCTGGTGGTGACAGAATAAATTGCTATGCTCCAGAGAACAGTGGAAGCAGCTCTTCATCCTTGCAGCTCACCTGACCTCACCAACAGTTTCCTGCTCAAGGACTGCAGACAAGGCCATTTTAATCATTGCATTGTTCAAAACTGTCCTTCTGGAAGAGCAACTCATTTCTACTTTAGACTAGTTCAGCTTCCTTGCTACCATACAACTAATTAGACACCAAAAAAATCCAGCTATGAGCATTCTGCATTATGTCAGACAAGACAGCAGAGGCTTCAATTTGCTTCTCAATTTGAAACTGAAATGATGGCTACATGAAACTATGAAAAAAATCTTTAAGTGGCTTATAGCAACATCCTGCAGGTTGGAAGAATTGGCTGATGAGAGTTATTGCCTCCTTCATGATACAAGTATTGAATCACTCTCCTACTCTGCCTTTGAAATTCAAAACTAGAAAGTATAAAGCCCAAGCAGCTCCTCCCTAGTTCTCTCTAAGCCCTTGATCTCACTGATTCCATTCCAAATGGGTCATGTTAATGCTGCTCCTACACGATTTTAGCACCTGTCCCCAAAGACTCCTTTTTAAAAGCAATGCAATTAAGACAAAGAAATTTCATCTTCCTAAATTCATTTTCTTTTTCTTCTTCACAAATCATAAAGGCAAACAGAAATTATTACTCCAAAACTGAGCTCAGAGAAAGCAGTCTTTAGCAAATTACACCTCACGCTAATTTCATGGTTGTAGGTACAACAGCGCACTTCATCCGAACAGTTTTATTTAAAATCATCATGATCAGGGCCAGAGACAAGGGCCTTCCCTCTCAGAGTAAGAAACACTTATAGCAAGAGGTAGGTTTGTATCATTTCCCTGGACAATGCAACCCAAGAAGCCCAGTTCAAATATGTGAGGGAACTGCTGGATAGTGAAAAACACTCTTGTTCTACCCAATATTGGGAAAAAGGTAAGGCTGCAGAAATGAGTTACAGACTGCAAGTTCACTTTAACGGCAAGATGAAAAGAAGTTCTGGATCATCTGTAAATAATGAGGTTACAGCCCAAACTTCACACTGCATCCAACTGAGTGTCATCCCCCAGAGCAGCTGGGCATGCATGACTGACATTTAATCAGTTTCTCTGGTTTCTCACAAATGGGGAAGAGTTAATCTTCCATTGTTAAAAGCATCACTACATTCACAACACATATCCATCCAGCATGTCCACACAGCTGAACAATTATACAAAAGACTGCCTTTGAAGAAAAACTATCTGGACTCGCTTCCAACTCCCCAGCATCACAGAGAGAGAAATCCTGCCAGCCAATGCTGGTGTTAAAGCCTTCTGCACTGGGTAAAAAGGGAGATGGATGATTAAAAATCAAGCTCAAATCAACCATATTTATATAGAGAAACACTCTGGCTAATAGATGACACGGCAAAAGTAGCTACAAGTCAAGACCTAAGGCCATGAAGACCAACTGTTCCATAATTCACACACACACAGACATCTCTCCTTAGAGGACTGCACAACACTAATCAGTGCAAACTGATACACTGGACAGAAACTCCTTTTGGATCATGGATTTTGAATTGTGTGTTTTCTTCTAGAGCACACTCTATACCTTGCAACCCTACCATAAATAGAGATGTTTTCTTTCTTTCTTTCTTTACCAAGTTACAGACATATTTTTCCATCCTCAGGCAAGCAACATGCAGACAAATTTACCTGGATGGATGACTCACTAGGTCAGGGGTATGAGTTACACAGGCAATGGCAACACTTTCTGGTATGAGTCAGGAAGGATAAAATACTTTACCGTATGGTCTGTAAGAGGAGGCAGCACAATCAGCTTCTCCATGGTGTTCATTACCACCCTCCAGAGCTCTTTCAGCACCCGTTTCAACACTGTCTTTTCACACACAGTCGCAAACAGTGTCAGGCTGCAGGGAGAGAGCAAGAACTAAGTTCAAAGAGCATAATATGCAATGAAAAAGGAGCTGCATATGGAAGATTCAGTGCCCTATCCAAAGCAGCTTGTCATAATAATTGTTTAAGGGTAAAAATCTTTGCTTTTCAAAAACACAGCCTGTTGTCACCCTTGGAGCTCTAGCACTAAAAACACTGGCCAAAATGGATGATTGACATTTCTGATGTCAATAATTTCTGTTTATTGACCTGGGGATTGAAGGTGTCACTTGGTGATAGGCGGTTTGGAATAATATATATAATCCAAATAAGAGCAGGTACCATTGAAAAGGATTCCTTTAAGAAGATGTATTTGGTTTACAGAGTATATAAAAAAAATTATTAATATAGAATAGCTTTTAAGCTTCAAGGGATTACTATACTGATTTTTGATGAATACTTAAATTAATACTTCCCAGAGTGTTCTGCAGAAATTCCTGCACAGCTTCTGAAAGCTGCTGAAGTATCTAAATCTTTCACCTCTAAAACCACCCCAAAATATTTAACAGACAACTCCATATTTTGTTGATTGCATTCACCAATCACCTGCCATGTGTTTATCTGCTCTAACACAAGGAGCTTTATTTCCCTAGGTTTTCTTTATTTATTATTCTACAGGTTATAAAAAAAGGGCAAAAAGTGCTAGAATCTTCTCTGAAACATTGGCTGAACTTCAGCATTTACTGTGAGAGCTACAGAACAGGAACTCTGTGGCCAGTAGCACTCAGACAGCTGATTCTTTATTGTGTAACATCTCCCAACTTCCCTTCCTCTCACAGCTGGTTAAACAGTAAATGAACAAAACCAAACAAGGATGGAACTGACATGGGTGGGTGGGATACAGGAGGCATTAGAAAAATACACTCCTTCTGTAAAGGAGGGAAGAAAATAATTCAAGCATGGATTATCATAATCGAAGTTATTTGCTCCACAGCTAGATGGCAAGCCTGTAGCATACCACAGTCCCAGTGGTACAAAGGAATCTGGCTTTGCCGGACTCATGAAGGCATGCATGGAAAATGATCAAATGCGATGGCTCCTAGATGTAATGACTGCTTCAGAGATGACTTAGTACATGGTGACCCAAAAGAAAGACAGGATAATCAACACTAGGAGCAACCAAACCCCCTATATTTTAAACTTGTAAAGCTTCCCATCTCTTGCAGCATTTATTATGAAAATTGCTGGCCATCTCTTACTAAATGAAGAACTGATGTGCATCAGCATTAAGTTTAACTTGCAGAAAGATTAAAAACTATTTCTCTTTGCAGTTCAAGACTTGGCTTGAACATTTAACTGTCCTTGTCCAGCTGAAACATGCTGCATGGTATTAATGCAACAGTTAATTAAAGGAATGGATCAATCATGTGCATGTCCCATGGTTCAGATGCTTATTTGCTAGTCAGAACAGCAGCACATAGGACTAGAACACAACTATGACATGACTGTGATACGATGTACAGTATGTATCAATATGTACATAAGCACTGTTTGCAATATGCTTGGTAATTGGCTACAGTGAATCCTTACAGAAAAAAAAACTGCAGCTAGAAAATTTAGAATTTCCGTCTTTTTCACTACTTGATCAGCAGTGTGTTTTGCAGATTGCTATAACTGCCAGAGGCAGGAAGAACTGAGAGTGCGCTTTGGCACTGAATGAAGGCTGAAGAGCCCATCCATGGCTTGTGAGAGGCAGATATTGGAAGAAAAGCTATTAATTCTTCTTGAAAATTTGGAGACTGGAAATCTCAGTAACAATCCAAGAACATGGAGCTATTTTCCCCTCTGCCTCATTCTTGTTCCAATCCAATGAACTGTATGTGTAACATGTATCTGAACACTCCCTTACTTTCCATCCAGGAAGTCCATCAGTGGCCTCAGGACATTATCTGCATCTTGTGCAACTGTGTTTCTGGCATTAGCAGCAGAATTTGCTGTCCCTTTCACTTGACAGAGGATATCAGACATTTGCTTGACACATTCATCAATCCGAGTCTGAAAGCTGCACAGATAGCAAGGAGAGAAAAGTAAAAACAGTACTATCAGTGGCAGAAATACAACATAAAAAGTTTCATCAGTTTCACTTTTCATTCCTGAGACTTGCTGTATTTGTTTGTTTGTTACTAAGGGGGATACTCTCCAGTTCCTTATGCCCACCACCCACAAACATCTGACCACCTCTGAACAGTCTCATATTTGAGAGGAGTTTGCTCATTCATATTGCAGCCAGAAATTATCCTTTCCTGACTTCAAGAAATGCTTAGCTCAAAGCACCCTGCTGAAACCTTTACTTTCTCCACCACAGAGACTGGGATATCACACGGAGCAATGACACAATGCATGCCCCGCTCTGAGCACCCAGGAGTCCATCAGCAGAAATCCAGTAATGCCCCATCATAGCTTAAGTCTTTAAAATAACAGAGACAGCCTGAAGGCAGGCACCAGCTTAAACCAGTCCACTGCCATACAGTTCATGGCAAGTGTCAAATTAGGATGTGGGACTCAGCTGTGCAAAGTGCAGTCTCCCTGTAACGAAGTGACACACAAAGCATTAAAGCACAATTACTTTTCTACCTCTTCCTGCTAAGAGGAAATTCAAAATTAAATAATGCAGTGATTAAAAATTATGAACACATCAGCAGAGTTGACAACTAATCAATTCAGCAAATAAAGGAAAATGCTTTGACATTTAAAAGAACAGTTACTAACAACAGGCACTAAAAGTGACATTTAACTATCCATTAATGGCACAGAAATTTGAGACCAGGAGGAGAAGTCACTGTTAGGAGCTAGGGTAAAGATTTAAGAGGAGGTACAAAAGTTTTGAAGACAGCTTTACAACTGCATAAATGACCTGAACTTCTGTGTGTGAGCCACTGGGACACCTGTGGGTTGGGTGTGAGTGTTCCATAGCTCTCACCTTCCTTTTCCACCTGGTCACCTTTCCTGCTCTTCCACCTGTAGCCTCATGGTCCTTCCTGCTCAATTCTAGGCTGCCTCTTATTGGAGGCATTTCTGAAAAAATCCAGAAATGTCTCCCACCTGCCCTGTTTCTAACTGAAATAGCCCTGCACCACTCAGTTGTGGCTGCAATGTCAGCTTAACCAGAGACCTAAGCCACATCAAATGAAAGAGCTTAAAAAAATTTCTGTGCCATTACCAATCTCTGTTCTGTCACAGGCCAGTCCCACCCTACACTCTCCCTTCACTTCATCAATTGCAGGAACTTGCTTCAAGATGCTTTAAAACCCCCAGGTCAAGGATGGAAAATAACAATGCCTTCATAGATAAAAAGTAATATAACTCAAAATGGTTGCCAATTTTATGAAAAATGATATAGCAGTTACTGTGGCAACAAGTTCACCTGAAAGTGAAGCTTGTGTAGATGTACAGCTTAACAGGAGCCCTTGGCAGCAGCAAGCTAAAAAAAAACCTTCACCTATGCTGTCAGACAGGGCCTGCTGCTCCCTAATTCCTCCAGGAATTCCTTCCTTCACTCCTACAGCCTCCAAGAACAAAACAGCAGCTAGCCTTGCATGAAGGATAAACCCTTCCAAGACTTATCTTCTCTCAAAGTAGAAAATGCTTCTGTGTCCAGAAAAAATCCTCTCTCAGCACAAGGGTAGTGAGGCTCTCCGGACATGTGCTGCCTTCTCATCAGATATTATTAATTTCACACAGATGAAGAAGAGTTAGATCTGCAGTGTCAGGTGTGCACAGAGGTGAAAAAGTAACTGTTTACTGCACAGAATATTGTGGATATCTGCCTTATCTCCTAAGTTTATATTCTTTAGGGGATCGTGCTTATATAGTACATTGCAGCTCTGCTTTTCACTCCCTGAGACTGTTAAGGAATAAATGAAGCACCTGAGACATCTGAATGTCTGGATCTCTGGCTGGCTCATCTCTCTAAAACACTCCCCAGTATGTATGCTGATACTGGATAATCTTTTTAAATCATATTATCATATTTCAAGATTGCCCTCTAATTATTTTGTAGCAATGACACCATGGAAACAATATTCAGATTAAAAAAAAAATTCACCTCCCTAATCATTATTTCTCAGTCACTCTCTAATTATGAACTTTATTGATTCCATTCAGTTACAGTTTGAGTCTTTCCATTTCTTGCTGTAGCATCCATTACTGGCCATGGGAGCTGCTCACTTATCTCCCTGCTTAGCTTTGTGTGCTGAAATCCAAACAGTCTTTGACAAATCCCACTATGATTTTTTAGCCATAAGAATTGCAAACCTGTTAGCCCTGGGAGGCCAAGTTGGAACAATTTTCTCTGCCTTGCCCATGTTCAAGCTACACTACAACTCATGCCTGCATTAATCCTGTTATAAAGCACAACATGAAATTAACAGAGTTTGTAATGAGAAGTGGTTGTTTTCAAAGATCAGTAAGGAGTTTTGTATTTTTAGATTTCACTTAATTGACAGGCTCTATAGTTCACTACAAAAGTCTTACAAAGTTGAGCACATTTTTATCCTCAGGTAGACGATAACATAATTTGCAATAAAACCTAATTGCCATCAATTACTGTGGCAATACTTAAAAGAGCTCCTTGAAACACTAGATAGCATTAGCAGCAGCTTTAGAACAAGTCAATCTCAAATTCTAAACCTGTTTCCTTCTTATTCCAGTATTCATTTAACAATCAGAAATCAGTCAGCTGTTTCATACACTTAGAGCAGAATGTTTAAACAAGAATGTTGCTTCATAAACGCTAAGCTGGAAACTGCTTTTTGAGCAGTAAAGGAGCATGCAATTCTGTTACTGACAAGCACTACTTACTGAAAAAAAATAAATCACTCCGTGTAATTCAAATACATTTCACAGTTGAGAGATCTCCATGTTACATTTCCAAGCAGAGAAGTACAGACGAGAAAGACTTAAAAATTTTTTCTCACTTCTTTAATGATCTTTGTATTTGAAAGGCCACAAATTTAGAACAAAAAGAAAAACGTAATGTAGTTCACAGGAGTTTCTTTTCTTTCGAACCTGACTAAATGAGATTAGACAAAAGGAAGAAATGCTTCAAGGCCAAGGACCTTTTAGTACTGACCTGTTACCAAACACTGCACTGAGCTCATCCAAAACATTGTTCAGCTTCACCTGGAGCTCTTTGAGATGGTCACTTGCTTCTGCATCCAACTGTGGATGAAAAAAAAGAGCATTTAGTTTGAACCCAGAGGGAAATCCACTGTCCTTTGCAGTGCTTCTCTTCACTGTTGAGGCTACACTTAATAATAAGCAGGCGAACTATCCCCACTGGACTCTGCCAGGTAGGATGCTCTCCTCCACTGCCTGCTGCTGCTGCTACAGAAGCTGTGAAGTCATCAGCAGGTATTTGCCTAAAAAGCAGCAAGTAATTTCCCCAGGCTCCTATACCCTTCAATATCCTTCCTGATGTTTGTAAAGTTGAGGAAGAAAGGGAACATGAACTCCCTGTGGCCAAGAGTGTATCTAAGATGAGAATCCATCAAGTACTGTACTTTACCCTGAGGTCACAGGTCATTTCACCCCTCTGAGTCTAGAAGTACACAGAGCTTTTCAGACTAGCTGTTACTACTTGTGCATTTCTCCATGCAAGTCTTGAAAGAAGTTATTTCACCTTCCACCCTGCTGTCAAGTATTTCAACTGAAGATTGACCCAGTCACCGCTCTCAGAATGTTTGACCTGAGTTGTTTTGGAAATCTGGCCACAGTATCATGGCAGGAGCTGTTGTGCACTCTTGTTGATCATTTGTGGAAAGTAAAATCTCAGCTACTGTTATCGAGCAAACTTAGCTCTGCTCTCACATGCAACTAGACAGCTTTTTGTATACAAGTGTTCAGAGGAAAACAAAAGCCAAGTTTCCTAGGCACTACATGAATGCTGCTGACACCTTGTAAAGTTTTCTAAGGAAGTATTTTTCCTCCACTCTTATCAGCCCAAAGCCACCTGTTTTTAAATTAAACATGATTTACAGTGTCTTGTATTCCAGCTGCCATCACCCTCCCAGCCTCAAAAGAGCCACTTCTGAGCAACATAGCTGCGTGTACACATAGCAACACAGGATGAATGCTTTAGGATCATTTGCTCATAAAAAGTAACTTGTAAAACAGATTTGCCTGTATATGCAGGCAGGCAAGATGTTTGTAAAACAAAAAGCTTCCTCTAAGGCAGAGCATCTCTTTAGGAATGTAATGAACCATGTACCAGTACTGTGGTTAAAAATCAGTTTAGATTTTTTATGGTATATCCATCTATACAGGATTTGAACACAACAGGAGTTCCAACCTCTAAAATCAGTGCTGAAGCCCTTTTCATATTGCTTCAGCATCTGTCAGAGAAAGCCAAGCCTTAGGGGATTTGGAATCTGATCCACTCATTTTCCTGTTGTAAGCTGGCATGGAAAATTGACTCTATTACGCATTTGAACCTGTGCTAATGAAACTTCTGGATCAGAATTTTAAAAGTAATTAAAGTAAAAACCAACAACCAAGCAAATGATGATTACTTAGGCCTTGTAACTTTAGGCATTGCTGCCTCCGATTATTTTTCTCTTATTAAAGTAAATTTATTTTCCTATTATCTTTGTAACACTTGTGCTCTGTGACGGCAGAAGGAAGCTAATGTCATGCCAATCAGCATTCATTCTAGCCAAGCTCGTAGGTAACAAAATAAAAACAGCATTTGGTGGTGATGGTTTCTCTTGCCCCTACATTAATCCTTCCCTCCTACTGCGTAAAGGCACAGTGAGTCACAAGCTGTCTGATTCGCTCTCTAGTATTAATGGCACTGAACTGCCCTCTGATTTCAGCCATTTCTGCCAGGTTTGAGGTAGGACCAGTTCATGATTCATCAAAACATTTCACCCAACTGCTTTTTCAGTCAGGGAAAAAAAAAAACCAAAACAAAAAACCGAACAACAACAAAACCCCCAAAAACAATAATAATAAAAAACAAACAAAAAAACACCAAAAAACCCCAAAATAAAATAAACCAAAAATAAACCACCCAGAAGAATTTGGTACAAGCAATTATTCTTCACTATTTACTTTTACTTTATAATTTATCAGATGCACAGCTTAGATGATGCCTGAGGTCAGGATCAAGAACTTGTTGCCCTGGTTCATAAACTGTGCAATCAATGATTCATTTTACTGTGAGGTGGCCTGGAGAGCTCAGTGGCTACCTTTAAGCTTTCCCTTACTGCAAACTGATCGTCCTCATAGCAGATGTGCTGCTGTCCCAGTACTGCAAGAAGAGACAGCTGACACAATGCTTTGCCAAGGGGATGAGCTCCAGTATCTGTGGTAAGGAACTCTCACTCCTCCAGAGTATCAGCTCACAGCTCTCTGGGTACAACTGGCAAGACAGCTGCCCAGATTTGACTTCGAGGTGCCCAGCCTCATCCTCAGAAGCCAGACCCTGGTAGTAAGCATTCTGGTTCAGCATCCACAAAGTCCCCTGTCATGCCAGAAAAGCTGTTGTTTTCTGAGAACTGCTACTAGGGAACAAGGACTCCACCTAACACATTATTGATGGTTAATGATTAGGCATTGGCCTGCTTTGGCTCTAAAGCAAAGTTTTGGGAATTATCTGAGTGTGATATAAGTTCATTAGGAAGGTGCTGGTAGGTGTGTACTGCTGTTTCCTACACATAAATCTATCAGTTACAGACTACTGCAGCATATGGTATAAACTGCAAACTTGGCCAATGTGGTGAAGCACTGATAAGAGTGCTCAAATGAACCCACAATGGTGTTGCTGCTGCTGCTCAGTCAATGAATTTTAAGCATATCAGCTATCACTGATAGCAAGAAATGCTACTTGGACTGCATGATAAATCTGGCTGGTACAGCAGAAAACAGGATTAGGCAGCTAGGTCACTGCCACATGTCACATCCACACCATTTCGCTCAGTGGGCTTATGATCTCCATTCTGTGGGTGTATGAGAGATAATTCAGAGGAAGAATGGAAAGTTCTCTGTGCAAAACACGGGACAGTAGCCACAATGAGGTGGCTTCTGATCTCTGAGCAAATGTTTCAATTCTAGTTGAAATAATGGCTGGCACAGCCACAGTTTTGGGTCTGAGGCTAGAAGTGTGATGCTGAAAACTGAGGTACAAAGATGGAAAAGATAATCCTGTATTTAAATTTCAGGGAAGAACTCAAGTCTCTGTTAAATTTCTGAAAATATTTGAGACTTGGCTTCTGAGAGAATCTGTGCCTCAAAGTCTCATCTGAACCCATTTAGGGCTGGAACCTCAAGTCCTCTGCTACTCTGAATGGTGGCATTTGTACTGAAGAGCTATCAACTTGAATTTAGGATCATCTCCTCCTCCTTTCCTCATGCATGAAGCAAAACCCCTGAGCCTAAGAATTTGCAGTGATGGGCTTCCAAGTTTTCCATGAGACGTAATTAGTTCTTCTTTGGTTTCTACACACACTCGTGAAGCGTGAGTGGCCAGAACTGGAAGGCTTCTCTGTAGGTGGTGTAGGTGGAGAGACATGACTCTTGCCTTCTAGAAAGCTGAAGATGTTAATCAATTCCCATCTATAAAAGGCAGAGTGAAATCATCAGGTCTGTTCTGGCATATTAGCAGCTAAGAATTATGCCCTGCTAACATATTTTAGATTTAGCAAGTTATGGAGTTCATCTGATTCCAGTTTGAAGCTACTGATTTTTGTTCTGCCTCCCTCCACCAGCCTGTGGGAGCTCAGCAGATCCAAACCCCCTTTAGGGATGTGCACTGAATTTTCAGGCATCTCCCCACTTTCCTACAGGATTCAAGAGTAAGAAACATGGAGCACTGAATTCAAACAATAGCTGCAAACTTCTCAAATATTAGGACAGCCTTAGCTGTGGCATGTGGGATGCTAAAGAGGAGCAAACACTAGATACCACAAATCCTTTAAGAATATTCCTATTTAAGCCTTGGCTGTTTCTAAGCTGTCCTGCAATTTGTTATTCAGATGGCTAACATAGGACTTAAAATGTGGGCTAACCCTGGCTAAGCATTAAGAGAGAGTTTCCTGAAGCTTTAATTGTGAAGATTAGCTTGAAACCAAAGGCATGGAAATTGTATGACGACAATATGCTGCTACTCAGCAGCTAACTCCTTGGGTTCCCTAGGCAGTTCTTGTCTCTAATATTCACCTCACATGCTTCCCTTGGGGTAAAAAGGTATAGAAGTGTTTTAAACCAGTCTTTCACACTACATCTAGACTCCAGCAGTGTGCAATGCAGTACAGCACCTTTTAATTTCACTGCCATGAGTTCTGTACTCAAGAAAAGCTAAACAAAATAATGGACTGCAGGCTGAAGTCTGCTGGAAAACCACAGAGGTGGTAGAGAATGCAAGTCATATTAGGTTTTTATTAGGAAAAGTATGAATAATTAAATAAATGTTTAGGCACTAGCCTAAACACTAGAACTGACTGTAGCCCATTCCAGCAGAGAGCTAAATTATAATCTCTACTCTGCTGGTGTATTGGAGATGATTCAGAGGAATCCAAGGTTTCAAAAAGTATTAATGCATGCAGTTTTTATCCAGGACTCACCTCCCAGTTTTACTATTCATTACACTTTTAATGCTATCTGCC
Organism: Cyanistes caeruleus; assembly: GCF_971803275.1. Lineage (NCBI taxonomy): Eukaryota > Metazoa > Chordata > Aves > Passeriformes > Paridae > Cyanistes > Cyanistes caeruleus. The sequence continues at coordinate 72,257,299 of NC_141732.1, forward strand.
ACTTCATAAACACTGCCTCTCCAAAACATGATTTAGGGGATGTCTGAGAATGCTCCGGAGTCATGATGAAGCTGTTTTGATCCCATGAGATCAATACAACTCAGAAGGGAAATAAAAGTATTAATTATAATTCCTATAATTTATTTAAGGTACTTTTCTCTGTGTATGCATGTGTATTTACGTATTTGTGTGTAATATATATATATATTTGCCTTGACCCAAGGGAATCCCTCCAAACAGAGCTCCCTAAAGCTCTGCTCCTGTCCTTACTGTTTCTGACTAGAAATGTTCACAGACCACATGATGTTGACACATTAAACCCAGAGATTCTGGGCAACTTTTGCCCTATTTGGAGTACAATAGTTCAGAAAAGAATAAGAAAAGTAAGGGGAAAAGGTACCATAACTCATTGAGGGCAGTGGCTGCATGAGAGAGCAAAGGAAGACACTGTATACAGGAACCCAATCTCAATATGTAATATTGGGCAAGCACTCCTGTTCCACACTATGCCACTATACTGCAGGATGACCACAGGTGAGCCCTGTCCCTTAACTGCCCTCTCTGCAAAAGGGAGTAAGTGACCTGAATTTCCCTAGGGGGGGTGCCCTGAATCTACTGGCAAAGAACACCATGTAGCAGCAATATTTCAGAGCTTTCCAGAGCTGTGCAGTGCTACAGCTACAGCTGCAGATCGAGATGGATCTGAGAATCGGAAGCAGATAAAGCCACAAGCACATAGTAACTGAAACCAGTCCCCAAGGTCTGGCTGCACACATAGCACAAGTAACATACCTGCCACAGAGCAATGGAACATTTGGTACCTGGCTCTCAAGAAGGCCTTCGAGAACACAAGAAGTTGAACAGTTCAAGACCAGGGCATACCACTATGGTAGTTTCTTACTCTCCCAAGGAAGTTATTTTTGGGTAGACTAGTCAGGATAATGCTTACTTTTGTGCAAGGTACCGTGTCATGTATAGATGACCATAGAACAAATGTGCCACAGAAAGTAAGAACTGTCCTTCCTGAAGGAGGACAGAACCCACAGATGCATTTCCAGTACGTTCTATTGTCAAAACTGCTGTCTCACCTATTGTTACCCAATTGTCAGGTTCAATCTGCAGCCAAAAGACTACTCAAACTAGGACAAGACCTTGTTTACTCTAGCAAAACATAGAACCTGGCAGTTTTCGAGTCAAGAAGCAATGTACTACACAGTCACCAAGCAGGAAACCCCCAGGGACAGCAGATAATGCAGGCACCTAACACAGCACAATTTATTTCTAGTGATCAGTGGCAGCCCTATGAAGTGCAATAAGTACCATTTGAAAAGAAAATTTAAAAAAATCATTTCCAAAAATCTGCTTCCTAGTGTGTTTGCCATATTTCTTCCTGTTTTACTCCTTGCTGTCTGGGTTCCTCTCCCCTTCCAGTCTTTTAATTCCACAGTATAGGAGCAATAGTGGGTTCATTACCCCTTTTTTACCTCACTTCCACCTCTTGTGGAAGGTTTTAAAGGGCAGAACGCAGAGAAGAGATCTAGTCTAGGGAAAATAGTCAACAACCTCAAGAAACAATTTTTTTCTCCATTTATTTAATACAGTATCAGGGGATACTTTCAATTTTAAATACAGGGAAACCCTATTTAATGGCTACCACTAAAGAAAAAAGAAGCAAATTGATTCCTTAAAGGAAATTAAATGCACAGGCATTAAAATTTTATAGGCCACTTCACAAATATTTCATCACAACTTCATTTTTTCCCAAAAATCATTATTTAGCTACTGCTGTTATTACAGCAGGAAGCATAAAATGCTAGTTCTTGATGCAGGACTCAGAAATTAGAATTATTGAGATGACATGTGAAAGAATGAGAGCAGTTTTCCTTGCCTCACAGGATAAAACTATCTGTTGAGATTTTTGACACTTCACAGAATTCTGCCACTGAACACAAGCAAGATTTAGAAAAGCAATACAGGCAAAAACTGAGCTGTCCATCAGCAAAGCTGACTGTCCTCTTGGCATACAGGTCATAGCACAGACTCTATCACAACACAACCAAAGAAAATGCACTTGAAAATAATTTTTCCTAACATCAGCATCAGCAGGCTTTTCTTCATCTTCCTGAATCTTGAAAAGCAATGAAAAAAGAAGAGAAAAAAAAAAAAAAATACATATATTACATCAGAACAAAAACAGTGCCCTGGGGGAATAAAACATTATTTCTATAAAAATTACCGTCTTGTAACAAATGGACACATCTGAACTTCCTTCAAAACATGAGAAGACACTTGCATGTCTGTAATGTATTACATATTGGACATTTAATGCTAAAGGTGCTGTCTCACATTTATATGCCATATAAAATGATTCAATGTCCACACAGTACTGAGACCTCCACCAGCCACACCCATGTGAGCAGAATAAGCAATTTTTTCTTTCCTTTTCTATGCTATTCTGTGCTCCAAAACATTTGCTCCTGCATTTGATGACAGATTTAGCTGGGAAGCCTTCAGTCATGGCTGTCTCCCCACACTTACAGTGCCAGGTATCATAAGGCTCTCCTCATGGCTGCAGTCTTCAAGAACCAATATGATGCAAACCCAGCATCAATCAAAATGAATTCAGCAACGATGAGGAAGAATGAGAAATAACACAACACTCAGTCTCTGAGTTCATTTACCTCTTTACCACCCATGGCTTCAAACATCTTCTCCAGCTGCACCCGCAGTTGTTGGATGTTGTTCATCAGGATGCAGGGCTGAATGGACAAAAGCAGGTGACTGTTACTGCTCAGGATGCCAACACATGTCACCAGTGGGAGACCTTGTGCCTCAACACCCCTCCCCAAGTATCACCATGTCCGAGGAGTTACACAGGAGGCAGGGCATGCACAGATTTCAGCACTCAAATATAAAAAAAATCAGATCAACTTTTCCTCAGCTTGAAATGGTATGTTCCCAGTTGCAGAATACCCAGATGAACAGACCTCTCTAAGTACCAGATCTACAGAACAACCTGAGCCCACTTTTATTTTTTTAAATCACACAACATAGGCAGTGTGGAAGCTAATTTCAAGGTGCCCTGACAGCCTCCAAACCCTGCATATCGTCTTCAGGACCTGTTTTTATTTTAGGTCCAAGCAAGAATTCAAACTTCAAAAGCATCCAAATGATGATGAAAACAACACTGAAAATACATCATCACCATGGTCAGGTGCAATGTGAGACTGGTTTCATCAGGACTACTACACGATTCTTTGGGGGAAAAGGAAAGCTCAGCATAACTCACCAGTTTCTCCTTGGAACAGTAGGACTCAAAGCTCTTGGAGAGTATGTCAGCATATTGCATCAGCACTTTCCCAATAGTCTGCAAAGACAAGATGTGAGCTCTGTTACTTGTCTTGCAGAAGTCCAGGAAGCAGGAAAAAAAAAACAACAACAACATACTATCTTACACCCCATTAAGAAAAGATAAACATCTAAGTGCTGAGGGTATTACCTTAGCAAACCTCCTATTGTAGTGGGCAACAATAACAGGGTCTGGGCACTCTAGCTTCTTAATGATTTCAAAGCTCTGGTTGAGCTGGGTGAACACATCCACCACTGAGCAAGAGAACAGAGCATGCTCGGATGTTTGCTGGAACTAAAAAAGAAGTACAAAGAGTCACTGTCAAATGGAAAGATTTGAAATACCATGCTTCAGTTTCAGTTTCCATCAACTATTGCTCTGAAGGCAGGGTAACTTTACCAAAACCTACATCTTCCTCAGAATTAGTCAGAAACTCTTTAAAAGGCCTAGAGGAGATAAAGAGCCTTTTTTGTTTGGATTATAAATTTACTGTCCTTCATTAACTGTGATCATGACAAGCATCAGGGAAATGTACCATGATGTTGAGATCCTTAATGCAATGCGTGGTTTGCCTGTCAGTTAATGAGGAAAGAAGGAGTAAAGAGCTATTTTAATTTTTTTTTTTAGATTTGGCTATTAAACAGAATGTTGCATGAGTATCACAGACTACAGTGCCAACACTCACTGAATAACAGGAAAGCTCTTCTCTTCATTGGCAATACTCAGCAAATTAAGAGTAAGATTGGTCTGTCAGTGGATTAAGGTCACATTCTCACTGCATGACTAAGTACATGCAAAGTGCCTCAATTTTCAATTTCAATTACTTCTCCCAAACAGAGAGAGCTGAGAGAGCACCAAGCCACTGGCTGACAGATTAACAGCACCAGAACAGACAAAAATGAATGATATGCACCTTGCTGTTAAAAAGTTCTCCGTGACCTGTAAAGTACTAAAATAAATGAGTTTCCCAGTTGTTCAGCAAGCAAAAAGAACCACATTCTCCATTTGCAAGACAGCTGAATTGAAAGTGTTTTATTTGGTTCTGTGCACTGAATGATGCAGCACCTAGTTATGCACTCTGAGTGACCTACATACCCCATCTTTTTTATCTCTCTCCAGAGCACCATGCAGGAAATCTAAGGAAACATCTTCATTTTCATCCAGCCATTGCATCACAAACTGCTCAAACCACCTGCAGGGGAGGAAAGACAGCAAGTTACAGCAGGAAGAGGAGTACCCCAACCCCACCAAGCCTTGTGAAAGCTGTCAGATGTCTGCTGTCAGATGTAGCGAACATACTTGCACCCCTACACAAACTAACAAGGCCTGTACCATTACTTGGGCTGGTTCTCAGCTGGTTTTGTCCCTCTTCCTATCTTTTATCTTCTTGATACCCACCTCATTAGGCCCTCCCCCTTGAGAGCCACACTTAACTTTGCTTCACCTCAAAACACTGTCATTTTTTCCCCTTCCATCCACGTGCCAGAGAACACAAGGAAGACCTCCACACCCACAGGCACCTGTCCTGCTGCTCACTTTGGTGTAGCAAATAGGCAATGTGAAAACAGGCAAGCTGAGAAGCAGCTCCAGTAATGGGATCTGACAGCTGGTCCCTCTGTCCTCTGCTCCGAGGGACACACACAGTACAAAAGGGGGTGTGTGTGTTTTTGTTGCCTGTGTTTAAGCAGTAACACAGCACTTACAGCCTTATCTAAATGTCTCTCTAGAATTTGTTGCATGCAAGTGCCAACACAGCACAGCTGAAGCCAATCTCAATTTCAAATATTACTAAACAGCGTTCACAAACAAGAGAAAGAAGTGTCCATGTGTAATTTAGTTCATACAAAGGATTATTATATGAGCTTTACAGAGCACAGCCTCCTCTGCCCAGGCAGCTGTGTTCATAGAGATTGTGCTAATTGTGGGCTGAGTTTGCAAAGAACATGAAAGCATGTGCCAGACATGAGAGGGAGATCAAGAGCAAATTCACAGGCAGAGCATACTAGATAGCCTTAAATAATCTCTACACTTTGAAATATAAAGCACATCAATGCTAATATTGGAAATTGTAACTGACACAGTGTTAAAATGCCAACAGCGACCTGTCTATGCAGCCCTATTTATTACAGACAGCAACAGTGGAACACTGTCAGAGACATATGGACTTCCTATATTCTGGAAGAATTCCTTTTGAATGGCACTTCAGGCTCCTAAAAGTCAGCATATGTTGAAGTCTGCTGCAAGTTTCTCAAGCTTTCAACGTTTTCTTTTAAACTGTAATAGTGTATTTTAAACAGCTTAAGCCTTAGAAAGGAACTCAGACAGTTTACAAGGAAGCAACTATACACCTTCCACCTGTTTCTCAGTTCCCAGGCTGTGAGCTGCTGACTGCTTCACATGTCACAGGTCAGCGTGCAGGAAGATTACTTTTATACACCAGAAACCACAGTTTTCACTCTGAGGAGAGCAACTTCCTGATTATCATTCATCCTTAGTTATTGCACCACATTCACAAGAAACGGCCATTTGCTGTTGAGAACACTGCCCATTTTTATGGATGCCATATGTTGCTACACAAAATCAAGTGCCTAGGTATACCTAACTGTCTTGCCAAATTGTCTAAGCAAAGGTGGCAGAGAAAATGGTAGTGTTGGGTGGGTGGGAGTGCTGTATTTGCTCCCCCTCCCATAAAAAAAAGCATCACCTTCATGACAAGGTTTACTATGAATGTTGAATGAACCACTTAGATCAGAAAATTCTGTAAGAACATCTGCAAAGCCAGCCTCAATTTTGTTCTTTGTCTGACAGAAAAACCTGAGAGATGGAAATTATTTATAAATACTTCGATTCCACGTGTACATTCAGGGCCAAACTATGGTTTGAGCTGTAATACAAATCTAGAACTATCATAGGCCAAATACCTCTTACAGTATTTTACTATCAGGTCTTGGGCTGCTGAGCAAGTCAGGGGGACTCCAAGGACCATGAAGGCAACATATCCAGAACAGTATGCAAAATTATCTAGCACAAAAATGAATAAAAATAATCTGATTTCATGCAGAAATAGCTTCAAAGTGCTATATGGCAAATATCTTCTCCCTCATCTGTTTCAATTATTGGTCAGGAAGCAAACTATAATGACTCACACACCAGCACTCACGGCTGCAACTCACGGTGCTGCTTCAGAGACATTCTGTGCTCACAGGGGTCAGCACAGCCTGGCTCAGATGGCACAGCCAAACTCTCCAAACAAGCTTTGCTCAGAATACACTTCAGTCCTGCCTGCTGGGAAAGGCAGCAGTGCTTCAGGACTAAATGTAAGTTCACCTCCACTGGCTACCATTTCAGCTTGGCCATGAGCCAGACTCCATCAGGGTTGCACTCTGCAGGTGAATTCATCTTGCTCATTTGCTGTGGATATCTAGGGAACAATCTTTGTGCCTTGGCAAAAGCCAAGGTAAGAAGATAGGCAGGGTTCCAATGAGTGAAAGAAAAAATACTGTTTGATGAAGAGAGCCAGAATAAGTCAACAGGATCTCAAGAGTATTTTCCCTCACCAGAGAGGAGGTAGGCTTCAGTACAGCCAAAATGCTACCTGCATGCCAAGATCAGTGTATAAACAAAGCACAGAACACATTTACAGACCTAAAAAGCTGGGTTTTTGCAGGAACTGACGCTTCACAGCTTTTAGCTGGCAGAGAGGAAGTTTTGAAGTTTCATTCCTAGTTATATAGCTATTTCCATTTCAGGAAGTGCTTCTGAGCTTCAGAAAATAAAGGGAGTTTAAAAACTTCAACACTCTGGACCCTGTACTCTGTTCAATCATATCTCAAGGCTACCAGGGACATGGTTTCTCAGAGTTTATAAAGTGGAAAAGTGAATTTGTGCCTTTTGTCTGACAAGTAGACAGACAGCCCAACCATTCTCTGGACAGCAGCAATTTAGTTTCATCTAAGGAGTTTACCAATGTGCCAACCTGATGTGTAGACTCCTTTGTTTAAGGAAGTTTTGAGGTTAAAAATACTTGTGATGAAACAAATCAAAGGACAATTCATATCAAGGGGATATTTTGTGATAGGTGAAGGTTACAGTTGAGATAAACATCACCTGTGTCTGACAATATGGCTATTGTACTGAAATACGAGGGTGAAGTAACAAAGCCAGTGGCTGCAAATACACATGAGCACTGAAGCTCTATTGCAAAGGCCAGCAGAGCAGAACAGACTGCAGAACAAAACCGAGCATCATTATCCTGATTACACAGGAGAAAAAGAGAGATTAAGAATATCTGATGGCTTGCATGAGACTGCCCTGACTCAGAGGCACAGCAAAGAGAATGGGGCTTCTGAGACTGTCACTCCAGCACCCTGCTTCACTTGCTGACCTGATTTCTTAATCAGGCCCACAGCCCACACCGAGCAATTATGCCCAACTGCCTCAAGTCTGATTAGTATGCAGCTAGTACCAGGCTTGAGGGACTGCATGCACAACAGCATGGCAAGAGAATTCAAAGTACCAAACTGGAAACACGGTCCAGGAAAAATGTGTTTGTCAAGAAGGGCAAAGTGCTGCATTTAGACAGCACGTAACACTCATGTACAGGGTGGGAACAGCAATTTTGGGCACAATGCTGAGGGTGTCTGCAGACCAGCCAGTGGCCCTACTGGGAGCACCACCAGTCAGCAAAATATGTGAATAAAAAAAAAAAAAAAAAAAAAAAAAAAAGTTGCTGTCAACACAGCACATGAAAGCAGCAGCGCTGTCTGCAAGGCAATGCTTGGCAAGGTCTAGATGAAACATCAGTATTTAAGGCCAAGTGTTATGTTCAGATACAAATTGTTTGGAAAGAGGTGAGTAAACCTCACTTAGAAGGAAAGCTAGGAACAAACAAGAAGTAGCAGAAGGCCATAAAGAAGCACAAGCAAAGCATTTTACTCTTGTAAAGCAGGAACAATTTATTCTCTATGTGCAGCCTTTAACAAGCTCAAACTTGAAGCAAGAAAGATTTGGAGGGGGTGAAAACTATGTTAAATTCCCAAAACCCAGTGGAGGAGTAACAGCGAAACACAGAACAAAAGGAGTTGTGAAGAAAACATTACTGCAAGTTTCTGAAAACCAGTTAAAACACTGCTATGCAAAGACCCAGAATACCTGCTGCTGTTGCATGAAGCAGGTGTGGGACTAGTTACAGTATTATCTCCAGGTTTCTCAGACAACCTTTTGGTCTCATACACCTTCTCCAGGTCTGAAATCTATTGTTGCTCTTTTTAAGTCAGAAGTTGCAAACAACTGCTTAGAGGTCAAGAGCGACAGCTTATCTGATGGTTCCAATTAAGCCACCCTTACTAAGGTTTCCTTTCTTACTAAGGTTTCCTTTCTTACTAAGGAAGAGAAAACATTATTTATAAATCCTGTTCTGTGTGTGTACATATGACAGCCACATACACTACATACGCATAAAGCTCCTATTATCTTCTATTCAAGAACTGCCCACACTGAAGGCACACAGTAGCTTGAAATCTGTCCATGCCATTGCTAAGTTTTGGAAATGTTGGAAGGTGTTGTAGAATAATGGACTGAGTTGGGTGAGGGGCAGTGGCACAGAACACCACAGGGGACAAACATGCACATAAACACAGAAAACTGGGATGTAAGAAATTATGTATCTTGAAGGCAGCCACAGAAGAACCAACTGGCCACCCTATGAACAAGGTAACAAAAGGAAGCAGATAGTGGGGATTTACTACAGGAGACATAAAACACTCACGCTGGATATTCAGGCACTTTTCCCTTGAAGGCAGGCAGATCACGAACATATTCGTTGTACAGCCACTTCACTTTGAAGTGTAAATTCATATAGTCTGCACTTTTACACAGTCTGTGTTTCTCATGTTCTGTAAGGAAGGGGGGAAAAAAAGCAGTTAGGTCTGAATTCACCACTGTCACCACACCAGGCACAGGAAGGACTTACGAAGCATGTCTGCAGAATGGAACAATGTTGAGGGTGAAGCATCTAGAGAGCTGCAAAGTCTTCACAACATCGGATTTTGGCAGCAGGCAGGCAGTTCTTGGATGTTTGGACTACTGGGGCTCTGGAGATTTTTTCTGTAGCTCTAATTAATACTTTCATTTGTTGAACATTTTTTTGTTGTCAAAGCAACAAAAACAGAGCAATCTCTCATGGCCTTTTCATTTAACCTATCACAGCTGAGACTCCATCTTTGCAGGGGAAAAATCAAGGTGAGCAAATCTGTTCATTCTTGGATATAAACAAAGGCAATACCAATATGTTACATTACATCCCCTTGAGACTAGAGTGGAGAGCACCAAGAGTTTGACAGTGCGACTCAAGCTAGATCAAACAAGCTATACAGCCGTCCCCGCTCTCATTTGGAGAAATTAGTATTTCTCTTCCACAAAGCAGGGTCTGCTGCTGAGCCTCCTCCTCCTGCCAGGTTTCCTTATGTTTTTGTACCTAGGCAATGTTGGGAAGATGGAGCTTCTGCACGTATAATGCCCATACCTCCACAATACAACCCTTCCCACACACCTACACCACTAAAGCACTGGCCATAATCAGACCTAGCTTCCGGCAGTTATCATCTTTACAGATCACTGCTCCCCTTCATCTGAAGAAATGTATGGTCCATGTCGTCACTCTCAAGGCCCTTCACAGCCTACATCCACACTACCATCTTTCAGCAACTCACTCCCACCTCTGATCAGCCCACAATTATTTATTTAAAATATTTGCTAAATTCTTCCAAAAGCAGCAAAATGCTTTCTCCCAAGCCACCCCTCATGTGCTTCCACAGGCAGATCCTTCTACGGTAGTTTTTCCTCAAAATCTTCCATGAATATATTGAAATTAATTCCTTTTTCACTACATAAGGACTCAGCAGCTGGCTTTTGCCTGCACTGTGACCCTGCATCATCAGGTGATCAATTCTGCACTGCTGCTCCCCAAGTACCTCCTGTCTGCATCCACCTCTTTCTTCTGCCAAGCTTCACAGCACGAATATACTTTGTGCCAAGCTTCTTTGTTCACTGTAGCACCACAGCAAGCTGCTCTTCCATGACTACAATGTGAGATATTATATGAAAACATACGTGATTTTGGCTTAGACTCAGGTTTTTGTCCTGTATTTGACTTTAGACTCTTCTACCTTTAATGTGGAAACCTCATCACTGATGTAACTTTCCAAGGGCATCACTGCTCATGTGCGGACAGGTTTCAGCTATGTTAAAAAGAGGGAGTATTCTTCTCAACTTTGAATAGCTTGTTAACTGATAGGCATGCTTATCTTACAACATTATCCATTTTCAGGTAAATGTGAATTTGTGCAAGTAATTCAAAACATTGAGAAACTTCCACATCTCTCCTGAACCTTCATCAACATGCACAAGAATGAAGTGTGAATTATTCAACTGAAAACACAAAATCCAGAGTAATCTTCATGTAAAATTTTTCCATAAACCTTGTCAACTGTCAAGCAGCTCAAGGTTCCAGTGGTTTGTTTGCAAGGTTTTGTAACAGTGTAATACACATTTCCTTCTAGTTCACATACCACAGACCCACACAGATACAATCTCAAAAAAAACCAAAAGAATAAAAGAATGAAAGAGAAACCCAATCTTTGTTTTAAAGAGATTAAAATGCCCAATATCTGAGAGACATAATCCTCAGGAGTGATGGTTCAATGGACAAATTACATGTACTATGGTCCATTTCAGTCCACAGGGAACTGTGTAAAGTCCATTCCTGTTTTACATTAATAACCTCATCTCTTTCTTGAGCACTAAGAAAGCAGGAGTATATGAAGCATCTGAACTGCTGACCCTCTGCTATCCCTCAACCAACGGTAGAAGAAAATGAGAACTCTCTCTGCAGATCTAAAACTGGAAATAAACAGAGCAGTGACTGTGCCTGCTCTGCTCCCTGTGAGTGAGGAAACCGATGGACAATTATAACTTCATTAACTCGGATGTGTGCTGCCGCCAGCTGCTGCTCCCACATGTGGAAAGTGCTGTTCCTGCTACAGAAAAGTCTGACTTGGATGTAAAAATGACTTAAATTTAGTTCCTCAAAATTAAACAATGCACTAAAAGCAAGCAATTCAAGCCTTTTCCTGCATCTAAAATACTTCTAAGTTGCAGAAGTAGAAGATGCAAAGCAGCCACAGAAGCATAAACCTAAGTACAGCTACTAGGACTACCTGGCCATCTAGGCACTAAAGGAGACACTTCACACTAAGGGAAAAATCACAGAAAACTAGAAGATAGGAGAGGTCTTACCACCATAAAAGAGAACTTTACGTATTCGAAAGAAAGGAGGGGCTTATGACAGAGAAAAGACAAGAATGAACATCTCAAATGTTCTGGATAACAAAGAAAGCCAACAAAACCTCCCTCATTCCCAGCTTGCATCATCTGCCCTCCCCCTTCAATGGACCCCACATAGTTTTGATCAGTTGCTTCCTTTGTAAGTGGAAATGTTTTTGAGACCACCTGAAGGTGACATAGAAACACATCAGTCAGAGACATACATTGAAAACCCATTTTAGAAAAAGTAAAGTGAAGATCCTGGCAACCACCAGTCTTAGAACATTTCTCTTCTGCTTTATAATCTGCTGGCTTTTATAGAGCTTAGCAGCAACAGCAGCAGCAGAACAGTACACAGATACTGTGCAGCAACTGCTGTGTTTCACCCTGAAAAGATCACACAGATCTCTAAGTCCCTCACACTTCCTTAGCAGATTTCAGCTGCAAATAGTCTCCCATGGAGAAAAGCTTTTGGAGTCACCAAGGCCATATTATTATGCATTAATAAGGAACTGCTGCCTAGCAGCACACTTTCTAGTACTATGTCCAGTTCTCCTTTCCAGGCTAAGAACAGGACTTCTACCACACTCTTCAGTCACAGATTTTTTTTTTTCTTGATTGTTAGCCTATTTTTTATGGGTTAACTTCCAGCAAACAATGCCAAATTTCTGTAAAGAAACTCTAATAGGTACCAGGGCTGTTGAAGTGTCAACACTTTAGATAGCTGGCACCTGTGTGTGCCTCTGATCCCCTTCTCCTTATTAGAAGTGAGAAAGTGGCAGAATGATTTATTTCAATTCTGCCTGCCAAGTCTACTCAGTTGCTTTTCCTATCAGAGATGTTTCCAATTTGCAGCTCTCCTAATACTGATGTGTCCAAACGAAGATGAAATGTTGCTGTCAAGGATGACGTTGATTTTCTATTAACTGTCTTTCATGATGTTCCTAGCAAAGGAAGAGCAGAAGCCTCTTTGCTTGGGGTGTTTGTGCTTTCTGGGTGACAGAGGTTTCAGGGAGCACAGTGAGAAAACTACTAACTACAGCTAGGTGTGCTAACAGAGAGGCTGTCCAGCTGCTTGAGCACCAGGCAGCGTCTCAGGGGTGGAGACAACTGTATGGTTTGAAAAATCATCCTTTACCCTACAGGGATTCCAGGGTAACATGAGCCTGCCTACCAAATCTGGAACATGTGTATCTGACCTGTACTCTTGCTTGGGCTGATGGGGAACAAGGGACACTTCTCAAAGACCCAGCAAACAGGCAAGGGGAGGGTCTGCTGTGCATGGTGCCTTAGGAAGTCACTCCTGTGGGGGTGAGAGAAACCGGTGGGGTAGAACCTGGAGCTTCTGCTGTGTCTCAGACACTGAGTCTCCTTTGGACAGCCAAAGGCATAAGATCCAGCAGTCAAACACGCTGCCAGCAGAGACTACTGCTACCAGCTGCTGATTTACACAGAGAATAGGTGTTCCATTTTCATGATTGAACATTTTACACAATAGCAATCTAGCTCTTCAGAAGGTGCCCAAAGGACATATTGCTGCAGCATCTACAGGCTGGCAAGAATTCCAGATCTGAAGCCCTTAACATGCTAGGGATAAATTAGGATTTATGCATTCTCCTGCACAGGCTGCATGGTGCATATGGGGGTAAGCTCCAGCTGGGAGAAGCATGATGGGGAAAAGGGAAAACAACTCAGGCAGCCAGGCACTGCTTTCCAGCTCAGAGAAGCCATCTCCCACTTGAGCCTCCCAAGTCTCTTCCCCACAGCCTACTGGAGAGCAGTGTGGAAGCGTCAGGCTGAAAGGAGGGAGGGGGCAGTTTCACAGAGTCAGGTCTGATCTCTTTCTACTCCAAAATCTCATTACAGCACATACCCTCCATTTCTACAGCAGCAGTATGGTCTTTCAAGTCTCCTTTGCAGGTCTGTTTATTGAAGGCATAAAATCTACAGAACACTAAAGCTAGTGTTACACACTACATCCAAAGTGCTAAAACTATGGGTAACAAATGAAAGTCTTTGTCTACTCACACCTACAAGCTCCTTCAAAGAGCATGAACTTACCACTTGGTGAGGTGAATGAGCTCATGTTATCCAGAACTTAGGAGAAGAACACAAGGGAAAATACCACAAAGAAAATTAGGGGCAAGTATTATACTCTGTGCTCATGGGCACGTGTCTCCAAAAAACAGATTAGTTTTCCTTGCAGAGAGCTTCTGATCTCACAGCAGACAAGAAATGTACCCAGGGATTATGCCACAAACTGAGAAAAGGAATATGAAACTCTTGGTGCAGGTTAGCTGGTAGAAAAACCATCAACTAAACCTGAGAAATGACAGAGCCAAGAGCTGAGGTTGGCAAATCTAATTATCATCCTACACATCATTTAAACAGTTTCCTTTAATTCCTTTTTCCCTAGTTCAAAAAAAAAAATAAAAATGCAGTGTGAGCTAATGCAATCATCTGTATTTAAAATATATGTAGTAAGGCCCATAATTGAATTATTGTAGAGCTTGTTCTAAAGGTTATCTTCACAAGTTTCTGGAGAGCAAAGCAGTGTGAGGAATCACACTTGCCTCAAATAGAATTCTGCATCCTAAGCATTTCTTGAATATATATTTGGAATAGACACATCCTAACACAGACTCTATCACTGTTCAACCCTCCTGCAGAACTTGAACAGTTAGACTACAAATAAATTACCATGCAGTTTTAATTTTTTTTTTTTTCAAAATGCAAAATCCCATCCACCAGCTGCATTTATATCAACTTTTGTCACCAAAAAATATTTTGAAGAGGGATGCTCTTTTAAGCAAGTATTTACTATGCACTGAGGAACTCATGGGTGATACCAATCCTTGTCTCAAGAAGCTCACAAGTGACCAGAAGTATATCAGGAAAAGGTAAGATAAGCCCAGAGTCATCAGTGGGGACATGGTATGAGAAATGAACAGAGGAAACCTGGGAGACTATGCTAATCTGGGCACCGGCAACCAAATTAAAACAAAAAAAATAAAAAAAAAATTAATGTCCCCTTTGACAGTCATGTAATCTGTAACCTTTTTACAGCTGCATTTTGGATGTAACAGGGAAAGGGAATATTAGGAAGGTGAGCAGCTATATCTGGAGACATGCAATTCTCACTGCTGCACATAAAGGAGGAAGATAGGACACTTGTAACATGTAGGAGAGCAAAATGTGTTAGAAATTCCTGAAGCAGAGTACACGGGAGTAGAAGAAACATGGAGTGGCTTGGGTTGGAAGGGACTGTAAATACCATCTCACTTCAATCCCCCGGCCATGGGCAGGGACACCTTCTACTAGACCATGCTGCTCCAAGCCCCATGCAGCCTGGCCTTGAGCACTGCCAGGGATGGGGCAAAACCAGCTTCTCTGGACAACCTGTGCCAGTGCTTCACCACCTTCACAGGGAAGAGTTTTGTCCTAGTATCTAATTGCAAACTATTATCTTCCAGTTTGAAGCCAGTCCCCCTGTCACTATACACTCTTGTAAAAAGCCCCTCTCCATTGTTCTTGTAGGCTCCCTTGAGGTACCCTAGTTAGGTCACCGAGGAGGCTGAACAAATGAAATTCTGTGTCTTTCTTCATAGGAGAGGTGCTCCATCCCCCCTATATAAATGAGGACAAAATTGAAAGGGGAGTTAAAATGGTTTGCAGAAGCGAACAGTTTTTAGGGAAAGAGTACATGAAATTTTCACCACTGCCTTATCTCTAACACATAAGCAAGCAGTGACAGTCACTATAAAAGAGACCCTTCAACAAAGTTAGTAGGTCATAGTCCTTCCTCCCAGTGTCTATTCTTACACGAGCTCAACCTCACATGATAAAGGCACTGTAGGGTACAAGCATATACAGGAAGTTCCTAACACAGAATTGAGAACATTTCATCCAGCCCTGCATTCAAGTCTACACCTGGCAAAGACTGTACCCCGACAGCACAGTCTCTACATCTGTTGTACTGACAGAGATTCATAAAACAAATGGAGTCAATCTTTTCCACCTACAGAGCAACCCCACAGACTGCTTCCAAAGAACAAAATGCAGGCAGCTCTCTTTCTAGCAGCATTTTTTTCCTAGTAATCTGAAGAGTCAAATTGGCTGTCACTCCTGTAAGTAAGTTCAGATCAAAGTGGGGACAACTGGGTTGAGCAAAATTTTTTAAGTGGCCAAAAGCAGTAACTTGACTTGGGTCTGGAATATAAATACAGCTAGAATGCCACAGACAGCACTGGCACTTCTGTTTTATCACAGTCTCACCTTACGAATGATACAAAGCCAAAACCTGCAGAGACAGTGGGAGCTGGATGCTCTCTGAGACTTGTGAAAGGTTGGGGTGATTGCAAAAATCAATGTATAGAACTAAAATCAAGTTCAGAAACCAGCCATCAGAAGAGTACTGCAAGAAGAAGAATTCCTTTCTGGATGTTTGCATGCCTAACTCATTTTCAGAAACAGTAAAATTTCTTCCTTACTAGTAGGTGGAATTATGCAAACACTAATTTGAAATGAAGATGTCTGCAGCAGGAAACGTTCTAACATCTTTCTGCCTATGGCTTAGACAACCTGTGCTGTATTATCCAGGGAACTAGAGCCATGGCACAACCCAGAGTCCATCAACTTCTCCAACCCTTTCTGCCACAGTACAATGGAAGATGAAGCTGCTGCTGACTGCTGATCCAAGCCATTGTAACTTCAAGGCCAAAGGGAACTTCTGATTTCAAACCAGCTGGGATGTCAATAAACAGCTTGCAACACAGTCTGACATAGAGGTCTACAGCTCATGCAGATCTCAGCCTCAGTTCTGACCCATAAACCAGCTGTGCACAAACAAACCACTAGAAATCCCTGCTCCAATCAGTGGTGCTGCTCATGAGCTTAAGCTTCATTTTCACCAAACAGAAGGAGAACAAGCGAGCAGCAACAAGGCAGCTAATAGGAGTGAGACATTCTCTTACCTTCCATGGCATATTTCATATCCTGGGCAAAAAGACTCCACATCACTTCTGCGCTGATCTTTCCAACTGCAAGCTCCTGAGGAAACCTGAGGGGACATTTGGAAAAGGCTTTGGCATATGTCAAAGCAAAGGGCTCTTCTTTATTTAGCTCTGAGTTATGCTACAAGCTGAAAAGCTCAATGTTACAGACGCTTCCTTCACCCTAGACAAAGCACCAGGTGAAAATTACAGATCATGGATTGGACTCCATGGCAGATTAATGTTTTAACTCAAAAAGACAGGTCCTGCACATCTTTCCTGTAAGAGGCACACGCAGTCATTCTGGGAATACGATCTTAGTGCCCTTGCACCTTTTTCCCCTTCCTTGTCCATTTTTTTCCTTCTCCCCTTTGAGGGTTACTAGGCTGATAGGTGATTGCTAATCATGTTAGATCAACGATGATTAGGGCATAATCTAGGTCTCTGTGTGTAACACCTTGTAGGATCTCCATCTCTCTCTGCCCTGTGGGACTGTGGGAGGGGTATCCACCAGCTAAACAAACATACTTCAGGTAGGTCCTTTCCAGTGCTATGCAAACTCCACCCAATGCAATCTCCCAGTGCTGCACTGAACACCATGTTCCTAAACCACAATGTAAGGCACCACAGCACTACTGTGTGCATTAATGTGCACCCCTGAACTGCTCGACATCAGAAAAAACCAAAAGAACTCTCACCCCAGTTTCAGGTGCATCCCTGAGTTCAGGATTGTAATAATCAGGGTGTTTGTGCTCGAACGCCATCGTAACTGAACTTTTTGAAACTCTTCCATCCCCATCAAAAAGTTATTTATATAGACAGAGACAGATAAGACAGAAAGACAGACAGACAAGATAAGTACTTCTACAAATGCACAAGTGACAGAAGAGATAGAAAGCAGTCTAACAAATAAAGCAGAGCACACACAGACTAGCATTAGCCATACATGACACACAGGATTCTTACTGATTCAGGACTGGGGTGTAAGAATTCTTGTCCTCTTCTATGATGGAAACTATCAAAGTGATGAGTTTGGGCCAGAAATCAAGGTTTCTGATGCTGGGGCCCTGTTCCTCAGCAGGAAGGTCCTGAGTTTTGTTCTGAGAAGGAAGCCATTGGAAAACCAGCATAAAATGTAAGGGCAAAGAAAAAGCTGACAAATGCAGATCACCATGAAAACTCCAAGAACACCTGAGGATCCTTTCTTCCAAAGAGCTTAAAATTATTAATGACTGCTGGCAACTCGTCTGATGTAATGCCAAACACAGTAACATGACAAACCACGTTGGTAACTGGTGGCCTCAAATCCCTCAATCCCTGTTTTGTCATCTACCATGCCAGGTGCAGGCCAGGCTCCAGGACACCTGCTGAGACATCATTTGCCCTAAGCCTATTCCAAATACTTACTCTTTAGGCACCTGGTTAGTGACTATATCCCTGCTGACATGTTGTGTGTGCATTACTACGGAGAGACCAGTAGAGCTCTCACACATTTGAGAAGAGTTTGTGTCTAGAGGCACCTCCTAAACCCAGTGCAGGATACTGGGTGCCTGAGAACAAGGCAAAGTCTCACTGCTTGAAGTTTACATAAGCTAATGACAGTTTCCTTGATCAGCCTACATTTGCTGTAATTGGCTTTTGCTCGCTCAAAGCTACATCAAACCTTCCTTTCACAAATAAATGCTGAGGCTGGCAAAACACATCATAATTAGTTAGTGTAAAACAATTATCATCCTCCCCTTACTAATTAGTGCTCATTAATTGATTATGAATTTTGTGCATTTGAAAGATAAGTCATGCAACTTTGTTTGCACTGGCTTTTTGTATCAATTAGTATTCTTGTTATTATCTTAAGAAAATCAGAAAACTTGGATTTCTGCCTGCTTATCAGCTACTCACAGGATCTGTCTGGTACTCCCGACTGTACAGCTCATGACAGTTGTTGAAAATGTACTCGTAGGTGGAGTTGAGACAAGCTTTTACACAGTCTTTCACCACCTGGCTGGCTCGGGGTGGGCTCTGCAGCTCTTGGACCTGGCAAGCGGACAACAAAGAGGGTCAAACAAAGCACAGTTCATATAGCAAACAGGGAAAGGACACATCACCTGGTTTTGGAAACCAGTCAGGGCTTGGTGGATCTGCTTTCAGCAACTTGTGACCTGAAACCACAAATGGGTCACTCTTCCCAGGCACAAAAAAGCAGTGACAACACTTATTTCCCCACTATCTCCTCACTATCTCATTTGAAGCATAAAAGAGATTTTGACGTGCCAAGGTAGACTCCCCAGATCATGTGTCTCAATATGTGTATAATCTGAGCCAAATACACAATTTCTGCTGAATTTATCGGAGCTTGCTACAATGCCTGCAGGAAATCTTCCCCAGCATTGGAAGAATGTGCAACAGACTAGCAGAGCAATTTACATCTTATCTGGAAAGTCTTGCCAAGGACCACTCATCTGCCTTTAAATACAAAAAACTTTCATTAAGTACATCTTTCATCACAAGCTTTGTTGAATTTTAAAGCAACCAGAATCCTTAGGGACATACCAACTGAATACACCTTCTCCTCTTGCAACAGCAGCTGTTTTCATTATTTCATTGTTACACGGTTTTAGAAAAATGCTGCAGGGATATTTTACACTAAACAGACAGGCAATTGTCACCCTGCAAATACAACTATACCTGACAATTTTACTATTTTCAGCACCTCTAAACTTTCTGGGGAATTTCTATAAATCAAGCTTCCAACACAGACAGACTGTCTGAATGTCTTAAAATAATTTAGGAGTAAAATTTTAAGCACTTCCTGAAGTAGCTCAAATTAAACACTTGCTTTGTTTTTGGTAAGGTAAAAATTTTTAAGTGACATGTACTAGCTAAGAATATTAGGTTGTAATCTTTTAAAAAGAGTTCAGAAGCCTAAAATCAGTAATATAAAATAATCTCATTACACATTGCTACGAAACCAGCACATTAGCATTCATAACAACTCTCTTAGATCTCTACTGAGAGATACCATCCCATTTTAGTAATTCATCCTCTACAAGAGAAACTCTAAAATATTTACTAGGTAGTGACAAACCTTCCTAATGTTGTTAAAAAAAGAGAATTATCTTCCTAAAACTAGACAATTTCCTTTAATCTTCTCCCTCCTCTTTTTTTTTTCTTTTTTTTTTTTGCAAGGGAGGGTGGGAGATGGGAGTCATCTTTATGACTGAAAAATAATATGAGAAAAGCAATTTACATCTTCATAATGCAAAACACAGAGAAGTAAAGACAAAATGTGGATGTTTGTACATGGTCAGCAGATGATTTCCATTTTCCTTAAGTGTCTAAATCACAACAACATGAAACAATGGTTTGAAAATGGGAAATCAACTCCTGGGGGAAAAAAACTGCAGAGATGCCATTCCCATCCCCACCCATATCCCTACCTTCATCCTGAAAAAAGTGATGCTGGTCAGCAAATCCACTGTAGACTTCAGGTCCTGCAGCCGCTCACGGCTGCTGGCTGGGAAGTTATTCTGTTGACAGAAAAGGGAAATCCTGTTGGAAAGCACAGTCAGATCCATGCAAGGCTTCAAGCATGTGCTAAATAAGGAAACTGTCTTGGAAACATTTCCTGCTCAAGAAGCTTGTACCAGTCAAAACAATGCTCAATAAATAAGGCCTTTTTGCTGCAGAAGCTTATCTGCTTAATTAAACAGCTTCTCATATAAATGTAAAGCCTGTGGATACCAGGAGACTGACAGCCCTTGGTGGCAGGAAAGGTCTCCTCAGCTGCAGAAGGAGCAGGATGGGAACAGCCACGCCACTGGCAGCCCTGGCCTTTTGCCTCTGATTATGTGAGCACTTTCCTTTCTGCACTCGATGCTTGTGTTTTTAGCTTCTCTTCTGAGATGCCAAGGGATGTGGTGTATTCAACACCTCTCCAGAGAAATAAACACGACCAAGAAGGAAAAACTAGCACTGTTCCTGTAAGATAGTACTGGAACTAGCCAGAACCTGTGAAATGCCATATGTAAATACGTATGCTGAATGCAGCTAGCTTTGCTTCTTGCACAAAACTCTTTCTGACCTCAGGCACTGTGCCCTTTCCTACACTCCCACTGTGTCCTGTGGATCTGTGTCCTTTAACAGCATTCATGTTCCTCAGCATGCTCTTACATTCAAGCTGATGTGACTGGTTTTTCTGCAAGTAAGACAGCAGGGGCAACCTTCTCTTCACATCTGCACATTCAAAAATTATTAGATATGAAAGTGAGAAGGGCAGAAGGGAACAGTTTTCACTTTTTACTGAGGACTTGCAGAAAAATATGCTGTCTCTTGAGAGTAGTAATTGAGTATTACTGCAGTTAGCTAACCACTGCAGAGAATTTGATGCTCTTTGCAGTCATTTGTAGATGGTCCTTCTGAGACAACTCTCCTTTAGAGTTAAGCTGTTCACATATGGACTCTCTGGAACTCAGGGTATTTATCAAAATCAAAGACTTCCATGGGTCAAGACCTAAATATAAACCATTTGATGTATATAAATTGCCATCTCCTGTCTGGAAAGTTGCAAACTAACACCTTTTCTTTCAGAACTTAACCTGTCCTTTAGAAGTCTTAAAATAATTACTAAATCCTCCCATAATGCTTCAGACATTTCTGTATATATAATATCAATTACATAACACCTATATTATTGAAACGACACAAATCTTATCTGTTCCTTTATGTAAGATCTTACTTGTTTGTGCACATTTCAGATGCATTAACCACCAAAAAGCAGCGTTTACTGAACACCAAGCAAACTAAAAAGGCAACACTGCTACATCTTCCTATTATCATGGGTTGGTAATTTTCCCTCTGCTACTCTGTGGATCAGTTTGCTCTATTTAGACCTTCTCCTTCTAGTAATGTAGCTCTTTGCACAATATTCCTTTTATCTTCTTTTGCACTTTGCCCCTTTTCCTGTCTGTTTTGTCTTCCTAATGCACGTCTCTTAATCTCCTCGTGTTTTTCTCCTCTGTACGTTTTTCCAGGTTTCAGGTAAATGCTAAAATCAGAAGTGGATAACTAAATAAAATCAAAGCTCACGTTTTGTGACCGCTTTCAAAATTTTCAATGAATTAGTCACTGATTGAAATAATATAGCAAAGAATTTAGAGGAAAAAACCCAGCCAAGTCACATGATAAGACAATACAGACTCAGGAGTAGCAAAGAAATAAAGTGGAGGGTTTATGAAGCCTGTTGGACTAATGCCAACATTTGAAACTCATCTCTTCACAATCTGCTGAAGTGGGGGGATCTCAAACCTGACCATACATTGTGATTTGAGTTTGCCAAGCCTAAAATAAGTGACAACATGGTCCTCAAAAATATTTCTCTCATAGCAGGGGAGAAAAGTCTATTTTCCTTTTTAAGATGATACCCAAAGTAGCTGACAATAGTAATTAAAATTATTTAATTCAATCCAGTTTGGATTGGAAACTTCTGGAAAAGTGTCAGAGATTAGCACAGTTCACAATGCTTAAATTATTTCAGAAATCTTGAGGAAATTACAATAGAATTAAAAAAGAGAGGTCTAGGTTCTATCTATGAGGAAAACGAAATGGCACA
The DNA here is from genome assembly GCF_971803275.1 of Cyanistes caeruleus. Lineage (NCBI taxonomy): Eukaryota > Metazoa > Chordata > Aves > Passeriformes > Paridae > Cyanistes > Cyanistes caeruleus. The sequence goes on from NC_141732.1 coordinate 72,279,569, forward strand.
TTACAGAAACAAGCTTGTCATGACAATTCCTTAAGACACTTAAAACTATGCAAGAAGTTAGAAATGTAAGAGAAAACCAAATGGTGTGTTTCCCCTCTGTCCACCAGAACACCTGAAAGGATTTTGTTTGTTCCCACTCACCCTGTACATTGAGAGATCAATCCGAAGTGAATTATGAAGCTGATCCAGAAGCTTCACAAATCGTTCTTTCTGTTGAGCAGGAAACACCAATAAACATTCATATATCACCACTGTCCAATCAATGTTCAGAGTAAGCAGCAAGGTATCAGGTAATCAGTTTCAGATCTCATGAGAGCAGAAGAAAGCAGTATGGACACATGGCATTGTGCAAACAGTATTTACTTTTGATTCTTGGATTTACTTGTAAACTGTAATTATTTCTGAAGTTTGTGAAACATCAGAACTGTCAGGAAAAACACTCCATTATCACCCTGATGTAGAGGCAGAACAGAAACTATTTTGACTTTCCTTCTGCAGTTTACACTAAACTTCTATCTGAGAGAAAATACTTATTCAGAGATGAATATATTACAGGCAGAAAAGGGTCTAATTCAGAGCAATGATACAGCTCTATGATCTTATCTATATAAGTGACAAGTACTACAGCTTCTTGTGACATAACTCCTTGAGGTCAGGTCTCTCCACTGAATTCTGATTTGGCATGGTGAACAACGCCTCAATCTATTAATAAATTCTCAATCTGATGGGAAGAATGAGCTTTTCTAAATACTTTTCCAGCATGCTCAACACCACCACCAGTTATATGCAAAACATTTTAACCATTAAGGAGATAGACTTCTTTTGTGGTGCTGCTTTTTTGTTTTTCTTAAAGGCAGTAGCTGTTTTTAAAAACAAAGTTCTGAAATTACCAGATCACATGGTATATTTTACCAACAGCACTAACATGCAGAGCTAGTATTGTTTGCTCATTCCATACCATCTGTGCTCCACTGTAATGTGAACACAAAGAATAAACAATGCATTACACTGATTGATATCTGAAATGCGTGATGATGAAGACAATAAACCCATGCTCTTTGCCTGGTGTAGAAGAGTGCTTCCAACTCCTCATAAATTTAATGTTCCTTAAACAGAACAAGTTATTTACTGGAGGTTGGAAGCACTCTAGGCAAATTTAAGAAGTCTGTGCAACATCACCAAACGTACAAACCTACCCCAAAATTGGAGGCTGCGAAGCGGTCCGAAGCAGACACATTTGTGGAGGCAGTGGTGTGTGCATAATAAGCATTGATATTGGCAAGTAAGGTGCTCATCACAGCTGGCACGCCTGGGCACATGTATTTAGAGGAGAGACATGCAAAATGCCTGCAAAAAGGACAGTGATGTAAGTCATTCTAGTATCTTTTGTGCAGTAGGACTTGACTTTATCCCTTTAATAGACCCCTTCTGCTGGCAGGCACCATGAACAGATGGAAGTTACGTTTCATCACCTTATAGAACTCCAGCATCTCAGAGTTTTTATTCAGAAAGATGTCATCTAGACAACAGCTCAAAACAAAGAGAAATCCCTTCACTGCAGCCATTTCCAGATCATAAAACAGTTTCTCAGCCATTTGTTGCCAACACTACATGACTTAGCAATGCCCTGGGTCCTGATGCCAATTCCTAGAACCAAGCCCGACACAAAGAAATTGACACGATTTGCTGCTGCCTGAGGCAGACGCAGGTTCTGAGGTCTCCTGAGGCAGCAGCAGCTGGAAAGCATTAATGTCCAGTGAGAGTACACACTAGTATTTCTGTGCTGCACTGATATGTGATTCCCTATGGCTAACCCATCCAGCCTGGATGAAGTGTGCCTGCTCATTTGCATTTTCCCATTATATCATTAAATGCAAGGAACCCTCCTCCAGGAAATCTTAAAATTATGCTAGAAGCATCCAGGCTTGTGAAATGATTTAAAGAAAAATAAAAAAATCTGTTAGACCTAAAAAAAAGAAATAAAAAATTGGAGATTAAGAGGTCTTATATCATGAGAAATGGGAAGTAAAGTTCATTCTAGAAGGCAGAAAACATGGACCATTTTTATGTAGAAGTACTCATGGAGTTCTCAGATTAGATCTGGGAACTACTTTCAAAATGTAACTTTCTCCCTGAGGGACTCACAGAATCACAGAATAGTTTGGGTTGGAGGGGACCTTTAAAGGTCATGTAGTCCAATCTCTGCAGTGATCAGGGTCCCTCTCAACCACACCAGGTTGCCCAAAACCCCATTCAACATTCCAGGGATAGGACATCTACCACCTCTCTGGGCACCCTTGCCTATTCAGACACTGTTTCACCACCCTCACTATGAAAGATTTCATCCTTTTACCTATCCCAAATTTACCCTCTTCAAGTTTAAAACCATGCTTGTTACATGACATTTATGTACCAATTGGTCATTTAGGCACTGGGTAAATATAAGCACATGAAATGGCTTTGTTTAGCTTTAAGAAGAGAAGCTGTGAGGAGTGAGGATCTCGTCAAAGAGGTGGCAGACCTTCATCTATGGAAATTTTTCACATCCCTGAGCAGCCTAGTCCAACTTCCAAGTTAGCCCTGCTATAAGCAGTGACTAGATCTCTAGAGAAACCTGCCAATTCTTTTCCATTTTGGCTTAAACCAATAGACAGAAAAGCTGCTTGCAAGGTGACGTAAGTATAGCTCATAACTCATCTAAGGACCCGTAACCCAAAACTTCCAGCTTCTAATGTGAAGACGTTCACTTTTGTCTGCTACATTTTATATTACATTTGAAATAAGAAATGAGCTAAGTATAGCAATACTAGCCTTTAAGAGGAAGAATGATTAATCCCAAATCCAAGTAAGAGTATAGTGACAAGAAAAAAGTTCTTTGAAGATACAGAACTGCATTAGCCTAGCTCCGAAGAGGACAAATCAGTGGCACCATTACTCAAACTTTCTGTAAGTGCTTTCAGCAGCACCTGGAAAATTAGTCACTTCAAAGGACTGTAACACTTGCCAAAACAGACGTGTAGGACAAATGCTTCCACAAAACCTCATACGCTCTTGTATTATCAGAAATCTTCAGTGAGAACCTTGAGCACCACCTTTTAAACAGAAGAGCTCTCAAAGAGAGATTCAAGAGTCTCAAAACAGAAACGGTAGACAATAATTTCTAGACTTTAAGGACACCAGTGATTCAAAGACAGGAAGTCTCTTCCTATTCACAGTAAGCCCCATAACGAGCAGCAGTCGCTGCCAAGCTTTCCATTACTGATACACTTCATCTGCTAAACAGCGAGGGTTACATCAATTAGTTACACTAATTATCTGCACTAAGGAACACAGGAAATGCATCTTACGTCATGGCCTGGTATATTGACTCAATGCCATAACGCATCGCAAATTCATCCACAATCTCTTGGGCTGTCTCATCAAAATACACCTTCCATGCATCATCTCCTTTGGCATCAGGGATCTTCACCACCCCATTCCCTTGCACATCTGTGAGATGGTGAAAGAGGTTCTGAAAAACAAAACAGGAACAAGTTGGTATGCAAGGCTGCTGAAGCCACTAAGATTCATGAAGAGTGTGGAACTGTTGAGGTGGTGGCACTAACACAAATTTCTTTGTTATCCTCCTCTTTTTTTCCCCTGCCCACTCTGTATTTTCTGCTTTTACCTTCTTTTCTTCTTGAAAGAATCTCATAGCTGAATTTTTCACATGTGCACCTACAGCTTTACCTAGCAGACAATGTGAATGATGCAGAAGAGTGCTTCAGTGCACTAAAACCATACACTAATTAGTTTTCCTGAAACCTACGCATTTCTGTCCTCAGAATGAAAATGCCATAATTTGGACAAGCTATTTAAACTAGCTGACATAACAACTCTGTATCAGCATGGTAATTATTATACAGAACAGTCCAAACAGATTTCTTTTCCTGAAAAAGATACCCTTAAGATCACCCCTAACAACTAGAAACTTGCATTATTATTCAACATAACCTTTCACTTTATCTAACACTGCTAAAGTTTTCAGCTACCATTGCTATGCAGAAATTGCACATGCAGCTCAGTGTATTTCTCAGTAATCTTCAAATCCATGTCCCTTACAGATTCATCAGTCTTTCAGACAGCTGGCTCCCTACAGTAAGCGATGCAAAAGTCTAATGATCTCATTAGTAGCTAGGGGACTCTGCTATACAGTACTATTTTTCCTGATTATATTATTCTTGCTGCAAATCATCTTCATTTTATAATACACAAAAGAAAAAAGGTGATAGTTGAAAAGATACCTATTTGCAAAAAAAAAGAGCAGCAAGCCATCATGCATGTTCAAAGGATAAAACCAAAACAGGTTACCAAATAGTAGCTATCACTGAAATAAAAAACAATAAATATGTACTGGAGGACACAACACAGCCTACTAAAAGAAGCCTACTTTCTGAGCTTCATATTTATCTTGCAGAGAGCTCCCTGGTAAGGCCAGAAGACACCAGAGGGCTCATCCAGTTCAGTGTCTGGATAAATATGCTGCTCCTGTAGATGAACATTCCCCTCTATGATACAACTGTCCTTCCCTGTGTAAGATGAATCTGCTTAACCCTCACTGACCTCAGGATATTTTTGTATACAGGGCTCTGACTACTCCTCCTTATTCTGGCACTTTTGAGACTGATCCTGCTGTCTGCCATTTCTTTGACACAGATAGACTGGGAATCTCTCCAAGACAAGGTTTTCCCTTCAGTCTTTCTCACAAATCATCTTTGGATTTCTTCCAACTTCTGCAGCACTGCTTGTCCAGCTCAGTCCATCCTGAGACAGGTCAGTACCCAGAAACCTCAGGTTAATCTCCTGTTCCCCAGCAGTTGTTCATAACTATACACCACTGCAGTAGCACAAAAGAATTTATACCACCAATACCTGCATCACTCAATAGCCCAAGACAGAGACTCCCTTCTCAATCAGAATTTATTCATAATGCATTTTAGTATGCTTCCTCTAAAGAAAGACAGAGATACATGTTGAAACATCCCTCAAGGAAATTCAGAGGTTTCGCCACCTTAAACTCAACATGGGCTCTGAGTGGAAGCAAAGCCTGATCTCTTCCTGACAGTAGCAGAGCTGTGACAGTGGGACAGACTGAGCCACCCAGTCCCCAGTGTGGGGGAAACAGCTTAAAGCTGCCTTTGCCTTCCTGACAAATGTGGGTTTGATGATTCAGTGTGTCACCAGGCCTGCATGGCAGGGAAAAGAAAGCTCACCTAGTGCAAGGAGGAACATTTCAAGGAAATAAAGGTCAGAAAATTGCTCTTTCAATAGCCAGAATGAACAGATGTCCCCACTTCTTACCTCATGAAGGCAAGTGTACTGAACATGATAGGGAGCCACTTTCTCCTCGCCTTTGATCTCCACACTGATTTGCAGGCGAATAGCCCCGGACACTGCAGACTTATCTGTTCGCTTCTCTGGAAGGCAAAACCATCAGCAATTATATGCATTGTTCATGTTCAGAGCACAGCCATCTCAGGGTGACAACACTGGCAAAAAATACTGCTGGAACCTTGGGCTGAGTCACCACAGAGAAAACTTTCTCTTTTCTTTCAAAACACTGAATAATACTAAATAGACATGAAGAAAACAACTGCCATGATACATCCTCAATATGACACACTTAATTAGAACTATGTACATTTTTAGACATAAGACAGCCTTTCTGCCACCAAATGTGCTACAGGGTCTTGGATTCAGTCAGCTGGACCAGAAGCACCAAGGCTGTATTCCTTTTCTGAGAACAGATGACTGATGTGGAATTTGTCCCTAACCTCACCATAGCCTTGAACTCCTGGGAGCTGCTGGAAGAAGATTTTGGATCTCCTAGGAGATGACAGGTCCATAGATTCCATCAACTCACCACCATCTGGTTGCTTGCTGGTTGGTACTTTCTACAACAGTCACTGGAAAAGGTCTCAACAATTTATTAGCCCAGTGCAGTGCACCTGATGTTCTTGCAGACTGGTAAAATGCTTGTGTTGACACCAAGAAAAAGAACACTGGACAACATGTCTCCAGCAGAAGTGGAATAGAATCTTGCTCCAAGCATTTCTCCCATTGTACTTTTCAACGGCTGACAGAGAAAAAACATCAACCTTCTGACATACTACACTCCCTTCTAACTGGGATCAGCTTTGCAGCTGCTTTGCAGCAGTATCATATGCCCTTGAAACCATGTAAACTTTTCTTCCCTTGCAAAAAGTCCACACACATCCAAGTGCTCTCAAACATTCCCAGACCAACAGGACACATTTTCAGTCCCAAGGCTTTGCTCACCAAGGTTGTACCACACATCCATTTCTCCACTCAGAGTGCGAACTTCAATGATTGTTTGCCCCAGGAAATCATCCGACTCGCGTTTCAGCCTCTGCTTGACACGGGACTTGATGTCATCATCTTCATCCCACACTCGCACCTTGATCCGATCAGAGGAATTATGGCACTCACTGCAAACAAGAGAAAATGTAATTTTATGAGTGCGCAATGCAGCCAACATTTATTTGCTACATGCTCTGTATTCCTCTTGACCTACTCCTCCAACATCAGAGAGACGTTGATTAGCAAAGTGTAAACAATGCATATTTATTCAAAAGTGGAGTGTCTGATATGAATCACACAACAACTTGTTGGTGCACTCTAAAATGCTCCTGCGACATGGCAGATAATGCACTCCAAACGCACGCTGAACGACCGCCCTTGCCCCAACCTCAGCCACCAACTTCTGACTTCCCAAGTGGCTGTGACTCTGCTGCTTGTCCTCACTCTCAGTGGCAGCTCACAGAACTTGGGAATTCTCTCACAGCTGTCAGTTTTGCTGTGAAGCCCACAGAAGCCTGAGGATAGCTAGGCTGCTTAATGCCAGCATACACCCCCGCCAAAAATGACAATCAGCATCTAACTGGTTTCAACAGCTCTCTCCATCAATGGCCTCCTGCTCAGCTGAAGGCTGTAAGGGCCACCTGTCTTTATGCAGTTTCTAGGTTAGCACAGTGAAGACCTGTGATGAACACCCTTTGTGCTGGTTTCTAACAAAGGATAAATAGCTCAGGTGGAGGTAGATCTCTTACTTCAAGACAGTCACACAGCAGTAGTGTATCAATGCATAATACAATACAATCAGATGATACACCACACTGCCTGAGGGCAATGGGTGTGATACAGCAGTTAGAACATTGGTATTTAATTACTAGAATTGATTCTGCCTATTATTCACAGCTTAGACTGATACTTTGTGCTCTGGGCAGATCAATAAAGACATTTCCATTAAAAGAAGCAGTTTACTGTTTCATGAATTAGCACCCTCCAGTTTAATGCACAGACATGATTTACAGACTCTTCCTCTTTTTCAGGTCTTTCAGATACCTTTTGTAGATCCAAACAAGCTTTTGAATGCCAGAAGTGGGAAGAACCATATTATAACAACTCTGCTCATTTACAGGGCATGCAATAAAGCAATTTGAATGCTCATATGAGACCATGACAAGGGTGATTACTCACCATAACCACTACAAATGTCTATCCTCAAGCAAATAAAACCTATGAAAACAGGCAACTGCTGCTGAAGGCCTGTTTTCCAGCCTTTTTAACATTAACATGCTGCATCTGTTGCTAAGCAACAGGGAGAAAGAAGAAATGGGTCAAAAGAGCTCTGCTAAGCCTGGTCAATAGGATGTGGCAATGGCTGGCTATGAGCATGCTCTCTGCCAAGAAGCCATTTGGGCTCTTGCACCATTGTGATTCAGGACAACATTTAACAGACATCCATGCAGCTCCTACTGATATTTCCAGTAGAGAATAATAGCTGGGAATTATATGGACAAGGTTAAAGGCATGCAGCTTGGATCACAGGCAGAGCCATTGCTGCTCCCTGCCTTTGCTGTGCAATCAAATCTGTATTTAGAGTTCAGAATAAAAGAAGTTAGATATTTGTTTCCTATCTTTTTCCTCCTCCTTTACTTCAAGAATGTCTTCCCCAACAAAACCATGCAAACAAGTGTTCCCAAGCAGACAATGGTTGGTATTGTAGCTGCTCTTTGTAGCTCTCAAATTTATCCAAGTGCTTTGCCATGTCTGCTAGCAATACAGCCTAAGTATGTGAAAGAAATCCTCTGTTCCTGACACGGTGCACTACTGTACAGCTGGCAGTATTGCAGAGGCTCAGAGTTCAAAAATGCAGGGTGCCTCAAAACACAACTGGTGCACAGAGCCATTTACCAAGTAGCAATAAGTTAATTCCTGACTTCTTCAAACATCACCTTCTGGCTGACAGCTCTTTGCTAGGACCACTTTGGTCTTCCTTCTTGGTTTCCAGTGGTCTTTCCTTAAGGAAAACATTCACTGTTCAAAACTAAATCTAACTTCAGCAGTCCCACATGCATCATCCCCCGCTCCTGAGGTGGCTGGCTATCATCCTTCATGCAAAGCCAGCAGCATAACTCACTGCAACATCCTACAGGAAACCTTCCAAAGCACTTACTGAGCTACTAAAGCTTCTATTTTACCACACCTTTCTTTGCTGTTTTTAAGAGACTGCTCAGCTTGCTTTCTTTGTGCTGGTCCCATGCCAGAGTGAAAGTGAGCTTTATCACCTGCTCACTGCAGCTGAAAGCCTTATGCTGGTGGCTTACCATCAAACATCTAAGTCTGTGGAACCACAGTCCTTGATTTGGTGAAGCAGTTGTGTCAAAGCCAGTCCACTTTTCAGTGAGGACCCCAAAACAGAATCGTGAACACCAGAAGACTTGGGCTTGATGATGTGTAAGAATTTTCTAACTAATGAGAAATAGCTTCCAGTTTGGGACAGTGACACTGATTTGTTTACTGCGGCAAACAAGCTCTGCTGCTACAAGCTCTCCCCCTCATTAATACAGGATCTGGCACATTTCTCAAGATGCCTGCCCCACTTCTTGCTATGCTTTCATGAAGCTTGATTTCAATGTGTGCACATATATATCTGTCCACCTTCCCAAGCTGAGCTCTCACAGCTTTTCCCAAGAGGATGCAGAGAAAAGAAACAGTCTGTGACCCCACCTAAAGGAAGAAATTACCAAATACTTTCAGGTCAGTTTCAGAGAGCAAGAGACTGGAAACCAGGTTTGCTATGTACATGGCTCAAACCCTTCCTTTTTTATCCATATTGTCTCAGTGTTTGGAGTGGTGCCATTTTTATAACAGAACTCACTTTTACACTTCAAGCTACCAAATGAAGTACCGTTTTCCAGAAACAGCATACAAAATCTATACAAAAAATTAAAATCAGATTTTTTTCTTCCCCCATTAAGATTTTCTGCCTGAAGCCAGTCGTTGCTGCACTGGAAGCTGCTGAGCCTGGTTCTGCTAACTTGCTCGCTATCCCACTCTCTACCTCCATCTATTTTGCCACGTTCCCCTTTAGTCTTACACAGCACCGAAGCCCCAGCACCCACACACATCCCCTACACCGTCAATATTTGGGTCTCTTCCCATGCCCAGCTGAGGGGAAGCACGAGAGCACACGAAGCTGTGGTTAATTCTGGTCTGCTCACACAGTGACATGCCCACACACACAGTAATTAGTATACTGGTGGCTAAACAGAACAAGCAACTGTTGAATTTACAGTGTAGTTCCTCCCACAATGAAGTTAGCAATTTGTATCCCTCTAATCTAGCTCCAACTTCTGAAAAAAAATTGTAGGAAGTGATTCTTAGTTCTGAGATCTCTGTCCACCTGTAAAGTCTGGGCCAGATGGGCTTGGATGATGCCAGGGGTCTGGGACAGGTCACTGTCAGTGCCTCATCTCCTTTAAAATGTGGAGAGAAAGAAAAAGGGGAAGTGTCCAAAAATGACCGGAATACTACTTCAGAACCAATGAGTCATTCTTCGAAAAAAAACCCCAACAATATTTGCTCTGAATTTGCCAATTTTACCCTGGAGAGCTGACAGGCTAATAAAGACAAAACACAACATGTAGATTTAAGCAAGAACATAAAAGGAAAGTAGGGGACCAGAGGAAGCAACAACATTTTACAGATTTTAACATAGGTCAGAATTGAGTAGTTTTATTGTATTTTTGTATTTTTTTTATATTGAACCAAAATATTTATGGTTCAAAAAGTCTAGTGAATGTCTGTGTGTCCATATTCTGTGAGCAGTTTCCTTTCTGCTGACACAGTTCTCAAGAAGAGCCTGTCAAGTTCCACAGTCCAGTGCAGGGGACATTTCATAAGTGTCAGTGGTAGAGAAGAAGAAAGAAAGAAGTGCAGAGCTGTTTGCAGACACAATGGATGAGGTGGGAAAATGCAAAGGAGAGAACAGTTCAGCAAGATTTTAGGACCTGTGATCATTTGAGGAGTACAGTTCTGCTTCTGAGGAGCAAAGCCTAAAAAAAAGAAGTCATTTTGTGGAAAACGAGAAAGGAAGGAGTAGTTGTAGCAACCAGTATGATAAAGATCAGTAAAAAGTTGCAACAACATACAGAGGGGGAGCAGAAAAAAAGTTGGTTTAGGAAATGGTGCAGCTGAAAAAGCAGGAGGATTCCAGTGTGGTTCAAATGAAGAGTCAAACATTGCAGGGTCCAATTGGCAGCTCAGTTGTGGCCAACTGCAGTGGGAATGGAAGGCAAAGAACTTCTCAGAAAAGGTTCATTTTTAAATTATGACAAGACTCCTCTTTTAGGGAGAAAAAAGGACAGTGGAAAAAACACCAAAGGCAAAATCAGTGGAAGAAGAGTGAAGGCAAATCCTCAGTTCTTTATAAGTTAAGCATGACAGCACAATAATATGCCCTGAGAGCCCATTATTGCTGTCTCAGAACAAAGAAACGAGTTTTCACTTATTTTCTTCTAACATTAAGCTCTTTTCTTAGGAGAACAAGTACAATCATTTGCTGTTACCCAATGTTACAACACCAACTGACAAATTAATGGTACAGCTCTTCTAACTGCAAAGAGCAGATAAAGTGATTCTGCATTTTACATCACTAGCTACATTAACTCAGTTTTCCAGCTGGTGCTTGCCACTAGGCATCAGGTCTGCATTCAGATTTAAGTCTCATGTTGGTAAATGAGCAGGGAAGCAAATGAGATATTATCAGAGTTTCAGCGTTTGCAGTACCTGGAGATTAAAGAAATCAAGACAAACTGTATGGCCCCTGCTACACAGAGAAGGCAGTCAGAGCGGGGAGAGTTACAATGGTTATAAACACAGTTATCTCAGAAGGGGAAGTCTAAAATACAGCTTTGGAACAGCACATGTAATCACAGGGATAACTGAAAGATGTTGAGCTTGACAACATGCTCAGCAGCTGAAAGGAAAACTGTGGAACCAAACAGAAGCCTTTGGGTAACCAGCCAGTGGTTAGTTGAGCAGTAGCACCATTCCCAAAGGACTAACAGGTATGTATATCATGTGGGCTCTGCACATCCCAGTAAAATACTGTCTGTCTGCTAGCAAGAGGCCCTGCATTCATTTTAACTAATTTATTCTTCTGCAGTGAGAAAGAATAACATGCCTTTTGCAACCTGTTCAGAGATATTGTAATCTGTTCCAGGCAATGACTTCATATCCACCATTCAAAGCTTAGACACAGCTGTACTCAGACCATACAACTCCAAGGGGATATTACTCTAAAATGAACAAGTAATTCTGCACCTACACCAGGAAGAGCAATAGCATTCAGTATTCACAGTCTTTAAAGACTATGGCATTCCCTGAACAAAAGGTATGGAAAAGCAGCTTCCAAACAACCCCAGAGCTCCTCCTTTAAAACTGAAATTGCCCTGTGGTCGGGTTTATCCTCCTAAGCACTGTCTGCTATTGTAACCCATACAAATGGATGCTCAGCTTCAGCCTTTAAAGAAGAAAAACATTCCAGGAACCCTGTAACAGTCTAAAACATGTTTAAATGAAGAATTACTGTCTTGTTCTAATTGCACTGAATATGGCAAAATAGCTTCCTTCTCATACTACTGGACCACTTCATAAGGAAGCAAGAGTTATGCAGACTTGCTGTGAAAGCTTCTATGTTCCAACAGGTTTTGTCAAAAAACAACAGCTAAATGGAGAAGAGAAACCCATACCACCTGCTGTCCTTGGAAAGCCTGCAGCCAGCTGGCTCCCACATACCAGCCACTACAGACAACTCAGAATCCAGATGCAGGCAGGAGACATGCTGCCTTCTGTCCAGCCAGAGCTGAGGGCAAGGGAAGAGAGGTGAGGGCACAAGGGAAAAAAGTACACAGCAAATGGAGGAGGACATCTGTAAACCCACTCACCACAACTAGAGTAAAGAAACTGGGATATACTACGAGAGAGAAGGGGATATAGACCAAAGAAAAGCAGGGGTTTCCTTAGTGCATGTTCACAGAACATTGTGCTGCAGCAGTGGCTGGAGTTCGCCACCAAGCTTCCTGCTGCCAAGCACCAGATATGCAGAGTCTGCATCAAGCCTGCAACACTTTGAACAGAGCATAAAAAATCAACACCTTATGTTTTCAAAGGTCTTCAAATGCTGATGAAATATACAAAAATCTCTATGTAACAACCTATTTCCTAAAGCTACAGATGCAAATATACAAAGAGATAACTTTCAGAAAGAAACAGCCTGCAAATTGCTTGCTCAGGCAACATGAATACACTGCAAGAACTGGTGATTAATCTAAGCAGATGCCTACAGTTACACAGGCTAGTGATGACCTAAAAAGCACTTATAATGGAAACCCAAAGCATTTTCAACCTTGCCTTTTCTAAAATATGATTCTAAATCTGGAATTAGAATTGGGTCAAACCTACCACAGTATTTTTCTCTCAAAATAGATGGAAAACTAACAAAGCCATTTTTAGGGAGAAATATTTAAGTTTATATACTTTTCTATCAATCACCATAAATAAATATAAAACCCCCTATTAAAAACAGCCTACCAGAGACATAAAAATTTCCCAACTTATTTCAGCTGCTTGTAATAAACTTTATTGAGCTTGTAGAAAGAACTGTGTCACTCATCTGTGTCCTCATTCATGCCATGGTTATAATAACAGCGTTATCATTCTAATAACTGATGCACACAGATTTCTGGCTCTACATACAACCTTTGAAAACACACTGGAATTGTGATCATCTGGAAGGCACTAGGCACCTAATGAACATCAGTTACAAACAAGTCCACCAAACCAGTGCTGCTGACATATATTAGTAACTGACCTGACCTCTCTACTTACACATCTTGCTCCTTGTGAATTGTTTAACCATTTTGAACACCAAAGCTTTCAGATGTCTACTGCATGGCTTTCAGTAACTACCAGCACACCTTTCTCTCACTACAAGAAATTAGCCTCATTCTAAGGATCAAAGACACTTCCTCATCCAACCCTTTAAAATTTGACAGTCTCTTGATTGACCTGACAATCTCTTCTAAAAAAGCCTGGTTTATAATGGGTATTTTGGGCCTGAATGTGTTGATTTAAATTTCCATTTGATTATGGGTTAGAAAATTTTAGAACTTGAAGAGCTGTAAGCTGCAAAAAGATCCACACATGCAAAATAGAAACATGGGTGTGTAGAAAACCAGTGCTGCACATGCTTCTAAATGACTCTGTCCTCATTCAGCAGAAGGTGAGCTTCGACATCTACTAATGAAACAACACACTGACTGCAGTACTGAATGCTCTCCAGCCATCAGTGTGGACTCTGTGCTCATTTCCTTCATCTCCTCCTGCTATTCCAAGGCAAGGAAGGCAGCCACCACAGGAAAGACAGAAAGTAGCATCAATGCTAATGCCCAAGAGCACCTTATCTGCTGAATCACAGACATGGCGATTAAGTCTAAAGAGTGTCACAGTTAAAATGGTGACATTTATCACACTCTGCTATCTATCTTTAAGCAGAGTATTTGCTGCAGCTCCTAAAATTAGAAGGGAGCACACTGCAAATACCATGGTAACTACTTGGCATGGTAAATCAAGGTCTTTAAGGCTCCCACACAGACTTGCTGCTATTGTGACTAGAGTTATCCAAACAGCACCTAAGCATTCTTACTACTTACCAAGCAGAAATGTTACCTTGGATTAAACTAAAAATAAAGACAGGGACTTGCTCGCTCAAAACAGGAGTAGGATTTTTCTGATGTTACTGAGTAGTTCAAAGCTACTTAAAAACAGTTTTGTTTCTGCTGCACATTGTAAAGACAAAGCTGGGCTGATACGAAACTGATTTTAAAACACACACAAATTGCACTTTGCAGAGAAAGCTCCCCTCAAGAAGTTTAGAAAAGAACAGGAAGGAAAAGAAAGGAAGGAGACAGATGTTACAATGCAATACCTTACACATTGAAAGAAATAAAGATTGTTGATGTTGAATGAAATCACCCAGGATCCTCAGAAAACAGTTGCTGGATTTCATGTCTCCACTTCAGTTCATAACATCTTCAGTGACAAATTGAGGGTACTGATTACTTATTCAATAAAAACAGGATGGAACAATATATCTTGAGCATAGCTGTTATCTAAAGAATTGGGCCTCCAGTCTTTCCTTTCAATTTAGACATCAATACATTGGTCATCTTGGAAGCTCTCTCTTGCAACAATAACTCCTTTGAGTTATTGTTTCATTGATGTTCCAAAACTGAAATAAGAGGCTGCTGGTGTCACAGACACTGAAGGCTGAAATTACCTGAAAAGCTGAAAACTGAAAGCTAATTACCTTTAAATTTGGTTGCCAAACACTAATAACAGGTCCCAGAACACAGGTCAAAGAAGTTTCCTTAGTCCTTTACACAAATGTTACTCTCATATCACAAGGAATTCTTTTAGCCAGAAACAATAGCTGCTGGTTTAAATATTTTCCTTGCTCTTTAGCATTCTCTAGGAACATCAGTATAGAAGTGTTCATAAAGCAGACAATTTGTATATACACAAGGAAGACAGATGGGATAAATAGGTGTGCACTATGTACATTGCTAAAGATGTCAATCCTCCACACACACAATGCTGAGCAAAAATAGAACCATCCCAGATTACAGGTGATGTGGGAATGCATACTGAGAGAGAAGACATAGCTGTCAAAGCACAGATCATACAAACAGATGACATGAGACTGAGAGTCCTTGTCAGAGCACTTACAAGTAAAACTTCTCTTCCCATACAGGGTTCAGATTTCCAAAGATCGTTTTTGTCCTCTTCTTTGTTTTACCCACTTGAACAGTTACATATGGATCACTGGACCCAGTCTTGTCTTTGGCCTGCAGACCCTGAGCACACACCACTGAAACAAAAAGAGAAGGGTTACCACCACCCTGCAACAAGACAATGTGTCTAACCACCACATGAAGCAGCAGCTCATAATGGTCAGAGAAACAGGATTATCCCTCATGAGAACATTTCTGATGAGCCTCAGCTCATGGTGCACTATGGTGCCTGCAACAGGGCTATCTGCACCAGCTACCTGTATGTGCACTCGGCAGAAAGACACAGAGGTCAGAGCCCTTCTTCTCTGTTTTAATTTCACACCAACTCTCTTACTTGAGGCTCCCAAATGAGACCAAGGGAACCTGTAACTCTCCCACTCACCAGTGATTGTGATCTTTGCTGACCACTTTGAGGTACCATCAAGCACACTCTGTTTCACTGTCTTCATCTGCTGAGCATGTGTCATTTTGCTCTCACAAAACACATCTCTGATCAAGTCAAAGATCTCAGGCTTGTTCCGCTCCCGGATTTTCATGCGATCCTTCATGGCCATGATGAAATTCTGGGTCCGGTCTTCAGCTCCATGCTTCGAGCTCTTCTCAGCTGCTCCTGTGCACCAGAAAATACACAATGGTCATCAAGAACAAATATACACAAAATCATGTCTCACTGAGTCTGGACAGGGGGATCAAAGCTGCAAGTTACCCTTCGCATGATGGGTGACTGATCCTGATACTGACATTTACAGTCCATCCCCCTGTTCCAACATACACAGAGAACTTGGACCACTTAGAGGCTGAGGAGGAGTTCCTCTATAATCTGGGATCAGACTGCCCTCCTATCAACAGGTTGATTTAATATCCTTACAGCTAAGGAACACCCAGGAGTGAGGTTCTTAAATTAACAGCAGGTATCAGCATGGCCTCTGCTCTCATCACCTTGCTATAAATAAAGAAATCCTTGCTTAGTCTAGTGCTGAGAAGGGGACATAGGACCTCCATTACAGACAGTACCTATGAGTTTGTCCCAGTGCTGCAATTCAGCACCACAGAAGAGAAGCTCAGATGGGTCCAAACTGTTGGCATTTTCTACCATGTGTAGAAAATTGTGTGTCACAAAGCTCCCTGCTGAGCTCAGAGTCATTTGCTGCAAATCTATGCCTCCTTCTGCCTGGAACCACCCTGTCTGGATCAGGCATCAACCTGCAGAAACACAGAGTGCCCCTCTGGATGGCATTTTATTTTATCAGCTTGCATGGAGACAACTCAATCAGTCATTTTCTAGAACTGCTCGGGTATATTAACTATCACAATAACCGTAAGATAGCAAACTCAAGAGTTCAAAATTTGGGCCCTTATATGCATGCAGTGCTACTACAGTGTCCAGCAGCTGGACACACAAGAGCCAGGCACAGAGTCTACACAGATAGCAAACTTCATCTGACAAAAGACAAGCCTCTGGTTGCTTGCACACCTCTTAAGAAGTTTCAATGTTCATGTAATTATGAGATAAGACTACTCCCACCACCTAATACTTCCTACTCAATTCTGACAGTCATTTTTACTGTCAAAATTTAGAAACTGACTACTGTGTCAGATGTGAGACATGCATCAATAAAAGCACCAATGCAAGCTAACAGGGCAGATAACTCATGTGTGAAATGAAAAACAGGAACTCAGGATTGCACAGTCTCTCTATACACTGTCTGCAGCAATTTCAAATTATGATCTTAAGTCAGATTAAGTTAAGCCAGTACAAAAGTATGAAAGTGAACACATTCAATCATAACCTTTCTGTTTGATGTAATATACTTTTGTTTGTTTTTCTTCTCCAGGATAGTTTAACTGAAGTAAGCATAGTCCTAGGAAAAATATCCTTATTCAGGTATTCACCAAATATTAAATAACCTTAAAAATATGTATTAAAGCAGGTGCAAGGTGTGTGCAAAGGGAGTAATCAATCACAAAGATACACGAAACTGTTTTCTTCCAGAAGTGGGCAAATATGATATCTGAACCCTTGCTATAAGGAACTACAGTTTTGCATACAAAACTGTTTCAGCATGTAGTGACTAAATATGAAAAGAGTCCTATGAACTCATACACACACAGAGGAGCCCAGCAGTACATAGCCAAAGAGAATAAAAACAGTTTGCAACAGAAGTGTCAGAAGTTCATTAAGGATACTGCATACCAAGGCATGTTATTAATGGCCTGGGTGTTAAACAAGCCTTAATTTTACATTACCTGAGTACTTTTTAATTTTTCTTCCTAGAGGCCTGATGTTCAGTATTTAATTTAGTACAATAAAAGGTACATGCCCCAGAGTTTCCTGTTGTTGGCTTAAGATGAAATGAAATCAAAAATACTGGAATTAATTACACAGCCCCTGCTGTTTCTACTCACCAGCGATGCACCTAACATTTATTAAAGGAAAATGAAACTGAAATGATACCAGGGGCTATGCTTTGAACTTCAGATAAGAAGTGCTATTCAGCTTTAACAGAACTAGGTCTCCTGAGGATAGAAATGGACTCTATGCTATATATGCAGAACTACAGAAAATTACTGGGAAATTGGGAAAGGCCAAACTGAACAATTTGCCTTTCCTAACTGGAATTCTGAGATCTGTCATGATCCAAAGAAATCAACTGAGCCCATACCTTTCTGACCTCAAGGAAATTAAGAACCAAATTAAAACACACCTTAATGCAAGCACTGCAGGAACATCAAATGAGGCTTTAGCATGCAAATCTGGACAAATGGAGGAATTCTAATTAAAACATGTTTAACATCCCCACAACCTCCAGAGACCTTGCACAGTGGATTTATGCCTCTGCTAAAACCCAGCAGCAGTCCAGGGCACCCCGGGTTGCAGGATGTTCAAGCCAAGACACACAGACCCCTACAGCCCTCTAGTAACCTCCAAGACTTGGCTCAGCCTTGTGACTCCGGAGGAAACCCCACACCTCCATCCACACTGCTTCCCCACTATGCCCAGATAATCTGCCCAGGCCGCTCCATTATTCATTCCCTAGGAAAGGTCTCTCTCTGCCTGCAGAGACTGTGCCTGAACTGCAGGGCAGAAGTCTGAATCAGACAGACACCTTGTTTAAAAATACAGACTAACAAAGAACATGTCTAAAAGAATGTCTATTCTCCTGTCTCAACAACACACTCTTTTTAAATTTTGATACTTGCTTCTTGGTACAGAACCAAGAGGGATTCTAAAACAGCCATTGGGGGACTAATTAACAACGATGTATGTGTTTTTAAAAGAAAAACATGTCGCTATACTGAATTGTAGAGGGTGCTTTTCCTGCTCTTGGACTGCAAACTGTGTTTCTCTAAGTTGCAAAGAGGTTTCTAGTCAATGGATCAGCTTTTCTACTCCTGTGAATGGCAACAGAAAGTCACTGGAATATAAAAGTAATGTGTACAGGTTCTGGGCTTTCCTTTCTCTCTAGGACTGAATTATTAGTCAATTTATGACTGGAAACAGAAAGCAAATATATCTATATTGGGAATTGTATTGATACAGCTATTAGTAAACCAGCAATACTGTAATTCTATGCTTTAAGAAGAATTCAAGAAAGCAACACTTTAGGATAGAAGGCAGCTGTTCAGTAGGCGGATAATGCTTAGAAATTACATATCCCTGAAACTTAAAATAGATATTCAAGTTTCAAATAAAGGTATCCTTCTTCCTTCTGTGCAAATATTTTCCTACATAGGACTCTGGGAGCAAATAACTGTTCATCACCATGGTGTCTAACCATCATTCAAATCAGAAGCCAAGATGATTAGCTCTTGACTTATTTGGTCTGACTAACCCCCCACTCACTGACTCAAGTTTCAGAACTGTAGTCTCTGAACTCAGAGTACAACACACACAAGTTTCTCATCCAAAAAGCAACAATCATACCTGCCTCACAGTCCTGAGTCAAAATGCATCAAACTAAAAAGCCAGCCCTGAACTAGGCTCTTGCTCACATAATGTCCTTCCATTCCACCCTCTTGCTAATTACTTCTCTGTATTTGTTCCTTGGTCTCCTACACATCCAGCCTGAGATTTACACTTTCTTTGATACCAGAATTGCCCAGCCCACTCTAACTCAGTTAGTACTACACCAATGCTCAAGGCAAGAGATAAAACCTCGGTTTCCAAAAGCTTTGCCTGCCATGGGGATGGTTAAAGAACATCCCTCTATCCATTCTCTGTCAAATAAGAAAGGAAAGTACCCATTCAGCAGAGATTTCTACTACTTCCAGGAATAGCAGATGGCTGAAAACAGAGCACTGTCCCTTGAGCAAGTATTTAAGAGCTTATGATAAAAAGGTAAGTGCCCTATCATCAGAATAATAACTCCTAAGTACCTACAACATTATGAACCAGGAGGCTGCAGTACACACACTGCCTGACTCCAGGTTATTGCACTTCAGACACACCAATCCATGGAAAAGCCCTGCTGAAGCAGTCTGCAGATGTGTTTTGATTCAAATTGCAACAAAGCATTGCTGAATGCACACCAGTGAAGTCCCACACTGATGATAAATTTGTTGAGTATATCAGATAATAAGTTTGTTAAAAACATAGAGTCTAAGAAAAATACCCTCAGAAGAGATAATCAAACTTAATTCTAAAAGAATTGGAGAATTATTTTCCCCAGAAAGGTAAGAAGGATGAAAAATGGATAAACAGCACATTCTAAATCTAAGGAATAAAACCCCAGGTGTCTACCCAAAATTTTAAGGCATAAACAATGGAAAAGTGTATGTGACCAGCCTGAACATTCATTTTACTCCAATGCAACATTTTCTGGAAGACTTACACAGATTTAAGTGAATATATATCCTGAGGCATCAAGGTGTAATCAATACAATTGTATTTGTTACCAGTCTGAAATTCATTTTACTCCTCTGTAACATTTTCTGGAAGCCCTAAATAGACATAAGTGAATACATGTCCTGAGAATATTTTGGGTTTTTTGCCGACAGCAACAATAAAGCTTCTGTTAGGAAAAAATCCCT
The DNA here is from genome assembly GCF_971803275.1 of Cyanistes caeruleus. Lineage (NCBI taxonomy): Eukaryota > Metazoa > Chordata > Aves > Passeriformes > Paridae > Cyanistes > Cyanistes caeruleus. The sequence goes on from NC_141732.1 coordinate 72,299,800, forward strand.
GCTGAGTTCAGTATACAAGAAACTTCAGTCTTGAATTTATGGGATCTCTAAACTGTTGTTTGTCCCCCAGACACCCTGTTTCTCATTCCTCAAGTACAGACTATGCTCTTCAAACATATGTGTAAAAAGAAATTAAACTTCTCCATTTTCCTCTGGCTCACTGGGCTCCAGTTAGAAGAATTTTAGCATGAACACATTGAAGCAAAGAACATAGCTGCCTGAAATTGTCTTTTAATACATTTCTAGTATTGATTACCATTGTTTTCTCATTCCAGAGGCACATTCATCCCCTTCTCCAACTCCCACCACTATCCTCTGTCTTTTCTGTCTTTTCATTACACAATTACCATCTCCAGCTTCCTCTACACCTCTACCCCAACTAATCACACCCTCCATATTCACAATGGGTAACCCTGCAGACTGCTCAGTCTCTATTCCTTGATTCTGGACACCTTATGAGTAACTCAGTAAGTAAAATTTTTGTTTGGTTGGGTTTTACCTTTCTACATGCTTCACACATTTTAAGCCTGGTGTATTCTCAGTTGTTTCTTCTCCGTTTCTGTAACTCTGCATGATGAAGTATCCTGAGTTTACATTTTGAAATAAAATGTGAAAACATCCACAATTCCCTGAATAAAATAACAAGTTCTTACTTAATGCTTTGCCATATATGAAAAGTAATTGCCAGTTGTTTCTTCTATTCTATGGAAAAACACAGTATTGCCATCATCACATCCCACAGCCCACTGCATAAGATTATGTAATTACAACTGGAGATAAGAAAACCTTCCCCCGTGGTTATTCTTCAGAGTCTCAGCTCCAGAGACTCCCTGTTCTCAGGGAATCTTAATCACTGAAGTTGTCTTCTACCTTTAATTTTCTCACAGCGAATTCAGACCTTTTTCTCTTTTGTTAACAATAAGCTTAAAAAGATCATCTGTCTCCAGTAGCTTATCTCCCTCTTCCCCAGTATAAAAGCATAAACAGGTTCAAACAAGGATTAAACCAATTCACAGATCCACTGCTGCCAGCTGTGAAACAGTATCTACTGCCCAGAAAGGCTTTAAGACATAGATATCTGTAAAATGTAAGAGTAAGCCAGTGTTGTAGGAGGTGCACTACGTGCTGATGTCCTATCTGCAGTCCTCTGCCCTGGACTCTGCAACATCCCTTTAGAAACATTCTATTAGGACAGACCTAGTACAGTTTTTTGTTTGTTTTTTTTTTTTAAACAGCATGATTCCTGCCCTCCTGCCCCAGACTGCCAAGCCTCTCTTTTGAAAGATTAACAATCTTACATCATCCTCTCTCTCAACATTCTTATATTACTCCCATTACTACTGAACTCTCTCCAGTACCCATTCCCATCTAAGTCTCCCTTCTTGAACATGGATAGCCACAACCTTCCTCTGCAGGAGCATACCTCCAAGTCATTAATATGACTACATACACAGAGGTTCTTCCTTGTTGTTTTCAACTTCAGCACCACTGCTCTGTACAACAGCTTTGTGCCTGTTTCTCTCTGCTGCTGGTGCAAACCTAATCCTCCTCTGTTCTCCAGAGATTTCTTCCTTACTGAGATATCACAACTCCCTTGCAACACTACAGCATCATGGGTATGCATCTGAATCAAGCCGGATGCTTTGAGCTTTTCACCTCAAATACTGAAAATTACCAGTTAGCTGAGAGTTCTGGTGAACTCCAGAAATGAAAAGGTTATTCTCAGGAGCTGATCCTGTGCATCAGACTGTGACAGAAAACTGAGCTTTGACCAAACTACATTCTCCTGGACAAAATGCAACAGCACAGCTCTTTGCTTAGTCACAGAAAAGTCTTAACAAAGCCAAGGTACCAATGATGCAACCGTTCAAATGCTATAAACTCATCTCCCAACCCTCAAAGACAAATCTAGAACCGCTAAGCAACTGGGGGACAGAGGTGTTTGGCCAGGAGCAGATGTGTCTTACAAATAAGCCATTGCAAATAGCCCTAGACCTAACTATGACAAATTTAAGACTCTGCACACATCAAAAATACAAGCATAAACAATATCCATTTGGGGTGTTAAGAAGAGTTGTAAGAAAAAACAAATGACCTATGATTCACTGGTATCCCTTGCTGAATCATTCAGCCTTGGCTTTCCCAAACAACTATAGCCTAAGGCAGACACAAAATCTGACTTATATTCCTAGAACTGCTGACAAGAATTTAAAATAAGTCCCTTCATACTTCGTAAACTTTTCTGATTCTTTAGACTTAGTCCATCAAGCTACAATGACAAGAAAAGCAAGAGAGAACAGACACACCTTCCTACTCAAGATTTAACACACATGTAAGAAATTTCTATTCTACTTAGACTGAGATATTTTGCTCTCAAGCAGGAATATAAATTTGAGACTGAATTAAAAAATGGTATTTCAAGCAAATAAAAGCAACTGGACCAAGGCAGATGCCTAAATAAGTACTTTTTCTCTTTCCCCCCCTCCTTTAATCAAATTCCTTTTAAACTTGTCCATTGTTAGTGTACAGTGTCATTTACTCTACAAAGTTACAGACTTCCTTGAGGAGATGACTCAATTGAATACTTAGTTTTTACACCAACAAAATAATCAGAAATACTAGTAGGAAGATTAAATACTGCCCATATACTCAAACAACACCTTTGTATATGACTCACCATCTCTGTTAACTCAGCCCTAGGTCTCTAAAGTGGTTCAGCAGAGCAGACCTACTGTTAAAAAGACAAGATGCCTTCCCAGGCTGCTGCTGGTACAGATAATCCAAGCTAAGGCCAGGGACTCTTTACCCTAAGCAAGAACCCAGTGCTGCCTAAAAAACTTGAGACAGTGGCACAGACTGACAGTTGGAACAAGCAACCTGACTGTAATACCAGGGCAGGAGAGCAAAACAAATGTCACAATATTCAGCCTCATACCCTATTCATCCAACCCACACTTCAATGCAGGATATGCTGGCAAATACACAACCTGAGCTGACACAAAGAGAGCAAACAAAACAAAAAAACAAACCAACAAACAAATCAACCAAAACCAATGAACAGACGTGAAAGAGTGAAGAATTAAATCTTCTTTTAAAAGACATCAAGCACAATGCTGTAAAGTTCTTCTGCATCAGTGGAGCTGTCTGTGCCCCCAGGGGGTAGGTCTAGCCCAGTGGAACCTTTTCAAAAAACACACAGTCACTTTAATCACTGCAGCTTCACTGATCCCTACGATATCATCAGTACATTTAGGAAGGCTCTGGCAACAATTTCTGGAACAGCCACACTCCACTGGCCACTACTCACTCTGCAGGCAGTCAGCATTGAGCAAGTCTTGGCACTTCTCGTGGCACTTGACCCCGCACTCCCCGCAGCGCATTCCCTGCCGTGCGATGCCCCACAGCAGCCCCTCACATTCGTAGCAGTAGGTAGGAGTTGTGGCTGTCCACACTTCGAAGTTGTGTGGGGTGGTACAAGAGATGGGGTAAATTAAGGCTTGCAAGGTCTTCTTATAGACATGAGATTTCTGAAAGGCAAGAGCATATGTAAACCAATATCCAGGAAGGTGTTTGAGACTATTTTGTTGGTTAACACAAGAGTTTTACAGGAAAAGGCATAACCACCGCAATAAAGCTACATATTTGAGGTGGACAAATAAATCAAATTTTTACATGTGGCATCAGAGGACACACCTTCCAAAAATATCTCCTCAGGCATTAGAAAACTTGGAAGACAACTATTAATATTTGTGGATGGGAAATATCTTGAATAAAGCAAGTTTCACGCACTGTCTCTTATGGTAAATAGCACAGAAGGAAAAGGTAAGCTTATTAATTCCAAGTGTTTGGACAACATCATCAAGACAGATGATGTCTCTTGGTGTGTTCTATGAAGGACAGTGAGTTGAACTCAATGATCCTGATGGGTGCCTTTCCAACTCAGCATATTCTGTGATTCTGTGTATCTACATTTTTCAGGACTACATTGATACATTCAATATTGTTTTCATGTGTTTGATTTCTTCTTCAAACAAACAGGAAGCTTTGCATCTATATTTCTTGGTATCTGTGAAGCTGGCTCTGAATCTCAGAGCACCAAATCCCTTTAATTTGCTTACTAAGAATTAAGAGAAATCAGGTAACACTCCCACTTACCAGCTCTTCATCTTTAAGAGATGTTCTAGTAGCCATTGCTGAGGTAATTCCGGCTTTTCGGGACTGAACCAGTGACTAGGGAGGAAGAAATTTTTTTATTCACCACCAGCATTTATAAGTGCAATGGCGTTACATGCCCAGAGATGTGAGCTCTGCCATGCCAGACAACAAACCAGCAATCTACTGCATTTAAGTTGGTTTCTTAAATGGCTGCTCAAATCTCAGAGGAGTCAAATGTATACTCTGAAAGTTCTCAAACTTGTTTCCATCTGTCCATAATCAGTCTCCCTCTAGTAAATGTCTATTTGTTTCTCTGAAAGACTTCAAGGAAACCTGGATTCCCATCTTCACTTTTACGCTCTGGTAGCAACAGTAGTCCTTCCACTGTCTACTTCTGAGGTCACTACTACAGACTCGCTTTTCTATATCTAACTTCATTCATATCCAAAAGGAGATTATTTCATCGGCTTTACAAAACATACAACACCCCAAAATGTGACAGTAAAGAGGTTGGAAGCAACAAGGATAAAAGAAAAGGGAGTGAGTTGGGAGCAGAGGTTTGAATATGATGGTGTATCACATTCATCAGCCATCACTGAACACAATGAACTGCATTTCCATGAACTGGAAGAATTGCCTTTCACATGACACCAACATGCTTTGCAGCTGCTGGGCATTGTCTCTGCAGCACCGCACAGTGGCATACAAGGGATTTTTGCAGCCAATCCAGTAAGATGAGGGCAGGGAAGGATATTTAAAGATAGAAGCATTTGCTTTGAAATCATCCAACTCTATCAGTTTTGTAACATTTATGTTCTGCTTTATGCTGCTTCAAGAGAAACCAAAAAAGTTCATTCCAACAGTGATGGAGCAGGAGAGAGCGTTGGATACGCATTCATTGCAATACTGCGGGTTCAAAACAAAAAGCAAAGAAGTAGAGGGGAAAATAACACAAAGTAAGGGGTTTTTTCTGGTGAAGACTTGATCAATAGTCTTCACCTCCACTTACCATGGCCTGTGAAGAGAGAGAATGAATGCATTCAAAGGAAGTAACACAAGTTAATGCCATTATTGCAAAGATTTAAGATACAAGCAGTTACCTAGACGCATACAAAGCTGTCCATGCATAAGCTGGCAGACAAAATTGTATGCATCTTTTCACATGAATTACAGGATATAGAAACTTTGGTCTTTCAGCTGTTACAGCATTTCTCTCAAGTATGAAATCGCTACGTGTACTGAATACAACCAACAGAAAACCATTTGTCCTGCAGAAGCCTTATTTCACCGTATCATACAAGCATATGAAAGTTGTCCTCATTACTCACTTGGTTCTCATGCTTCCCCAGTGCAGAAGTCTACTGGCAATATTGCAAATAGCTTTTAAAATCCAAGCACATATGCTCGTTTATCTATCCTCTAAAATTCCAGCCTTCTGGTAAGCTGCCAAACCTCACATGGACATTATAACTTTCCCTAAGGTACTTGATTTTTAGCAAAACATTTAAAAATGATGCAGGCCTAAAAACAATCAAATATTTTGTGTAAAGGATAAAGAACATGAAAAATAACCTAATTCTGTCAAATGAATAAAATTTTCTACAAAACCATAGCTCATTCTCACTCAGATTTTTCAAGCCTTACTCCTAACCCTTTAGCATAAGAATTAATTTAACAAAACACTTGAGCTTCTTGAAGTGACAGTGAATGTGCCCATATATCAGGAAATTAAAGCTAGCTGTGTAAATGCTGTGTGGCAGAAGAGAAACAAACAAATCTCTTACCAGATCACTGACAAGTGGAATTGGCTTTTTTTTGCGTAGATCAGGCATGCTATCAATGCCATAGAGACCACCTGCAGGCCTGGAAATTCAGGAGGAAAAAAACCAAACAACCTAATTAATTTAGGGCTGGGAGGGGTGAATAAGGGGATGCTTTACTGAAGGAAGAAAAACAGCCAGAAGATTATACTTAAGAAAGTGTAAAGTTAATGCTAAAAATGATTAAGTGTTTATCTTCTTCACACACAACTATCCATACATTCCCGCCTGGTATTGGTGGTTAGGTGGGAGCAAGTCGAAGAGCATCAGACCAGGGGAAGGACGCTACTACCCATCTTCTGACCCTAGTCTAGAACACACTTCATACCAGCCCTTGAGACCCATATAATTATTAGGAAAAACCTGACATGGGAGGAGAAAATATATTATTTTTATTTCTATAAAAGAGACCATTCATGGTGCTCAGCATTTCCAGCCATGCAGACCTGTACACACAATGTGTCAGGTGGCATTTGCTGGCACAAGTGACAATGGAGCAAAAGGGCGATTACCCCAACAAGTCAGAACCTGATGAAATAAAACACCTCAACCTACTTCCCTCCTGATGAGACCAGCCTGGTTAATTATACCTGGATCCTGACACTTACTGTTAACACCACATGGATGTAACCCTGTAGTTTAAGATAGTCTTAGTCCAGCTTAAAGGCCCCCAGTAAATGCATCCATCTCTAAGGACTTTAGATAATGCTTTTTCCTAAAGCTGGAAACTGAGCACATACCTCTCTGCTGCAGGTGGCTTCCCCCATGCAATGAACATCCAGTCCAGCAGGCAAAATCCACAGTGCCTCTCAATGTCTTTCTCACCCTCCCCCATCTCCACTCTGCTCTCAGGCCTTGCTAACATTAAGAATACAGTTCCAGATGTCATCTTCTTGATTACAGACCGCAAAGGAACCCTCTGCCTCTCCATCCTTAGCCATTTGTCTTCCCTCCCTGCCACTCCGGCTTACACATTTTGGTATTTGTGTGATGAACTGGCTGGCAATTTCAGCCTGGTTATTTTGTTGATTTGGTACAGTCAAAATGCTCTGCAGGAAGATTACAGGAAAAAGGAGTATGGGACAAACTGTTCTTACAGCCATAAAAACTACCTTTGGAAACAATCTAGGAAATCAAACTGCCACTACAAATTCACATATGCCATGAAAATTGAGAGGTTGATAAATGACAAGAGGCAACCTGCAGCCATTGGAGAGCAAGGCCTACTCAAGCCCCCTTAAATACAGCCAATGGCAAAAACCCCCAAACCGCAAACATCCAGTGTGACCAAACCTATACTACATCCTGGACAAGGACGTCACAACACAGCCTAGCATAAGGCTGTGACAAAGAGGAAAACAGTCCATTATAACAGAAACATGTGACAGAATTGTAATAGTACAATTCAGTTTTTTGATGGGGTGTAGGAGCGTGACGTGTCCAAGCCATGCCTGAGATGACAGCTGCTCCTGGCTGAACAAGCTTGGTGGGAAGGTGAGCAGTCACGTGTAACTGCAAGAGCCATGCTAGCCCCACAGTTTTCCAGCAGTGCAGTTTTCCAACACTGGAAATCATCACAGCAAGGCCATGCTGTGTTTTTCACTAGAGGCTATCATAATTTCTGATATTGAATTGCAGAAAAACTTTTTGACCAAGTCATACTGCAAAAATCCCTTCTGACTTATTATAGAAAAATCTCACCCACATCAAGAAGTAAGAAACATGTTCATATTGCCACATTTGTCTGCTGCCTTTATGTTACAAAACCTTTCTGATACTGGTGATACTGTTTTGGGATAAAATAGGTGTCATAGCAGACTACTCAGATGATGCAAAGAATCCCAGGATAACTTAAACCACAACACAGTTTATTCATAAGTTTTGTGTCAAAGGTTTGTGTAAATACCTTGAATTATGAAAGCATATATAAAATCAAAAGGGAGAGTGTGTAACCTGAAAAGATGCAACAAAATGATCTCAAGTAAAACTCCAGAGTTAATGCTGCTGCTAACAGTTTTTTCTACATGATTTCCAATTTTTTTTTCTAATTTAATTGAAAGGAAACTGTGGTACTCTGACATTTCCCAGGAAAGAAGAACATTAAAATTGCATGCTTTATAAATTCAAGATGAGCCTATATAAATTATTGTGCTTGAGAAACAAGTCTAGTTACAACTTGGTTTGTTGCAAAATACTTTTGATAGATTGAGGTTCATGAGAACCAGTGGCAAGCCCGGATGACAAACATATTTAAAAAGTGCTTGTGTTTGTTACTGAAGAGAGGTGTCCTAGTACCTACAGTTACCCACCCACATGACCTGCTTTTAGCTTGTTAATATTATTAAAATAAATTCAACAATTCCTATTTTTCAAAAGTGTTGTGTTTTCAGCTACCTCAGTCCCTTTATTCAAGCACAATTGCTACCTCACTTAATAAATTCACAGTTGTTTGTACAGACAGAAGAATTGACAGTGCCTCAAATATACACAGTGTAGTTTTATATGTAATAGGGTAACTCTCCTCTGCAGTGGATGTAATATTTATAGCATTATTATGGAGAGCTGTATTGAGGAGTGAATAGCATTTCTGTATGAGAAGATAATTTGCACTAATAAATAAAAGATATAGATATGAGATACTACAACAGAGACTGATCCATAATACCAATTATACCTTTTTTTTAAGTGGTATCTCCAAAGCCAGTGATTACAGGGAGCTCCTGTTGCATTATACTGTAAATGAAAATTGCTTGAAGCATGTATTCATCTTTTAACACAAGCTGTATCACATACAGGCTTCCATTAAATCTTGACAATCTAAGCCAGCTAAGGTGGTTTCTAAGGTGGTTTGCAATGACAGAGGATGACTACTTCCTTCAAAGGACACCACAGCTCTAACCTTCCCATTGAAAGAAAAACTCCAAACATAAATGCTTTAGTATAATTTGAGGCTAATAAGCAAAAATGTGGCTAAGGGTAGAACTAAAAGTTTACCACCCACAACCACCTCGTCTGGGCATCCCTTGCATGAGATGAGTGAGTATGTCAAACTTTTGTAAAAACTACATTAGCCAGACTGTTTAGTTGTATCATGCATAGAAAAGAAAAATAATTACAATTTGAGGCAAACAATGCCTCAAATTGACAACACATGTTTAAGTAATTCAGGACCTGTAGGTGTATCCACCTTTCTGGCTAGGAAATAATTTGGTGTGCATGAACTAATAAACCAAGTACATTGCCTCCTTGTTAAAGCAGGAGAAGGTGCTGTTTATAGTTACAATAAATCACTGCCTCCTGCTCCTGCAAATTGCCAATTCTGCAGCAGCCCGCTCACTAAGTCCCAGGTTCCTTGGGAAAAGCAGGGGGTTGCTAGGCAGCTCCAGGCATCCGCAGGTGACGCTTTGTGGGAATATCAACACCACAGAACAATGACTCCAACAGCAGAAAGCCATGTAATGAAACTCAGATTTAACTTCATGTTTTATTAGGGCAGTTTCCTTCAGTAGTATGAAAATTAACTTAAGCGTGTAGCAAGCCAATGTCTGGCTGAGATTTCAGGGCAAATCTTGCTGCTGACTGACAGCTTCTAATGGGTGCCCCACCACCAAACCGAATCACCCTGATCATGTACCAGGCACATAACCTGTAAAATGTGTCATTGTCTTTTTCTTGCCAGAGGATCCCAGGGAAACTGCCATGCTGGCACCTATTACCACAGAGAGTCATGCTGAAATTACAATCAGAATTTGTCTGCTTCATGTACTGCAAGTAGTGTGCTGTGGAGAGAATGCACAACCTGCTCACTCTCATCTGTGCAAAACAGGCATGATGAGCAATGCTTTAAAAATACAAACTGCAATAATTTCTAGAGTTAGTGCGGTTTTAACTACAAGGAATCATTGCAAATACAGAAGACTTTCCCAAGCCTATCTTCTTCTTGTAAGAGCAAAAGACACAGCACTCTTTCAGAGCTACTCTTTCCCCCTTCTTCTGCCACCAATGACTCATCCAGGATACAGGATTTAATCCAGACCACTCTGAGGTGCATAGTAGCAATTATTTAATACTTCTGCTATAAGCACTTGCCACCAACACATTACAGATTATGCACTGCAACTACAGCCCTTGTTCTTAACCACAGGTCCGCAAGAGCTGCATATCCCACCTCCAGCTGCTTAAGAAGGGACTGAAATACAGCAGCAGCCTGGCCTTCTGTGAGGTCTGGCCACTTGATTATTTTAAAAACATCATAAATGCTATTTTTACTTAGACTGAACTACAGACCTCTAAAGTACATTCTAATTATAAATACAGAGGTAAAAGGTCTCGAAATACCACTTACCCTCCTTTGAGCCAGGGTGGTTTTGATGGATCAGCCTCATCTTGGCCCTGAAGTGTAAGAAGGGAAAGAAAAAAAAAACAACATGAAATTAGTTCCCAGAAACAGAAAAAAACTGTACTATATTCTGCAGGAAGGGTAACAGATCACACTGCATGCAGGCAAATGCATACAGAAACTCTTTCAAGCACCTCCAATGACCAAGATGCCAGGGTAAGTCATACAGACACAGACAGACTATGCAATTTCATTGGACAGCCAGGACTGGAACCTGAAGAGCCTGTTCAGTGCAACTCCTCATTCAAAAGGCAGTCTTGAAGACAAACATTTTTTTTTTTTTTTCCCAGCTCCAATGAGTTACGGGAAAGCTCCTGTTACTACAGGTCACCACTTAACATGAATGTGATCATAATGAAGATGTTATAAATTAAAAGTCCTTGAAAAAAATGCACAAATGACAGACTAACATAAGCCTTTGTATGAACACTTGCAAGCTTTGCTCATGCCCAAGTGCAGACTCTAGTCTCCTAAGCAAAGAGGTCCTATTACAGCTCCACTCACTTATTTGAAAGTATTTAATATCTAACAGGCACGAAACAAGGGTCACCACCTTGAGGTCAACTGGGATCCCACAGCATGATGGAAAACGTCACAGACTGCAAATGCGGGGATTCATATTTATGAATTCAAACCATGTTCTTATGTTCATATTAAGAGTACATCTATAGAGTGATGTTCTGCAGATCTTGAGTGGACTAATTAGAAGTGATAAGCATTTGAACACTTGCAATGTACCTGCAAGAAACAACAGGTTCTGGATAAGGGGAAAATGTTTATCCTAAACTGGAAACCCCTGTTTCAGCTCACAGGTCATATGTTCTTCTGCACCCCCTGAAGGAAATATGGCTTTCACACAGGACTAAGCAGGTCACAATGCTAATAGCTAAAACTCCAACCTCAGACAATCACATCTGCCAAGAGAAACAGGTGGCTGCAAGACACACAGTGAAAAAGAAAGTATTTCCAGCCATGGAACTCACAAGGTGAGAGTCAAAAAAGTAAAGGAGCTTGAGTCAGGAAATAACATCCAACTTTAACATCCAAAATAAAAGAACATAGCCCCAAAATAAAGTTCTTTTTATTTTTTTTTCCAACCTGTGCTCTGTGTGAGCTGTGCAACCCCACACTGTTCACAGGTGACAGACAAAGACTCCCAAGAAGAGCAGAAATAACCAAGGAAAAGGAGTTCTCTTAGAGATACCAACTTGATCAGAAGCATATGTCCAAACTTTGTATTTTTGAGTCCTACAAATTAGGGAATTGGCAGATTTAAGAACTACATATTAGTAATGTTTATTACTTTATACTTAAACAGATTGAACAGTATGATGTTATCCACAATGGAATGGACCTGATCAGACAGGCCTGCAGAGCAGGAATGGGTCCAGACCCACAGTCCAGTACCACCATGTTTCCCCACAGCTGCAGCAGCACACCAGGATCCATCAGCCTTTGTTTTCAAAAACCCCTCAGCCTCAAATTTGCATTTTCTCCAGAGGGATCCGAACCAACTGCTGGTCAAGAAAGGTATTTTAAAGTAAATGCAACCAGATCCTTCTAAGCACACAGGGGAGGACATCTCTATCATTGCATCTGAACACTTGGAAGAGCTGTGGTTAGAAAGCAACACTAAAATGGACAAAGGTTTCTTACTGGACTGAGCTTGACAGCAATGGCTCAGCTGTGCTGAATGACAGAGAACGACAAACACAAACATGGCAACATTGACTGGCAGGAGCCAGTAACAAAGCTCTCAATCATTTTATGTGAGAAAGAAATAGAAGTGACTGATACTTGAGACATCAACAGACCACAAAACAGCGTGTTCATTGCAGACTGGGGACCACAAGAGCATCAAGAATCTGGTAAAAATGGAGAAGGAAAGATATAGGGAAAGCTGTTACCTACAGTTAAGCAATTTCCTACAAGCAGCCATGAGAACAACCAGGAATGTGGACATGGGGAGGGCAGGAAACAAACCTACATCATATCCCAGATTCATGATGTGCAAAGTAAAAGTTGCCAGGAGTTCCAGATAATTAAAATAAATGAGGAAAAATATAATTTATTTTTACCAAGCCTTTCAGACATGCAAATAAAAAAATAAATTAAAAAGCAGAGTTTCTCTAGGGTCAAGACTGAAAAACACCTGGGCATAACAGCACAAAACAGAAGAAAGAGCTTTCAGTAAGTGGCAATATTGATGAAAGGCCAAAGCAGGTGATGGCTGTGTGAAAGCAGGAGTTATCACCTGCTGAAAGCAAAGTAAAGAGCTAATGTGCCCCAGGCAGCCTTCTCCCTAAGAAAATGCCAAGACAACCAGCACCTGACATCCATCAAACGAGGGCTGATGCCTTGAGACTGTAGAAGAGCCAGTGTAGTATCCATAGTTAAAGCGCGTGTGTATGTGTGGAGGACAGAAATGTGATCCAGACTAGTGTAGGACCATTACTGGCTTCAAAAGCTTGAAATAGTTCTGAGCAAACCTGAAGAATTAAAATGGAGGCTACTGAAAAACAGGAAAAAAATGTAACAGAGGCACAGCCAATTTTGCAAACATTCTGTGTTGTTTTACAAAGCGACTATTTTTCTCTAACCATAAAATTAATAATGAACTGAATTTTCATTTAAAAAAAAGCATTTTGATGCAGTGCCATGTGACGTTAATAAAGACCGGATAAGCTGAGGAGGAGAAAGGAGCGTTCAGGTGGATAAACAAGTAACTGTAACTGAGCCAGCCATGGACAACGCAATAAGGAAGCTAGTGGGAGTACGTAGGATCTGCTGATAAAATCTGGAAATGACAAACCCAGGAGAATTATTGACACTGAATCCATAGGTACAGTAGAAAGAACTGACAGCAGTAAATACTGCAACAATGGAGGATTAATCATGCTAAAAATGGCAAGGTCAAAGCCTCAAAGGCTGCAATGCATTTGACTGCATACAAGGTGTTCCTCAGTGGAGAAAAGCATGAAACAATGGATTTGAGTTCTAGTCATCACACTGACCATAAGCCTCTATGATATAGCCAGGTAGGAGGAGAACATAATCCATAGAGTATGTTCAATGAAATGTCTCCACAGAAGTAAAAGTACCTTAGTACTATGTTGTCAAGATTCCTTCAGAAAAGCATATAGAGTCTTTTTATTCTGTATCAAATTTTAAAAAATAATCACAAAGGAAAATGGCAAATGCAGCTGGAGGATGTAAACACAATCCTAGAAGGAGAAGAACAAAACATCTTGCTCATTCTAGCAAAAAGAACCTTTTCCTATGTTTGTTCAACAGGCAGTTGAATGGGAAGAACAGCAGCTAAACAGAAGATGAAAATTCAAAGGTGTCTCACAACAGCTCTGTTGAAGCCTTTCAAAAGGAGAAGCAGACACCAAACAATAACCGTTCTAGAGAATTAAGTTGGGAGGTTTATATAAAAGGAAATAGCGTAATATCACACAGTGGCAGTCACCACGAAGTCCTCTGCAGTCCCTTCTTGCACTGACACATGCAGCCAAAGAATCAGAGGCTGTACTAGCTACATGTGCTGGCATGAAGGTTTAAGACATCCCCAGCAAATACCAGCTAAACAAAGTAATCCAAAATTTACACCCCTCTTGGGGCTAGGGCCTCTTCATGTATCCCTTCTCACTTAAAGAAAGCAAACACCAATCAGATGGATTTGCTGCAGCTGGTGAGTTTCCAAGTCTCCAAAGGCAGCACTCCTTCCAGGACACAGCAGGGCTCCAGCAGCTGCCCTGGAACTTGCCACCAGCCATGGGTCTCCTCAAGTTCAGCCCATGGCAGCAGCCTGAGCTAGTCAGAGCCTAGGCAAGCAGCAGAAACAACAGGCAGGTGAGAAGAGCACTGCAAGAACTGTGGGAGTTTTTAGCACTCTCCTTCCCAAGGACAAATGGGAAGGCTAAGGAAAGGCAGATACATTTAACACCCTGTCATCCACATGCTGCATGTCAAAGTGTTTTTCTGGCTTATGGCCCTCTCTGCACAGCTCTGTCACTTGATCTTCCCTTGAAAGCAGCCACACCAGGCTGAATCTGAAATTTAATTTTCTTTTAATCTCCAGCAAGCACATATGGGAGCACTGAAACCATGTTGAAACAAACATGTAAATAAAACAGATCATCATGTCCTTATATGATTTTTAAAAGAAATTTCTAATGCCTCTGGGATGACATTTTTATACCTACTGTCCTACAAATCCTTTCCAATGGGGAAGGGCTTGTCACACGTAGTACTGCACTATACTGTACTGTATTCACTCACACTAAAGCATACCATAACCAGCTGCTGAAAGGTCTTCTCCAAGTAATTAAAATTGCTTATCAACCAAGAACCAGTTAGAAAAACAATGTAAGTGACAAAGCAGCACAAATTTAAGGTCCCAGATTAAACCAGGCAACAGACATGGTCACTTAAGGCAAAGTATTCAGTCATAGGGAAGGCAATGTTTGGTGAAGCTTTCTTCCTGAAAAGGAAACAACAGGAGTTTTGCTTTCCCAGGAAAAGCAGCAGCTGGACTTACAAGTACCTTGAGAAGTTGTTAAACAAAGCTACCATTTTAAAATATTGCAAATTCTCTCATACACAAGAAGATACTTCAATGGACAGAACAAACAAGTATGCACTTCCGTAGGAGTGGAAGTCCATAAAATGGACAGAGGGGCAAAAAAAGAAATAAAATAAGAAATCACAGTCAGAGCAGCAGGGAAAGGAAGAAAGGAAGAAGGGAAAGGAAGAACATCCACAGATCTGTTAGCCCTCCATATAAATTTAGCTCTCCACATAAAAGGCTTCCAAACAATGTAATTTTCCATCACATTTAAGTACTGTGTCTAGCACATTATCCTCTTAAAATATAAAACAGATGTAAAACATGTAAAGCTGCTTTATGCTGCTTTATTTAAACAGATAAAAAAATCAATAATGACTTCTTATTTGTTTTGAAAATCATCCTAACTTGTTTTCAAATACCATGTTTTATTATCAAACCTCAAAACCCTCAGCTAGATATAGTTTAATCTGAATCAGGCTAAAAGAAGGAGCAACTGTTTCACTGACTAAATTTAACTTCTGGTCATGCCTAATTAGAGCATTTCTTCAGTGGCATTAGCAGAGTCAGACTGAACTAAATTTTCCCAATTAAACCAGTCATTCTTGTGGTTCAACATCTTCACTCAAGTATGCTACATTTTACATGGAATCCCAAGCTTCTACAAGTCAATGGATTATTTTAAATTCATTCTGTATTCTGCAACAGCATCTATTTAATAAAAGGCTGAAGAGCCCCAAAGGAAGATCCTTCCAACTGATGTATTATCCAGTACCACTTTTCCAGCTGCCAAGATGAACAGTTTGAAGGAGGTTACAGTGGTTTTGCACTGAACCCAAAAGGGGACTGAATTTAACACAGATATTTGACACCAGGTATCTCTGCACTCCTGAAAAAGAATTAATTGACAAATATTTACCAGTAAGAAGGAAACATAACTGCTGATATAAGAGCCAACAAAGCTTAAAAACCCAAATTCATCAGACTCAAGGGATGACATCTGCATGGAGGCCCAAAACCCATGCGAGATTCAGCTTCTCCTGCAAGCCAGTTTTGCCTCATTTATACAACTACAGGAGAGGGGGAAACACAGCAGGCACTGCATGCACATAGCACAGTCATGAAAATAAAACAGCTGAGAATTCAAAAGCCAGTAATTTCTCTATGTGAGATCCAGTTGATAACACAATTGTTGACAAAGCACACAGCAGTCGACAAAACAATTCTGCAGATCCTCCTAGGAGGAAAGTTACCTGTTGCCCACAGGATAATGGGCAGAGAGGTAGTCAGTTCACGACTAGGAAGACAATAACTGTATTAAGGAGAAAGTTCTGCCCTTCCCATGGGGCATAGGGCCCTGCTCAAAGCAAAGTGACTATCTAAAAAGGCATGGGACCTGCAGCAGACATCTTTCAGCATCCAGGTTTGATTAAATTCACCACTGCAGCCCAGAGGTGTACTTGTGACTTTAATTGATGAAAGTGGGTGAGCCAGACAGAGATGAAATGAGATGAAATGAAATGAAATAAAATCACTGAAGAAAAATAAGGACATACTTGTTTAAACAAGATCCACAAAGAGGAAGACTGGAAAAGACAGGATGAACAACTTGTCGTCTGCTAACGTGGTGCCTTTGCGCATCACACACACACCCCACGGAGCACTAAAGGGAGGAGATCACTCCAAGCATTCATGTTTTCCTCTTTGTACAAGGTCATAGGCACTGAACAGACTCTTAACTCAAACACAGTGTTAACAATGCCTCAGACAAGCATGACATGCTAAACTGAATCTCAGTGCCTCAGCAGGAGCAACTGGCTACAGGAAGACGAGTCATGCACACAGAGGGGTTTCATAAAGAGATGCTGGTTACAAGGGACAACATGTACAACCTGGAGCTCTCCTCTACCTCCTTCTGCAAAGAAAGAAAAAGAAGAAAAAAAAAAAAAAGAAAAAAAAGAAGATGGAGAGGAACAAAAGTTAGTAGACCAGATTTCTGCCATGAGTTCTGTAAAAAGATTTTTACAGAAACTGGGGTAAAGGTTTGCCACAAGTTGATAACACGTTTGTGCAGCAGAGAGTTTTCCCATGTGCCTCCTGGGACATGCATCAGACAATTCATCTCTAACAGACAACCTCAAGTTAAACTCATCAAATTTCACCCATAACTCCATGCATTTAAAACATACGCTTTTGAGAACTCTTTTTAGAATTACTATTCCTATTTCATTAACTGAAGAATTTTAAGTAATCTTAACACAGAATTGGAGCTGCCATTTATCATACAGGGGAAAAAACCCTGTACTTATTATAAGGAGGAACAAAGTTGTTCCCTCTCCCCCAGACTGCATCCACTGCCTGCATCCCAGCATCTGAAACATCCCCCCTGCTCCCTTCCTCACTCCCTGTACATTTTGCCCAGTACGAGGAAACTGGCAGCTCCCACGGAACACATTTTGCCTTTGCAAATATCATAATGCAGAGAGATATTTTCTGGGTTTATACATTTAGGCAATTTTCTTCTGAGGGAAAAAAAAAAATTAAAAAATCCAGAAGCCTCCTACACTAAATCTCATGTTTATGGATAGGCAATTTCAAGGCTAGTAAAGTTATATGAGAGTCATACTCAAAACTTCCGGTACAGACATGATATTTTTTAAGTCTTCCAATCAGATAATTCTCTATCTGCAAAGAAGAATCATATTACTCATTTGTGTATGAAAGATGGAGGGGAAGGAATATCTTCATGGCAACAGGAGACACTCAAATTGGTTTAAAAGCAAAAATAGTTTTTGAAGTTACTGTCTATATGGGTGTAATTACAGACATGCAATCACCAAGACAGGAAAATAGAGAAGCTATTTTAACTTAATCGCTAAGGAGAAGTCAAATTACTTTAGCAAACGAAGTGCTGGATTGTAGCTAAAATAAAAATCCTATTTTCCACCTTAAGACGTTCCTGCATGGATGCTCATTAGGGAAGAAAGCCTCTGGACCACCCTGCAGGCTTCTCCTTTGGAGCTAATGGAGGAGAAATCACCAGCAGTGCACAACCACAGTGTGGCACAAGTGCTGTGTTTTGGCACTCTGCACAGACCAGCTGACCTGGAGAACCTGAAGAAACTTAGGGTCCCTTCCAGACTTATATGGGAACATGTTTGGACGTGTTTGGACTCTTCTGACTGTTCTCCTCTGAAGTAGTCTTCTATACCTTCTTCCTGTCTGTCCTGTTCAATTAAGCAAAATCTCACCTAGACAGATAAGATTCCACACCAAATCCTTGGGTTTTGTCCTTCTTTTCAACAGGCACTCCAAGCCCTTCCAACCCAAGCCAAATCTCTCCTGACTTGGTCCCTGGTGTGGTTTCAAGTATATCTCAGGCATATCCAGGTGCACCTCATTCCTGAGTTTTTTATTCCTTTGTATTTGAACGCTATTCCTTCCTGGCCTCTCCTGTGGAGTCCTGAAATACAGAAGATGCGGGAGACCTGGATTCATGTCCCCTCTCAGGTCTGCTGCAGCTCTCAGTCACGTCGAGCAGGGAAACCCTGCTTTTAGCCCCCAGCTGGAAAACACTGAGGACAGATGGAGTCTCTGGCAATGCAACAGCTCAACAGTAGCAAGCTACCAGTAAGCATATGCAAACTACACATTTTTCAAAAGCGTATTTTCTCCGCTCATTTGGGGTTGATTTTCCACAGAGAATTCCTTGACACAGGCTAGCACTGCCAAATTTTAAGACCTCAAGGCACTAGAGCTTCTCAAATATAGGTCAAACTTATTTTTATACAAACACAAAGCAATAACTCTGGCATTAGACTAATTTTTGGGTAATTTAACAAAAAAATAAAACATAAAAAGCCATTTTGGCTTAAAATCCATATTCATTTTTGATTTCTGAGCCCCATCAGTTTAAGGCTGTTAGGGACAGTTTCAGGCCAAATGTAAAATTTGTCAAAGCTCTTAGTAACTGCAGACACAGACTTAAAATCTTGTGTCTCACTGCAGCATGTGCATTCACACCTTCATCAATGGTGACTAACTTGGCTAAACCCCGATCACAGAATTCTTTCACCATTTCACTTTTGAGCAGTAACCTTAAATCTCTTTAAATCTCTAGCATTTCAGGGCTTTACTTCAAACAAATTCAAACTATCGTCATCTTCACTTACACTTTTTTTTTTTTTTTGTGCTTTTTTGTCAAATTCAAACTTTAAAAGCTTCCTCAGATTTTCAGGGGATATTTTATTTTTTTTCTTTTGACTTTCAATTAAGCACAACAATTATTTATATGCATCTGCCAAGTTCCACGTTCTTCCGGTAATTTGCATCTGTGTTCAACTATAAATAATTTAAACCTTTATGCCAGTGCATCATCTCTGATTCACCAAAACATGCATATTTACCAACACCTTCAAACTTATCTTCCATTCCTTTGCTGGAGGTTGCTGCCAAACACATTTAAGAAAATACCGTGAATGGAACTTTCGAACAAATGTGAGGTTCAGGTTCAGAAGAAAAAAAAAAGCTGCAGAACTGGGTTTTCAGTGGACCTTATCTGGGAACTGAAAAGGCTATTAACAACAAATCATGTTTTTAAAGTAAGACACAAACACTCATCTACAGCCGGGCAAAAAAGCAAACCAACAATATTCCATTGCTTTCCAGGTATGATGCTTTTTCCAAAGGAAAGAAATAAAAGCTTGGTTCAAACTTGAGTACATTGAAACAAGACATAAAACTGCAGCTTCTCTTTTTTGAAAAATGCATGCCAA
Source organism: Cyanistes caeruleus (assembly GCF_971803275.1). Classification (NCBI taxonomy): domain Eukaryota; kingdom Metazoa; phylum Chordata; class Aves; order Passeriformes; family Paridae; genus Cyanistes; species Cyanistes caeruleus. Next base: position 72,319,519 of record NC_141732.1, read on the forward strand.
AACAACACTATTTCAGAAAGTCACAGAATCACAGAATGTTTTGTGTTGGAAGAGACCTTAAGGATCATCTAATTCCAACTCTTTCCCTGTCTAGCTGTCAGGGTCTGGGCTGTTTTGCATCCTAGCATCCTTGGTGTATTTTCCCCAAGGTCTCACTTTTCTTATCCTTCATCCACTTCCTTCTACTACCCTTGACTCCTTCTGTCTCTCAAAGCACATTTCCTACATTGTGACTTCATCACACTCTTATTTTTATAGTTTCAACTGCCAAATCTACCTTATAGATCAACTTTTATGGGAGTGGTACACAAGTGCCACCAACTTTTTCCCACATCAATTCAAGAGAATTAAACCAGGAGGACAAGAAATCCCAATTCACCCTGGAGGCAGATTTAAGGTACAAGGCACAGCTCTGTTCCTCTTCCTCACTTGTTTTGTCTACTTCTTGCCTCGTGAACATGCCTGCGCTGCTCAAACTCTGCTGAGATGAGCAGCCTCCTCTCACATTCAGAAACAGGCTATTTCAGTACTTCTGCTGTACTGTGGCACATGCTAATCCAAACCACTGTCTGTTCCCTCAGGTTCTAAAATTAGGACATATGTCCAGGATTTAAGCACCACACAAACACTATCCAAAAAAAAAAAAAGAAAAAAAAAAAAAGAAAAAAAAAAAAAGAGAGAAAGAAAGAAAAAGAAAAGAAGGTATCTCTGCCAAGCCTACTAACTAATCCCAGTGTTTCCCTCATTAAAAACTTACTGTTTGAGCCAACTCTGTACTAAAGACCTTGTATAAAATAACAAAGCAGAGAGCTGATTACCAGCTTTATGATCTGCATAACTGAGAGATGACTGGTACAGAAATCAAATATGGGTTGACAGATTGCTTCTTCACACTGAAAGCAGAGTCACTGGAAAAGCACTTGGCACTAGATGACTCCTTCAGTGTGGAGAGGAGCCCACTGATCATTCTGACCAACTTTCATGATTGCAGGAAGAGTGAACACAGTATATGATACAAGGAAGTTCACAAGTATGTGAAGATTGCAAGCTGTAGTTAAAATAACTTCCACTCTTGGAACAAAGCCTCTTTCCTTAACTGTAGTGACTCGTGGAGATGACACTGAGAAAGCCTTCTCACTGCCTGGAGAGGAAGGGGGAAGATGGACCTACACTTCAACTTCAGGTTCTGTTTTACCAAACAGAGGCTGTCAAAACACGTCCCATCAAAAGATGCCAGTCAGCTCTATCTCCCACAGCGTCAGGAAATGGTTTAGCAACACTGCTCCACCACTGTATCAACTCACATCTGCTGTGGTCACACATTTCAAAATCTGTGCTGGAAATAAGGGATGTAGTTCCCCAGAAACAATAAAAAATCCATCTCATGGACTTATGTTATGGAAATAATACCAAAATACAAGTCTCAACCTTTCAATTTTTAAACTATTATTATTATAATTATTATTATTTCTATTTATTATTTTTAAAGGTCTCTACTAGGATAACATTTAGCAGTGATTAAACACTGAGAACTCCCACTTTGTGACAGAGTCACTTAAAGTCTAGATGCACTCAACTCATAAAACTGCAAATCTGGCTACTTATAGCTCAAATGCACACTTTGTTATCACATGTCTTAGCTATTATATTTAACAAGAAACCAAGTCACGAATTATGACGAAAAACCTTTAACACCTGCTATTTTGAAGAAGCACTGCAAATCTCCTTCTCTCAAAGGAAAAAAAAAGGTGAAGCTTGCTAACTGGCATTTCAGTGTATGACACAGTAAATTTTAGGGGGTTTTGTCTGTACTGTTGTACAGTGCATGTACTAGTCTTTGTACATTGTTACAAAATTGTAAGCTATTTGCTCACAACTTTTAATAAACTCACAGAATGTTCACAGTTCACCCAGAGAATGAAGTGTTGGCCGCTGGCTGCACAAATACTAGATTTTGACATCTCCTTAAAAACATTTTTTTTTTCATTTTACCTGAATTTGTCTCCTCAGCAGAAATCCAGTTTCCCTCCTGTGCTAATTCTTTTAAGAGTCTCCTACGCATTTGTCTCTTTTCCCTCAGCACATTTTTGAAATTGTTGATGCATTTGTTCAGGTAGATGGTCTCTGCGCACACCTTGTCAAGGCTCATGGGCCTGCACTCCTTTGCTGGGTCAGGTGGATGGTTCCCATCTTCTCCATGCTCATCAGGAGGTAACTGCTGCCCACTAGGGATTTCACAGTCAGATGATGGCAGCACACCAGAAACGGGAGGCTCATGTGAAAGACCGGAAGGAACAAATTGCATCTGAGCAGATGCTTCACTGTTGACATTTGCATTTGCCTGGCCCTCAGAGGACTGACTAGGAGGGGTTTCTGCAAAGTAGTCAGAGCTGCCACCCATAACGGAACTGGTCAGCATAAGCGTGTTGTCATCATCCATCTGTAAGCCACTATCATTTTCCAAAAGGATTTCAGAATCACTTGTTTCCAGTTTATGGAACACCACTTGCAGAGCAGACCTGAAGTGGTGAATAGCTTTCCCAAGCTTATTAGTGTAAAACTTCATGTCTACAAGATCAATGCTGTCCCGGGAGTGGTCAAGGAAATACTGGGAATTTTCCAGGACATCCCTAAAGACCTGATCGGTTGGATCTTGATCATTGAGGTCCATTTGGATCATATCTTTCAAGCTGTCACTACTGTCAGCCATTTCATCTGTTGTATGATCATAGCTAATGGTTGTCACCCCGCTAGAAACATCTTCTCTTTGAACATCACCTTTCTCTGCACTGGTAAATTTGCAGGAGTTATCATAGTCTGTTTCAATTTCTTCTGTGGTTATCCCCTCATCTTTTTCTAGAAGAGAAGAAGAATTCTCAGTGATGCTTTTAGTGTCAAGCCTCTGCTCACTACCATTACTTGAAGCACACATCTGGCTTGCATGGCCTGAAGAGTCAGATGAGCAGCAGTGATTTCCATCACCTGATTTAGGTGAGTTGGCCATCTGTGGAGATTCAGCAAGGGCCTGGCAAACGTCTCCATCATCTGAAGGCTGCTCACTGCAGCTTATTTGTGCTTCCTTTCCAGTTTCAGGTGTCAAGGTGTCTTTCTTGGTCAAGGCTGACTTCTGCACAGAATCAAGTCTCTCCCCTTCACACTGTGCTTTCCTACTCGTGTTTTTATACTTAACCTGGCATGAGTCCATCTGAAGGTGCCCAATTACATCAGTTCTCTGAGCTCCATCAGGATTCACCGAGTTCTGATTATTTTTCTTGAAGCCAGACTGGGAAGAGACTGAATCTGTTTTCTGGCCCTTCTGCCACTTTTGCTCCTCACTGGTAGCAACTCGGACCCCTGAGCTCTGCAGAAGGACAGATTTCTGTAAAATATAGTCTCTCTGTTCACAACTCACAAGTTTTACAACTGCTGGTCTTGGCATTAATGGCTTGCCTGTACCAATATCTGACCTATAAGCATCTTTTATATACTTACTGCATTGAATACCATTGAAACAGTGATATTCAGACAAAAAGCTGCAGATAAGCTCTACTGTGTTCTCACCATCTTTCTCTGGGATGCCATAAAAATATAACACTGGTTCTTCCTTCTGTACCTCCCTTCTTGGCTCTCGAGCATGTGTACCCTGGGTTTTGCCACTGGAACCACCTTGCAGGCCTTCTATCTCGCTCAGGACCGTGTCTACACAGCTGGAGACCTCATCCACAGAACCTTTTATCAAGGTGAGGTGCTGACGGAGCTCTGCAATCTCTGTCTGGATTCGACTTATTCCCTGTAGCTCTTTAACAATGTAATCTACCACGTCAGCTGAGCGGTCTTTTGATTGCCTTCTTCGACTCCTGTATGCAATGGTCTTTTCCTGGGGAAAGCACCCTTGCCTTTCAGCTGCATCTCTCCAGCTCATGGTAATGCTCAGGGAAGAAAGGTCCTGCCCCTCAGACACTCTGCCCTTTATGTCAGAAGAGGTTTGTGTGATACCGTCAGAAGAACTTCCCTGCAAGTCCTTCTTTTTCTGCTGAACTGAACATGGTATTTTTACATAGCCACCCCAGTTCAGTTCCACCTCACCAACACACACTTCACTGACTCCCTTGGAATCATGTCCTCCATCCTGATGGAAGTCCCCTCCAGCCGTGGAAAATTCAGTGCTTGGAGAGCTCCTCTTGATTCCACAAACAAACATGTCTGACTCAATCTCCACCGGGGAGAGCTGGCAGCGATGTGCGTGGTTTGAATTATCATCTACCTGGCCTTGAAGAAGCCTCTTCATTTTGTCCCGCAGAAACAAATGGAGCTTTTGCTTCCGGAATTGCTTCCTGCCCTGCAGTTTTACAACAGGTTTTCTGTGCAGAAGTGAAATTTCATTTTCTTGCTTTTTCAATCTACTTCTAGCAAACATCATCAGCTGCACCTGTGTTTCTCATAGTGCTACAAGCTGCACAAGCATACATCAATCACTTCCCACTGCACAACTTGCATCCAGTTTTTATTCTGTCATGAAGCAGCTACCGAAAGAGGGGAAAAAAAATTACAGTTTGGTTCAGATAGAAAAATCCGAGGTAACGTAAGCAGAAGAATTAAAAATACCGAAAAACCTAAAACCAGCATACACATAAAATCACACAGAAAGAGGATGTGTTATTTAAAGTGTACAGACATTGTCTTGGTTTTGGCCACCTCCCCAGATCAAGTTCTTGCTGGAATAAGTGTTTCTCACTCCCTCTTCTATTTAAGAGAGCAAAAAAAAAAACAAACCAAAAGGGTCAAATTCAAAAAGCAGTTCTGTGGCTGTTTTTCTACCAGGTTTGCAAATTACTCTCAAGTTTGAGCTCCTGGCAATTGTGCACTGTGCGATTTAATTAGCCCCCCCGCAAAAAATTCTGACATTAGAAATTCTATCCTTGCACATTTCCTCTCCTTTCAAATTCACAATCTTCATCCTTTCTTTCTTTAAGCCAAAGCAGAAATCAAATTTAACTTGGTGCAGTACCAGCTAGCCCACAGGAACTGCACCAAGTGATGTAAAGTGGCAAGAAGACTGGATGACAGATTTTAGGAGTAAAACCCTTCTGCTAGTTTAGTATTTTCATCTTAATATCTTGCTGCAAAGCAGTAAAAGAAAGAAAAAAAATCCAAAATATTAACCAAACCAAAAAAAAAATCAGAAAGCTTGCAAGCTCCCAAGCTAACCTGCAGTTAAATGTGCCACACTCAGCATATGCACAAACAAGCTGAGCTGACACCATGGAACTTCTGCATGTCGCTTCTACTCCAGCTCTGGAGATTTTGCAGCTGATTTAAATCCCTTCTATAATGAGCAAAATAAAAACGAAAGACCCCCACCATGTTAACTACTTTAAACTTCCATGTGCTTTTACTGCCATACTTACTAATAAACATACAATCAGTTTTTTCCTCCAGAGAGAAGGGCACACAAGACACCTACACAGGATCCTCCTGAAGGCAAGGTGACTGGAGAACACAAGTGTATTTTATGATTCAGTTTGGTCTTGATGCCTGAAGCAGATAATCTTTCTCATATTCTTGTTTTATTTAAGACCTATGTTAACTATCTTTCATTTCTATTGTTTTACTTCGTGGGCAAGAAGGGAGAGAGCATTTTTTGATCTGGAGGAAGCAGCATTGCAAGTACCAATCTCTATAATAAGAGCTTAATTAATATGCTATAAAAGAGGTTGCATCTGTGTTTAAGGTTTAAGTTCCGTCATCAAGCATCTCAGCTGAACTTCCATACCAAAGGCAATACCTGCCCTTCTGTAGGCTAAACAAATTCTCTGTGAGATTGATTGTCAGCTTATTTAAAGAAAGTAGGTTTTAATTTTCTAGCATTTTCATGCCATTGGTCCAGAAAAATCAGTTGGGATTTTTTTGGGTTTTTTTTTAAATCTAACTATTTCCTCATAAAGCAGGGTTGACATAGGGAATATTTTCTCAGACTCTCTTCTTCTACCACTTACACAGTTTAGCCACTTTCACTTGAGTGGGTAACTGATGTTTAACATCAAAAAATCACCTCTTTATTAGTTGCAAGAAGTGAACCCTTGGAGAGTAAGCAGTTGGATTCAATGGCAGCCAACAAAAAGAGCTCCACAGTTGTGGCTGCCCACACACGTTGCTTGAGGGTAGCACACAGAAATGCTCATGTCAAATATTATCCAGCATATTGAACTCCAAGTGCTAGAAGAAAAGCCGACAGACCCTTGTTCAAGGTTTCCCTCAGAAAGCTCATCGTGTTTCCTTCTGAATGCAGCTCTCAAGGCAGCAGGGGGGCATAATGATCACTTTAGTTAAGAAAACAAAACAAAAAAACCTACAATTCAAGACAGAGCTCACTCTCACTTCCCCTGTCTGCTACAACACTCAAAAGCAGCAATTTTTTACAGAAATCACTCTTTCCTGCTGAATGCTTACTTGCAAGATTGCAGTGGTTCTAAAGCTGGAAGCTCAGTGCAAACAGTACAGTGCTGTCATTTTTGTTTATATATAGTATTTGTAGCAAATGTGTATGTATATAGATAGGTGTAAGTATATATGTATGTATATATATATATATATATATAAAAAAACACACACAAGAATATCTACTTCATTGGAGAGTTTCAAAAGCACATCTTTGATTTCATCAAATACCAGCCTTACCTTTCTATCTTTCCCCAAGGAGGACAGAAACAGTTTCCCCCAAGGCTGGGAACAAGGCCAGAGCAGAACACATGGACAGCAGCTCTGGCTCAGGGGGATGCCTTTCTACTTCTCTCTACAGTAGGTGGAAACTAATGGAAATCACTATTTACCACCAGAGATCAAATCACTGCCCACTGAGTGAACTGCCAAGAATCAAGTAAGAAAATTGCCCTCTTTGTCCCTCTCCCACAGGCTTCCTCCCTCTAGTCCCCACCCCAAGCCCACGCTCAGACCTGAAGCTCTGAGCACTCACTCATTCTGTGGGCTGGTCCCAAAGTGTCTCTGCACCTTCTGCCACATCCTTTCCTCCTCCTCTCCACCCAGGGCTGTGTGAGTGCTTCTGTCCCCTTGCACACTCCAGACTAGATGCTCTGCAGCATGTCTCCTATAAAGGTCCCTTATGTCTCTTATGTTGTCTGTGTGAGAGCTGTGCTTTTTTGTAGCACAGACATGTGAAGTGACAATAAAAGTTAGTGCAGGTTCACCCAGGAAAAAGAACAAAACCTAAACTAGGTGCAAACCCCTGACAAAGTCTTTTTCTCTTCCAGAATCACTCCAGGAGTCACATTAACGCGTAACAAGAAATCAAGTCTTTAAGGAAATAATATTTGGATCCTGGTGTCCTGCCAGATGCTGCAAGCCTTCACTGACTACACAAGGTTTGTTCTGACTGCCTTGTTAGCAGGCATTTCCTTCCAGAACTCCATGCTCAGTTCAGTGCAGCTGCCTCTGGATGTGCAGGAGAGCAGCATGCAGAGTCACCATAATTTCTATGTTCCCCAACTTCCAAAAAAAGAGCCAGGCTCAAGCTCAACATGAGGAGTACATTGCTGCTTTACTTGGGGATGTTTGGACTCCTTTGCATTCCCATGAAGACAAAGCTGACATATTAGGATTTTAGAGAGGGGAAACAAGTGAGCTCCCACAAACACTGCACATCTCCTTGTCACTCACATTACCTTGTCACTGGACACACTTCTGAAACAGCCTTGTAATACATGAACAACAGATACTTTTCTTTCTGACATACAGATTTGCCATGACAACAGGAGTAAAAGCATGCCATCATCAATCAGCATCCATGAATGAGAAAAAAAGAACATGAGAAATCCCATGAAGGAATAAAATGCAATTATGTTATCTCTGCTCATTAGCTGGGGATCAGCCATGTTTTATGCTTACAGCACAAAACAAAGAGCCAGGGTCTCATCAGGAAGAAGGGAGGTGACTGCAACCCACTCTGAGCAGCATCTTCAGTTCTGTGAGACTCTGGACCAGCATGGTTCAAAACAAAGACAGCATTGTGAGCCTTCAGCACTACCCCACACTGCAGTGGGCTGGCTGAAGTCTGGTGGAAGAAAATGGGGTGAGAGCACAAAAATTCTGCTAAAATGAGGTATATTTATCTTATAGAATCATAGAATTATTTAGGTTGGAAAAGATCTTTAAGATCATCAAATCCAACAATTTACCCAGCATTGTCATGGCCACCACTAAACCATATACCTGCTGAGTGCCACATCTATATGTCTTTGAAATATCTCAAGGGATAGTGAATCTACCACTCCCATGGGCAGCTCATCCTGATGTCTGACACCCCTTATTAATGGCTATCTGGTTTTCATCACACTAAGGTTAATACTGAGACATCTTTAGCCCACAATGTCATTCATGTTAGAAGGTGCTGGTACCTCAGGGTAGATGTCATGTTAAAGGAACCCAGAAAAGAGATATAAAAACAATTAACTATGATCAGAAAAACATTTCACAGCAGCCTCTCTGGCTACTGACTCATTCTACTGAGTGATATCTTTTTGATTTTTTTGATTAGATTATGTTTGAGTATTGTCCACACGAAGTGGTATTGCATTACCTGTACTGGCAATTACACTAGGAAAAGCAATAATAAATAAAATGCCTGATAAATGGTCTTGTTACTTTATAAAGTGCCATTTAAGCATGAAGAATACCAATAACAAAAATGCAGGACATTGTGGGGAAAAAGATTTTGGCATTTAAAAGAGAAAGAAATCATGGCTAAGGCTGCCATAGCAACATCGCCCCAGCACTCAGCATGCTGAAACATTGACTCTTCCTGAGAATATTATAGCATTTTTAAACACAATAATTGCTGAAAAATCCTAACAAGGCTTCACAGAGATATGAAGGGTTATCATCAGTTTTGCTGTTTGACTTCTGGAGATGAGCCTGCAATTTTCTAATTAATATCATTAGAATTAACGTAACTTTGGGTTGGATCATACCTGAACATGGCATTATTGCTTTGCTGCTGAGAATGTGTCTTTCTTCAAACCTTCTTCTGATAATTAACAAAAATTCTAACTTTTGAGTCCTAGCATGGATGATTAGAACAACAAGGTACTGAGCTGAGCAATCCTGGGTAAAAAGCAGCATAGCTGGAGAACGAAACATACTGCTGAGAAACACCTTCTCCTCAGGACATTTAGGTTGAAAGTGAGGTGCAGAAGAGATCCATAGAACTCCACAGTGGACTGAAGAAGAAATACACTCATGCCACTAAAAAGACTGTAGTTACAAAAGGATGGCAATAATTTTACATAAAACAATGCGAGGAGAAGAACTATTACCCAGTCCCTTGCTAAGCCTTTCACAGTCCCTCTGCTGCCAAGCTTCAACGCTTCCTGTTCAGGAATTACTGCACTACTTGGAAAACCACATCCCAGCCTTATTTGTAGAACTTCCTTGAGTTTTTAAAAACTTTCAAATATATTTTCCAGGTTATATCTGTATCTATTTGTTTCCATACAGCTAAGCAAAAACCATGACAAAACACTTCAATGCAAGTATCAATGACAGTCAGCCTTCACACCTCACACATTTCAGGAAAAAAAACCACACTTAAAACCTTTCCAGAGTAGTTTGACTGAAGTGACAAAAGGTCAGGTGGGGTCAACCAGTCATCCTCAGGGCAGAAAACTGATCCCGGAAAAAGTGCATACAACACAGTTCTGCACCTCCCACATCACAGTTATTTGTCACCTTTTACAAAAAGGCCAGCTGACCGAGGGGAAAAAACACATCTGAGTAATACTTTGCCACATCAGCAAGTTATCAGGGTAGCTACTAAGTAAAGGAACAGTAAAAATCAAAAACTTTGAGGGTAAAACACCCACTAAAGTGTTATGGGTTCATGGCATTCACCAATGTAAAAACTTCTGTTGCAAAACAGCATAAAATTAAACTAATGTAATGGAAGGGTATCACTGTGCAGTAGAATGAGGACAGCACCTCCTCCCTTAACTCCTTAATACCCTCTACACGCTTAGGGGAAACCCTAGAAGTTAAGTGTGTCTCAGCTTTCTGTAAAATGAGAAATAATGTCTGTCATACAGACAGCATCCTTCAGTGAGCACAGATAGAGAGGCACCTAAGATGTCCAGGCTTTAAGTCCAGCTGCCTTAGAAACCCCTGGAGTGCTCCTCAGCACCAGGCAGCCTTTCCATTCTTCAGTGCCTCAATGTGCTTATTCCCTCTGCATCCTTCAATCCCAGCTTTTCCTGCAGGCTGGAGGCAGCAGTGCCTGGCACAGCGATGCATTGCCTGCAGTAACAAATGAGGTCTGTCACCACCTGGCAGCCAGGAAAAGACGGCATCCAGAGACAGAAATAGGGGTTGTCCCCAAGCACAGACGGAGGCACAGGCTGCAAGCTGCCGACCAAGGCAGTGCAAAGGCTCATGCCTGGTGAGCAGCAAGCTAACTCTGAAGCACCTGCCTAGTTCTGAGACAACCCTGTGCTGAGGCAAAGGCAAAAGGGAAAACTGACTACTGAAAATAGACATCACAGCTGCTTCTGTCTATCTTATATAAAAGTTACTTCACTCCTTTCCAGCAAATACAAAGCCTGAGCAGCAGCCATCAGCAGTTTGGGAGCCAGTGGGTAAACAATTAAGTCCAGAAGTACCCTGAACCAAGTATCTCCAAAGCATGGGGGTTCTGTACACAGCTGAATCAATCAGTAGATGGCTTGCCCATGACAACCTAAAGCATTAATTGCTTCTTAAAACAGATTTATCCCAAATCAGGATCCTAAGAACAAAGCATTATATTGAACACATGGGCCAGGATCAAGAAGCAACTTCTTGTTTAAAGGAAACAGAGCTCCAAGAACTGAAACAAAATTATCAGGGCATGCTGACAAGTTGGCTGGCCATGGGATGAAAACTCTAGAAATGTCTGCCAGACTTTGGGGAAAGGTTTCTAATTATTCAGCTACCTCTAACCAGAAAGAAAACAGACGACACTGGCAGTATAAACACAGTACCTCTGACTTAAATAACGTCTCCATGCAGTGTTATGAAAATGCCAAATGATGCTAAGAGTGCTGCCTAGACTAACAGAAACAAGAACATGCTGTTTCTCTTCTACTTGCAATCCAACTTAAGACCCAGAGCTGAACTACTGCTGGACCAATAGTGTGAACTCTCCAAGCCCTGCATTTCTTACAAGAACCACCATGAACCACTCATCAGTAAAGATTTTCTCTAAACTCTGATGACTCAGAGAGGATGTTTGGAGCTGGTCTTCCAGGTGACAGTGCCTCAGCTCACAGGTACATTCAGGCAGGGGAAGGACAGGCAGCACTCACCAGTACAGGGTGATGAATTAGGAGACCCAACTTCTGTTGTCAGGGCAGAGAGAGCACAGCCCTGGTACAGACTGGTTCTACAAAATCTTACTCACTGATTCTGACCTGTTCTGAACTCCCTTAGGACAGACATTTGGCAATGATCAGTCAGGCACCGTATGCAGCAAATGGAATAATTAGGGTTTTACAGCTCCTGATATTAAAACGTAGCACGTGGCAACTAAAATCCTCCTGGGCTAAAACTGCAGCTTTACTTCTATAAGCTCTCTCCTTTTTATCTCGGGGTCTGAGGACCTTAGCATTCTGTATTAAGTCTTTAGGTTTATCCCTGAAAGGCTTGCTCCATTAGCAAAAGAAACCTGCCCATATAAATGGAGTGAAAATTGAAAAGATATCTGAAAACAGTCACACCATCTGCTCTGATTCATGCGCTTGTACAGCATCCTCATCGCTCCTGCATGCCAGTCATTTCATCTCATCAACTCACAAGCTTCTCAGCATAAGAAATCAGGCCAATGACAAATACTCTGTGTTCAAAAGAAGCTCCTTTCTTAAACGACATTTAAGGAAGAATCAAACTAGTAATTTAATTACTTCAACTTATTTGTTTCTCAACCGATCAAATTTAAATTATTCCCAAGCTCCCTTCCCTTTAACTCTTCTTCCCTTAGTGATTTTGATGTCAAATTCCAGCTGAGATACAAACCCTCCTAACAGAGAAGTATGAAAAGTAAACAGACACAACCTCAATTATACCAGTCATAAGAAATCTACAATTAGTGTCTAATGGGTGAAAACAAAAACTAGAGCCTACAAATGAACATACTAAGTGTAAATTGTTTTTACAAAGGACATTTTTAAATCCAGTCAGCTTCCAATGGAGCTATTGTATTGCTAAAGTAAACACACACACACGCACACAGAGAGCCCACTCTAAAAATAAAGAGCAATTCTCCTTGATTGCTGCTTACTTGCAGTTTATACCCAGGCACTTCATTTGTTCCAATCATTCACTTACCTTGCTGCTTCAAAATAAAACAAAAGGTTAAAATGTAAAGGAAATCTATAGAATTAATAGAAAACTACAGAATACAATAGCTTGTTCTCATAGAAAATACAAGTCCTGAAGGATTCCTAACGTTGTTAAAGGTTCACCGGATAATGAACTTTCACTATGGAGATTATCAACATATTCTTGGTGTCCCATCTGAGGTATTAGGGAAAGCAACATTAAAGGCACCGAGAGTTTCCCGTTCCACAGCAGCACTAGGATGAGAAATCACGTAAAGTTGAAGGCATGTTGAAGGGAATAAAAAATATAAACAGCTACTAAAAATCCAAAAAGCAAAAACCAGCAGAAGCTAATGATTGCAAAAGCTAAAAATGCAGAAATCCTTTTGGTTTCCAGGAGCATCCCTCAACAAAAATTCTTTAGTCCCCCACCACAGTGCATCTTTTCCCTTTCTCAGGCTGTACCAAGTACAGTTAAAACTTCATCCTTTTCTTCAGATGTGACTCAACAGAAAATATTGTACTTCAGAGGCAGAGAGAAAGCTGTGCAGCTACTTTACTCCTCCTCGTCAGCTGCCTACTGCCTAGCTCCTCACACACGCAGCCTCCCCGCTTCACTCCTCGCCTCAAAATGATTCTCCACTTTATTATCCATTCAGAAGGAAATACGAACTGATGGAGCCAATCTGACTAAAGACAAAACGCACTCCTTTGGCATTACGAGAGCAGGCAGTGCAGCGCAGCGAGCGGATCTCTGCTGGAAAAGCGCTCTGGCATCCTGCGGGACTGTGGAGAAGGGGGGCTGGGGGAAAAAGCCCAGGACTCAACATAATTAACCAGCTCCAAGAAGATTTTTTGCCCGGCTCTGAGATGGAGGTTTATTTTTATCTCTCCTGTTCACCCCCCAACTAACCCACAAGATTCAGCTATGCCCTTGCTGAAATGAATCCAGTTTCCAAGGAAGACTAGTACCAGCTCTGCTACAAGTGTGGGGGATTGAACACCCGTTGATCTCTCATTTCCCAAAAATAAAAGTCACATTGTTACATAAAAGAATGACTGCAGAAATGTTGTGCACAGAATCAGATCCACTCACGTTGTACTGACACTTCTCTCCTGGGAATGAGCAGCAGTAGGCACTCATCCTGTAAGAAGTGCTTGAATTAAAGGCACCATTTATCTGCCCCACAACCTGCTCCAGAGACATCCAATAAACTGCCACTAAGAAAACCTCACTGACCAGTTGATCCATGTTCACATTCTCCTTCCCACAAATGCTCCCTTTATCCTGTCCCCGCTCTTCGTACACCCAACACAAACACCCACCTCCTCCCCAAATACTGTTTCTCTGCCTATAGCACTAAAGGCACTGTGTGAGTGCTGGTGTTGCTCAAGAACAACTCACTGCATCTTTCAAAACAGTGCATTTTCACAGTGTGGGGTGGGATTTTGAAGAGGCCTATATGACATAGCTGTGGAAATGCCACTATCCTCCCATCTGTTCAAATACCTCCTACCTCCTCGTGAGCCAGCTTTGCTGTGAACGATACTTCCCCCTTCAATATCTTACCTACACCAATGTCAACTTTGATTCACCACTGCTTCTACAAGCATCACTGTGCTCCCCATCCTCACCACAGTGGATATTTTCCTGGCACCTTTAACCTTCTGCTCCCACAGCTCCATCCCAGCACCCTGCTGTAGTGCCAGCTGGTAACCGTCCTGGTTCATTTGTTTGTTTTAGGCAACAAGTTTCACATATAGACTAATGTCACAGTTCTCTATACTTTGTTTCAGCAGCACCACCAGTGACCTGTATCCCTGTTCTTTCTATGTGCAGCCACGGAGCTGCCCCTTTCAGCCAGACACAGAAATCATGCCACCAACCACTTTCCAGATCCTCTGTAAGGCTGATGTTCCTTGTGGTCACTCATACCCTCCATCCCCCTGAACACCCTCTCATTTTGATCTTTCCCTCGTGGCAGGGCAGGGAGTATATGTCAGATTTTGAGAAGTGATTTAGCTTTAAAGGATTTTAAGAGTCTGACCCTGAGTATCTCATTATATGCTTGCATTCTGCCAGGAAAGCAGAGTTCCTGCCCAACTGAGAGCACTGAGTCCAACTGCAATAGGAATGATTCTACTAAACACAGCAATTATAGCCCTTGAGCTCAGAGTCAAAGCTCTGCATCAAATTCCTCCACGTAAGGATGAAGACTGCCCAGTTGTATAAATAAAATGCAATCCAGGATTTACACAGCACTTACAATCTTCAAAGCTCTGCCTATGAGTAAGATAAGAAAGATCTTGAGAGAGGTCTCTTACATAGCCATAGTTTAAAAACAAATTGTAGGTATCCATCAGACACCTTTTTATTTACATTAACACTCTAGAGCACCTCAAGTATCCACTAGACAGCCTCACAGACTTTTAAATGCCTTACTCTTTCCAAAGATCCTACTACAAGTGGAGCCAAGTCATCTTTCCACCACTGCCTCTGTCCCTCCTATCTTTTTCTTCCTTGGTCTTTGCCCATCCCCACAGACATCAGCACCAGACAGTAACACAACAAAGTCAAAAATGTACCGGAGTCAAACACAATGCTCCAGCCACAGCTCCTGAGATGCAAAGAGCCCATCCAAATTTCCAAACACTGCCGCATAAAATCCCATTATTCCCATGGCTGTCTTACAGGAAAAGGAGAGAAAAATGTGGAAAAAGTGAGCAAGTCTCATTAGACAGAGCCAGGGGACATAACTAAAGGAGGTCATGAGCAAGGAAGTGCTGGGAAATGTCACTGCCCTTACCACAGCTCACAATGTGGCTAAAAAAGATAAAAAAACAGGTGCCCTCGGAAGAAAGGAAGATGGCACTTTCAAATACTTAAGAGAACCCCTTGCCTAATGCACAGGATATTGAGACAGACTCTGTTTTGTAAAGATTTTTTTTCTGAAATAATGAAGATAATTTCATGCGTAAAATAGGCATGACTTGCATATAAAGAAGTCTATGAGAAAGTGTATGCTTTACCTTAAGGCTCAGAGCACTGAGTTATTTGCTTTCTACTAGAGAAATAAACTTCCACTTAAAAATTTAAATACTTCTTACTGCAATTTTTTAATTCACCAACAGATTTCAATTTTAGGTTGAGCCAGCAGGGAATTATTAGAACTGATAAAACCTAGCTCAGCTATATAGGCCAAATGCTTTGATGTCTGCAAGGTATACGTTACCCTTTCTTCTTTTTTAATCCTCATTATCTATTTCATTCCAACTTCCTGTAAAGTACTGAATTGCTGATAAAATTGTAAAAAGTAAGCAATTCCTTCATGAGCACGAGTGGATTAACCAAAGGAAAATGAGCACTCCTTGAGCACAGATCCTACCCCTCCCTCTCACCCCTTACATCCCTTCTCCCTGCAGCAAGACAAGCAAGAACATTTCTACTTGGTCTGGGGCAGGTAGAAAAATGAATGGCTATGGAAATTAGAGGATATTAGAGGAAAAAAATGTTACACAGAGAGATGAAACAAAGAAACAAGGTAGGGGTAAGTCAAGAGACAAAACTCATTGGAGAAATACTTGTCTAGAACAGCAGGGGAAAATTCCCAACTCATTCTCGGGTTTAATTCATCTCGCAAATGGCCTTGGACATCTCTGAGCCAAGAGCTCTCTAAAATAAATTTTTTATTTCACTGGTAAAAATACAAGAATCACCTGTCCCAGGTGACACTGCCTGTTGCATCTCCCTAAAGACAGAGTTCTCAGTAAGGCAGCTTGAATTCAGTGCTGCACTAGACCTCACAAACTCAAATACACAGTGTAAAGTTTGTCCCTTTATTCAGCAGTAGAAACATGATACTTATTTATCTTCTTCAAAGCCACAAGAAGATTAAATCAATCAGCAGTCTAAAGGCGAAGTGTTAATGAAAAAGCAGTGACCTCCTGCTATTTGGCAGCTATCCTCAATGAATACCAGCTCTGAGGAGCTGTGCATCACACAAGCCAAGCAGTGTTGCTGAGACAGAGCAACACTGTCTGGAAGAGATGAGACTGTATGTTCTAAGGTGTTTTAAACTTTCAATGATGCTGCTGTCATTACAGTAGCTCCAGAACACATTTATGAAACATATACTTAAGATGTTGCTGTCAGACAAAAGAACAAACTTAAAGTGCCATTCAAACCATTAATGGCTTTCTTTTCCGTCTAGGAAAGGCTAAGCCAAGGGCAACATACAAATTTGGAAGTGAAGAAAGGCACAGGTACCCAGCACCCTGAGCACCATGAAAACTGATAATGGCCTGAAATTACATTAAAAGAGCAGGAATTATCTACTTACCCAAACTTCCCCAAAGTTTCCAAAGTTTTCAAAGTTCTCACCCTCTAAAAAGTTAATTTTTTTCCTCTCATACAAGTTGAATATTTTCTTTATAGAGAGACAATGACAATGGCACTAGTTCATTGAAAAAAATGCTACAGATTGGAGGTATTAGGACTTTTTATGTTCCAAAGACAGGTAACCTCAGTTCATTTGTTGTGAATGGCTAAGACCAAACCACTGGCTGACTCATCTCTATAGGAAAGAGAGTTATTAACATAACTCCATATGTTAATATCATCCAACTGTAAGGACATCTGCTGAACCCTGAGATATCAACATATCTGAACAAACAGAAGGAAAGACTTTCACATATCTGAGAATGAAGACTATTTCCAAGGCCAAGAATGTAGTAAGATTCAAAGAGAAGGATTTTTGTGAGGTTAATGAAAAAAATGAATCACCATTGCAATAATAATTAAGAGCCACAAACTTTACACCTCCACAGTTTAGGCAAATCTTTATTAGGCAGGGAGTAATCAGAGACCTTTGAGTTGCCTGCAATGCATTCTCCCATCTCTCCCTTTGAGGCTGTCGCTTCCACATCAGTCAGAAAACTCCTCCAGAGGCTGAACAGATCTAGTCTCACATGGGATGTCTTAAGCTGCAAAGTCATTAAGGGTGTATTGGTAATAAAGTTAGAAACCCTCATATTATCATTCTCTGATTTGTTTTTAGCCATTATTGTTACTCAAAATGGCAATGTCTTTCTTCAGAGATGTGAGGCAGTCTTTAAACGCAGGTGCTAATTTCTTTTCTTGATGAGGATGTTTGCCCTTTTGATTTTGGGATAGAAAAAAACCAAACACTATCGGCTCTGCATACTCACAGAAAAAGCTATTTTATTCCTCATTCAGTAGGCTCCAATCATGCTGGGGCACAAACAAGCCTTGGCTCCCAGACACCACGCTCCCTTCAGAAGCTGCTGCCGAGACAATGCCAATCCCACTCGTCACAGCCCACACCAGCCTTGAAAATCAGGGTGATGAGACTTTAAAAGCAGAGATGTTTCAGGTGACAGGCTGTGGGAAGCATGTTGTCTCCTTGTGCCCCAGCAACAACAGACAGAAAACTTTCTTTAATGTACTGCTGAAAACATCAGGATAACCGCAAAGCTCTTGTCCTGGGTTTTGGCTGCCCTGAAAGCACAGAAAGCCATTCTCTAGCTGAACGGTCATTCTCTACTTTTAATTATGAAGTACCGTTAGAAGATGGGCTCTTGAAAAAATAATGGTGCCTTCTGCAACTCAGATGACTCAACAATTTTAACCAGCTGGATGCCCCCATTCTGGAAACAATTATCACCAATTATTATGCTGGTTTTTAGTCTGGAGTCAGCTTAAGTACCTTAAGTCAACAGGCAGCAAGGAAGCATTTACAGCAGAGAAAACTCTCCCTCTGCTGCCTCCTCCTTTAAACTACATGTCTCTCCCTCCTAACAGCATCAAAAATGTAAGGACTTGATATCCTACAAAATTGGAAAATTACAATCAATGCGTTAATTGCACATCTAATTAAATAATCAGCATCCCTAAAATGCAAAGGCATCTGGGCAGAGATATGTGCTGTGGGTAGAAAATCCTGTAATTATACTCTCAGTTGGAGCTGTAATTGCTTTTTTGATCAAGAAACCTGGGAAGGAAAGGTTGCAGACGATATGAAATGTAGACCTCAAGTAGACATAACAACCTGAACTGGCTGAGGCTAGGCAAGTAAACCATTCAGCATTTCTACTGTAAATACAGACAAAGAAGTAGCAGACTTAACTTGCAGCAGTGGAAAGCTAGGTTAGACACAGCTTTTAATCAGCAGTAAGCATAGATTATCAAGGGAAGCTAAAAAATCTCTGTCCCAGAAGGTTTTAACGAGTGCACACACATTTTTAAGGCGTGCTTTTGAAGAAGATAGATGGTATAGTTAATCTCTTCACATCTCAGTTTGATTGTTCTTTATCCTTCAGAGCCTACCTCAGGAAGGAAACTACATGGTAATACATCTAGCTGGCTAAGAGGCGTGAGGGCACATTACTCTCCATAGATGGTCTGCAGGACAACCCTGCTTCCCACACCACAACAGTTTAGTTCAAACACTACAGAGAGAGTTTTTCCTACCTTAGCTTGACAGTGAGAACATGGAAACTGTCTCTCACAGAACTGTCCATGCATTCTGCAAGGTCAGTCCAATACACTGGGATTTGGCTCAAGTATCTAAGTGCCTTGATCCTACAAGGTAGCATTCTATAAGAATTTCCACAATTCTTTCTCTGGTTAAAGGTAAACCCCTTTCTCAGCTAGAAGAGTGTGTCCTTCTGCTCACTGAACAAGAAACTATTTAATATTGTTTCCTTGATGTTACTCAAAGCATGACGGCATGCTTTACTCATTCTGTTACAGGCAGGCCCTATCATTACATGCAGTTACATCACCATTACACGCAGTGAGCTAAGGGGCACTCCTCACCATATTACTAAAGTAATTCAAGCTTAATTGGTGTTTTGACAGCACACCTGTGAAGTTAAAAAGTCCCCATTACAACTGAAGAGCAAGGGCAGTATCAGGTCAAGGGCTTTTTCTCTGAACACTCATCTCAGAACAACAAACCCCACATTTCTCAAAGTAATTAAGCTGGGAGTGTATCAAGCACTAAAAAATCTGGTTTTCCAGCTACTTCACTTACTGCTCTGGTAACTCATTTCCAGAATCTAAACTCAAATAACCAGAAATCAATTCATGGATTTGAGAGCAAGGAAATGGAAAAAACCCTTTCAAAAGCCACACTGGCCTGTCCAGCATAGTGTAATAATATGGCAGGGGAATAACAACTAAAAATCCTACAAAGCAATGCCCAGCTACCTCCGCTAATTGGTTGTGTCCTCTACCAGCACTTTCCTTCTCATTGCTACATATGCCCAGCTTTCAAAAAGTAGGGAGAAAACATTTTTTACTATCCTACCTTCACCTTTAGGTCTCCTGGCTTAATTAATATGCTTTTCTCTTGGTGGGAATAATCTTGTGTATTTTAATAATACACATTTTAATAATAATTTTAATAATAATTTTAATAATATTGTGTATTATACTCCCTGCAAAAAGCAGCAGTTGATTGGTGAACCCAAATGGCCCACAAATACTTGTCATGAACTCCATACAAGCCTCTGACAGTCTCTGAGGACACCATTAACATAGACACTGAACAAGAAAAAAAGAACTGCCACATAAGGAGTCCAACAAAGCCAACTCCAGCAACCACCCCCATATTAATAAACTCAGACACACTTTTCACACTTCCAGTAAAGTCACTTGACAGGCTCACATTGGGCCTGAAATAAGGGACTCCGGAAATCCAGTTAGCCTGCTCCACTAACTGGGAGGGGCAGAGGAAGAAATTTAACGTAAAAAAATAAAAATGCCTGGATGAAGAAAGCCTCTGCAAGACGATGAAAACTGCACTAGAAACCAGGCTTCGATAACACAGCTAACCTGAGTCAAGTCACTGAGAGGCCAATTAGCCCCTTTGGAAAAGTCTGTAATGGGAGGAATAAGCACAGCTGGATCAAAACACACTCAAAACACTGAGCAGGGATGGTGGGGTTATTCCAATAGCTGCTGCCACTACTCAGTGCTCCTAGGTCACAGAAAACATTCCACCCTCCCAAAGAAATCAGTGTAAAGGCAAGATTAAAAAGGAATAATTCTGGCAGCTGTAAACAGTTGTACATTAACAAGCTATTACTACTGCGAGCTAAAAATAAAGTGATATAATTTGAACAAATAACATGTATCCATGTCACAAAATATGAAGGAGAGTTGCACTTGCTTTAAATTGAGTTCCTTAAATTAGGCATAACGAAATTCAGAGTGAATACACCAGCCAATCCATAGGTATTTGTGTAGATAAAACTGGATCCCTCAAGTAACATGAGTTACATGAGATACCACAAAAAAACTTGCTTGCATTTCAATCTGCTGCACTAACATAATACACTGAATAAAAATAGAAAAATATAAATAAATTGCATTAAAATTTAGCACTCTCAGTTTCTCAATAACAGTTTCTCAAAAATGTGTTTGCTATCTTAAAATACAAGGTGAATATTGACTCATTAACAAAAATAAAACCCAGATGGAGACATGGTTAAAATAAACTGATCTTTCACATAAAGCAATTTCTATTTGTATTTCAAATATTCTTGTACGCAACAACCTAAAGTATTAACCAAAGAGAGACTAAATTAATTGAGCCTTGAACTGATTTATCTAAATTAGCTCCTAGATGGACAGCTCTATTATATCTTTTTTAGTGCATGTCTCTGATTTTGTCTCTACTGCTTTTCAAAGTCTCCTATAAAATAATTTTCAAGTGCTAGCTTTTAAAAAACTCTTAATGACTTTGAGTTCAATTGCAATTTACTGTCTAAATAAGAAATTGAAATCCCATGGGGAATTTCTAAAAATCTAATTTAAGAACAAACCTGTTTACAAACTATACCATATTTTCTGAACTACTACCACTTGAACATTCATCAGAAAACAAAACTGTATCTATGACAGGTTCATTACCAGGAATGAGTCACTAAGAACACCCATTCTTCAAGAAACCCCTCACACAGCCTAGGATCCTTAATATCTGCTGTGCAACTGTATGGAAAAGCCACCACCCAAGAAAGGGCTGCAACATGATTTTCACAATTTCACTTAAGTGAGAGCTTCTAAGTAGCAAAAACCTCTCCTACACACCTCTGGTTGTATTTGGAAACCCACAGGGGGTCCTGCAATGTGGCAGCTTGACAGCAAAGGCAGGGAGGTGGGCACAGTGAACACAGGGAGGCAATGCTATGTGGAACAGTGATGGAGGCTGTGGTTCCATGGACATTTCTGACAGCCTACTTAGAGGCTGTCTGGATGATGAAGTCCCTATTCTTTGCTCCCACAGGCAACTGTCATATAATAGCATTCATAAAAAGACCTGTTGTAAAATTAATTAGAAAGGACAAAGAAACCAATTTGAAAGCTGTTCACTAAGAATTAGAAAAATCACCTTCTGATTTCTAGCCTGGGTATGTTCCTATGCCCTTCTGTTCTTGTGCTAACATTAACCTTTCACTTAAATAGCTGTAAACTTGCCAATATTTACTCACATGCTCTATTAGTACATGGCAGCAACATCTGGTCTCAGTTTCCAGTCTACTAAGCTCAGCCATACTTGTTTGGTTTCATCTCACACAACCTCAGCACCTTCCCTCCCTGGGCTGCCTTGATGTCCCCTCTCCAATTTGTATTCTCTGATGTTGGCAGTAGTCCCCATTTTCTTCAAATAATTTTCTGGTTTCCTACATGTCATAACAGAAATATTATAGAAATACAGACAGAAGACACCTATTGCCTATGTGGTTTGCCAGTGTACCATGGAGCAGAACACAATTAATTTTACTAATTTCCCATTTACCAGGCAGTAAGGCTTTCTTTTCTTAACAATTTCTACAGCCCTACTAGAGAGGGCAGACTAAAGGAGTTTATAGTTACGCAGAACAGCTCTTCCTTCTCTTACTGATCCTATGCATAAACACAGCTTAAACAGGATACCCCTGTTCTGATCACATACTCCCACAGTCCAGAGGGGCAGCACCACTGCTCACCTGGTATCACATCATCCTGCAAATCCAAAGGTAAAAACCATGCAGTCAACAAGAGACTCCCTGCCTAGAGCACCTCAGTAAACTGGCACTCAGATTTGCCTTAGCCCTTCCAGCATCTGGTACCTGCACACTTGAGTAACAGATGAGAATCTCAAGCTACATTTGGGATGTCACCCCAGCTTTATGCCTAAGTATCTTTAGTTTTACAGCACACAAAGGATAGAGCTGTCAACAAACTCAGGAAATTTCTCCTGCAGAACAGATATTGATACACTAATGTTCTCAAGTGCCTTTCAGCAGAGGAGGTGTGTTACAAACCCAGCTCACAGACTGCCAGGAAAGGCTGCAGGCCTTTTCTTACAGATCCAAAAGCCAAGGAGAAGAACTGGTCTCACCTTTACCACCTCCAGATTTCAAATTAAACCAATGGGGAACCACTGAAAAGCCCTTCTGAAAGTGTCAGCCATTACCCATCAAAGCAGTAGTAACAAACCCACAGTTTGACCCAAATCTGTCTCATCTCATTGGTCCTCCACAATGTCACAAAACTGCCCAGACTCTACATAAGAGCAGACAATGGACAGTATGTGTGGGTCTATCATATGGCTTAAAAAATCCCATTTGAATGCCAAGAAATTAATCTGGATGCAAAGAAAGTTATTGTTAACTCAGTAAGAGTTAACTCAGTGAGAACAACATCCTAATAAGCAGCATTCATTTGCTATTATCACACCTGCTTGAATTCTAAGGAAAATAAAAATGCTACTCCATTTCCAGCTGACCCACCAGAATGCTGGGATGCTGTCCAGAGCAAGCTCGAGGAGCAGCCCATGGGAACATCATGAGGTTGAACAAGGCCAAGTGCTGGTGCTGCACCTGGGTGAGAGCAGCCCCCGGTATCAGCACAGGCTGGGCATGAACAGACCCAGAGCAGCCCTGCCCAGAAGGACCTGGGGGTGCTGTGGGTGAGAGGCTGGACATGCCCTGGCCATGGCACTCACAGCCCAGAGAGCCAAACGTGTCCTGGGCTGCATCCAGAGCCCCGTGGGCAGCAGGGGAGGGAGGGGATTCTGCCCCTGTGCTCTGCTCTGCTGAGACCCAGCTGGAGCATCCAGAGCTGGGGTCCCTGCACAGGAGGGACAGGGACCTGCTGGAGCCAGCACAGAGGAGGCCACCAAGACAATTAGAGGGATGGAGAATGGCTGAGAGAACTGGGATTGTTCAGCCTGGAAAAAGTTCCAGGGTGACCTGATTGTGGTCTTCCAGTACCTAAAGGGAGCCCACAAGGAAGATGGAGAAGGATTATTCAAGACTGACAGGAAAAAGAAAAATGTTTTCAAACAGAAAGAGAGTAAATTTAGATTAGATATTAGGAAGAAATTCTTTACTGAGGATGGTGAGGCACTGGCACAGGCTGCCCAGAGAAGCTGTAGATGCCCCATCTTTTCAAGGTCAGGTGGGACAAGGCTTTACAACCTGGTCTAGTGGAAGGTGTCCCTGGCCATGGCAGGGGGGGTGGAATTAGATCATCTTTAAGGTCCCTTCCAATGAAAGCCATCTTACAATTCTATGATTCAATTTTACACACTATGTAGCACCATGCAGAACTGGAGTACTGATGTCCTCAGGATCTTATTATGCAACATTAACAGCTTTTTGACTTAAGAATACCACTTTTACAATGGGTGGTAACAAAGCAATCACCTTACTTCAATCTGGATGCACAGTACTGGAAGACTTCAGTTATACAACCCAAAAATTGTCTCAGAAGCCTGCCAGGCAACCCTGCCCTACATCTAAACACGTTGTGTAATGATACAGCTTGGAAAACAAGAAACAACTGAAAGAAAAGCAATACTAAAATATAAAATTGTAAAGTCCTAGCCCATTTTTTCTGACCTTCTGGCTTTTCCTATGAAGTTATGATATTATTCAATGCATTTGCTAACATTGCATGAATAGATATTGTTTCATTTATGATGCTATCAGCCAATGATGGTTAGCTCATCTTTTCTTCAACTCTTGTGCTATGTAAGCTGAAGCCCACTGCTATCTCTCTGGTGCAGCATTTCTTGTACAGATTGCTTCAGTAATACACAGAACTGGGAAATATCCCCTCCTCCCACACAGATCCTTAAAAATAAGAGTGTGAAGTCTGGCTCTCCCAACAGTCAATGCTATTTTTAAGGGCTGCGTATGTGGCAGGTAGGAGTCCCCCCACCCACCTCTCCCATTGCACCCCTATTTTGAGCAGAAGAAACTGCCTTACTCCAGTGTCAGATGCAACTCTCACAGTTTTTCCTGATTAGCACCACGCATGAGTGTCCTGCCGAGGTGATCAGGACACCATGGGTTTCTGTGCCCCATCCCAAATCAGATACCTCTATCACCAGAGCACACTGCTGTAATTCTGTTTGCTATTGTATCCCCAAAACAAGGTGCAAAGAGGGGAGTTTTGCGTAAGGTGGCAACGGTTGTCCCAGCTCCTGAATTGGGAATTGAACTGTGAGAAAATTCCTGGTGTTCTTCTACAGCCTTCAGTAATATACTACTTAGAGGACTTGGTCCACTCCTCATACAAATCTGGGTTTCATTTTTACTGGAAGTTTCACCACTGCAGAAGGTCCTGAGAAAAGGCAATCACTTGGTCAAAAAGGTTTTTGGAAGGGTCTTGGTACAAATGTGAATGCAAGTTGGGCAGCATCAGACAAGAGAAAAGAGCCAACTGTAGTTTACTCCAGTTCAGAGGGATGAGCTATGTGCACACAGACAGCTCCTTCAGCCTGCCACACTCAGTTCACTTCTGGACATAAGCACCACAGAAACTGCTGTGACCTGACAGCCTAAGAGAAATGTTGCCAGAGAAAAAAAGGCAGAAATCATGGATACACAGCCTTACCTAGAATCTAGGGGTTGTACAAAACAAAGGTCATCTATCCACATCACCAGTGCTCTGCTGCCACCCACATGTTGCTCTCTGATCAGCAGAGGTACACTTTCATGGAGAGGAAGAAAGATGACTAAGATACATTTTCCTTCAGAAAACACCAACTTGTCCCAATCAAAATTTGCTGTACAGGATAATAACAAATTTGAATGAGACTAATTCTCTGGTCTAAGACATCCAAACAGTTGAGGGAGTGCAGAGAAGAGTCATTCCCTGAAGGAGAGTTACATCTTAGCAGTCAGTGCACTTTTGGCAAAACCATGGCAAACTCAGGTTAAAATCTCAGAGTCATTCAGTATTTAGATCAGGAGCAAGAGTCCTATTACTTCCTTATTCTAGACATACCAACCTTAAAAAAATTAGTAGGTATAATGACAGTCTACTTGAAGCTAGAGCCATCATTATGACCTTAGAAAAGCACAGAGTTCGGCCAAACTGGATTACCTGAACATAATGTGCAGTACTAGCACAAAGGAGATGCACATGATTGTGGAACACACCATGTTTGCAAATTGTATCCCAGATGTTTCACAAACATCTTCTCTTTTTTAAGGAAATAAATAGAATAAACTTTGGAGGAAAAGCAAACTAATCTTGGATTCCCATTTAAAGGCTTCAAAACAATTCTGACTTACAGATATGTAATGTTTACAACACAAGTTCAGAGAAGCAAAACCCCCTGAATTTGTTTGGCGTTTTTCCTAGCCAGCAACAAGAAGATATGGAGGAAACTGAAGGGGACCATTGCCCAGCGTACCAGGGGATACATATCATGAACACCAAAACTGGATTTTAGCAGAGAGGAGTGTCAGTATATTGACATGTTCAGAGAAGCTTGCAGAAAGTCCTGTTAGCAACTGAGCAGGCTCCAAGCTGCTGTGGTCATCATGGAAAATATTGCACATTGCTTCACAAGAGAGAATTTCTTTTAACTACTCTGAAAGGGGAAAGGCTGCTGACCTTTTCCACTGGAGGCAAGGTTATCAAACAGTTGCTCAAAAATCACAACAGCAGCTAACGAAGGCACAACACTATTTTCTGGTGTGTATATACAAATAATTATCACTTTGCTTTAACACAACATTCATTGTAAAGCACATTAAAAAATTATAGTAGGTCTTAGAGAATCTTAGAAAGGATAAATAAAAATGCTATTTATCCCAAACAGATGTGAATACGCAGGTATTTTGTTTAAGACACTTTGAGAAGAAAGAACCTTCTCCTCGTCTGAGTACAGCCCGTCAGCTAAACCATTCCTGACAAGAGAGGCAACAAAAGACACAAGTTGTTCAAGCACCAGGCAATCACACCACACTAAAAGCTGCCTCTGGAAAGGCACAAAGGGTTTTGGAGAGTCACACAAGACTTGCCAGTCTGCAAACTCAGATGCAACAGAGAGAACCGAGATTATGGTATGGGGAGACAGTCTCCAGTGCTTTTGTATTTCAATGCTTTCTAAGTAACTATTATTGTGCAATCCCTAAGAGATCTAAAAGCTGCATTTGCAGAAGGATTTGACTACCATAGCCAACACATAGCAGACCGTCTGCAGGACTGCTGGCAGCAACCCCCAGATCATGCCTGACCAGCAGGATCTCCACCTGAGGGTAGGAACAGCAAATTCATGACCACAAGAATGTTCCACAGATCCCCACCAACACTGATCCTTAGGACACTTGATCAGGAATGTTGGTATTTTGGTGGAGGTTAAGACAACCTTCATAGATCATTAGATAGAAAAGAAGGAAGGTATTTAACTAGAGATGTACTTTTTCTGCATGAAGAGAAGTTTCTAGTAACTCCATTAGAGTCACAATGCTTCAGTTTGCTTCTTTGCCACTGTGTGGGAGGCTTTGAAAATGCAGAGCTTACTCATCTTCACGGGACTGATAAAGAGACACCTAGGCAACAAAGCTTAAGGGAAATAAAATGCCAAAAGTAAAGTATTGCATGGACTGCAAAATCCGTAAGAGGTGGAAAGGGACAGCTTCCAGCCTTTTCCTGACTGGCTCAAAACAGTTTGTTCTCCACTAAACAAATGGGCTGGTGCACAGTACCTGGTTTTACTGATCAGAGGGCTTGGGTTGGCATGTGGGGGTTGCTTTCCATCACACAGGGACAGGCAGATAACTTACAATCGAAGTTGCAGCCAAAACTTGGCACCAGACCCTGCTGATGTCTTCACCCTGAGTTTAAGTCCAGCAAGGACTCCTTAGGACATCATACTGTTGCTTGTGAAGGGAACAGTGGTGCTTTGCACCAAGAGCTTTCTTTCTCAAAATCAAAACAGATCTTCACACTACAAAATCAGTAACACAGAACCCACCTAGGACCAGGGCTCTAAAACCCTGAGACCCTCACGGTCTCTTTTTGCACGTGCTTGATCAGAGGTAAAATTATAGAGCATGAGAAAGGATAAAGGATGAGAAAGACTAAGGATATGACTGGGTATCTGTAACAGTAAAGGAAAACCTCGCTTATTCTCCACTACTGCAGGTGATCATCATATTCTAGAAAACTACTGTCATGAACTACATCTGCCATCTCAGTATGTGAGCTGATAATGTATCAATCAAAAAGAACAGACTATTGACATTCAACAGGGAAAGACAAGAGTTAAATCAAAGTAATTGGTATAAAAGGGCACTATTAAAAAAAGAAGAAAACACTTCACCAGTTACTTTGGTTCTGAAACAAAAACAAGTCAACTGATGTATTTAATATGCTGACATAAAATAGGAAAATTATGCATCAGACTTCAACAAATTCAATATAAGTGGAGAAAACCCCAGATCACATACCCTCTTCCAGTACTTAAATGTACATGAAAGAGTTGGTGTGAGAGGTAATTTGATGATCTGGCTGAATTTCTGCTCTTCTCCAGTCTGCCAATTCTTCTGTTATACAAAAGTCAGATTCAAATTTCTATCATTTTAGAAGTCACACAGCTGTGTCCCTAGCTGGAGGCTATTTCAGTTACTGAGGGTTTCAAGTTGAAGATGCAATAGCTATGTGTTTGTTCTTCTTCTGGAAAAGAAGCTCCCACTGAGGGACTGCAGCAGATGAGCTATCAATTAATCCCTCTTTGTAGTCGAAGTTCTAAGTGTGAAGGTGAGGATTACTGAGTCATTCCTTTCAGGGCTGAAAACCCTAGTTGATTCTGGCATAATTAAGTTTCCTCTTCACAGAGAAAGAGAACAAGAAAAACAGCAGAAGTGAAGAACAAAACGTACGTGCATGCTACAACAAAGCTTTTTTAACATGTACAGTTACAAATTCCTGTGCCATTTTGTAACTGTCAAGTCTTAATTAAAATACTACATTTCTCTGACTCATGGTCAGAATGTAGGATGCATGTACATTATTCACATGAATATTAATCTTTTCCCAGGTAGGAGGCTGAATCGCTCAGGGGATTTATAATCACATCACGTATGGAAACTTCTTGGGTGTCTTTTTTCTTTTTTGGACCTTTTCTTTATTCTTTCAAATTTCAGTCAGATCATGAACAATTAAGGGTTGCAAGAATCATTTCAGTAATCTATGTGATGGGACTCCAACCCCTCAAATCTGTGAGGTGGAGCACTATGTGTATTCATGAAATGTTATGGCACATGGAGAAAAAGGAACACAGAAATGTGCTGGGGACACCTCTTCAAACACTAAGGACATAGCCTCCTCTCTGAAGTGCTGGAACAAACAAGGATGAAAAGCTTGAAAGCTCCTAGGTAATGACAGAAGGTGGAAAGACATTAACACAGTGACCAGAGAAATGAGACGTGATCTTTTCTAGCTGCCAAGAGAATCACCTGCTTAGACTATCACCACAGGGACCTTTAAAATCCTCATCTGAAAGTCTGTCTTTGTATCACTGACTTTCAAACAACATCTATGAACAAGCTGATGACTCAATTTGCGCGGAAAGCAACTAGCAAAGATGCTCTTCTAGATTTGAGCATAAGTGCAGAGAGAAATGAGAATGCAAATGCATCTGAGGAAACTGCAAGAGTCGTCCTGATACCGTAGAAGGAAATGAACTAGACAAACTAGAAAACACTATGTGATTCAAGAACACAAACTAATAAAAATTCAGAAAGTCAGTGCAGTGTCCAGAGCTCAAGAGAAAGAAGCTTAAAGGACCAGAGAGCTCAGGAAGCTGTTAACAGCTAATGAAACAACATTACCAGACAAAAATCAGAACCTCCCCTATTCAAGAAACCTTCTGCCCTCTAGGAGGGCTTGAACTCTCTTCCTGAGGAGGTTTTTTAAGACAAAAATGATTGCACAGGAAAAGAATCTAAAGCATAGAATTAAACATCTAGCAATGAACACACAATATGACAAATAAAAGATGGATGCCATTCATAGGAAGACAGAGGTATTGTCACATGATATTAAGAAGGCTGGAAATTTGATGCCTTAATTGCTTCAGGTCTTCAGTGAAAGCAACAAGTGCAGTCAGGCAGCTGAAGAATTAATACTGTATTATTGGGGAGTTACTAAAGGAAAAATGTTTAGAAAGTTATAAAAAAGAGGCTACAGTAAAGAAAAAAAAATTGAAAGAAATAACCATCTTATCTGTCTGTTAAGTCAGATGGCTCTGATAAATATTTATCCTCAGGTTATAGGTTACAGGTTGCAGCACTGATAATCACTAGGAATTTGAGAAACAGGCAATGCACTTGAAGATTTGAGAAAGGCAAAACAAGTATTTAGCTTAAAAAATAGAGAAAGCCTCAGATAATTATAAAGGCATTAACTTCACACACACGCACATACACACACACACAAACACACACACACACACACCAGGTCCCGAGGACTGAAGACTGGAACAAATAATCAAATTATTTGCAAATCTTCTAGAACATGAAAAGGAGAGAAATAACTGTGAGCATGGTTTCATCAAGAGTAGAACTGTGTCAAATGCATTTAACTTCTTTCTATGACAAGCTAAATTATTCCAAGGGGTATAGAGAATAATAGAAGTTTTATACCCTATGATCTGGAAGAAGCTATTAACATGGATGCAAACATACTGGTAAAAAAATTATAATCATGGTTGCCAAATTCAAAGATCAAGCAAGATCCCTCAGGCAACTCTGGTAGCACACAGGACATCAGCTTTGGTACCACAGAGTTTTGTCACAGACAACTTGAATGATTTGTTCATGTAAAAGATAAGGAAGAGACAGACAACAAAGTGCTTACAAAATTTAAAAAATACCAAACTCTACAGGAACAAGTGCAAAGCCATATTCAGCAGTAATCCAACACAAAGATAGGCTATGCAACAACAGACAAAACCCTTTCTCAGATTGAATATCAGCTCTGGAAAGAGTAAAAGGCTAACTATGCACCAGTGATGGCCTGTGGTAAAAAAAGCACCATCACAGCAGCATAGCCAGTATATCTTGGGATGTCAAGACCACAGGCAGGAGAACTGGTTGCTATATGGTACATATGAGCAGGCTCTCAGTTGAATTTCTGCATTCAGCTTTGGACACTGCACTTCAGGGAAAACAAAGAAATTAGTAGGAGATAGAATTAAAAAAAAAAGGCAGGCTGATGGAAGAGTGCCTAAAAATCCTGTCAAGAAAACACAAAAAAGAAAAGGATCATTAATACAAGAAAAGCAAGTGGGGCTTTGTCCTCTTTTTGTAGTAGCCCTTTACTTCCAGTATTCCTTGTCCTGATCATGAGATATGTATTTATATGGAACAAGAGAGACCTAAAGCAGAGGAAAGGAAAACATCTTTGGACAGAAAAGACAGCTAAGCCCCAGAGCAGACTCCTGGAAAGCTCCAATTCCTACCTTTTTTGGTTTAAGGGAATTTTTGGTCACTAGTTGTCAGCAGTGGTCAAGGCAAAGTAAATAATGACATTTTGCTATAAAAACTAAACTACTGTTTCAATAGCAATCATCTCAAAGCATGTCATCCTTTCAATTCAGCAGAATCACAAAACAATGCTGAACCACCTCATGGACCTTCTACCCTCTCAGAAAAAGAGAGATCCATGGACAGTTTTTGTTGAATCTCTTGTCCCTTGTCTGTGCACTTGCTTTCCATAAGGCACAGAATTAAACTGTTCTGTTTGCAAACTCTACAAAATCATAGCAGAAGCTCATTTCTTCTTAAATACTAGTGTTCTTCATTTTCCATGCCATACTTAGAGTTTTGATCTAAATCCTCTCTGCTCAGAAGTGAAGCCACTGTTAGATGAAAAAGCATTTACAATCCAGATAACAGAAAAAATCTATTTTTCCTCCCCAGATGCAAAACAACAACAACAATCAGCTCTGAAAAATTTGTAAAAAATCCATAAGAGAAACTCCTGATTGTGATACTGTAAAATCTCTTACAAAAACAAAACAAGTAATCTGTAGAAGAACGCAGTAATTCTAAGTGAAATATATTAATTTGCACTTGGAGTAGCAGGCAAAATCTAGGGAACATGAACACCATATGTTATCTTTCTGTGGGCATACAGATGGGTAAAACCATAAGAATTTTTTTTTTAAATCCAACTTTTTCGTTCTTAAACGCTGTTTTCTAAAACAAGAGTGTTTATACTGTTATAGAAAATGTCACAACCTTTTCCTTTTGACTTCCCAAATCAAGACTATATATTTTTAAATCTTATTTTCATGAGATGGAAATACCAAGACTTACTATACACCCACTTTCAATAAGTATATATAAAAATATTTGATGCAAAGTTTCCCAAGGAACTTTTTCACACGACAAATAATACAGATAACTCCTACTAAACTAACAAGCTATCCTCAAGTTGCCTTGAGGAAAAGTCTTCATTTCAAACCATTTAAGTCCTAGACACCATTATTATTATTATTATTATTATTATTATTATTATTATTTACAAATTCAGACCTAATTTTTCAGCTTCTGCATCTTTTCTGATACTCATCTCTATTTCCACACAATGATGTTAAAAATGTCTGGTAGAATCAGTGAGCTCTAAAACCATCACAAAATGCTGCAGTCCTACACAATAAATTTGATAAAATTTTTGTCTGTAAAACATCAAAACTGTAAGAGGTGTCTTACAATGAAGATGAAGTGAAAGCTTGAGCCACAGCAGCTCAGAAAAGGAGCAAAGCAATACACCATCCTACCTGTTGAAGCTGCAGTCGGACTTTGCTAATGGCTCTAATCCAGTGGGCTCTTGCTGGAGGAAACAGTGGTGGCTCAATGTCACCCTGGTAGCTTGAAAGCAAGAAACAGGAAATCACTACATGAATGACACTTACCATCAAAGATTCAACCACATACTGCAATTATAGCTTCAGCTCTGAAGGAACCACAGGCACAGCTGTTCATGTGTTCTATAAGGCTAAAGAAGAGGTTTCCTTAAACTCAGGAGCCACCCTGGAAACTGATGAGCTGAGAGATATGAGCTGTACACAGTCCAAGCCCAGGAGGAAGATGATGTTTGTGCGGACATCAGGAAAGCAGTCTATGACACCAGATCAAGCCAAAGCAACACAATGGTATCGTAATTACAGACACAAAGAGGTGAAAGATGATTTTACATCACCATGCCTGTTGCAGTTCCCTTCTGGCCACTGCTCCTTCCTACTCCTCCTGCTACAAATTTATAGCCCCTCCTTAGTGGAAACACTGGCAACAAGGCTCAGCCATGAGATTCCCCTGTGCATTGAACATCTGTCACTTCACTCCTTCCTACAGCTTTTCAGGAGGATATGCAGATTTGTCAGGAACACTCCACCTCAGTGCCCCACAGTACATCTTGCAATCCCATACCTAGTGGTACCTTGGGATTTTCGCCTTCCTGCTTTTGTATGTTGCTGAGGTGTAAATCACAAAAACAAACACCATTTCCTGCCTGCAAAGCACCCACCCCACACTGCTGACTGTATAAAACAACCCCATAGATGAGACCAACACACATCCATGCCACAGGTCTAGCTCAGGTCAGCTCTAGGGATCAACACTCAGAGCTCAGTTCCATGCCTACTCCATGGAGACAGGAGAGCACTGCCAGAGGGTGGAGAGAAAGGGAGCCAGTGAGGCAGGAGCATCCAAGTTGGATGCCTAAATTAGCCTGAAATAGACTATGTGAATAACCTTTCCTGTGAACAAATATAGGCCAGCCATTCTGGGACAAGACTCCTGCTGCTCTGTAAGGAAAAGAGGAAAGTGAATCAGAGTTTAAAAACAGTTTAACACTTTTCTCGTCTTGTTTTCCTCCTTTCATCTTTAGTGTAAGGCTTGCCTACACATGAACTCCTGTAGTTAATTCTATCATCTAAGCACAGTGGCACCAGCTGTACCCTCCAAAAGGTACAGACAGGCAGACATCTTCCCATGGATCAAACTGAACCAGATTTAAAAAAACTCCCTCATACTTATGAAAGTAAAACCATATCCAGGGGCTGCAAGGACTTGATTACCTCAAGAAAAAAATGTCACTCCCAAATTTAAGGAGTGAAATTTGAAATTTCTGTAAAACCTGTGCAAAACCCAGTACTCCACTCCCCCAAACTCAGATGAAATATTTTTTAAGCCTGTTTTCAATACTGTTGACAGCTTGGAAAGCCAAAGTAAAAGGACAAGAAAAGCTGTCACAGTGAGTCAGAGCAACATGTCTATTCATGCTGTAATTCTCTACAACCTACAACTACATAAACACTAACTCTAATGGCGGTAGTCTACTACACAAGAATGAAACTAGTGAAGTTCTGACCATGGAAACACGTAATCACTTGTAGCTCAAGCACAAACTTGATCCCACATGAGCAATAGAAGCAGTTTTTTTGGGGCCTGAGTATGTTCATCAAATCAGAAAAAGAAAATCCAGCAAATGGGCTCCAAGGTGGTGTCCCTCTTTACAAACACACAAAAACCACAGTTTAAGCAAGTGTTCCTCTTTGCACACAAGGCAAACACAGCTTCAACTTAGCCAACATCCCATAAGTAACTGGTCCTCTACAACAGATGTTTCACAGATCAGCAACATCAACAGCTGTAAGAAAAGGCTGGAAGAACAATGTACATCATTTGCCCTGGGAAAGAGCAAATAAAAGAATCCTCTTTGAACTTGTTAAAAATAGGTAATAGTTTCACCTACCTCATCTGGACTCCTGCATCAACATCCTTGGGCTTCTCAAGTTCCAGAGGTAATTTAGCCGCAGAATGGTCTGCAGGTTTTTCCTCAGTTTTGCAGACCTTCTCCTCCTCTCCTTTGCCATAAGGCTCCTCTTGCTCCTTGAGCCATGCCTGACCATCCTTCTGATAGCTGCTCAAACTGTGATAAGAGTGATTTGACTGCCTTTCCTGGTGATCATCTTCCTGCTCAGAGCCATGGGCACTTTCATGGGAATGTTCCAGCTCACTAAGGTGAGAGCTTTCCTGGCTGACATTGCAAGAGGAGCCGTATCTACTACTGCCAGCAGGACTATGAGAGAATAAGACAGTCCATCAGAAAAAAACAGTGGCTTGGAAAAACACAAAACAACCTGCACATCTGAAAAACTGATGGAAGGACACTAAATATTACTGAAGAGGCATGCTGTGAAGCCATACTTAACTATTCTATTCTTATGTTTATTATGTAAATATAGACTTGTGAACTTCAAAAGTTTGGTAGGCAATAGAAATACTTCTTACACAGTCTACCAGCATATAGATCATATACGCTTTTTTTGTATATATAATTATATATCTATATATACACATACACTCACAGATGCTCTATACATTGGTCTTGCACCAACTGCTGCTTCACCTTACATCAGCTAAAAACTGCAGTGAAGATATTCTAATAATCAGACAGGAATAATAATGGAAACACAGCAATTCAGAGTGAAAGTGTTTCTGTCTTCTGCAGTTTTATTGCACCTGGGGTCTTTATCATGTCCATTTAAGATGACTATTGTTAAAAAATAAAGTTAATTTTACTTTTATATATTACTTTTACTTTTATATATTACAAGTGATGATTTACGTGATAAAATACGTGTCATCAAGACCTTCAACTTACATATTTTACAAAAGTGAAGCAATTTTCCAAATGAAAGCCACATGTCTCGCTCCAGAGGAGCTTTCTCAGTAATTTATTTTATATAAAAACCCCAGCATCACAGGGGTGTGACCTCTGTGACTCAAGACACCACTTTCAGGACTGAAATCCTAGAATCCTCCAACAAAATAAAGCAGCTGGAAACTTCTCATGCAGTCAGGAAAACTATGACCAAGAATTAAGCAACACTTATATTTTTCTCTTGCAGTCTTAGAAGAATTTGGAGCCAGGAAGTTCTGTGAGTGCAGAGTAGCAACTGTATGGTCAGAGGAACAAGTTTCAAGTATATTACACAGAATTATATATATATACTTAAATATAAGTTTAGCAGGTCTCTGTTTTGATTTTTAAGAGCAATTATAACTTAGCACATGCACGGGACTAAATACATTCATGAAATACTGATACCTTCCTCTAGGGACTTTCATAACTGCATGAAATAAATTTTGCACTGATTTTAGGAAGACCAAGCATTAGAATACCTTCACTGATAGTTCTGAAAGTGTTTTCATATATTCAATATTGTGAAGTGAAGCTAAGTAGGTCTATAATGAATCATCAGTAAGTTAAACTGCTCTCTAAAATTTCACATCTCTACCTTGCATTTTGAGGACAAAATGTTCCTCCCTACCAATACATTCTACCTGTTACTTTTTTCTTAGCAAATACAGTATTACCATCACTAAAAAAGAAATCAAAGTGAATTGTGTGCAGCAGAATTAACACACGAAGACTGTAACTTCTGAAAGGCTAATGAAATTACCACTAAAAACATCTCATTCATGGGACACATTATAAGAACATGGGAAATTCAGTAACACTTACAGAAAAGAAATAGAAAAAGGTGAGAAATGGTCTAAAGGCTTGTATGTAAGTAGTGACTGCAGTTTGCCATATTGTCTGTGACAGCCACCAGTGACATCACAAACACTGACAACAGGTAGGGGACTGGGACTGAGCAACAAACATCAGACACCAAGGCCACTCTCTACTGCTGCAGCAATGCATTATAAATGGTCAGATCCCATTTATTATGCCTCATTTGTAACTAGCCTTTTCTCTTTCAGTTGTTCCACACTATGCAGATCCGCAGCCGGTGTGTCAGGATGCAGTACTGCTCCCTCTGGAGTAGAATCAAGCCCAGTTTCTCTCTGCTCAGACTTGTCTGCCACACTCTCCTCTGTCTGATCTTCTTTTTGCAGTTCACCTGAAATCACATTCTGCTGATCTTCTGACTCTTTGTCAAGCTTCTCTCCCAGCTCTTTGCTGGATGTATCATCAACAGTGCTTGCACCAGATGGCTCTTCAGAACGCTCATTGTCTTCAGCATCAGGCTGCTTTGAAGACAACTTCACTTCTATATTTGTGTCAGTCACTTGATCCGAGACTGCAGATTTTGAGTTTTCTTCTGAACTGACTGTTCCTAACACCTTGTCATCTGGTTTTGACAAAGCCTGTGGTGGTACATGTGGTTCCTTTTTGGCAGAGGTTTCCTTGATGTCTTTTTGCCAGGGAAATGAGAAATCTAGTTTTTTCCCAAATACTGCTCCCTGGGCATTCTCTGGCTTACTCACCTTTTCTTCACCACCTCCTTCAAACAGAGACATAGAGAGTTTCTTAAAACTGGACACGAGACCCTCATCTGTTCCTGCTTTATTAACAGAAGATGGCTGTTGAGAGAAGAATGACCCAAAAGGTTTTCCACTATCAGAAGATGACATAAAGCCGAATTTTGGCAGACTGGGTATGTTCGGTATTTCAAAGACCGGTTTACTACTGCTTGTATCTGGAGCAACATTATTAGCTTTACCCTGTTTCTTCAAGTCAGACTTGGAAGCAATCCCTTCTGCAGGCACCTCACCAGTTGTTAAATGTTTTTCCTGTTCCACAGTTTGCTTTTCTACCTCACTTGTCTTCTCTTCATTCAGCTCAGGCAGATGAACACTGGGCTCATCAGCTGGAGCTGTGGGTTTGCTATCATTACTACTGATCAAGTCCTGCTGATCAATACCAGCACTGGCCTGATCTCCTGTAACAGCAGGCTCTGATTCTGGAGTAGCACTCTCATCTAACTGGGAAAGGTTTGTGTCTGCCCTGTTAGCTTGGGCTTCTATTTCCAGTGTGAGCTCGTCAGTAGAGCCAGTGTGGAAGATGTCAGTGGCTGCCCTGTCTGCAGGAGCGGCTTCCTCTTCTACACCTGAAGGCCCCACATCTTGTTGTAAAGTACCTACACCAGACTGGTCAGTGGCCTCAGCCTGCACTGTATCAACTACACCACTGAGATCAGGCTGGCATGGCTGAGTATCTACCACCTCAGAGGGCTGTGCTTCACTCTCCTGCTGCAGCACCTCAGGGGCTTCATTCTCACCAGAGACTGTTTCTGGAGTGGCACTCACAGGTTCCTCTTTAGAGGTTTCCAAGCTCTTTTTCTCCTCAGTTTCTGTTCTCATAGCAGACTCTTTTGTGGAGTTCCCTTCTATTGAAACAGGTACTACATCCTTCTTCACTGAGGTAGAGACATCTCCCTTAGGCTCTCTGGCTGCAGCTGTATTTTCTGGCTCCCTAGAGTCTTTTGCTGGAACAGACCCAGTGACATCTTTCACACCAGTGCTTTGAGGTTTTGGGGCAGATTTTGGAGGCATCTCTTTTGGAGATTCTTTTGGACCTTTGAAGATGCCGAATATGTCATTTGTAAAAGCTGGTGCTGGGCCACTTGGAAGGGATGAGAAACCAAAGAAAGAGGAGCTTCTCTTCTGTGCAGGTGGAGGGGCAGTAGCTTGAGGTTGAGAAAAGAAACCAGAAAATGTTTTAGGTGGTTTCATTTTTGTCATGAAACTTGAAAACATTTCAACTGAGGAATCCAGAACTGATTTATCACTCTCAGGTTCCTTTGGTTTGCTTTGCAAATTAGGTGTCTCTGGCATTTTAGGAGGAACATGTGGCTGTTGTGCCCTTTGTAATCTGTCAGTTTGTACAGGTACCTTTTGTTCTGGCAACTCATTCTGTACACGTAGTCCTTCAGAGGCCACTTCATTTTTCATGTCACTCATACTATTTAAGTCATTTATACCCTGGGAATCCATCTTATCACCTGAGGCTGTGTTATGATCAACCTTCTCAGAAGTTTGCTCTTTGGAAGAATAAGGCCCTTCATCAGTAGGAAATGCAACACTGTCCATTTTCTCCATATTACCCAAAGCATCTTCTTCTGCCCTTGGGGAAATACTCTGTTGGTCCTGAGAACCCTCCAGCATAGTGGGAGTCTGAAGGCAAGGACCAAGAGCAGACAAATTGGTTACTGCAGTATCATTAGTCTGTGGAAGCTTTTCCAAGCAACTCTCTTCACTGGCTGGTGGGAGCTTTTCCAAGCAACTCTCTTCACTGGCTTGTGGGAGCTTTTCCAAGCAACTCTCTTCACTGGCTTGTGGGAGCTTTTCCAAGCAACTCTCTTCACTGGCCGGTGGGAGCTTTTCTGAGCCATCCTCTTCACTGGCCTGTGTAAGTTTTCCTAAGTCACTCTCTCCATTGCTTTGTGGAAGCTTTTCTAAACCATTCTCTTCTGCTACCACAGCAATACTTTCTACATTTTCCACTGGCAGCTTTTCTGATTTATTTTCTGGGATCATGAGGTCATTAGACATTTGTTTGCCAGTCACTGCTGCAATAATATCAACTTCTTTTTTAATGTCTGCATCTTGTTGCCTGGTAGAGCTGCTGGTTTTGACATTAGAGTTGGTGGAGACACTTTGCTCCATATGTGGTTTAGCATTCACTGTTTTAGGTGGCTTTGTATTACTCTCCTGTCTAGGAGCAGTTGGTGGCTTAGAGTTCATTGGTTTAGGCGTTTTTTCCTGTCCTGGAGCAGTTTGTGGCTTTTCATCCAAAAAGGATGTCAAATTGAAGAAGCTAAAACTAGTACTTCTTTGAGGTACACTCTTGTCAGGAGCTGGACCACTGGAGAAGAAGGAAGGCAGATGAAACAGCCCCTCTGTTTCTTGCTGCTTCCTACTAGCAGGAGCAGCAGCGGGTGTTGAAGGCTTTGGTTCATCTGATCCAGTGAAGAAGGAGAATAGGCTCTTACTGGCTGGCTGAGATTTCGGAGCAGTAATATCAGATAAGCTGAATGGCAAACTGAAACCCGACTCTTTGGGCGTCTGCTCTGGCTTTGGTTTTGCCCGATTAGCTGTGCCTCCTGCATGACCTCCCTGTTGCTTTGGTGTGACTGTGGGTGTGCTTTGCTGCCCAGCTGGCTGGCCCAACTGGCTTCCTCTGGGACCTTTGCTCACTGGCTTCTGTGAAACACTTCCAGGAGGCACTTTTTTACTCTCAGGAGACTCCTCCACAGCTTTTTTGCTTTCTTGTTTCTCTTGCACCCTGGGGCTAGGAGAGACCTGCTTGTCCATGCCTTCTGTTTTCACCTCTTCCTTGGGGGTGGAGGACAGACATGGCATACTGGCACTCTGAAGACCCCCAGACTTCTCAGATTTCTGCCTTGGTTCAGCCACAGTTCTGCTATTGGGTTTTGGCAGAGTTGTAGTACTTGAGGTTGGCTGAGAAGACACAGACTCCACTTTGAAGAGATCTCCGAGGGATCCAAATAAAGATGAGATGCCAGAGGTTTCCTTCTGTTCTGGCTGTTTCACCTCTTCTGGTTTATTACTTTGCCTCTTCTCCAGTTCTGGTGATGGCTGTGGCACTTTACTTACTTGTGTTTTAAAGAAATCAAAAAATCCAGAAGACTGGGGTTTGTTGGCAGTTGAGGTTGCAGGAGAATCTTCTCCAAGACTGAACAATTTCAGAGCGCTTTTAAATAATGTCTCCTCAGGCTCAGTGGCTGATTGTGTCTGAGTTGGCTGTGGTTGACTTGGTTCATTAATGGCTGCATGCCTTTCAAGACGCCTGGAAGCTGGTATTGCTTTAATAGGTCTCTCTTCTCGTATGGGCCTCCCATCTGTAGGAGTCTGACTCAGTATAGAAGGAGATCTTGTTAATCCTCGCTTTTTAACATGGGTGTTTTCAGTCTGGTGTAATTCTGGCTTTTCATTTCTAGTAGCCTCCAAATTAAGTTCTGATGAAGTATTTCTTCTTGGTTCTGATGTAACATGAAACTTCTGTCCTGCTTGTTCTTCATCCAATTTTTTATTTGGTGTAAGTGATAAAACATCAGTCTTATTTTCAGATGATACTGACCGTGTGTCTGTTCTCTTCAAGGCAGAACCTTCTGATGCCTCAGAGCCAGGGCTTGTAGACTTTCCAATTAATCCACCCAAAGCAGAAAATAAGGAGCTAACTTTGTTCACTGGAGTTTTCTTATCTTCCTCAGTCTTTTTTGCTTCTGTTACTCCTTCAGTAGATGCTGCAGTTTCTTCAGCTTTAGTAGTAGACTGAAACAGCTGGAACCCAAAGAATCCTGATGACCCACTCCCAGAAGTCACTGGGACAGCCTCATCGAATTCCTTGGTGTGGACTTCCTTACTCAGAGATTTATTGAAAGCTGCCCTGGAATGTGTTCTGAGATCAAGGGTTAATGGAGGCTCCTCTGAATGATTCAGGGTTTCCTTCTCAGGTCTGAAATCTACTTTGAGTTTTTGAAGTTTATAACCTGAGAAGTCCAATGGCTGTTCTCTCTGATAATAAATAGACTCCTCAAACATTTGTGAAAAAGTTTCCAAATTCATGTTCATTAGCTGGTCACTCCTCTGCAAAGCTACTGACAAATCCAGGGGTTTATTTGTTGTATAGTCATCTAGACACTCTTCTTCAGCAAACCAAAACAGCTCATCTTCACTGCCAAGAGGGACTTTGAAACCACAAACAGCAATTGTGTTGTCTTCCAGCACAGCTCTTGGAATGGTATCCATCTGGATATTATAATCCCAGCAGTCCATGTAGGAGTAAGTTTCAGGAGCACACACGTAGACATACTGTCCAGTGGGATCAGTGAGCAGGGAATACACATACTGGTTGTCACTGTACATGTAGTATCCACAATCACCATCTTCTGATGGCCACCACACACCCTGCTCAAGCATCATTATCCACTCCTGATACTCCTGGCTGTAGGATGAGTACATTAAGCCTTCATCCATACTTAAAGTCTCTTGGTCGATTAGTGTCCACATTGTTCCATCACAGCCAGAAGAGTAGCTCAAATCCATGGGCAACTCTTCAAATGAGTAACTGCCATCTCTTTCAAAGGGTGGAAAGTTACTGTAACTTTCGTTGAGAGAATCAGCAGTCCACGCATCATTTTCTTCCAAACAAATGTCTTGAAACATCAATTGATCGAATGACTCATATGAGATCGCACTTAAATCCAGACTCTGTCCATCAAAATTGGCATTAGTTTGCCAATCCATCACATTTGCATTCCCATCCTTTTTACAAAGATTCACTACCACATCATTTTCAGGCCATTCCAAGAACTGACGGGGCAGAACAGGGTTCTGGTTTAACACGTAGTAAACTGGTACTGCTATTCCATGAGTGTCAGCCAGTCCCCCCACTTCATATTCCCATTCAAAGCTAGAATGGCTCCTTGTTTCCTGATAAGATGAGTACTGCTCTGTAGGGTTATAGCTTTTATTAGTCAAATTGAGAGATTCACTTGATCCTTTGTTAAAAGGAGTTGGAAGAACTTTAGATTCTGCATCCTGGTGAGGAATATGCCTACTGTTTACAGGCTTTCCAGACAAGTCCTGTACCTTGGCTTGGAGATTTAGGGCCTCAGGATGCCCACCATGGGGAACATGAGGCTCAGTTATTTCATTTACTCTTGGACTGGAGGGGTGGTTGGTAGTGGAAGATTCCACTGTTTTCACATTATCCTGCTTCTCCTTTGGTTTTGGCAGCAGATTTTTTAAGAAGCCGGAAGTTTCCTGCTTTTCTCCAGTGCTGCTTTGACTGTCAGAAGCCATTCCTGAGTTACTGGGTTTTGTCTCGGAGCTTGAATCCTCACCTCTATCAAAAAGCTTCATGAAGCCCAGAGAATTTGGTTTTGCCTTCTCTTGCTTACATTCAGACAAGTTTTCACTTGACGCAAACCTAAATAAGCCAGAAAATAAGCCAGGAGAAGCACTTTTCTGGCTGTCACCCTCGCTTTTAGCAGTCAAGTCTTGATGATTGGCTGTGTTTTCATTTGAAGAAATGTGAAGAAAGCCAGAAAGAAAACCTGCTGTGTGCTTCTTCTGAGTATCATCTGCACTTGGAGCTTCTGGCCCTTTGGCTGAAGAGGTGGATTCAACTGAGCCTTTGCTTAAGTCTGCTGCACTTGCTCCTTCTATCATCAGTCCTCCCTTTACATTTCTAGGTTCTTCGTGAGTACTTTTAGCTTTCTGTTGCTCTTCTTTGGCCTTAAGGGTAGCAGAGGCACTATCCTGGTGTTTTTCTCTGTTTACCTGGACAGTAGACAGATTTTCTTTATTCATGTTTCTCCCCTGTAGAAGTTCCTCCTTATTGTCTGATAAATTTGGAACTGAGCTAGATTTTATTGAAACAGCATTTCCTGAATTACTCTTTCTGCCTTCAGGAAAAGAACTGCCACTAGAACCTTGATGACTTTTTTGGTCCTGTGTAGATGCTAGATTTTCTGCAGAAGAAAATTTAAATAATGATGACATAAAGCCTCCCTTGTCATTCCTCTGTTCCTGCTTTGCTGAAGAACCCATCCCACTGATAAAAGGAAGCTTTCCAGTGAAAGGAAATAAGTGCTCTTCCTTTGATGAACTATTTTGTCTTATATCCTCCTCAGACTTATGGTCTTTAAAATTTTCAGATGTACTTTCTTTCTTCCCTTGTTCAGCAGAAGGAAGCAAAAATTGACTGAAAGACTTTTTGAGTGGGCTAAAAAAGCTTTCAGATGCTGTACCCTGACCTTGAGGCTGTGATTTAGGCTCCACATTACCTCTGTTTGGCTTGTTTTCCAGTCCATGGCCTGCAGGATGCTGATCCTCTGAGTGATTTGCAGGAGGCTGCTCCCTGGCAGCAGGTGCACCCTCTACCAAAGTGGCACCTGGCTGACTTGTAATAGGATGCAAATCTGGTTGCTTCTGTGGCACATCCGGCTGCTTCGGAGCCAAGAGGCCGTCAAAATTTGCCTTCAGACTGAAGGAACTGACTGAGTTTGTAAGCCTTCCAAAGATTGAAGACACAGAAGTGCTACTTGCGTTTACCTCTGCCTCGCTTCTAGTCTCACTTTTCTGTGCCTCTGGAACAGTGCTGCTGGTCCTGGTAGACACCTCTCCAGACAGTGTTTCGCTCCTTTTTGCCTCCTCAACTTTCACAGCATGGCTGTCCTTGGTGCGCTCCTCTTTTGTGACTTCTTGTTTTGGCACTTCCTTGTCAGAGAAGATCTTTAAAGGATTAAACATGCCTAGAACTGAATTCACAACTGAATGCTGGTTCTGCTGGCTGTCAGCCGAATTTCCTTGTGTTTGCTGGGAAGGATGTGGTACAGAAGCCTTACTGTCTGTCTCAGTGGTTTCTGGCTTGCTGGAGTTTGTGCTCTGGGCTCTTTTATCACTGCTCACCTGGGATGGTAGCAAAGACTGAATGGAGAACTTGGTATCAGATTTACTATCTGCTGCCCCTCCAGATGAACTCTCACTTTTCGCCTTACTAGTAAATACATTCAAGAGTCCACCTTCTGATGAGTTTTTGTTTTCTGTATTCTCTGGAGTGGAAGACACAAGTTTTTCAACAGATGCTGTGAGTTGCTTTGTGCTTGAACCCACTTTCTCCGTGAAAGAGCTGAACAGGGAATTCACTGTATTTTTCACACCTGACAAGTCCGGGAGAGATTCAGATTTGCCTTTGGTACTCTCCTCTGCAGCAAGATGTTTGGTCTGCTCAGACTTTTTAGCTTCTGCTGAATTATCAGCATTATCCTGCTTCAGTGGCACATTTTCAACTTTTTTTTTTGTTTCTGGCAATGTACCAAATTTGCTGATTTCTTCCTCCTTTTCAGCCAAGTATTCAGAGACTGATTCTACCAGACACTGAAGTTCAT
The DNA here is from genome assembly GCF_971803275.1 of Cyanistes caeruleus. NCBI lineage: Eukaryota > Metazoa > Chordata > Aves > Passeriformes > Paridae > Cyanistes > Cyanistes caeruleus. The sequence goes on from NC_141732.1 coordinate 72,363,911, forward strand.
CCATTGTGTCTATGTACTCCTCATTGGGTTCTTCAACAGGAGACAGTGTTAAGTCTTGCACAGGATGACCACGCTTGCTCTCTTTAGTTTTATGTTTTTTATCAGAGCTAGCTTTTAACTGTGAGCCCGTATTTTCAGGGAAATTAGCAGTTATGTTTCTCAAATGGCTGATGTCAGAATCATACCATCTTTTTGAAAGTGTAGCTAGTTCCCCCATTTCATCATCTGAAACAGGAGAGTACTGGAACTCATCAGAAGCACTGCTGTCAAATTCCTCAAGGACATCAACGGGTACAAAAGTGTTCTCTAGCATCCGCATGTGCTTCATGTCCTCAATCTTACTCAGGTGAGGTGAACCCTCATGGTTCATCCCCTGTTTGTTGGGCAACTTGCCACTTTTTACCATTAACCCATTTTTGTATGGACGCAGGACTGGATAAGCAGGCAACCCCTTACCTTCTGAGTTACTGGTATATTTTCCAACTCTGTCATATACTGGGAAATCATCAATGGGTTCAGAACTAACTGCCACACCATTGAAATAAACTGTTTTCTCCCCAGGAAACTGCAAACCTCCATTACATTGCAGGCTTATTCGTTCTCTCTCTTCCAAATTGTATCGCAGCTTCTTTTTCCTTCTTCTATCAATTGTATCATATTCCTGAGGATATCTAGGGACATCTACAGACCCTGACTCCAGACACACATTTTGGCAGCACCTTGACCTTTCAAAGTGATTTAAATTTTCTCTTTTTGAGAGAGTTTGCATCTTTTTCATGTTTTTTTCATGCCAACTCCTAGTTTTATGAGTTTTTTCTAAGAAATCCTCTATTAACAGTTTTCCTAGCTCTTCGTAGGTCTCCTGCTCTTCCTCTCCATCTTCAGTGTCAAATGGAACGATCCTGACTCTTTCATTTCTAGCTAGAGATCCTTGTCTAAGATGAGAAATAAAGGGAGTGGGAGGGAAAGGAAAAGAGGCAGGAAAAAAAAATAGGAAGGGAAAAACAACAGTTTTAAAAAAAGCTAGGAAGGACAGAAAAAATAGTAATGGAGAAACATGCATTAAATAAACTAAAATTAGAATCAGAAACATTCAGAAATAATAAAATTGAAAACATGCCAATCTACCACCATTACACTTCAATCAAATAGTCAAAAGAAGCAGCATGGGTTATGAGATTACATCGGTTATGTCTGCACAAAATTTAGAAATGCCTTTTTGAGGGAGAACAGCTTTTTGTGATCAAGTGAGGGCACACAGCCTTGGCTGTACCAGTACTCTGCTGTTGCTTTTTTAGGAATGCTTGAGAAGAAGTAATTTATTGCAGTAACAGGACTACTTTGAGATGCAGTGCCCACGCGCACCATTCCACTATGCTGTGCCTGCATTTTGATCACTCTGGACTGCAGACTTTGTTTCAGCAGTATTCATAAAGCACACAGGGACCCTGTATCTCCCAAGGGTGGCAACAGAGCAGAGATTTCATCTGGACACTTAAGAGTCTCTGGACTCCAGCCACATGGGGACAGAGGAAAAAATGCAAACCATGGGGATGAGCAACAAGAGGAGTTTCAGCTATTTCACTGTTCCTTTCTGTTGGGAGAGCTCTTGCTGCAGCTAATGGCCTCAAGGTGCCTCTACCAACACAAAATTAAGATTCTCAGAGCTGTTACTGGACCAGAAGGTAAAACAAAACACTGGCGCTGGATATTAGCCCATCATAAGCCTCAGATGCTTTTCAAGATCTGTACTTCCCATTTATAATGCATCTGAACAGATCCAGCAATTTATACTTTTACATTGTGGAAGAACGTATTAAGCTGTGAAACAATCTGATGCTTCCTAGAATCCAAAGAAATGACCTTTGGGATTTTGGGATTAATTCTTATCCCTTGGTCAGTAAGATTATCTCAGTTGTTCAGCAGCTCCAAGAGTAATAGCAAGGAAACTTCTCCTTGATCTAAACCTCATAAGGACAGCTTCTGACAATCTATGTACAAACAAACAGGTAGAAAGTGGATGTAAAAACATAAAAATGATTATCTGAAAGATGCAGCTTTGCCTCACATCACCCATTGCTGAGAACTAAGGAGTATGAGGGCATGTGTGCTCCTGTCCCCATAGTGGCAGAGGAGGGAAAAGACAAAGATCACACAGGCATTTTATGGATACTGCTAATCCAGAATTCTTCACCATGAGAGCTGCATGGAGCACACCAACATAGGATACAGATGGGGTATGCCTGAAAGAGAGATGGGTCATTGCTTTTTCTACTGCTGCTTTAGTGCTGCATTTCCAACAGTATTGCTAACTTATACTAATTGGAAAGATGCTCATTACTTTAAATGAGTCCTGTTATACACAGTTTAGAACACTTACTACACTTCTTGCTCACTATTTTAAGTCAGTAATTGAAATAATTTTCTTTTAAAAGTTTCCCAGGGCCACCATAGTTACTGGATCAAGCCTTTCCAAAACTCAGCTGAAGACAATGGAGCTACATCAATGTCTCAAGAGCCATTATCTGTAAATGCTGAACCAAAAAATTTACTAATTTAGGCATACAGAAAATTACTTCTCTTTCTAATTGAGCTTCTTTACCTCTATGTGTTTCCTCTGCTCTTTTACAAAGCAGCCCTTTTACTAGAAATAATGATGAGAAACCCAACACATGAGAGGAGAAAAAGACATCAGCCCAGCACTTAACTACTACAGATCTAAAAATCAGCTGAGGCAAACAGCAAGTATCACCTGAAATGCACCAGAGGAACACTTCAAAGCAGCAACAGCAGGAAGACAGGCAGACAGGTACAGAGAGGATAACCCACTCATCTGACAGATCTAGAGACTCAGACGTGGATATTCTAGGTCAGTGTGGCCTCTCACAGTGGATTCTATGCTATCATATTGAGCAAGACTAGGGAGGTATGGAGGACAGTTTAGGAAAACAAGCATTGCAAAGGAAAGTTAGTGCTTAAACAAAGAACAAACCAAAGAAAAAACCAGAACTGAGGGAAAGATGTCTGTCCTTCTGAAGCCAAACTGGTTGCTGGCAGCAAAACACACTCCAAGGACAAATAACAATATTCCTTGTCATCCTTAGGAAAGGTTGGAAGAAAATACATTCCTTCTACCAAAGGAATAGGATCACATGTAACAGCTAATAAAGAGAAGCAGATCTTTTTCATCCAAACTCAAATATTGTAAGAAAAAAACCCAGGTGTAAGAATAGAGAATTTCAACAGAGGCATTTTGCCACTGACCACCTTTTGCCCAGTTCTAGACAGGTTTTAGCAAGTTCTTGTCTGGTTCTTCTGGGTCTGCCCAGGAAAGCCTCCTACAAGCCCTCATTTTCACAGCAACCATCAGCTGCAGTCTGCCAGGAACACTGATTTCATCATGTGACTGCCTGGTACATAGCACTGAGAGCTGCTAGGAACAAAAGTCAAATACAATTTGTTCCTGCAATGCTCAGCTACAACTTTGTTTTGAAAATATTTAAGATCTACCCACATGCTTCTTTTCAGCCAGCTTGTTAGAAATACCTTTCTGGTAAGTAAGAGAATCCCATGTAGCTTCTTTAGAAAGCTTATTTGCATATTTTAAGATTAAATATGTAGCAAAGAATCTTGTTGGGCATGTGGAAAATGCACATGGGAACAGGAGTGCTCAGATCACCATCAAGGATTTTCATTTCTGGACTGAAAGTAATTTTAGACATAGCAAACTACAAAGCACACAGCTTTTTAGTTGTGACATTGTATCAGTCTATAACCTTTTACAACAACACCTTAAAGAAATCAGAGGGAAAAAAAAGAAATATATTCCAGCTTCTCTATTCTCTAACAATTCAAACCAGCAGTGGCTCTTGGAAGGTCTAACATAGTATTTTTTAGATACAGACAGAAATTCACATATGGACTGATTCTGAGCAAAGTGAGCCATGAAAAACCACCTTTATTGTCAACACCACTCCAAGAAATCACACAACTCCAAAACTATGCCACCACCGTTGGCTTCCCCTGACTGGGCATCCAACATCACTGTTCAGCTCAGCTTGATCAAAAAGAAAAAGCCTCATCTCATCTTCTCAGTTAGATCTTCAGCAGTTTTACCACTGCAAGCTAGCAGCACAGACTCACATGGGAAAGGGAATAACTTGCTTATATATAAGACATTTAATGAACTAGGAATAGAGCACTAGGAATGACACATCACACTGCAGTAAATGCATTTTGTTGACACATTTGTTTCTAATTTTGAAACCTCGGTAACAGTAATGATATTAGATGTTACCATTAAACTTCACCCTTTCCCATTAATGATCCCACACATCAAGAACTGCAGAACTTAGCCTCAGCCACCCAAGACAATAACTGAATTTAGGTTCAGGCTCCAGAAAACAAGAACATTCGCACCAAGGGAGGCAAGGCAGAACAAATCAGTTATAATACAAATAAAACTGCACCTCTGTGATACTGCTAAAGTAGTTCCCTCTTCCTCCCTCACCAAAGGCAGAAGCAGCAGCTCAGCCTGTCCCACAGAACCACTCTTACCAAGCTGACTAGCACTGTCCAAAATATTTTGCTTTCACCTTGCACAGCCAGCTTTAGCTCACAACCACTGATCCTGGTAAGTTAGTGCTGCAATGCTCAATACTTCTAGAAGTTAGAAATACTTGTGAAACTACTGATTTATGGTAAAAAAAAATTCAGAGCAAACAAACAATCTTTCATACAGTTGAAAGTAAATCTAAAGAGAAAGCACACCATTCAACAGTCTTGTATGATAACAGGAACAGAAGGAAAAAAACCTCGACTAATCTGTTACCGACTTTCCTCATGAATACTTTGTTTTGGCAGATCTAATAGAACTGGAGCTGGTCCAAAAAAGAAAATAAATCTGCACCAAGAAAGAAGCTCCCCATAGATAACTCTGCTAGAAAGTGTTTCACTGGCTTGGGAGGCACACCTACACCATGGTACCAGGACAAGCAACTACCCACTACTATAGTATTCAGAGAGTACAGAGAAAGTACAATCAAGAGTAAATGACCTAAAGCTGGGAGTATCTTTTAAAGGTAACTCCCTGAACTGCCAGATATGGCATAATACATACCCTCACAGGTTTTTCCTGGTTCGCAGTTCTGGGTTCGCAGAATCCCAGTGTCAACAACACACGTAACACCTTTCTATCAGAAGACTTTTAAGAGCCCTTGATCTGCCCTCCCATGCCAGCACGGTACCTTCATGGCCTGCAGGGGAAAAACAATAGGGAAAGGAGAGCTACCCAAACGACAGCACTCACCTGACAGCCACATGCTCTCGATAATCCAGATCATAATTCTGGAGGGAGTCAGCACAGGAATCCCGCAAGACTCCCTGCTGCTGCAGGTGAGCCGGGCCCGTGAACTGGTGCACAGAGGCGTTGGGCTGCACGGTGGTGTGGTATGGAGGGGGGATGCTGTTGCTCGTCTCACTGCGGTAGTCACTGTCCCGGTCATCCACAGCACTGTCAGCATCTTCAAAAGCTAAGAGACAAAAGCAGTGTAAGGGCACAGCTCTCTCAAGTTGCGTTGCTGGGACAGTGGAGCCTGTTTAGTTTTGGAAGAATGACAAAAAAACTATTTCTGCTGTGGCTGTATCTCCATCTGGGAGCTGTCTATAACCTCCAGTTCTCTCAAGTGTGCAGTTCGCTCAATCTGCAGTGATCAGATCCACACCCTCCTTTCTCTCTTCCTCTTACAGGAATTTATTTTTCTTTATGCATTACTAATAAGCAGATTAAGATATCTTAATTTAAAACGAAAGAACCCTCCCCCCCAAAAAAACACCAAACCAAACCAAACCAAACCAAACCAAACCAAACCAAACCACAACAACAAATCATCAGCACTCAAAATTTCAGGTACTTTGCTGCTGCCAAAATGAACCTTTAGATATTGAAATGAAAAAAAACCTACAAACCCAAAAACCACTTCTTTGTGGAAAGGAGCTCTTTCTGAACTTTTCAGCCTTTTAGCTGTAATACTGTCCTTTCTTCTCAGCACTCCTAACCAGAACTTTTTGCTTCTGGAATTTTTTAATGCATTTTCTTTTTTCTTTTATTTTCTTTTTTATTTTGAAGTATTAGTTTAACTTAAGAGAAATTAATGGAGAGTATCAGTAGGAAAATCAGAAGAACTGGGAGAGCAGTTCTGCTTATAAACAATTACACTACATAGGGGAAAACTGCACATTTAACACATGCAGGTAAATTAGCTTAAGCATAGTACTTAGCACCAATAATAACCCTCACAAAGGAAAAAGCTCCTTTCCAGTGAGTCCCTCTCCTTGTAGAAACACTTCTGCTTGATAACCCTGCAGGAAAGGACAATACCAAGTTATAGTGAGGTAAGGTATCAAAAATATATAGCTGTGTATGGCTGTGCAGGATGCAAGATTATCTTTGCAAGCTTAGAGTGAAATACACACACCATAAGGCAGTGGAGTGCACCATTAACATGCTTGAAACAAAAGAAAGTAAGGATCAGCCATTATTCATTCTCTCTGCCACCAAGTCTGTCTAAAAAGGACAATCAAACTGAAACCCTCTCTGGAAAGTTATCCAATGGTGTGTGTCCTACACACTCATTCATCATGAGGCTGAACAATAAAGTGAAAGGGGTCTTTACATGCCAGGTCCTTCAAGAGCCCTGCATTTAAGTGCTGAAATTCCAAGCAGATGGAATGCAGCATCAGGGAACCCTTTTTTTCTTCCATGGGTGCTTCCCATACCTCTAGCTCAATTTCTATTCCTTTAATCTGAGGTACAATTTGTTCTTGGTGATCTTTTCAGTTCCTTCACAAAATAGTAAGATTAGAGTTCTAAAGTGGATGGAAGAAAAAAAACAGCAGCAGTAAACAGCTGCAAAATATGGGCTGCTTGAAAAAGCCTTGCTCTACACTCTTAAGTGGAACCAATTCAATTTAATTGTCCACACCGAAAATGGAGTTAAGCCTCCTGCTTTTTAGTAGTTTAAGTGCTGCAAGGTTCTTGTCAGTCTCTAGTCAATTGAATAGAAATGAATAGCAATCACATGCTGTAGTACTCAGCTTTATTAAAAGCACAGTGTCCATCAATTTTACCACAGTTCAATGCTTAGGAAAAATATTCAAAATTTACTACACAAAAATTATTTCATATGCCAAAATCCACTGAGGAGCACCAAACTTCCAGCCTGCGGAGCAAGGGCTGATCTACTTGTCAATCACGAGGTTCACACTGATTTCACAAGAACAACAAGCTATTACTCAGCTGAGCAATGTCAGTGCTACTGCTCAACACTTGAGCCATTGCCATCTAATGAACAATTACTTCTACTGGGACAGAAAACACACTGCTCCAGAGAATCTTTTAATGCCTCACTTTGCTGCTCAACTAATTTCTTCAACCCCTCAAATTTAACTGTCATTTAAGGTAAAGCCTAAGTAAGTCTGGTATGATGGAAAGTTCTTCAGCTGTGGCTCCATAATCATCAGATCACTTGTACAGGCTTAAGGCAGCCTAACTGAAACACAGGTTTAGGATCTAGTAAAAATTACCAGACCAACAGCTTCAGGGATAAACAATTTAGCTAACCTCAAATGTATAACAAAAATTACAAATCAGTAGTACAATTATCTGTGTGAAAAAACCTGAATCCAGTGACTTACTAATAATGGGAGCGCAAAGACTTACACAGTTATGTTTATAAGAAAGCAGAACACTGCTTCTATGGATCAGCTACCCTGACCAGCTGACAGGCCAGAGAATTCCAAAATGAATCAAGACTCTTGCAGAAGCACTATCTGGAGTTGTTATCCAGTCATTGCATCTCACTTCTGCACTATCAAAGGTTTCCCACATAAACCACAGTATCTCTAAGCAACATCCAAAAATAGCTGATTAGTGTAAATGTTAATCAAACATTTAGAACATATACATTTATAAAAGCTGACACCAGAATTTCTCAGAGTTCTCACTAATTTTTAGCAGGAGGAAGTCTCTTTGAGGTCACAACACAAAATGCCTCCCTGAGGCATGTTTAATGGATGCAAGGCTCCGAGAGGCAGGAACATGTTTTTTCTCTCATGTATGCCCCATGAACTTAACAGCATCCACAAATGTTAATACCAGACAGAAATCCTCAACTGACTCATAAATAAGAGCCAACTCAAAAAACTCCTAGTCATGCTGAACTGCAAGTACCTTATGAGCAATCTCACTTTATTTTAAACAGAAGCGTTCTCAAATGAAGACATTGCTCAGCCTGATCAAAACTTGGCCCATATGTGGCTTACAGCACACATTTCCTTTGAAAGAAAGTATTTTCTGAAATGCCAACATATAGTGATGATCCCATTCATTAACATACTTGACACTTCAATTTTAATTAAGAGACTGACAAGAACTTGCAGAAGTGGCTTTGAGGATGCAGCGCCCCTTCAAATGGAGGCATTACAGCCCATGTTTCAGCAAAATATGCCTCACAACACACATCGTGGAATAAATTCAAGTAGTGTTTTCTTCAAACCGTGATAAAACAAGTCTTCTACAAGCAAAGTTGGAGCTTAGCCTCAGTCTCGGGAGATCAGTTAAATTGGTAACAAGACACATAAAAATAAACATAAAAAGACAGTAATTTTTTACCCCAGTTTGAAAAATTTCACATATACCCAAGAGCTGTCAAGGGATGAAAGCTGTTTCTTTGTCATTGGACCCACTGCACACAGAGCTGTGGGTAAGGCTAAAGGGCAGGGCAGAAGCATGCTGTTCATATTTCATTATTGAATATTCATGCATATAGGCAGCAAAAGAAGAAAACCCATTGGGGCAATCACACCACACAGTAGGATTTCACAGAGTGGGGAAAATCAAGGAAGGAGATACCTTCTGTGACTGTTATTCCTCCCCCTAACTCCTACCCCCAGAAGTTATAATGACTGCTGCAGGGTAGAACACACGTAATTTTTAATATCTTGACCTCAAAACCACTTTGACAGTCCTGCTACGCCAGCTCAACTAGTCCCCTTTAGCCTCTGGCAGCTTTCTTTAAACCAAACCTCAGGACAGGAAGGAAAACTAGCAGCAGTATTATTACAGGTGGCTGGAAGAATGCACTTGAAGTGGTTTTGCTGGTTTAAGGTCCCAAGGCACAGCAGGAGCTCCTCTCAAAACGTTGTATTCAGTTGAAATTGCCTCCCACTTCTCTAGCACAGTGTGTCATCAGCCCCCTGAGAGTTGACATCCAGTCCCCCAAGCTTAGTTATCCTCGAGAAACTTGAGAAAAATCTTGGACAAAAGCAAAACCCTCATTAGCTCTCCAAAGCAAGCACTAAGCTTTTCATAGCTTTTGTCTATTTTAATAATGATAGAAGAAAATAAAGTGTACTATCCAAAGGAGTAACTTCCAGGTCAGCAAAAATCTCTGCCAGCTCCACACCAAGGGCCTTGCAAATAATTCACCTTCCCCACTCGTTATCCATTTAAACTTCTTTTCATCATAGTTGCCAACAGCTTCTTTTCTTAAGTCTCCAATCCCACTGCACCATCATGTACTGAATCACTGGTCACTTCTGACAAATACACCTTCTAAAATCCTATAACCAAAATGTGTACTAGCTTAGAGAGGACTACTGTAGTAAGAAGGAAAGAAAAAAATCTCAAAAGTACACAAGGGGTTTTTTTGAGCCTCTTCTGTATCTTTATATGCTAAAACAGCCTAGGTTTTGAGAAATTATTTGAATACAACTTTGTAGGTCATTAATTCATTGTATTGCCCTCACAGTTTAAAAATACATTAGAAAATTGCATATTTTTAAAGACAGCAAGTTTGCAATATTAAGTCTTCAGTTTAAGCGCTTTCATAATCCTGTTTTTCTCACTTGAAAGTACTCTGCTGCTGAAACACTCAACAGCCAAGAAAAGAACTGACAGGCAGAAGTGCAAAGACTCCCTTGAACATCTACCCTACTCCTTCAAGTCTTTCCCTTTCCTAAAATGAAACTAGGTCAGCAGTACAAGATGTCTCTTTCCTAGAGCACCCTCTGCCCAACTGACAAGGGTCTGGACTACTTTGGATCATTTCTCTTGCATGAAGCTCTCACCGGAAGAAGTCTTCCAGCTACCAACAAGCTGTTTCTGCTGTTTCCCTCTCAACTGCTGTTTAAACATTACAATTAGAAGTGTGCTCTTCATCCTATTGTCAAGCTAGTGGAGTTCACTTGGAAACACCAGTAACACTGGCCCAAGCCTAACTGGAAGGATGCTCAATTATTTCAAAGAAGACAGCACAGCAAGGAAGAAGGAAAGAGAGGGAAGGAGGGAGCCTCATGAATACAAGTACCTTTTAAAGCAAAATCACCACACATTGAGTCTCCAGATAAACAGGAAAAATAAACGTACACAGCCCTCCTAGACCTCTCACTGACTAATGCTTAAACACCCCATTTCCCTCCCAAATACCCAAAAATGGAAAATAAAGCTATTTTCAACACTAGTCTTGCTTTCAGCAGTGTAAAAAAGTCAATTAGTTACCTCTCAGTTATCCTACTACAACTCTAAGAATAAACAATTGAGACATCCAACACTAACAGCACAAAGGAATTTGTCGACACTGCCAATGCACAAAGAACTTAGGTTTGATCAAAGACAGGAGAACAAGGAGAGCAAAAAATGTGGGACAAGAAACAGGGAAGTCACTAGTGGAAGACTTCTAAAATGCAGAACAGGTCCACATAATGAAATGCACAGTAACATTAGCTGAATACTAGTCTCAGAAGCAGTAAGAGCATCCTCTCCAAATTCCATTATGCCAAAAATGGAAAAGCACGAGGCACAATCTCCATCCTGCTAGATGCAGCCACAGTGATCTTTCTTTGCATGCTCCCCTAAGCAACATTCTCATTCTTGTCTTGCACACAGGGAACAAACACCTTTGTTTTAAGATTGATGGATCAACCCTTGTATGTTCCACATACTGTAGAAGCCATACACTGTGTCTTGGAGCAGAAGCCTTGCTTTTTGGCATCTGTAGCACTTTGAGAAAGGAAAGTTGTTTCAGACACATTTTCTAGGAAAAAATTTTGCAGCTGAACCAGAAGTTACCATACCAGTCTCCAGGTGTGGCATCAGCTTTACAGATCAGAGACAGTTGCAGTACCTGAGTTTTTCCTGTCCAAAACTGGTCAGCACTAGTGAAATCAAAGCCCTGCCACTTTTGCCACAGTACTGTCTCACTGAGGTTGAACATAACACAATACCTACGACCCCACTGGTGTGCAACACTCCTTTCTTCTTTCAGATCTACTCCTATTTGAAGTATTTGAAATATATTCCCACCATATCTTAGTAAGACAATGACCACAGATTGCCTTGTGGTTTTCCATTACTTCAAGCACTTGGGGCTTACATAGGTGTGACGACCAACACAAAAGACACACATGAGCAAAAGACTACAATCACCTTTACAGGAAAAGAATAATAGTCCAGTTCCACCATCATGTCCTCAAACTCCAGTAGAAGGCACAAGCAACTCATTTAAAACATGAGCAAAACAAAGCCAAAAAGTGAAGAAATGAACAGCCATTCATCCACACAAATATAAAGACTAAGTGAAAGTAAAAAGAAATACAACAGAACAGATATTCTATATGCATGAATATTTCCACTTTTCCTTGTACTGGAGCATGCTGCATCACTATACGATCAGAAAGCTTGCAAGAAATCAAACTGTTACGTACTCAGCTGCTCTCCCCATCCGAAATAACTCCAGTTGCCTGCATGTAACACAAATGGCAGAAAAAAATAGGAATGGAAAAAGAAAGCTTAGAAAAAACAAACCACAAGCATGCTTTTCATGTATTTTAAAATGCCTTATAGATTGTGAGCTTGAAAATGTAAGGGATTTTTTCTTTATAAACACAACATTAAGTTTATTTTGGAGCTTACTCCTCATGTCCAGCTTATCTGTAAGACATTCTGAAAACTAAGATCATTATAAATTCTTGGAACTGACAAGCAATCATGCATTTATTAACACAAGTAGACAAAATACTTATCAGTCAACCTAGCAAGAGCAGTTAAACACTGTTATTCCCTACTATATTCCAATGTCTCAGAAACTAGAGTCCAGTTTAGAGCAGTATTTGATTCCAGGCTAAATTCTGCAAATCTAGTGGCTAAAGTCACTTCACATTTCATTTCCAGTTCCGCCCCCTTTCCAGAACAAAGTTAACCTAGTGGTGAGAGCATCACTTTAATAATAACAGCATGAAAAACTGTGTGCATGTAAACAATGTGAAGTGAAGAGTACTTTGTTAGGCAGATATACACACTGGTAAAAAGCGTGAGGGCTCTCATGACATTCTAAGGCAAACACCCATGAAGTTAATTCTGCAACAGTAAGCAAACCCTTCCATGTTAAAATTGAAGGTGAAAACAAATTCATGTTAAAGCTGCACAGCAAGTTTATAAGACTTTAAAGTTTATACTTATCAATACCCATGTTGTCACCCCAAGGTCATATATAGTACTGTGGAGGCAACAGACCAGTACGTACAGTCCTCAAAGCACTTCAGCAAAGCACACAACTAGCAACCCTCCAAGAAATGCTTCTGAACCACCATTTTTTGAAGACAGTGTAAAAAATGTTACTTTAAAAAGTAACATTTACAGTAGTGTTGAGACATCAAGTGCAGCAGACAATAAACAAATTCATCACATGTAGACAGAGAACAAGCAAGAGCTTCCTGTTCTGGCTACCATCTCTAGCTACCAGCCAGGCACACAGATGCATCAGCGCTACAACCAGATTGCTCCTTTCTCTTCAGGAACAAAAGATCTACAAAGCAACAGTCCCTCAGATACACATCAGTACTTCAAGGTCCCTGGACTAGGCTCTGACAAACACATGTGGTGCTTTGCAAAGGCACAGGCATTGCTCAGGTTCAAGTGGCACTTTTATATCTCGTAGAATTTCAAACATAGGTCATTACTTTCTGGTTCCTATAGTGGTAGTTAGAGGGGAAAAAAAACCCCACATGTATGTTTGCTTCGGTCATTAAAGGAAGCACCTAAGTGGAACAACTGAAAGACAATTTTTATGTTTAATTTAGAAAAAAACACTGGTATAACGCTGAACACATGCAGTTACCATACTGTATAAAAAAGATTTATTCCTCTCCTGAGTTCTGAATTTAACAAGAGAAGAAAACTGAAGTCCATCAAGTTAAGCACCAACAATTTACAGACTGAGACAAAACAGATGCCACTCAGCAGCAAGAGTGATATCTGCCAGGTGTGCTGGCGAGATGAAGGTATATCCAAATGCATCAGAAACCTGCCAGGATCCACCCAACATTGTTTGTATGACCCTGACCAAGGGCTATCACCTCAGGCTTGTTTTTCACAACCACAAAAAACCTAAATACCAGGTTTTACAGAGGTGTGAGTGTTATTTCAAGGGGGAAGGAGAGGAAAAAGAAGAACACACAAACAAGCTGGCAAAGAAGACAAAAATAAAAGACCTAGCGAAGAAATGAAAAGGGGAGACAACCAGGAGAAAAGACATGGAAACCAGAGGCAGGAAGAGCAGAAACAGTATAGAGGGACATAGGAAAAGGACTGAGGAAAAAGAGTGAGATGTTGACAGAGCTCTGCACTAAGCTCTGATTTGCTGTAACCAAGAGTTGCCAATAAACACAATTTCCTATTAATGTAGAAGTTGTACAACAGCTTACGTGTACCTCATTCCTGAAAATCTCAAGACATTAACACATGTAATAGCAACTCCAGCACATCCTTCCATTATCTGATACATCTGTATCTCACGTGAGCAGTAAGAGGCAAAGGAAGGAATGTTCAAATATTTGCAGCTTGTATTACTATCAAGGAGCCAGAAAAACTCTGTAGTGACACAGCATTATTGCAGTCAGGCTACATGCTAGTGAAATGTATGTAATTATTCACAAATGAATGTACATGTAAAACCCCACAGCAACTGGAGAAGGAACACCAGAAGATAACTATAAATTGCCATAGCTGTTACAGAAAATCCCCAGAGGAAATGGAGCTTATCTGTCCTCCAGGTTTCACAAAGATAAAAATCCCAGACTGCCAATCTCTGCACAAACCACTAAACTCAATCTGCATGGAGAGAATGAGTGACCTCTGAAACCAGCTGAGAATGTTCCTAACCACTATTTCCTTGAAAGAAAATGGCCTGATGGTTGACATAACACTCCTCATCACTTCAAACAGCAAGAAGGAGAAAACCACCAAATGCTAAGACAACCCTCATGGATACAAGCTCTGTCCTTGGAGGAGAAGCATTAACACCTCCCACAGATAAAAGAGTCCTCAAACTGACAGTGATGACCTTGAGCCAGCTACTTACCTGTCCACCTCATTGCTACCAAGTTCCTTATGAACACCATGAAAATCCCATAGACACTCCATGCCTAAGGCAAATAGCAGTCAATGCCAAGCAGGGCAGGGCAAGGAGAGGAGCAGCTGCCCTTAGACAGAAACTCCTTAACCTGCACATTTTCTCACGCTAAGCTGGGTTTGGCTGACCAGGGTATGCTACAGCTATAGACTGGAGAAAGCAATGCTGCAGGAGCAAAGAGAAAGTGATGCAGTAACAGAGAGTAAGGGATTTTCAACCAGAAGCTCAAAACTCTGCTTTTGTTTGTTTTTACTAACACCCACTTCACTTTAGTGTCTAACATTTTGGAAAAAAAATGAATTTATTAAAGATTCTACACATATGCTGCTTCATTTAAGATTCAGGAGCTAACAGTATATATCTCAGTCCTTCAGCATAATCGCTGAAGACCTGGGCTGACAGTCTTGATATTTTGAAGGTTAATGAAAACAGAATTTCTTTTTAGCCTTTTCAAGTTGTTTTTCTGCTCCATAAAAGTAATATGCATAACCATGATTTGTTAAGAAAAATTCCCTTCCAGATCACCTCTGGGAACAAATTTAAACCTGTACAAACTCAAAGTAAAAACATGAAGTCCAGACAGGTAGAAGATAGAAAGCTGTAATTGCAAAACCATACAACAATAGACAGCAACAATGGAACACATGATGCAGACAAGTCAGACTAGTCACTCCATGTGTTCTTAAATACCAACAGTGTGTGTCTTGGTTATCACATTATTTTGTATTTGTAAGTTTCAGTACTCAAAAAATGAGGTTTCATATAAACCTCCAATTAAGGACTAAGCAATGCCAGCAGCCTGGTGTCTTGGAAGCTAAACCATTTTTGTCATTAACACATTTTATAAAGCACATCTAAGTTCCCACTGTTGGCTGAATATAACATATGCTTGTTCTATGCCTCAGTTATGCAACTATTCAAGGAGGAACTCCTCCTCCCCACTTCACACTGTCAAGCCTGGATCAGCAGGGACACTGTAAAAAAGCAGAATATTCAAAGTTTTTAATGCTATCTAATATTCCTATGTGCCATTTTGTTCCATTTCTGTTTACAAGCCTCTGACACTGGTTGGGACCTACCATTCCTGTCACAATATTATCATTTGCTGCTGACCACTGCTTATAGTCACTCTGGGGAATTATTTAATCCTCTTGTTACATCCCATGCTTAGCACAAATGGAAATCATCTAAGCAAGTTTACAAAAGCAAACTAAACTCCAGATAGTATATATGGTTCTGATAAAGTACCATTTGCAGAATGTTCTTGTCAGTCCTTTTTCCTATGATTAAGCAATCTCCTTTTCCCGTGGCTAATACCTCAGCAAAATGTGAACAGATCTCAGATTCCATAAACATCTACATTCTTCCGGTGTTCAATGTACTTCCCAAAACTAAACAGGTGGTATTTTAGTGGAGTAAGTTTCTAAAATAGAAAACATACATTGAATAGCTTTTTAGAAGGAAGTCAAATTTTCAAGCAAGCATGATGCCAAAGAAGGTTTCATAACAAGTACCACCATTTCCAGCTCAGTTCTGGAACACTCCAGATGAGGACTAAGGCCTCTGCATAAAAGGAGATGAGAAAGCACAAAAGGCAAATAAGCTAAAAGGATCTGACAGACACATGGACAGGTACTGCAGTGTGACACTGAAGTGCTCTCCCTGCTACCCAGATCACTACATTCAGCTTATGATGAAATTTTTGAGATTTTTATTTACCTAAACAAAATGGCCCTTCTGGCCACCTTTACTTTGGCTAAAAAAATCAGAGATCTGAGAATTTAAGCAGGGATTGAATCACCATCAAATCATCAAGTGTACCCCACTAAGTTATTACAAACTTGTGCAACTCATCAGTAACCATAGTAAAATGGCTCCAGTAGAGTGCCACCTAATTTTATCTTCAATGGAAAATTATAACATTTCAACCACTTTATTGATGCCAAACACAGCTGTCTTACAAATTTCCAGGCTACCAAGTCACACGGATTATTTGGCTAAGAGATTTAAACACAGAAAAAAGATTGATATATCCCTTCCTGAGATATAATTTTAGACTATAGTTGGTCCCCTAACATGACATATATGCATAACAGCAAAGAGGCATATAATGTCCTACAGTAGCCAAGATAAAAGATTGGGTGCCTTTTTTCCTTCTGATTTTTAACCTTGTACTTTAAATACAAGCCTCACTGCTGGAGGACACATATTTATGGCTTGTGCATAAGGCTGGAGAATCATTTTTCTATCAGTTTAAAATCTTTAAAAATGAAAAAGTTTGTATTTCACTGCCATAACAAAATTCAAATTCATTTGCTCCTACTGCTATGATATTAAATGATGACTAATGAAGTTTAAAGTCCTTAAAAAAAAACACACTAGAAAAAAAAAAAAATAGCAGCTTTCATGAAGAGCACTAGACAAATTATGAAAGCTGGAGTGTTTAAATGAACATTTGCTTTGTCTGATCACTGCTTATAGAGACACTTGTCAGTATTGGCAGTGCTCAGCATTTCAGTAATAACTTTACATTTGGGGTTTATTTAAAAGTAAAAGCTTTATTTCCTTGTCACCACCTTTCAGAATGCAGCCCATACTCTAGGAAAACAACAATTAAAAACCATGTTTAGAGGATCAGCAGCAAAATCAAAGCCCCAGAGTTCTCTAGAGTTCAGCAGCACATGAAACTTTGTTACTGTATAATCTCCTAATATAGCCAGTAGTCTTATTTTTAAATTCCATATGCCGAGTACTCTTCCTTAGACATATCCAGTCCTGAAGGAGCAGCTTTATCCTAAAATTGCAGGAAGATTAAACTTTTAGAGTAAAACCTTGAATCTGCATTCCTTTCAGCAGATCTGTCATGCCTTCAGCCAGCCCAGACAGTGAGTGCCACAAAGCCACAAGAAAACAAGTATCCCAGAGGGGATTTATACTAAACTAAGAGAAACAGGAGCTGCCAGTCACCCAGAAGCAGAGAGGCTAAGGATCTAGCTTTTCCAGCCCATCAGTAAACTATCACAAAAAAGCTCATACAATGGCTCCCCTTGTATGGACTAAAGCAGTTTTCCCTTGGCCTAGCTTAAATCAATAAATAAATAAATAAAGCCATTCATGTGTGCTGTTTTGAATTACACTTACACTGAACAGTCTTTTGAGTTGTAACTGCACTGTAGCCAGAAGTCCTATTCTTACTAGAGCACAGCTATACAATGACTGCAGCACTACAAAGACTGCAGATCAATGTCACCTACCCTTGAGAAGGGTACAATAATCATTGATTTCTTCCTTACCTTTCCCAAACTAGTGCAGACTAGAGATGCCGTAGGTGGCTGCTGACCTCTGTTGTTTAAGTGCAGAATAGGGCTAATAACCAGAAAAAAACCAGCAAGGATCTTGATGCATAGCACAGAGCTTTTCAGCAAGGAGGGCAGTGTCAGCTCCCAGCATTCTCAAGACAACAACACTGCCTGACCCTCACTATCGCAGATCATGGACCTCTACGAACAATTAGGAGTGGCATGCTCTGGCCTGTTTAACTGTTTTGATGCTGCCTGGCCTTGAGAGACTGGTAGAGCAGATCACTTTTTTTATATACTACTACCAAAGAAGAAAAGAAGCAAACTCTCCTGCCACTTGCTGCCTCAGGGTCAGCTCACCCCACAGGAGGGCCTGATACCCCCAATCCAGTGGTACATTAATGGCAACAGAAAATAGTGCATCCACAGTACAGCACAAATACAAAATCAGTATTTGGGGGCTTGCTGGGGAGTAAGGGGAAGGGAAGGCAATCATCTGGCTGTTAAGCAGACAAAGTTCCTCATCGGTGCCATGTAAAGCATCATCATCTCAGCATCAGAGTCAGTTATTTCAGGGGAATGAACAAGCCTTCCCGATGTACCAGTGGAATTTGCGTTCCCAAAAGGGAAAAGGAGAAAGGAAACTAGTGAGCATCAGGAACGAAACCTCTCAAAGTCAGCCTTTCTGGTACCTTTCAAATAGTAGTGCACGCATAGGTATTGGAAGAATTTTGCAAAATCTGATTTCTTCAGATCAGTGGCAAATTGATTTGACATCAAATGACATCCATTCCTATAATGTGTGTAAAACATTTTGCCAGATTTTAAGTAGATAAAAAGCTGCTTTATGTACCTAAAACAACTGTGGAATTTTTTTCCTGCATGCATGTGCACACACACATTCCAAAGAGCATTAAGAGATGTGATCTTGTTTTTTTCTCCCTTGTTTTATGGCAGACCAAGCGCAGGCTCGCTTTGGTTCTTCCTACTGGTAAAACAGTATATGAAAAGCCATTGCTTCTTTTGTTGCCAGTACCAACCTACATCCAGAGGCAAGCAAAAAATTTTCCTTCTCATAAAAAAGAAGCACAACAAAGCTAACAATAAAAACACACACACAAAGAAAAAAAAAAATTACACACAAAAAAAACCCAAAACCCCCAAAACAAAAAAAAAAAGGAAACCAAAACAAAGAAACAAATGAAGAAACAAAAATACCCAAACCAACCAAACAACAACTAAACAAGTTAACACCCAGCACAGCCTTGATAACCAATGATTTCACAGAGGAAAAGACTAAAGGAAATGGAACAAAAACACTGAAGCAGAAAAGGGACAATAGGGCATTCTTAGAAAGATTATCAGTCAATGCTAAGAGGACAGACATAACTGGTTGATTCAGTGGCACTCAGGTTATCTTTCTTGCCAATCATACTGAACAAACATGCCCTCTTCCAGATTTGTAAACTCCCTGACAAATGGTGTAGGGCAGTATTTACAGCAGTTGATATTAACCAAGCTGATATCTGCCAAACCAATTCTGCAAAGATGCAGAGTATCCTTCTCATCCCAGTTTGCAACTGATCCAAGTTGGAGCTGCATTTAAAATACTCACAGTGTGACTCACTTGTGAATTATAATGGGCTTCTATGTGTCCAGAAATTATCTTGAGCATACAAGGAAAACATATCTGTAACTCCTCACAGTAAATAACTTAGAGCTTACTGACTCAATGCCAAAGTAATCAAGTAATATGCTTTCAATCTGTATAATTTAAAGTGCATTTCCAGACAACAAAACCTTGCTTTCTCTACAATTTACATTTAATTTCAGGCTGTGGGTAAAAGCCAATATGGAGATGCTGCAGTTTTGTAACAATGACATATCAAAACATTAATAATTATGACTACATTTAATAGAAAGGCAAACAAAACTGGATCCATGGACACTTGAGTGCTCTGCTTATTGCTTGAAATCACTGAAAGTTAAATCAACTGGAAACATGTGATCTTTCTGGGGCAGGAGGAATATATAGGGAAGCACAGCAGTTCGAAGTTAAAAATGAAATGGTTAATTATAATGAAAGAGGCAGGAAGTGCCAAAATCAGCAGGGCTTAGAAAAGACTGTGTATGCAACCTGCCTCATTCAAGAATAGGTAGGAAGCCCAAATCCCACATTACCTCAGCAATTATGGGTCAGAGTCTTCTAAGAACAAAACAGCATTTGAGACTGTGAAAGGGGGCCTGAAAGCTAAATAATCTCTGGAAAAATTATAGCTCCCAGTGTGGGCTGAGATTTCCCATGGCACCACGCCAAGGCAGCAGCCCATACATGCCCAGGGACAAAAACCCACCCTCAGATCAGAGGCTGGCTTTCAGATGGGGCCACCTCTCTTCTCTCACACCCTGCTTCATCCTTCTCCCCCTCTTTACTCGGGGGAAATAATACAATAAGCTGCATCCCTGCAGGAAGTGGGAAACCACCACAAGAAAAGCTGGTTTGGAAAAGGTAAAAGATGTGTGGAAAGTACAGATGAAGGAGAGGGCAGAAGTGTAATCTAATTTTAACATGCAAGGACATGTATTTTCCTAATTAATGAACCTGATCCAGCCTGCTGAAGTAGGATTTTCTCTAGCTGGAACAAGGATATCAAAATGGTCTCCTGAGAGCTGCTGGAGTGGCTAAGCAGGGCACCAGTGGCACATGCAGTTACGTAAAATTATTTTTTTAAGTGCAAGCTACATGAAATGTTTTCCATAACTTTTGATTTATAGTGTATCAGGTTTTAAGATAATTTTGTATTTTTTGAAGGATTGGGAAAACATTCTCGTGGAGTAAAACCTTCTCACACCAAGCATGTTTTTTTCCTCCTTCTAAATAAATAGTCTGCTGTCCAGCAGACTGTGTCCTGCTCCCAACAGTGACCATACTTCATCTGGCACATCTAGATGATGAAAATGAAAAATGATGTGATGGAAAATTGGATGAATCTTTGAAGTGTTCTTGCGGATGTTTCTATTATATCTAAAAATACACCTATCAATTATTTACTCACATGGTAAGAACATCCCATATTGAACATGTTTTAGTGTGGTGAAGAACACCCACCATGCTCCTATGTAAAGAGGGTTGAGCTCTTGTGTCACATGCAAAGGTCAGGTCAGCTTTCAATAAAGATACAATCTGTGCATGTTCTGTGTTGAACTCTGGAGTCTCAAAGGACAGTGCTGTATTGAGGCAAGCTGACAACTCTTATGCAAAAGTTGATGCAGGCAGAGTTTATTTTTCAAAAGTACCTCTATATTAAATGTCTCTTTTGTATTTTTTCCATGTAAATAGATGTTCATAGATATCAGATACTTGCAGGCAGTAAACAAGTAACAAAGTACATGCAGTGCTATCAGCTTTATTGAAAATTCTTAAATACATTAACAACAGACTGCTATGAAATGTTTAACATCCATTCTAATGAGTGTTTTAATCCCATGAATGATTATATTAATTCTTATGTGACATTAATTGTTCAAACCACAGGCCCTTCACTGAATTTTGCAAAAGGCCACTTTCCAGCAAGATTCAGGCTGTTAACAAGCAGCACAAATTAACAAGCAGCTGTAGTGCTGCTTCTCATTGTGTCTGTCTGCAAGAGCCCAGTTGGTTCTTCAGGGGATTAACCAGCTACAGGGGGATGTAAAAGCACCCTGCTGTGGGAACAGGTGCAGCTATTTTCCCCACACAGAAACATTTCCTCTAATTTTCTCAATACTTAGGAGATTCAATCAAACCAGCCTCCCTCAAACAAAAGCGAAGCTCAGAGCACAGAGACAGGAAAATAATTTCAGTAAATAACACATTAATTTCTTGGACAATTCATACAGCAGTTTTTCTTTGATTTTTTGACATTATAGGTTCTGCATACTATGTTAGTATGATTCAATCAAATATTAGTTTCTCCCAAAATGTTTCTTATTTATAGGCTTAACAAATCAATTTACCCTTTTGACCATTTAAAAAACAAAACAAAACATACAAAAAAACCCCCAAAAACAGAATAACAGAAAAACAACAGCAACCAAAAAAAAAAACACCAAGAAACAAAAAAAACCAAAAAAACCCTCAAAACAACAACAACAAAAACCAAAAAAAACCACCACCAAACATAAAACCACTGTTTTATTCTTCACATACAATCCCTCCCCACCACCAAAAAAGGGAGGACACATTCAGTGTTACCTAGAATGAACTAGAATGAAAGTATTACTGGAATACTTTGATGTAGAGAGCTGTACACATTCCAGCTACACAGCACAGTCAGATTTCCTAGACAATTGGTTAGGGTCTAGAATTGGTTAAAGATACTTTTAAGATACCATAACAATACACATTTATACCATACACAGAGAAATTAATTCTACTCAAGAAAGGTAAACAGTAATTAGCATTTCCTAATGTTATCAGTTTTCAGGAGATCCTATAATCAGCCTAATGGATAAACAGCCTGAAATGTGTAATGTGCACATCTTAAAGGATTTGAAGTAGAGGATAAAAGATTTGTTTAAATTATGAGACTTGAATTTTATTAATGTTGTTGCCAAAAGTAGATAACACATTCACAAGAGACATCACTGAGCTTTCATCTATTGTATGTTAAAAGCAGTGTTTTAGTAATCTAATTTTGCAGATCACCAGATACAGTAAATGCTATGTTATTTTTCCATCCATGTTTTCAGAAGCATAAAAAATGCAAGACAAGATAAGCAGAAATTAGTAAAAATATTTTTTCCATCCATCAACGCAGCATTGAAAAGTAATATTGAAGAAATTAGACATTAAGTACACAAACTTCTGGTGCATTTTAAAAGCCTAGCAGTAGTACTTGTCTCCATCTATTTTCTCCCTCTTACAATTTCATTAAACAGTAATAAATTATAATTTAGCACAGGAAGTTTTATCAGAACATAGCATAATATAGTGACATGAAAAAAAGACGTAATTTTCTTACTGGTATAAATATTACAAGGGCCTGACAATCTTGGTGACTTTGAATACATTTTCTACTCCTACTGCACAGAAGGACAAGAGCAAGTGTTAAGACTCAATGCTTGAATTCACTTCCTGGCATCAGAAACTGCAGAGAAATATTTTGAGGACCACAGCCTTTTATAACTGCACAGAAATTTAAGTACTTCTAATATGAAAATGTTGTTCAGATGTACCATCACTTGACATCTAACCACAAAAGGAAATTAAAATACATTGAAAGAGGAAAAAATATTGAGAAGTAAGTCAAACTTACAACACTGGGAGGCAGCACTGGGCAATGGTTTCTTCTGGACTTCCTCCTGAAAGGAATACTAAAGGAAGGAAAAAAAAATAGGAAGGAATATAGACAGAGAAGAAAGCAAATGGTAACTTTATGACAGCATGTCACACATAAGAGAAAATATCCCTGGTATTATCACAGTAGAACATCTGTAATATCTGTAATATATTCTCAATTATATCTGTATTTAAACACACTCCCAAAAGTCTCCTCTTTTTTTCATGCCAAAATCACATTACAAAGTGCACTTCTGTTTAAGGTCAAGTCTGCTTTAGAACAAGCACAGGCCCTATGACCAATCCTGAGACATCCAATTAGACATTGAAAAGACCTGATTCTCTGCACCACAGTATCAGTCTGACAGGGAGCTCCAAACTGGGAATAAGCCTGTTTACACATTTAGACACTCCAGCACAGCTTCAACAATTCAAAACTCATTTTTTTTTGTGTGGGCTCACAGCAACTCTGGAGTAAGAGATGGCAGCAGTAAGGTAATTAATGTGCCTGGCAAGGCAAGAGCACAATGTTTGCCCAGCCAACACTTGCAAAGTCTCCTGTGATCCACTTTACATCCAAAGTGAAGAATTTTTCATCTAATTTAATACTAAATTAAAGAACACAGAGGTATTTCAATTAGCCAGCTTTGACTTTTTATAAATCTGTTTGTTACAGCATCAAAGCATTCCCTAGGGGAATGCCAGTGGTTTTTTTTTGTTATTCTCTTCTGTCTTGTATTACATAGAGAGATGAGAAAATTAGGACAATTGACCAAAATAATGAGAACAGTCTTTGCTAGGGAAAAAAAGATCTGACAACAAAGGAAGTGGCAAATTTAGCAAGCTGGTGCTGCAGCCTATGCAAAACACAGCCACTAGACAGTCTCTTTTTGGATTTCGTAGGGATTAATGACCAGTTCTGTGCATGGAAGGTGACAACCCACAGACTTCCACTGCAGTTATCTTCCAATCTGTGCTACTTAAAATGCACAAGGGATTCTGAAAGGTGGTTAGTCTTATCATCAGCAAACTGCCAACCCACTGAGTTAATCAGGACTGTGAAAACAAGAACTGCCGGATCTCACAGCACTGACTGGTTGACAAAGTGGTGAAAGGAAGTCTGCTGATGAGCAATCTCAGTAGCACAGGACAGCAGTGGGTTCTGAATTATTATCCTCAGAGATCCCAGAATGTCAGCAGTTTGTTCTTTTTAAGGCATCAGCCCGATGGCTATCAGGAGTCCCAAAGCAAAAAAGGAATATTAAGTGTTCGTAGGAAGAGAGGCTGGAAAACATTTCTATGACACCATATGAACTCCAAATGAACCTGCTTCTTCAACGCTCCTGTGCAGCTTTAGTCTGTTCATTCATCATCTCAAACAGAGATACAGCTGAACTTAAAACAAAGAAGACAAAGACATAAAGTTGCCTTGTGCTAAAAAACACTGTGCAGGCCAGGATTCTGCAGCCCAAAAGGTGAGGTCTGTAAAGCTGAGTGGCAGAGACTAGATGGATGAGGATCAGTCATTTCATTTCTCCAAACAAACCTACCTCAAGCTGGTTTCTCAAACACTGGGTTTGTTTGCTCAGAGCAATTAAGATACTGCTTTGGGCAATGCACAATTAAGGTGCTGAATTCTTTTGCAGAAAACATTACTGACCCAGGTAAACTTAGAGAGAAACTGGCATCCACAAAAGAGAAATCCATTGAGTGCAGTTCAGCACAAGGATACTGCCTCTGGCTCCGGAAGTTCCTGAGCTAGTCAGTGCCAATTAGGGGAACACACAAGGAAGATCTCATCCCCGTTCTGGGCGGCTCACAAATGTAGAGAACTTTAGAAGAACCACCTGAGATCAGGCCCTGCACAGGTTTCTTTTTTTCTCTCTGGTCACAGGGAACATCCATAATAAATCTAAGATCATTAGGTCACAAATATGGAGATATTACTTTGTTACTGGTACTTGATAAGAGCATGTCGTTAGTAAGCAGATGCATGGCACTGCAGGAAAAGGGGAAGTCTCAGAAAGTTCAGGATATCTTTCAGCAAGTACCAGCTCAGTAAAGCACTAGAGGGCACCTGTGCCTCGCTCAAGTACCTGAACTGCTGCTCCAGCACGGGAGCAGGGAGGAACCACAGAAGCATCACTGACAGGACAACACTCAGACTGAGCTTTTCATCCATTCTTAGAGGCTCTCAAAGTTCTAGGAAGGCAGGAGAGGCTGCCCTAAAGTCTTTAAATTTTTATCCACCGGAATATTGGTCTGTCCTCACTCAAAAATAAAATCCACCTTATTGTCATTCATCTGCACAGTAAATCAAATCACGCATATAAGGAACAGAAAAGAATAGATGAAGGATGCCCAAAGAAAAATCTGAAGTCGTTGCATTGTCAGAGTATTTTACAACTTATCTGGCTATGGAAACCCTTGCTATGAAAGCAGACCTGTCACCTTCACCAGCACTATGTCCTTATTCAATGATGTTCACATCAACACGTAAGTATTGGGATTTTCTAAATACTTTCTGGTACAGGCATCAACATGTTAAATCTTATTCTGCAAACAGCATGAACAGTAAACAAAATTTTAGTCATGCATCAGTCTCTCTTAGAAATAAAAAAGTAACCTCTATTTTATAGCTGCTTAGCCAAGTACACACTAGAGCCAAGAAACCAAATCTACTACATATTTTAATACAAGATTCATATAAACTGAGCCATTAACAACTGCATAAAGACAAAAGCCAACATCTCCAACAGTCCTCAGTTCAAATAAAGATTCAGGTATCTTGCTTTGTCTTCTTCAAAGAAACAGTCACCTGCAAAAAGTGTCCTTTTTGACTTGATTTTGCAAAAACAACCTACCACAGCCTGTCAAAAATGGTTTCATTCTCTGCTCAGGTAAAGCATGGTGTTGCCTTTCCTTTGAACGTATTCTTATCAACAAAACATTATTCAAGCACTTCCAACATGGAGAAAAATACTTCTCTCCTTAACACTAAACAGTACACTTGAAAAAAGAGTTCTGTAAGCAGTTCATGGGAGACTTGTAAATGATCAACATTTAGTAGTTACCCTAATCACAGGAATCTAATACAAAGAATAAAAGCTAGTTATAAGACATTCAGCGCTACATTATTCTTTCAATTTAGATATTTACCTCATCATCTCCCAGTGAATTTATTTGTTCTAATTTTCTGGTCCAGTATCTGGCCTCCTCTTCAGGGATATCTAAGTCAAAAGAGTAAGTCACACCACCTTATTAACCATGCAACTTCGCATTCATCACCATTAGTATTAAAGATCACACACAAAAAACCCACATGCGATTTTGAAGAAATAGGACCATCTTACCATCTTATGTTAGCACGCAGATGGAAAATAAACATTGTAAATATTAGCACAGTTCAAGGGCTTACACAGCTTTCTTGCTTAAAGATGATTAACCAAATGCACACTTACACAAAGGTAGGAAAGAGAAAGACCAGTTCACATTTAATTCAAGTATTAGTTTGATGGAGAGCCATTTCACAGTATTTTAATACACTTGCTTATGTTTGATAACACATAACAAGAGCCTCTTCTGAAGGCTTTTTATAACCCCAGCAGAAAAAGGGCTGCCCTTGAATAGCACACCTTATGCACACCGATAGCACACCTCCTGGTGTAACACAGATTAGCTACCAAAAAATAAATGGTCTCTTGTTTCTTTCCCAGCAATAAGCCAAATGTTTTGAGGGAATGAACAGTGTTACAGGCAGTCATATTCACATGAAAGCACATTCTTACTTTTACACCACACTGCAGCTTCATTGTGAAATGAATCACAACATTTTTACTTTCTAGAGTTACCAAGCTGACAGCAAGTACAAGCATTATCACTTTTATTGTGGTACCTATTTTCCATTTCACACTTTGAAGTAATATAGTGTCCTAATGAAGCATTGACTTCTGTCACTCAAAATTTCACCTTTCAAAGCACATGCTCAGAGATGCAGATAACCTGCTGTGAAAAGCTTAACACAAAATTATTTAGGGATGGAGTGGTGTGAAAACATTGAAAAAAAATTTAAAAAAAATAAATATATATTTGGATTTGTTTTGTTTGGGCTTTTTTCTAGCCCCTCAACATCCTTGAATGCAGCAGCTTCAGAAATCTGGCTGTTTATGGCCTGAAACTCCACCACTGCAGAAACTTCAAAGCTCACAGAGGAAGGAAACGGAGGGAGTGCTCCAGCTAAAAACACCAGCCCTGCAAGCTGACAGGAAGATAGTGCTATACCAGTTCAGCTGGTTTTTCCCTCTCTGTAACTCTTTACACTTTCAGGTGGCCTCAAAAGGAGCCAAGAAGTTTGTTTCCCTGCAATGAACTGTACTCCATGGTCACCACCACAGTGACATATCAAGTTATGCACTGGCAAGAATGGGAGAAGCAGGATGGCGTGGATGAAAAGGTAATTCTAAGAGTTTCCTGATGAAAAGGTGATTCTAAAAGTTACATCCACTCTCACTCCTCACAGGAAAAAAAAACAAGATTTATTGGCAGGTGAGCATTCCATTGGAACCCACAATGTTTTTGGAAAGGACCAATACCTTTCTTGTACTTTGAGAGAATGTCTGTTCTACATTTGTCCTCTCTCAGCCACACAAACCATCATCTTACAAAGGTAACAAGCTCAAACACTGCAGGTAACAGAACACAAACTACTGTTAACAGGTACATGCCAGATTTAGTGGAATTTCAAGTTTCAGCAGTAGGTATTTCCTTAGACTATGAACTCATGTCCACATCTTTGTAACAGAAACACCACTGAATTTTTATGCAACTAGCCTTACCCACAGCAGTTGTTAAAATACTCCACACCTGGAGAAAGTTTTATAGAAGCTTAGTATCTGACTCAAAAAAACCTGCACTAAGTAGAAAAAAGACAACCCATTTCTCCTTCCTTGGAGGGACACCAAATTTACTTTAACTAAAGCACATGAAGCCACCTGCTCTTTCTGATGTACGGTCCATTTCTTTGTTGTTAAAACCTATTAGGAAACAAAATAAGAGAAACATGGGAGACTCTTCCCTAACTACAAGAGTTGTAGAAACACATATTTGTTTTTGATCATCAGGGCTGTGGATCACAGCTGCACAGATTTATTAGACAATCTCAGCACAAATTAGGGCTGGCATTCAAAGCAAATCTGGACAGAACTGATGTAGGAAGAAGGCATCAGTGAACTGAATGGCTATCAGCATACCATCTGATGAGGTTTAGGAGGACAAACTCCAACAATGGCATGAAACAATCCAAAAATTACAGCAAAGTCCATGGAATTGTCTTGGAAAGACATCACTTCTCTAAGAGGTGAAGAAAAACTCATGAAATGAGGACTAAAAGTCAGAGGCCAAACAACTCAAATCTGGAGCCTGAAATCAAGACTAAAGAGACTAAGGAGGGATGAAGCAATGACTACCATCAGCACTGCAGACACTGAGGATGTCTCAGGGCACGCCTCAATGCCTTCCTATACACCATGGTGTAGTGGCATACCCAGGCATCATGGAGCATCAAGGTCTCTTAGATTTACTGTTCTATCTTACAGCCCAGATGCCCAGTTCATAAACAGAGATGTCAGATTTCTACTACATTATTGCTGCTTCTGTTGAAACAGCTTCTTATGCAAGTCAGAGATAAAAATCAGCTACTGTCCAGGTAACAGCTGCTGTAAGGACGTCTTCCTGATCTCAGAGAAACTCTTGTCATCAACACTAATATCAGTAAAATTATTGTCAGCAAATTTTAAACATGAAGCAACTGGCCTATGATCTTGAGTCAAGTTACCTGCTCAAAAGAAATCCCAAGGAAATAGAATTTTTGATTTTTTGAGGAAGCTTCTGTTGTGTTTTGCCTCAGTCAGCAGTTTTGTTGAAGCTGCCTCTCTGTAATGCACAGAGTGGAAATCCCTAGCACAGAGATCACAGACTCCTTGCAAGACCACATCCACTGGCCAGCTACTGTATCACTACTCAGCTTTTGACTACAATGGAAATTACTCCACTACATTAATTTCTGCTTAAAAGATAAAAAGATGAACTGGTCCAGAGAAAGGCCACCTGATCTCAGGACTCCACTGACATCATGCATGGTGAACGCAAGGAGCAAGGCCACATGTCAGTGAAACAAAATTGCTGAAAAACAACAGAGAGGAGATGGGCAGGCAGATTCAACAGCTTTCAGTGCTTATTAATTTGAAACCAACACAGAAACACTGCAAGCTTTACTGTCCTTACTCTTACCGCCATCCTCAGATGGAAGCTGAACCCCATTTTCTCTAAGATCCTGGTTTTCTGGGCCTGAATATGCAGGGTCCATAAGCAGGCACAGACATGGCCATGGCTAGGGTGAGGGATGAGCAACTCCCACAGCATCACTCAGGACTGAAGGCTCCAAGCTGAGCTGATGTGGGATTCCTGGGCACATGAGCAGGGGTGTGGGTAGAGATCCCAGGTGAGGCTCCTCACAGCAAATAAGTGCCCTAACACCTAGAATGGGCACACAGCAGTAAAGTGACTTGTCAGAGTGAGGAAAGAAATAAGAGGAGAATTTGGTGCATCCATACAGACCACTCAGGAAGCTAAATATGACTGCATTCCTGCTTAGAGATCTCTAACTTGGCAATAACCAGGCACTGAAGCCCTAAAGCTTTTCTTCTCAGGTTTCCCAGTCCTTGCCCTGAACCTTGCACATCACCTTGTTCCTTCTGAGTTTTTCCAAGGTGGCAAGTCCTGGGCTGGGGCAAAACCCAGCTTGGCAGGAGTGAGAACAAATGCTGAAACCAAAAGTGATAACCTCTCTCTCTCCACTTCCTTCAAGTGGCTTCCCCTCTTCCCAGCCCAAATTTCTTCCCTTTTCCAATGTATCTCATCTTCCTAAGTTCTCAGTGAAATGACTTTGCTGAGCTGAGCTGAGTTCTTCTTTCTGTTCAGTTCCCAAGACACTAAAATAACAAAGCACATTTACCCCACCTCATGGCTAGATGCAGATCAACATGCTCCTATCCTGGGAGTGTTGAGAACACTAAAAGCATCTTCACTCCAATTATGAGCTAGAAACTGCTTGGCACAGAACCAAACTGCTATAGTTTGGGAGCCAAAAGCATTTTTGAGTACTGCATCCTAGGAGGGATTTGCACAGTCACTGAACTTCTAAAAAAGGGGGACAGAGTAAAATTGCTATCATGCAGAACAATTTTACACTTGAAAAGCAGCATCCTGAAAAGTCTGTGCTAGCACACACTCACTGCATCAAAACATTAATAGCAAGACTGCCTTCTCCCTACCAGATAATTTTCTAAACCAGCCAAGGAAAGCTGTATCCTCCCTTGTCTGTCTTGTTCCAAAGAGGGAACAGATATGATCAGAGAAGAAAGTGGCTCCAGCCTGTCTTGACTAACAGCCATTTCTTGCCATGAAGAAGGCAGTTTATTGCCATTTTTAATAGACTACCAAGCACAAAAACATTTCTCACCCTTCAGGTTAAAATAACACCTCACATTTCCCATCCTCACTCTTTGTTACATTTTTGTAGTAGAGAATTTGCAGTCCCTGTTTTTCTGAGACTGAACATCCAATAACATGGGGCTGGCACAGAGCATCATGTGACAGCCTGGTCCCCAGAACTGCAGAGATGTGCAACACAGAAGGGCCCACAGACCTGCCCTCCCCTGTACAGCATGTGTTGATGTCACACTAACTGACCACAAGGCAACAGCTGCACCTGGAACATACAATGGGACACACAGGGGACATATA
Source organism: Cyanistes caeruleus (assembly GCF_971803275.1). NCBI lineage: Eukaryota > Metazoa > Chordata > Aves > Passeriformes > Paridae > Cyanistes > Cyanistes caeruleus. Next base: position 72,394,801 of record NC_141732.1, read on the forward strand.
AAGGCCACCCATCAGTGGTCCTTTGTCCCGTTACAGATCTGGCCATTGACAAAGTTTAACTTCTGCATGAGCTCAAAAAAGCTTATCTTCTATCACCAGAAGCAGAGACTAAACTCCCACCAGCCTTTGTTAGGAGGTAACTGCTTCCACACTCCAAGCCTGGTAAATACTTGAGAATAGCTTTATATGAAAAAAAATTAAAAAAATTAAGAAATCTCAAAGTTGCCTTCATCACACACTACCTCTCTCAGCATCAGCACATTTTGCACTTATTTCAGCTTTAGCAGCTGCCAGTCTTCAGAGTACCAGAAGAAGAGATACCAGGAAGGAAGAATCTTGAATGTATCAGGTGGAATCAGAAAAAGCAAATTAATCCAGGATAAATACAGTGCAAACAACAAACCAGTTTCTAAACCTCTTTGCATACACAATCATTAGATCAAGGACTTCAGCTTTTCTGGTTTTCAAATTCATTTATTCTCCTTTACAAATCCTTAAAAACTTCTCAAGCTCCATCTAAATACAATGAAATATTTTAAATACATTGAATAACCTGGGGTACTGCACCTGGGTGCAACTAAAGGAGACAGAAGCCAGAAATGATAGAAAAAGCACAGCCAAACAGATGTTTTTTTAAAGCTGCTACTCCAAGCAGCAGTGTTTTACCCAACTTGAAAAGCAGCACAATCTATGCATGAGCCCACACACCACTCTGGTTCTCATGCACTTTCAATAGCCAGGAGATCTTCACCTGGGAAACAAAACATTGTATACAATGTTCCTAAATGTCACTCCAAACCTGCTGTTACTAAAATCTTGCCTCTATGGCCCAGCTACTGACTTCAGAACTTCCAGAGCACATCAGTGATCCATTTACTTCTTTCTCTGTGTAGGGATAAAGCAGCAGTTCCCAACTCGTATGACAAAGAATCTTAATGTGTAGGGAGCTAATCCATATTGCTGCCATCCAGCTGAAGGGAAACTGACCTGTGAATCCATCGGGAGAGATGGAGAGGAGTGAGCTCCATGCACCCCTCCAAGTCTCACAGTACCTGGGAAAGGAGAGAGAGCCTAATCCATAGTGCAGAGTCCTTCTCTGTCCCAAAGGTGATGGCAGGAGACAGTCAGTCATGGTGTGAGGGGAAGCACCACTGGGGTAGGTGGCATAGGTAGATGCTACTTTCTAGAGCAGTATGATGCACCCTTAGTGACTCCTGCTTTTCAATCTGCTTCTGACTTTGCCATGGCACCTCAGACTGAAAATGGAGATCAAAGCAAAAACTGCAGCACTCTTCTAGGGAAGGGCAGCCTTTGAAGAGCCAATTCATGCATGCATTTTTTCCTGGCCATTATGAAACCCTGGACAGGCAGACAACTTTTCACACCCTAGCACAAAAACCACAACGGTGCAGAACCCCTGTTATTTCAGTATTTGGCATGGTAAGAAAGGAAATAAGTAATAGGTGTACTTAAAATGCTTTTAAATGCTTTACACTGTGTCAAAAACAGAAGAATTAAAAAAAAAATATTTTAACTTATTTATTCCTCTGCATGAAATTCCACTTCTCCAAATGTGAAAATTTAGAATAGTATAAATCAACCCAGAAGAAACAAAGAAAAACTCCTCTGAGTCTAGTACTAGGGAGAAAACACATTATTACCTGAAATACTTTGATTTTTAAAATTCAGATGTTCTAACACATCTACATGGAGTCTGTTTCCTTAGACTTGAAAAAAGTACCTCAAAATGCCACGCAGTCCATAAGATGTACAGCAGAAAAAAGAAAATCCTGTTTTGGACACTCTCAATACAAAGGGAGACATCAGAACTTCGTTTTCTTTTAAAGCAGTGATAGTTCACAAACGTGTCAGAATTAATTCAGATGAGAAGGCAGTGGGTACAAGCCTTGCCTTCAGTTCTGTGTGCTTGCTCTGCCCCAGCCAGAAACCTCAACACTTCTACTAAAGAACCAAGATTTTTGGTGAGGTGAAACAGACTTGTTCCTCCTCTTGCATAAAAAGTAACTTCATTAATAAACTTCCCATGGACAGAAGCAGTTGAACACCAGGATATTGCCATGGCTAAGAGGGATGGCTCCTGACCAACATCAGACAGCTGTCAGGACAGCAGAGGTGTCAGGTAACTCTTCCCCTTTGCTACTCTTTAACTACACTGGACTGTAGTTAAAAGAGCAGTGCCACTGCATCTACAGAATACTGTGCCCTCCCAGAAGTACAACCATCCATGGGATTATGCACTCACAACACAAAACACAATTTGTACTGACTGTCCAGCTGCAGGGCCAAGACCTACATCCTCCCCTGCACCAGGAAGCAGAGTATGAGACTCACTTTGAGCATGATACAAATTGCTCACACTGACTAGAGCTTTGCAGTAAAAAGGATGCAACAGAGAGAGGGGGAGGGATGAGCCTTGCAATGGCAGAACACTTTGAAACACTTCAGTGCTCAGTGCATTAAAAAAAATAGCACAAACCCCAAAAACATAATTTATGTTCTTGATCCGAAGCATCAGGCAAGAGCCAGAAAGAGAAGTTATGTAAGCCTAGGATGCCTTCTGGCTACAGCCTTACTTCTGGGGTTTGTCTGGTTTGGGGTTTATTTTTGTTTGCTTAAATAAAGTAAAATTTTAAAATTGCAATTTTACTTGAAATTAGTTTGGTCCAATTAGCTGCTTTTCCATATTCTGTATTTTTCAACCAAAAATTATTGCCAGAAAGGCAGTTCTTACAACATTAAGTTATTTATATACTCTGCTAATGATAATGTTCAGGAGTACACTAAGCATTAATGTTTCACTAACTGAACTGCACACGTCTAAGAGGGCTATGTGCATTCACCACAGAACAGCTCCAACAACATGCTTAACCTCTTCTAGAACCAAATTTGTCTACGTTCAAAGAAGCAAATTCTCCCTGCTCAGGGAAAAAATGTGTGACTACACAATCCTGAAACACTGTTAGAAAAACTACTGCTAGTGTACATATTCCAGCACTCAGGGACTTTCAAGTATTTCATACTTATTCAGACCTTGTCAGAAAGAAGCCTAACATAAAATGAATACCAGTCATATGACCTCCACTGAACTGAGAACAAACACAACTTGATTACAAATCTTAAGCTGTTCCCACTCTCTCTCCACTGTCACCGCCCTAGATAAGTTATGGAAATGCACTCACCAAAAGGTAATTCAAATCTTGTGTCCAGCAAAATTTTATGAGGAGTTGGGTTTTTGGTTCCACATATTTCATCATGTTTCATTACAACTTCTGCCTCCAGAGTAGACCACTCCCCAGGACCTTCCTGTGAATCAGATGTCTTAAGTGAACAAACATTGAAGTCTGAAGAACTTTATGCACCAACTCTCATATTTTGCTAAAACAGTCCAAAAAGAGCTTTACAGTATTATCAATGGGGTTAACATCAAATGACACCAATTCAGCATGTACTACTTTTTTCTTTAAAATCCCAGAGGCATTTATCAAGGCAAGCAGCAAAAAGAAGTGCTGCCTTCTCAGTGGAGTTGCAAAAGTAAACCCTCAGAGGCAGGACTGAGGAGTGACTGGACAATGAGAGAAACTGAGCACTAGCCAGACATGGCCACACTGCAGGGCATCCCCACTCTTTTCTTTTTATGGAAAACATAATCTATTTCTCCTTGCTCCAACCCAATAATCTTCTAAGTAAATGCCCTAAAATGTGAGTTAAAAATGCTTAGGTGCAACAGCTGCCAAGCTCAGTAGTTAGGGCAGATACAGACATAGGCACATCTGACTTCCTACTTCTGTCCGTATATATTAGCAAAAGGTACACCTAACACTAAAAACAGATGCCCTTATAAGACACTGCAGCTGTGCTCTGGGTCTATCTTGTCAGCTGGACAAGACAGAGGTCTTTAGCAGTAAATCACAGCAATCTGACCATCAGACTAAGCAGTCAGTCCTTAAGACTTTCAAACATTTGTCTGTGTTTCTTAGCAGATTAGACCCTAGTTCTTGAGTCCACACAAGTGAAATGAGACCAAAGAGCCCTTTCTAAGCTCAGTTGTGATCTCACTAGAAAATCAAAACTAATGTGATGAGACTCTCTGCTCACTCAGCCTCCCAGACTTTGCAAGTGGAAGTTTTGCTGAGAAGCTTAGTCTGGGCTGCACCAGGCCAGATCTGTAATATATTAATTATCAACACTGGAGCAAATAAAGGTTCTCTGTCAGTTTAACCTCATCAGATTGGTGAATGGCCTTCAGAGCAATCCACACAGTCCCAACCAGGGTGTCCCATATCAGTCCTTTGTTCCATACTTCCACAATTAGGCCCAGGTCCAGTCGACTGATCTCACTGCAAGAAAAAGAAATGCAGCACAGATGAGAAAAAAGCAGGATACAATCTAATTTTGTTTTATGCTCTGCATTACCACCATGATCATACCAGTGAACTATTTCACTACTGACACAGAGTTGTGTCAAGCTACAGAGAGCTCTTGGAAGTGTGCAGCCGAGGCAGCTCATACAGGGAACACCAGGTTCTAGTAACTCGCAGTTTAATACTAATTACACAAAGAGTGCAAACTAAAACCCTGAACTATGTCACGCATGAACTGCCAGTAGGAACTCATCTCTGCAGCTATGTACACAGGAGGAGGAAGTACACTTGGTGTACTTTGACACTTGGTGTCAAAACCCAGAGGTGAGAAGTTCTTTGTCATCAGGCACCCCATTTCTAACAAAGTGAGTGTCTCCCTTGGCAGCACAACACAAGTGTACTCTGGCATGTGCAAACTTGCCAATACTTACTTACCTGTGAGTGAAGGTACTCCTACCCAAAAGTAACAGTCTCAAATCCAGCACAGCTGCATCAGCAGCACTACCTATTGCTCACGGCTGTGTGGCACCACTTCCACTCTAGCACCAGCTACTTCCACATGGCCACTGAGTGGAGAGTTCTTGGATGTACTGATCTGAAGGTTTTCACAAACATCTTTCCTCCCATTAACAAAAGAACACATCTCAAATTTGCTTCTTCTCAATGTTTTATAGCATTTATGCCTCACTTCTGCATGCTGGTTTATAATGTACCTACTTCAGAACAGCCTAACACATACACAGCAGACATTGGTAAAAGCAATAGAGAAGAATTCTGAGCTGACTGTTGATACTACAGCTGTCTCACACTTATCATGAAGAAAGGCTATAACCCATAATTTTTTGAGCTCAGGGTTTCTCTTTTTTGCAGCTGTTAATTCCCAAAAGCAGGCGTCTTGGACAGCCAGTGCTGTTGCCCTCTGCCCAAATATATCCATGTTACAGCTATCAAGGAAATTTAAAAGCAAGCTTCTGTCTTATTTCTATAGACTGCCATCATGGCCAAAATAAGAAAGAACTGCTGCAAATCCAAGAATCCACTTGAACTTTGCCTCCTTCTTGCAACTGAAAGAGAACACCATATCTTCAAGGTTCAAGACAGACCCCACATGTACAGTAAAGCATATAAATGTCTGTTTTAAATTCAAGTGATTTTGATCTTTTTTGAGACACAGGAACTGACGTTAGAAGCGTCCAGTACTTAAGTGGCTCAGTCTGCAACAGTTCAAAATCAAGCTCTTAAACAGCCTTCTATGAATTTACTGCTAGCATATTGTAATCAAGTCTCCATCATCCTCTGTTCTCATAGGGTTACTCAGTATGACAAAGAGCTGTACCAGCACTGCTCTGCCCTCACCCTGCTTGATATTCATCTGATTGCAGGCTGATGATGACTGGCTGACTGCTGGCTGAAACAGTGGGAGGCCAGAAAGGGCAGGGAAGGAAGAAATACCCTTATTTTCAGCCACAGTGTAAAACCACATACTTTGCTTCGACCTACACTGTCAGAGCAGGACACTGGTCATGATACACCCAATGGGCTCCTCTACAGATTTCTGAAGGACAGGTCACCATTCTCAGTAAGAATAATAAATAAAAAGAATTTCTGTACAGTGGCTTTGATTTTCTTTGTGTCTCCCTTTCTCCACCTTCTGGTTAGACGCAGAACAGCTTCTAAGGACAAAGAGCTGAGACTGAAATTTGGTGTTCCTCTCTTTCCACACACACACAGGATTTAAATAAAGGCATTTCTCACGACTTCAACACAAATTTAAACACAGTGTTCTGATAAACATCAGTGGGTACTTTCACTGTTTGAGGTGTGTTTCCTGTAAATATGCAGTAAATATACAGTTCTTTGAAAGCTCTTTTAAAATTTGAAGACGTCCCCAAGGAGTACATCGAAGTGCTTCACTGGTCTGGTAAATAGCCAAACCCCAAACAACCCCAGAGCCCCAAATTCTGCAATGTTATGTATCACAAGGAGTTTGGCAGCAAAACCAACAAACATAGACAGGAAGTATTTTTTTGCTTGTGATGTGTTCTTCTACTATGCCTCATGAAAAAGGTAAACACAGCGTAGACATAAAAGCATCATTCCCTTGGGAAAAAACTGCTGTGCTCAAAATCCTTTTCCAACTCCAGAAAGAGAAAGAAAAAAATAGAGAACAGCCGTACTGGAAGACCAGCACTATTTCCCCTAGGACAACTTAATGTACACAGGATCATGCAAAATACATTCGTTCCCACATGTAATATTTCTCTTATGAGGAGACACCAGAACTACTGTAGAGTTGCCTGGCTAAAGCAGGAACAATAATGGCAAGGTAGTTCAGCTAATATTCTGCTTCCATATTCCCTAGCAACTAATTACAGAGCGTCTCAGTGACCTTATAGCATGCTAGCTAAGCTCCCAGCTGATACCAGAGTGCAGCTCCAGGAGCTGCTGGAGGGGAGGGAGGAGAAGCAGTCACAGGAGTCTTCATACAGCACATTCAAGTGCTTTCTTAAATCACTACTGAGAAGCCTCCTCTGTAACTGGCTGTGGTTAAAGCTAGCTCCTGCCCACAGGATAAGCACAAATCACCAGCAGAGTTAGTAGTTTGAGTATGGGCATGTGACTTGGAGGATAGGTTCAATTCCTTGTCCCAGCCTTATCCAGTCAAGAATGTTTTACATAGTGACACCCATGGCCTCTGTCTGACCAGGAGCTGCAGAGCTGAGGAGACACTGGTGTTCAGGAGCGTGTGAGCTTCACTAGATGCCAAAGGACAGGCTCTAGGCTGTCCGTGCAGAAGCACAAACTTCTTGCGCTGCTCCAAAAGCAGAGTATCACCAAACAAGGGAGGTGGCAGTACAACTATGATGAAAATACTGTACTGACCCAGGTGACTTCCTTAACCTGAGGCAACAACCTCCCAGTCTCAAATGAGGAGAAATAAACTGCTGCTGGATTAGGGAACGTTCACAAAATTCCACAGAGGTCTCTTACTACAGATACTATGTAAACACCTCAAACCCACTCAAACAGCAGCACTAGCTTTGATTCCTTAAGATGAACACAACATTACTCCCTCCCATTTAGTAAATTTAGTTCAATTTGCCTTACAAAGCCACAGAAACAGAAGCAGATGCAGTATAATAAATAAATCATTCATCCACCAGAAAAAAAACAAAACAAAACAAAAAACCATTCTAAAAGATACTGGGAAATCCTTGGCTACGTGTCAAGTCTACAAGAACCAAAGCAAATCACAAGCACCAACTGCACCAGAAGCCCTGGAAAAGCTGGTATGAACTGGTTCTGTTGCTCATGGAGCAGTTCCCAACTGAGGTAACCAGGATCACATCTCAGAGGATCTCAGTGCACTAACAACAGCCCTTAATTGCCCTGACCTGCCTCTCCAGCCATGGACACCCAACTCTCTTCCCACGCACAGGAGCTCCATTTAAGCTCAGCTATGGGCCTTCAGTCCTTGGCTAAGCTATGTTGTAGGTGTGTTTGTGTGTGTCCCGAGGTTACAGGCACAGCTGTGCACACAGGACAAGGACAGCATCAATCCAGGCCCAACCCACGCAGTAACTTCCCTGTTCAACTTCAGACTTGGCCTCTCACTACAGACCTGACTGGCAATTGCCAGTCCACAGCAGCAGCAGACATCCCACTACACACATCCTCCAACAACAGGAAAGGAAATTATTTAGGTTGTCACCACACTTGTGCATTTTACCTACCCAAACACTCCAATTCCTAAACACACTAGCAGCTCTGTATGAACACCAGCGCTGCAGAAGGACTCAACTACGAGCACCTCATGCTGTGCACCACCATACTTACAACATAAAATCCTGTTCCCAGCAGGGCTGGTCACCTCGCACAGCCACCGTTGTGCTCTTCACATTTTGCACTTTCAGGGTCACATACGTATTGAATTTATCTGGGGAATGAGACACAAAATGTTATCACTATCCTCATACCTTTTTCATCACATCACCTGCAACACTGCAGCATTTCCAGTTCCTACAGTACATCCAGGGAGACCTAAGTTGAAATGCTTATATGGGAAGATATGACTCAGTTTAAGAAGCCAAATGTTCAAGATGTTTTCCACCTGCAACGAATTTTCAATCATAAGTTTTTTTTAAAATCTAAACACAAATGAACAAAAACATGCAGCTGTTCACTTGCAGTAAGACACGGACAAACAGTGTAAAAACCTAAAGAACACAGACAGTATGATGCTGTATGAAATGCAGACAAGAGGAAGAACAGATAACCTGAAGGCACAGGACCCATCGTAAACATGAAGCAGTGTGAAAAACAAACTTGCAAAACATACAAACAGGAGGTTGGGTTGGTCATATCATCTCCCCTTCTGACCCAACTGCTCTCCTAGTCCCAACTCAGTTTTCTACGCATGAGTCCACAAATAACTTTACAGGCCAGCCAGGAGCAGAAGAAAAATACAGATTTATTGCTAAGTGTGCTGAAGCCGACCTGATCTAGGAAAACCACATCATACTCACATCTACACAAGACAGTCTCTGTTTAGATGCTTTGCTTTTTATGTCAAATCTCAAGAAAAATCCTGGAAGAACTTTTTTCCTAGTTTTTGCTCTTTGCTAATAAAACCAAAAGCAGCAAAGCACAGACATATTCCAAGTTTGAATATCAGCATCTAAGAATGAACAAACTCCCTTTTATGGGGAGTTATCACCTCAGGCCTATCTATCAGTTTCAAACAACATCTATTCCCAGTATTTGATCTCAATCAAGTCAGTTTTAATACTGTTGAAATTTCACATGGAAAACAAACATATAACAGCCAATGTGGCTTTACAAAGGGGAAATAAGACAGATTTGGTGACCTTCTAGAGCTACAGCACTGGTGGATGGGACAGAGTAACTGACATTGTCTGCCTAGACTTGTGCAAAGTACTTGACACTGTCCTGCACAACATCGTCGTCTTCAAACCGGAGAGCCATGGATTTGATGGATGGAGCAGTCTGTGGATAAATAACTGGCTGGCTGGCTACACCCAAAGACTTGTCCAGCTGTTGACCAGTGACAAGTGGTGTCCCCCAGGGGTCAGAACTGGGACTGATACTGTCCATTACATTTGGCAGTGCCAGGGACAGCAGGATGTCCCTGGATGAGTGAGGGCACTCTCAGCAAGTTCACTGATGACACCAAGCTGTGGGGCACAGTCATGCTATGGAGTGAATGGATGCCATCCAGAGGGACCTGGACAGGCTGGAGGGGTGGGACTGTGCAAACCTCATGAAGCTGGTTGATGAGTAACTCAACATAAGCCAGCAGCGTGTGCTCTCGGCCCAGAAAGCCAAAAAGTATCCTGGGATGCAACCAAAGGAGCATGAGCAGGAGGTTGAGGAACACAATTTATCCCCTTTATTCTTGTGACATCCCACCTGGATTACTGCTTACACTTCTGGCATCTCCAACATAAGCAAGACAGACAAGTGTTGGAGCAAGTGCAGAGGAGGAAACAAATCTGGTAAGAAGAGTGGAGCACCCGCCCCACCCATGAAGACAGGCTTAGAAAGCTGGGGCTGTTCAGCCTGGCAAAGATAAGGTTGTGTGGAGATCTCACAGCAATCTTCCAATATCTGAAGGCAGCTACAGGGAATCCAGAAAGGGATTCCTCATCAGGGACCATAGCGATAGGACAGGGAATCATCATTACGAATTGAAAGGGAGGAAATTTAGTTAGGTATTAGAAAGAAATTCTTTGCTGTGAAGGTGTTGAGACATTAGCACAGGTCGCCCAAGGAAGTTGTGGATACCCAGTCCTGGCAGTGTTTGAGGCCAGGCTGGATTAAGGCACTGGGCAACCTGGCCTAATGGGAGGTGTCCCTGCCCATGGCATGGAACTAGATGATTCTTTAGGTCCCTTCCAAATCCTTAACATTCTGTGACTGTATGATTGTATAATTTTAATGCATCATTGCTATGTGTTACTATAGCAGACCTTAGCATCTAGCTTCCAATATCATAACAGTAAGGGAAGAAACAGAAATTACATGATCCATGCTCAGGAAGGAGTCAGAGTCACTGAATTGTGATTCCTACATATCCAATTATTCATTACTACATTACACCTCCCTGTCTATTTTACTCCTGAATCCTCCTGGGACACTGAGTTTGTCAGAGAAGCCATATACCTTGCCTGACTTAAACCTAGACTAAAGGACAAATCTTTTTCATTTGTGAGCAGGCTTATTGTTTAGGGAAAAGATAAAGCATACAGTGTCTCCTTTCCAGCCCTCGAACTCAAGTTTTCCTTCCCTGGAGGGAAAGGTTGGTGCACAGACAGATCACGATCTGCTGTGGAATACAGATGAATCCTGGAAAGTTTTCTGCCATAATCTGAGGACGGCTATATCCAAAGAATTAATCTGAACAAATAAATTATGAATACAGTTGTGCAACTGTTCCAGATCTAAACACTTGAACAGATGTTATTTCAGAAGTTTTTATTTTTAAGTATTTTATATAAGTGCATTTTATATTTTGCAAACTGTACATCAAATTTCAAATGATAAATCTATTTGCTTGCTAAGGGATTCCTTGCTAGCTTCCGAACCACAGTGAAAAGAAGTTGCCCAGATTGTAAATTCTGGGTGTCACCAGCTGTTTGTTTTTGTTTTATTACACAGACACAAAACCTAGCGGATGGGGTTTTCATTCCAAGCACAACCATTACGGACTGCCACATAAGAGAATGATTCACTTCTGCAGTTCCATGCAGCAACTCCAGTCAGGATTGAGAAGGCACTAAATCCACAGACACACACACCAGTTCTGCTTACTGGACGTTTCCAGATCCTGTTCTGAACAGGGACGGAGGCAGGATGAGATGAAAGGGCCCAGAGAGTGGGGAAGGGTGACAGTAAAGGAACATTTCCTCATTCATCACCTGTTCAGTTGTTCCTTATTCATCAACCTGACAGGTTGAGTAGATAAAGGTTTCTTACCACTGTGACACCAGGTCACAGCCTCAAATTTTCTACTAACTCAGACTGCCTGGATTCTCAAGGTAAATTAGGTCACTCCTAAGGAGAACATGAAGAAACTGAGATGAGGTGAACAAAAACTGGAGGGATCAGCATAAACAGCAGTGAGAGAGCAGGGGTCCCCATTGCTGCAAACAAGCAGTAGAGCATGACTTACCTGGTGGTCCATGGAGTTTAGCTTTTTTTACTGTAAAGAGAAAAAAGGAAAAGAACAAAATAAGAGACTGTCAGTGACTTTATCCTGCTAGAGTTTCTTTGAGTTAAAGCATCACGTGCATCATATTAACTGAACAACATCCCCTGCACAGTCCTGGTAGCTGGAAATTCACACTCAGTTAACAGATCTGGAGACAAAAACTCCTTTACACCCCATGGCACCTCTGTAAGTGATGCACTTAAAAGAAACAATCACAGGCTTAATGTTTGGAAAGCAATGTGATATGTCTAATGCAAAGCAATCGAAACACCAGTCGTTTGCAACCAGAGGTTACTGCTGCTTAGCAAGATGTCATTTCATACCACCTCAATTATAAAGTTACTTACAAAACACTCTGCAATAAATAAACATTTCTTTATAAACAAAGAAATTCTCCTAACACTGTATAACGGACTACAAATTGAAAATAATCAAGCCTGAATTGCAGCTCCCCAAGTAGCTCTATACTGTGACATTGTCAATTAAATAAGCCAAACAAACAGCAGTGTAAACTCAAATGTCATTTTTACAAGCTCTACTCTCTTAATTTAATTCCAGGACAGTATTTATATATAAAAATAGAATTGTTAAAACATAAAACAGTATTGGCTCTTATCTCACCAGATGGAGAAGGTCCATGTCTACCTAGGGGAGATTTTGTTTACATTTCCCTTTTGCAAGCTCATATCCTCACCAGAATTGCTACATGTAAGCACTAAGAGAAGACATCTCTAGGCTCCAGCTAGTTTTCCCAGTGGAAAACTAACACTAAGAAGAAAACATATTTAACAAGATAGGAAGCAAGATATTCCAGAGAGCAAAAATATTTAAAAGGTGGTGCAGTGAAGTTTCCTTCAGAAAACAGAGCTGCCAATACTTAATAGAGGCTCACAGTGTCCAACTTTCAAGGTAAAATTTCTGAAAAAAAAATTTAAAAATTAAAACCATTTAAAAAAAAAAAAATGTCCTGACATCATTACACTCAGAGCTGCAACAGCGTGTGGTAACAGTCTTGCTACTTGAGAAATTCTCCTTTGCGAGCATCTACAGTCCAGGTAGATGCTCGCACAAAGGAAAATACGCACCAGGTACATTATGAATTGCAGGATGCAGCTTTCACCTAGACTGACAAGGCCACAAACCTTTAGGTCCAAAATAAATTGGATCATTTTCTCCCAGATTCAGGGCCTGAAGTATTCCTGACGCTGAACCTAATGGTGCAAGCAAAACATACAATAGTGTGGGCCAGCGTTTTTGACTGAAGATACACATGCCTTTAAATCTCCGAATCAATCTGTTTAACCACTGAGAAATACGCAGAACAATCTACCCTCTTTCTAGGTTCCATTGCATACCACACAAAAGCAGATATACCATTAAATACTGCCCTGGAGTGGGCAGGCACCAGCTTATGAACCTCCTTGTTCCCCTCCTTTGCAAGAGGCAGGAGACAAAGAAACAAGTGCATGTGCTCGGGATAAAAAAGGCAAAGGAAGGCAGGGGACAGACAGGAAGCTTCAGCTGGCCTCTCCCTGTTTCTAACAAGCTCAACTACTGTTAGCTGCGAAGCAGAGGCAACCCCAGTGTAGAAATGTGGTACCATTTGCTATAAAAGCAGCTGGAGTGGGCCGCTGGATCCCAAACACAGAGAAGAGACACAGCCTCCGCAGTGGCAACAGGCAAACTAAGAGACAGATGCTGTTTGTACACTGCGGTCACAGCCTCTAAATATTCAGAGGTTCTTTTGATGAAAGGCAGCAAACCCTCCACTGCCTTGGCAGCTGAGAGGGGTACCTGTGTGGGATTTCTGCAAGAGCTGTCCCAGGGATATCAAGGGAAGCAGCCAGACTAAACAACGATCACGAGCCTGCTACAGACCCACATGGCAAAAATGGAATCCTTAGCAACTCCCAGGAATGAGCACCATGACTCTAGCAAAGTGCATGTAATAAATTGTGCCTTTAGATTCAGAAAATTCCATTAAAATGGAATTTATAACTAAGAGCTGAATCACAAATCTGGGAGTCTCATCTCACCAGTAATTCATTTGCTCTACCTGTAAGCCTGCACAGCATGTCCTAAAATTTCTCAAGAAAAGTTACTTTGACATGTTTTTATTTTGTTAGCCTCATAGGAAAGCACTTCCTAGGGGTGTGCAGAAAGCATTGCAAAGGTGCAGCTCCCAGATCATCTCCCAGGACAGGGAGATGCAGGATTCCCCACATAAGAACTTGAATTTCTGTGAGCTCAGAGCTGGAATGGGCTGCTAGGCACCGCTAAGGCCCAGCCCATTTGTCAGCCCAGGGAATCTGCAGATCAGATGCACTGCATCAAGCACTATGCACTATGCTAAGAAGGACCACAGCTTTCCAAAGAAACGCTACTAAAAAAACTTTTGTACCTACACCTGGTCCTTCTCTCTTATTAGAGCTCCTCTACGTCAACCTCTTAAGGAAGGATTCAAGGTTGAGTTCTGAAGCTCTAGAGAAACTTGATGCATCAGTTACTCAGTGTTACAGCAAAGGCTGGGAAGCCATTGCTACATGATGCAGCATTAAGTACTTTGAAATCAAGCCATGCGTAACAGCACAGTTTTATAATATAAAATCTAAGTTTTATAATATAAAATCCAATTTTTATAATATAAAACCTGTACCACAAAACAAAACTATTCGCTAGAGCACCCAGCAAGACCAGGCTTTACAGGTACAGTTGCTCCTGCATTGCCATAAAGCAAAAACATAATATAAGTTAATGGTGTAGATTAGGTATTTCCTGACTCACTCTGTTATCCCACAGTACTCCTTTCTCTGGGGAATGAGCATTTTTAAACCAGCTGGGGATGTCAAATTCTGTTCAGTTTTAAATGGCTCTCAGCAAACTGGGCAGCATACTATGTCCATCCATTCAGATGCAAACATCAAACTATGCTGATCCTATGCCACTGCACAGGATAAGCAGGACACCAAGGAAGGAATGAAAATTATAGAAAATTAGAAAGGAAGGCAAGACCTAGTGCTTTGCATTGCCCTGTGCAAGCACTTCATGAAAGAGATGCACAGAGATGCACCTGCTCTCTCTGCACATAAAGATTAATTTAATCTCCAAGAAAGACTTGAGCATATTGGAGATACAGGTATTCCATAGAGTTATAGAAAGCAGACAAACCTTGATGTAAACATTAAATTCATAGAGATTTTTTTCCTCTCTCTCAGAATCTCTCACCATTTTGGCATTACTCTAATGAAGACACAAAAAGGAAACTTGGAAGTTTTGCCTGCAACTTACGAAACTAAACTAAACTAAAATTTTTTAAAAGCCACAGCAAGATCCCAGATGCTCTACAGCCATCACTAACAAAGGACTGGAGGGTCAGACAAACTCCTAAAGACAAACACAAGAAAAGGAAAACACAAGCCAGAAATTGAAAAAAAATGTCCACCATCACTGTGGGAGGATGAAAAAACAACAGCAGAGTATACACTAGAGTATTCTTAAACTCAGTTCTAAGAAGAACGCCTTGTTATCCACATCTTTTTCAAACATCCTAAATGATTTTTTTTTTTTTTCCTAAGCAGGTGCTACATACACCACTGAGATAATTAAAATTAAGCACGCCAAATTACTGCAAGGCTCAAAAAACACTCTCTTCAAACTTCCTATGTAGGCACATGGTCATATTCAGTCAAAGGGAGCCCAGGTGTTCTGAACACCTGTACATCCCAGATCACCTTTAACGCTTGCTTGCAAGTGAGAGGAATGCAGCACAGGGAGTGCCCGAGCAGATGGCCAAAAGATTACATTCTAACTAAATCCAGCACATGACTTATCACCCGGTCACTCCCCACACTAGAACAAAACCTACATCCCTTCGCAGGGGACAATAAAGTGCCATGGAGGGGCTGTGGGAGAAATCAGAAGAATGGAAGGGCGCAGTTTTAATTACCACTTTTAAAAAGAAATTCAGCACTGAAAGCAGAGCTTTTAAAATGCATTTCCTGATCAGCTACTTGATAAATAGCTTCCTTGTCCCTGTGAAACACAAATGCAGCATTAATGCATTTTCAAGAGCACTCTAACTTCTACAGTAACTTTCCCCAGCTGAACAGCAAAATCAATACATATTTCCATTTCACTCTGCTTTTCTCACCTTTTCCAGGTGGTCAGACTTCAGTGTACAGTGACATGCAGCACTAGGTGCAAAGGTTGCTTAAAGAACACAAGTAAGAGACCACAGCAAGTTGCTGATACTACCCAAGACTAAGTCAACACACCAAATTCACACCCATGTGCCCTCCAGCAGGCATGCAGGAGGAAGGGGAACCCTCTGTGAAGGATGCAATGGCTAGGCAGTGCCGGAGTCCCTCATTTTCTATAACTCAGTCTTTGGAAACAATTTTGCTGCCTAAATCCTGCACCAACAGTTATAGCACACGTACCTCATCACAGAGGCAGAAACTCAACACCTCCTACTCACTTCTTGAAAGTTACTGATAAAATACATGACAGGCTGGCAAGTGGCTCAAGACTGGCACTTTTCACAAGGACTGCCCTGTCCCTGGAGATCCCACCCTGACACACAAGGAACTTTCACTGAATCACAGAATGGGTCAGGTTGGAAGGGAACACAGTGGGTCCTCTGGTCCAACCTCCCTGCTCAAGCAGGGCCATCCCAGAGCACAGAGCACAGGATTGTGTCCAAAGGGTTCTTCAATACCTCCAAGGAGGGAGACTCCACAGCCTCTTTCCCTCCCCTGGAGATCAAAACATACACACTACACTGTTTCTGCACACCCTCATCTTCCACCTGAGGGTGAGGAAACCTTTCCCACTACTTGAACCCAAAAGGTGCTCCAGCCTGGAGGAAACAGGGGCAATGAAGTGATTTCACCAGTGATTTTAACTCAGTCACTATTTTGTTTCACACGATCCCTCTTAGAGCCCAGCAGCATCAGTTATGCCATTAAATGCAATTCCAAGTGCCATAGCAGAACAGCAGTACTGACTGTGCCATGAAGCTCTTCTCCTCCCTTCATAATTCTTAAGAAAGGAAAAGCTGGATAAAACAGCAGTTTAGTGGTTTTCCAAGTCTGCTACAAAGATTCAATGTGACACAGCCGCCTTGATATTCCCAGCCTGAGACAGGCCTAATAAGAAAGGCTCCACTGCATCCTCTTACATTTAGAGTTAAATTGTGTTCAGAAGGAAGAGATTTCCCTGAACTAGCTCAGAGAAAGGATAATTGCACAGGAGGTCCCAGGGGACCCAACAGCATTCAGCAGTACCCCAACAGCTTCTGCTGTAACTGCAGAAGAGCAGGGTCTCCAACTTCTCCCAGCAGAGCTCTGCAGAGCTGGGGTGGCTACTGCATACAAGGCTTCAGCGGTCTCTGCAGACAGAGACACGGGACCTGAGCTACATTCACTACTTTATACTTTGTTTTTCTGCCAAGCAAAACAAACCACTGGTTTACATATAAACATTGTTCCACTCAAGCAGGAAGAGAGTACTCTATGCCTCAGCATTCTCTTTGAGAATGATGTGATGGAAACACAGTGGGTACCTTCACGGACCAACAGTCCTAAAAGCTGAGACTGAATTCACAGTACACAGGGGATAACATTCTGTTATTGCTTAATGTGAAAGAAGGGCTGGGCTGATCAGAGAACTGCTCTGCTGCCAAAAGGAAGAGCCACTGCAAAATGCCACTCTGCTTGGTAACTGGCAGAGAACAGGAAAATAGCGTAGATTTTCAACAGTGCCCAAAGATCTAAGGTTCCTTCTAAGGACAGCATTTTTCTAACACAGTACTTGAAACAATCCTGCAAAAATCCATTGTCTCTTTGATTGAGGCAACTGGGGGGGAACGCAGATAGCCAAGTTTACCTCAACTGAACTGAGGGATCGATCTGCTTTAATAAGTAGTCCAAAATAAATGGAACAGACGTGATACAAGCTCATTAATTCTTTATAGTTTGAAGAAATAAAAAAAAAAAAAAATAAAAAGCCCAATATACCACAAAGCACTTACATACTGTATTTTCCAATCATGTAGCAAAGAGCTTTCTTCAATTTGACCACTCTGAATGCCCACAGGACAGATTGACTTGCCCTTCCCAAGGCTTTGGGAACCACAGCAAACAAAGGGAAGACACATTCCCTTCAGCAACCAGCCATTACTCACATGACTCAAGGATTCTTCTCAGGAAGGGGGTGGGCTAAAGAGAGTTTTTAATCTGTAGTCTGTGATAGTAAATTGATCTACCCAAGAGATTTCTGTATTGCCAGATGTCCTGAAAATGAATTAGAATCCTTCCTAATTCACATGAATTAGCATCTTCCTGCTCAGATGATCTGCAAATTCATTACCCTGTCCAGAGGCACACAAAGCTACTAAGTTTATTTGATTTACAATACAATTTCCAACAATCAGCTTTCTACCAGCCACTCCACCCTTCCTGCTCACTGGACAGTGACTGATAGCAGGTGGGACATGTGACTGCTTGCAGGGTTTTCCAAATCTCTATGCTAAGGAGACACATACTCAGTATTCCCATTCAAGGTTTGGCACTACATAATGAACACATCCCAGTGACTTCCCCACACTGCCAAACCTCACTAGATGTTTCCCTGTTCCTCTGTAAATACTCTGGTCTGTTGAGATCCAGCCCTTGCATGCACACAAGAGTCACAACCTGCAGAAGACAGCAACCACTTGCTCCCTTCTGTAGTCCAGACACTCCACAACTTGGGGCTCACAGCTAAGTCCCAAGGGGATACAGCTGCCTGTTTCTGGTTACTAAACTTGACCCCAACATTTGTTTCTTGCCAGAATTTTAACTTGTATGGGATGAATTTTGGTGAGCAAAGTATTGAAACATAAGCAGAAAATATCTAGCTTTTATAGGTAAAAAGCTATATATTACAGTCTTGTCTAAATCTCTATTACTGCCATAGCCCATAAACATCAGAGCAACACAGCACAGTGACTGGATATCTGGACTACTTCCCAGTACTTCATGCACATAAGTTTGGGAGAGTTTGCAGGACAATATAATGGCAAATCTACACAAACATGAGCAAACCCACAGTTAATACACTGTGCTGGTCCAGTTATAAAATTAAGGATATATACAGCTATTTTGTTCAACCATCCAGTCTGATCCCCTCCATAAAGCAGGCAATTTCATACCTTCTGCAAATATTGTCACTATTCGACTCAGCTTTTGCAGAAAACCTTGTAAATGTATATAGCACAGCTAAGCTTGCATCATAGCTTCATAGCATTACACTTCTTCCATCCCTATCAAAGTTACTAGATAATGTAAACAGAAAAAATTTAAAAACTGTGTAGGAAACTTTCTGGCATTT
Source organism: Cyanistes caeruleus (assembly GCF_971803275.1). Classification (NCBI taxonomy): domain Eukaryota; kingdom Metazoa; phylum Chordata; class Aves; order Passeriformes; family Paridae; genus Cyanistes; species Cyanistes caeruleus. The sequence continues at coordinate 72,413,785 of NC_141732.1, forward strand.
GCACATACTCCCCACATTCTCACAGTACACCTGGAGGAGCAGATAAACTTTGCAAATCCTTTGGCAAGAGCTGTTTAGCCGTGGGGGTTATTTTATAATAAAAGTCAGTCCTCATCAGCGAAAGAAGCCTTCTCTTAAAAGGTTCTACTTCTCTAAAAGGTATTTCATGCAACAGAAGGGGTGACAATTTACTTTCTATACTGGTTTAATGTACTAGGCAGTTAATGCAAGTAGACTTCTAAACACTTTCAATGAGAAAACAGATTTAGACAGTTAAGAGACACATCTGGGTCCTGTTTACAGGTTAATCTGTTACCAGATCTGATTTGACACACTGACTTAATATCACACAGGTTTTCAACTTCCTGAACTGAAGGGTTTCATATGTATTCTTGTTTGTGCATAGCTGGAGAACTCATCTGTCTGAAACACTCCTCGAACTACCGCCCCAACAGAAATTCACAGGTGAAGAAAACACTACTGAAATTTTAAAAAAATAATAAAAATAGTGCTGCAGAAGATATGGGGACTGCAGTTGTGAACAGTTTTGGGCAGAAAAATGAAATGTGTCTCAAACACAAACTGAATTTTACTATGGAACTGCAGAACAGGAAAAATGGAACTTAAACTACGTATCCAACTTGTAGAAGGCAACTGTGATGGGACTAAATGCAAAAGGAAAACTAAAGTGGTCTGCAACTGATTCCTTCCTTGATGTAGACATCATATTGCTCTTCCAAATTCTTACACTAGCATTTCTCAGGAAAGTAGTATCAGGATGCAAGGTCAGGCTATTGTTTGTTAGTTTGAAAATAATATTTGAAGTAGAGCTACTAGGACAGGGTTCACAGAGAGGAAGTGAGGGAGGAGATCCACAAAACAACAGGTCCCAAAACCCAGAAGTACCCTCATCTCCGAGCTTTTAAGTAAATACATTGATTTTACTAAAAAGCTAGCACACAACAGGATCTACACTGCCAAAATATGTAAAATACACCATGACCATTCAGTACTTCAAGTGAAAACCAGCATTTTAAAACATGCAGATCATTTTATCCAAAAAAGCCTCAGGAGATCGTAACAATAAAATGCTTAAAACATTGATAAGCTATTTGGTAAACCACAGCTCAAATCTTTATTACATTAAACATTAGCACTTAGTGGAACTTCTGCTTTGCAATAGAAGCTGCAAGAAGTTTACTCACAGCCGATCCAAGAAAAAGCTTCCTGAAAGGCAGTAGGAAGCATTCAATTGATTTCAGATAAAGAACAGCTGAAATAAGCTTGACATTATTGTTTTTTCTGTTCAGGAGGGGGGGCAGGGGGGAGAAGTACTCATGAACCATACAGCCAAGAAAGCTAGAATCAGAATCTGGAAGCAGTAAAGAAACTGGAACATGCAGGTCTTGAACTTTACAACCTTCTGAAACAGATCTGCACTGCCAGTGAGTCCAGAGCATCAAGAGCCCATTAAATATTCTCCAGTTTTTAAATTAAATGTACTTGGAACTAGAAAAAGTGCAGAAGCTTGTGTGTAAAAAAAAAAAGTCCAGACAGCTTGTGTGGTAAAACTCTGAGCAGGAGAGAGGAGGAGGTGGCAATTGAGCAGTGGAATTCCCAACATCAGAACGCTCTTCCAGAAATTCCCATCAATGCAGATGCTCTTCCAGGCTCTGAGTGTATCTAACCCCTCTTCTCCTGCTTGCATGGTCCCCCAGCTCAGCTGGCAGGCAGGTAATCTCGGGACACTTCTCCAGCTAGCACAAAACAGACTAAACCCCTGAGTTCAAGTCATCTTTCAGTTAATTACAACAATAATCGAGAATCATAAGCCAATCATTTGGTCCACGTTGGAACTCACTGAAATGACAGCCACCCAGTGCTTAGACAAAAATGTTTCCTCTACAAAAATGCATCTCAATATCATCCTTAAAGGCCCTGCAGAAAGTGTTCGCACCAGCTCTCAATAGCCCCACAGCAAGTGCTGGAGTACAAGGAGCCTCCACCAGCCTGCATGCTGCTCTGCAGAGAGCCCTCTACCTCATCCCAACCTTTTCAGCTTATCAGGCAACAATCACAATCTCAGCGCAAACTGACAAGTTAATTCTAGCAAGGCAAGAATCAGCATCCTCAGATGCTTATTCAGAATTGCGCTTTGCTCCTTCACAATGTTCCCACAGACATATTAATATCTACCTGAAATTTCACTCTGCTCTATAGCTGTTACCTCAACAGCCACTGGCCTGAGCCAAAAGCCTGATCTCTGAGACACAGTGGAACATTCAAACTATCTTCAGATGGTTTTCTTCATTGAGAAAAGGGTCTGAAACATCAATCCTATTTCTCCATGAAGAGCCACAACCAAGACAAGAATTTTCACAAGCAGGTGCCACAGAGACCCTTTTTGCTCTCCCACAGATGTTTGCCTTCTAGTCAACGCCTATCCCCCTACCAGCACCACGATGATGCCAGTCAGTTTTTTAATTCATTGCTCCCAAAACATCAGTTGCTTCACTAAGTCTGACAGTCTCACTGCTCAAATTAGATGCTAGAGTTCCCAAAAACCACTTTGACATCAATAACATCTTGCACTTGGGTCCCAAAGCAGATGTCTTCTGCCCTGCAGACCAAGGGGCTCCTTCCACACCTTTGGCAGGAGCTTGTACTAAGAGAGATAATATATTATGAGAGTGAGGGTTGCAGAACAAGCCCATTAGCCTGTATCCGTACAAACATCTAGGTGGTTCCCAGAAAAGAGCATGACGTGATGAGGAGTTCCTGCTTTACAAATTAATATGCCTCTAGGCTTAGAATGCAGAGGTGACAAGGTAGCTTCTGGTCTACCACCAAATCTTCTCCATCACCACTATAATCAATGCTTACAGGTGCTAGCAATTTCAGTATTTTTTCAAATATAAAGTCAGTCCTTTGGTATTTTTTCAAAAGCTAGGAGGAATACATGCTTCAGACACCTTATTTCATAGTTTAGCTTTTTGACTATACATACTGGTTGTCACTTGACAGCAGTATCGGATGTTTTAAAGTAAACAACACAAGTAAACCCGCTCTGCATCAAGAAGAAAGGGACTATCAAAGCAAGACAGGATGCTTTGCTACCTGTTTGACACAGCAAACAGAGTCTGGCTTTTTTTAAAACTGAAGAGCCTCCCCCCCAACCACAACACACAAAAGAAAACTCATCAAATTGTAAGTGGGGCTCTAAGCAGAGAGCTAAGTACCTTACTACCACCACCAGTCCTCAAGGGCAAACACATACACCTTAGCTGACTGAGTAATCCCTCCTAGCTTTGGCCTGACCTAGCACAGTCAGGTAAGCATCACCTCCAACTCATTGGTCTGGATCAGTTATACTTTTCTTGAGAAGTGGGAAAACAAACAGACTTAAGTTTTGTTATGATGTGCTTACAAGACTCTGCTTTTGTCCCAAGTTTGCTCTCCAAGGGGCTGGGGAAGCAGAGCATGGTGATGGAGAAGTGGATTTGATACTATTTGTGTAGCAGAACACCTTGCAAACAAAAATGAAACTGAGGACTTAGCCAGCTTCCCTTATTCCAGAGGACAGCTAAATCCAACTATATTCATTTACCCTACAAATACTTAAATCAGTTCCTAAAAAACACAGCTAGGAGAAATCCTTGTAACATCTATTTCTTCCTTTTTTAGCTGACCAACACAGATACATTTCTGAAGATCCACCAAAGTTTCTGCTCAGCAGCTGCTTTGAACTGAGCAGTGAGGACAGGAACAAAATCTCTTATTCAAATCACAGAGATTATAAGAGGTTAATCCTCCTGACGCTGGCAACACAGACAGCTCTGTCAGGCGACCTGGTTCCCCAACCAAGAGGTGAACTAAACAGTAATCCAAGCTGCCACGCCTCTCCAACATTCTCATGCAGCCTTAATATTACTCGTCAAAAAGCAACCTGGGTGCAGTGTACTAGAGCAAGTTACTGTGTGTCTGATCCTCTCAGAAGATGCATTCTGTTAGACTGTGCTGTGGTCATTTTGCCTTAAGGGGTTCCCTACAGGTTACAGGTTTCTCCTGAACTTTTAACTGTTTTATGATCAGAAAAGACAGCACCTTACTCATGAACCTGTGCTTCATCATGGAAAAAAAATAAACATCCACCAAATCTTACAGGATTTTAAAATTTGTAAGATACCTAATCCTGGACAGAGTAGTAAAGGAGGCTTTCAATTTTCAGTGGCATAATATTCCTTCTTTCAAATTCTGCAAGGTTGAGAAATACATTATTTTAAGTTAGAGGCAGAAATATATTAAGTTACTGGAAATGCCTTAATTGATTAAGGGAACAAAATCCACACTACTTAATTTTACACAAAACAGACTGCAACTCACATATGCCTCCAGCTGCCAAAGACTAAGGAAATATGCATAATGAAAGCCATATCCTTGCACCAGAAGGCAGGAAAAGAGACAGACTGATAATGTATCAAGTCTGCTAGGAGCCAGTCTGAGCTGGTAAACTGATGACAAAGCAACAGCTCAACTAGTTTATCACAAAAGTGCCAGTGGGGGGGGAAAAAAAAACAAAGAGCAAAAATAAAAATTATTTTAAAACTCCACACATAACAAAAAAAACTTCATAGTAATTCAGAAACCAGATGAATGGAAAAATTGGTTTCTTCAGTTTTGAGGGGGTGGGTAGGTGTATTTATTTTGAAAAAAAGGTACACCTCTGCAGAAATTACTTCTTCCAAGACAGAAAGCACATGCAGCTTCTGCTCAGACATTATACACAGAGGTAAAGGCCACTTAAATTACTAGAATATTGCCAGATTAATTAGGTCAAATCACACAGCCTTGTCTCAGCCAAGGTAACAGCAGCTAGAAGACACAAATACTATGGAACCAAAGAGGAAAGAGCAGAAATGACAGAACAAAACCACTTGTGTGCTTGTCCTTTGGCGTGTGCTTTTCTCCTGTCAACAAAAGTCACCTGAGTCTCCCCAGTGACTCAGATTTCTACACTCCCTGTTCAGACTTAGTGTAAACAAGATGCAACCTGAAAAAAGAGTTGCTGACTAACCACGCCAGTACTGACTGCCACCTAGGCACAGCCTTGGTCTATTTTCTGGTAGTTTCGATTCAAGTTACAGGATTGCAAGCACTCAGCCAACTGGAACATGGCTACTTGTCAAGCAGGACTGAGCACAAGTTTGTCCTGAAAGGCACCATGATAAAAAAAATGATACTAACAAATATCACCATTCAGCTTCAGAGGTCTAGCATATTCATCAAAAGAGAAACTCAAAAATAAAACAAGAGCGTATTTGTGGTGGATTCAGGAAATTTTTATATATATATGTATATTTTTTTTTAAGCAAAAACATCCCATCATACTACAGTACATTATTAGCTTCCAAGAAAAACAGCACATTATTTGGTGTTTTCCACACCAAATAATGAAGGATTGGTCTAGCATAAAAAATACTTTAACTAAAATATTAATAAAATCTTATTATTATGTTATGTTACTTAATATGTTTAGCTTCACAAACCAGAGAAAATATTAATATCTAGGAGACAGAAGTAAGTTTGACTGTAAAAATTAAGAAAGAGTAAAATAACTTGTGAGGGTATGAGTTATGATGTTCCTGAATGAGATTCCAGGCAGGAACAGGAGACCTAGTAACAAAACACTGCTGGCAAACTACACCTTTGGCAGTCTGATTTTCATCTTCACATTCACAACCTGCTCAAACAATACTCGGCTCCTGGAGGAACACCCACAAATTGCAGAAATAGGACAGTCAGATTGCCATCTAAAAGAGCTGTGCCTCACAAACACATTAACACTCATCTGCCAATACTTTTGTTTTGAAACAGCATGTATACAAAGAATTGACTCATAAGAAGGTCCTACTACTGACAAGGAATGTGCCCAAGACTGTTCTCCTGAAAGCCATGCTGTTTGTTTGCATTTGAACCTCCATAAAAAATAAGGTGAAAATCCACCAGGTTAAATATGAATCAAAACCATTAACGAAAATAAACAGCCTCAGGTAAAAACCTACTACGAGCAAGCTCCTTCACATGTAGGTTCTTTTCCTTATTATTAATATTTATAAATAAGGAAGATGCTACATCAAAATTTGACCTTAATATACAGTTTGTCTATAGCAATTAGTTGTCAGAACAGTAACTAACATTACAATGAAGTTAGTGTAGTGAGGATCACAAGACTGGAAGGGTCCTTTGGATCACCAGCTCTAATGCTCCTTCTCCCAACACCTGGACCATTTACACCATTAAAAATCACTCCTACCTTCCATGCAACACTTTAATTAATGGCATGCATATACCTTCTGTATCTTATGTCAACACTGCTCCCCCTCTCTGTTTTTTCACCTCACTCCGTGTCTAATTTCCTGATGTTTTTAATGGACACAAGTCAGAGATCCCATTAGTTTCTGTTTATAAGCATGCTGCAGAGAGACACAAGGACTCCCCAACATCTCTCTGTTCACTAAGTTTCACATTTCTCAGCAATGCTTGTCATTTGCCTCTAAGTGTATAGTTTTTTTACAGAACATCAACTCATTTTCATTCTCATTCTCCTCAGGGGTCACTGAGTCCTTCCTGCATTATATTTATTTGCTTCAAAATTTACTCTATCATTAGGACTTTTGTTAAGAACAGCTTTGACACACACATTTGTATTCTTTCTTGCCCTGGTACAAGTGGAAGACATCTGCTTCTCCCACTAGTCTTAGCAACATGACTAGCTTCTGCTACAGCCAGCTCCTTATCCTCTTTACAGGTCTTCTGCCTATTCAAATTTTCTTTTAAAAAAAGTCTGCTATAGGGTTTGTGAGATATTACAGAAGTACAAATAGATGCATGCTTTCATCTAGAAATAAGAAGCTAGCCCAGAACAATCTTCATCTCACAAACCCATGTCACATTTCATATGATACCCTTCCGCATTGCTTCCACCTGACCATAAAATTTTTATTATTCTCTCATAACAGTTTATTTTAAACTTCCCATATTGTCACAGTCCTGCCTGCTCTTGAAGTCAAGATCCATATTTACCCACATTTAGCACTCATCTCCTTTATCTTGCTGCCTATCTTCAGAAACCACATCCATTCCTCTCCAGTTTGGCGATGGCACTGCTTGTTTGTAGCCATAGTTAAACTTCTGTGGGCAGAGTTCAGATTTTAAGTGTTGCATCTTTCAGCACTCTGGGATACAGACCACCAGATTCAAACACAGGGTAGGAAAATTTTTCCTCCCACCATCAGTTCCTTAAGAAACAATTCCTACAATCCAAGGACCATACCCAGCCCATCTTTGCACAACACTCTGTCCCCATGCACAGAAGTCTGATTCCTCCCCCTGTGGAGGCTGTTTCCCTTTTTTGTGTGACCAAAGCACCTTATTTTTTTTTTTTATTACTATTAATAGTTTTATTACTATTTGCAAGATGCCATACTGTCTGCTGAGGTGGAACCCCCTTCTTTAGCCTTGGACTTCCTGATCCTCAACATACATGTTCCTTTATTAACTGTTTTTTTGCCCACACCTCTCAGAGGTTCTCTGTTTGCTCAGCATATCCTGACGTAACGAACAGGTGAATCATCAGCTCTGGGGTAATTTCCTAGGTGGAGCCTTTTCTGTTATTTGAGATGCTAATATTTACCTCCGTAGCTTCCCTGAATTTCATGCCCTCCTCTGTATCCAACCTCCTCACTTCACCAAAAAGCCTCTTCAACTTCCCTGGAGGCTTGACAATTGCTAACCTACATGTTCATGTTTACCTTAAATTAGTTTCAGTTGTGCTCTTTCAAACCAAGTTCACGTCCATATCCAACTTCCCTGAAGCATCATCTGTGCCTCTCAAAATCACATCTACAGTTCACTCCATGAATTTTATGGCTTTAGTCACCATCTGATGGTGAAACTTTCAGATAGCATAGCTCCCTGTACCCCAGCCATGACCAACAGCATATATTCTCTGGTGTGGGAAGGCAGTTTTTCACAGTAAGAATACCCAGAAATACTTTGTGCTAACCATGTTACAAGATTTTTACCAACATTTAAATCCTGGACTACGTGCAGTAGATCTCTTCTGCTATCACAGCAAAATCTCTTATCAGCTCTTCCCAAAGCAATTTCAGCCCAGCTGGTTCTCTTTTATCCACACTAATGCTGCTTTACAATTTTGCATCACCAAACCACAGTGGAATTTTCCCAGTCACCTCTATTCCTCTCTTTCTAGAGTAGGACAGCCCTTCCAACATCTCTGTTTCCCTCATAAACCCCACTGATCATGACTCCTGATAACCTTTTTGGGGGCTAGTTCTGAGTCCTAAACTAACAGCCCCTTTCCCACCACTTTAGTCACAACCTTCCCATTTTGCCTTAAAACATTAATGTGTTTGCACCTCTAGGAAAACTAACTCAACACTACTACTACTAATAATTCAAATGTTTTATATTGTTTGCTTTATATAACTGTAGCACTTGTCATTTCTGGATTAGGTAACCCCTATTTCATCTGCAACACAAGCTCTTCCTGACGTTCTATGAGGAAAAAGAAATATACAATGCAAGCCCCCAGGAAGCATGCAGAGGGTTAACTCATATATATTAAAATTTCTGTCATGTGCTACTCTCCTCCAACACAGCCTGAACACATTTCTGTTTCTTTAACTAAAGTGTCAGGTTTATACAGAACAGTAACTTTAAACTCAAGTTTATAACAAGTTTATAAAAGGTCTGTTGGCCAAACTCTGTTAAATCACACTCCTCCCGCCTAACAGGAGTGAAACAATATAATGATTTAACACTGAGATCTAATAGGCATGTCTTGATCTCTTTTTAATCATGGAAAAATATGTAAACACTTGTCATTATAGTCATATTACACATAATATAACATCCACTTGCCTCTACTCAAGTAACAAACATTACCAAACTCACTTTTTCCCCATGCTTAAGAAGTACAGCTTTCATAAATAGCTTCTCCAACCTAAGGAAAGGCAAACCAGATTCTGCTGCTCTGATGTTGAAGCTAGTAAACCACTTCAGCATAAAAAGCAGAAATTTGTCACATATGATAATCAACATAAAGTTGCCAAGAACTGAAAATCCTTCATCAATTTTAGTTCAGAATCTGATCTTTTTCTATTAGACTCTAGGTTGTTATATTTAAAAAATACTATGTACTACAGAGGGTCATATTAGATGATTACAACAATCCATTCTGGCCTTATAACCATGGAGTTTCTAAGCAGTTAATCTCCTCAAAAAATCTCCTACTAAAATGGAGCATACACAGACTCCACTTACTTAATTTGATAGGTCAAAATCTAATAAAATTCTGCACATGCAGCAAGTTATACCAGGTAGGAAAGGCTGAGATAAAACTTCTGTTTCATGTCCATTTTTCCCTCCCTACTAATCTATATCCATGTTGCATGCCAAATTCAAGTTACACACTCCAAGTTCAGGTTCACATCAGGACCTCAAGATTGAGGGATGTCTAAACCACAAAATATTGAGAATTTAATTTAAAACCATGACTACTAATCTACGAAATGGCATTATGATTTCAGTAAGGTTAGAAATCCCAAATCCAAAAACAAATGCAATCTTGGCTTTCTAGTAGTTTATGACCTCTCCAGCTCTCAAAGACAAACCGCATGAAGCATGAAAAGGCCAAACAATCTCCTGAAGAACACCACCAGCTTGCCTTTCAAGGAATCTTACAACAAAGAAAAACACATGAAATTTGGAAGGGGAACAAAAGAGGAACAACAATTTTCTACAGTGTGTGTAATAGCTTACTCAGCAGTTAAATTCCTTCCTCACACAAAGCTGACAAACTACCTTGGCACCATGTGTCTGGTACTCCTGGCCCTATAGGAAGAAACAATTACCAAAGATTTCCACAAGGGTTTGTAGCTCTCCAGTGTGTAATTGCAGCCGTAACACTCACTCCACAAGGACTTTGCTAAGGACTGAGGTTGTTGGAACAGAAGAGTGTGTGATAACTACAGTGAATAATGACAGGTACTGAAAATGTGAAGTCCCTGGATATTTTCTGAAAACCTGTTCTGAAGTTTATAGAAGTCTTTAGGAAAGGAAAACGTCTCTAATAGGTTTTTTTCTAGAAATTCAGTATTTACATATTCATCAGCTTTATGTAGATTATCGTACGTGATGAATTTCTGCTTTTTATGCTTCAGTGGTTTACTAACTTTAGCATCAGAACAGCAGAAGTTGGCATGCCTTTCCTTAGATTGTAGTCCTTGCCCTTCCAGTACTTCAGGATTGGGAAAAACAGAGTTTGGTAATGACACTGGACAAAAGCCCTACTTATCCTTCAGAACAGATTCCAGGTGATGCAGTTCCTTCACAGATCTCTTTGCCTTATCCAAACATGCCTGAATCCTTGGCACAAGGACTGCAGCATTGTGTTGCCACAACAGTTCAGAAACCTGAAGGCTTTCATGGGCCGCCACACGCTTAAGTCCGGATCCAAAATCCTTTCAGCAGATGCCAGCAAAGACAACAGCAGGTTGGTTATATGGTGCAGTTTTGTCTGAACAGAGCAGCAACCCAAAAGTGAAGGGACAAAACATGTTATTTTTATTTTTTTAATGATTTTTTTTTTTTTTAAGCCGAGTATTACCACACTGGCCTAAGCAGAGAAAATATAAGTGTGCCAATACTCAGAAGGATAATTCTGCAGTTATTTTATACCTAATAATTAAGTCTCCATGGTGGAAATGTTGGCGTCTGTTTAGCAGAGCATTTAGGTTGTAAAGATTTAAGAGAGTTAAGTCACAAGAGCTTTAAGTAATACGGTTAAAACCAGTATTCCTTAAAGGGACACAGTCAAGGCTTGAAGCCAAATTTCCTTCCGAACTCGCCAACAGTTTTAGGCTAGAGATTATCTTGAACACAACACCTCCTCTTATCCTTCAGACAAGGCATCCCAGACCAATTCACTTTCCATTTATACATTATGTTCAACTGCAAGGAAGAGCATCAAGAACCTGAGGTCAGCATAAAGCTGCTGAAACACCACACCTTCTTTATGTTTTCTAATGCTTTGACTCCACAGAAGCAGGCAATACGAAAGGGAACAAAATCAGGATTTTTAATTCCTTTAACACAGCTCCTACCCCATGCACCCTGTCCAGCAGTTTTAAGATTTTACAAATTTAAGTGTGGCCGGCAAAAGTAAATCCTGCAAGCAAGGCATGCAACATTTATTCATACCTCACACTGCCCCAGGTTAATTTTCTCTCAGCAGCAGGTTTGCATAAACTGAACCACCCTCAGCACGTTTCCATGCTGAGCGCACGGACTCGCCTCCCATACAGTTCTGTCCAAATCCCAACCCAACAAAAACATGAACATGCACTTGAGAGCAGTATGCCAGAGGGAACATAAACTAAGTCACAACCATAGGCTGGCAGTATTCCCTTTCTGTTTTAGGATGCCACATCCAACTATCAAAGAAGCAGCATACCTGCCACTGCTGTGCTCTGATTCCTTGCCACTTCCCACAACAGCAGAACATGAATCCAGACCATTATATGGTGCTTGGTAAATTCAACCAGATTAGTAAATTCAACCAGTCAAAAGAATTCCTCAACTGAGGATTTATCATCATCTAACTTGATCATCTAACCACAGCTGGTCTCTTGAACTCATGCTACACAAGAAGGGAAAGGCTGCTAAGACCTGTAGGTACTCAAAATTTTGGTATTTTCAAGTGTAATTATTCAATTATTCTAAGTTCATAATGGGGAAAACAACTTAAAAGGACAGTAAGAAATCTGTTTTGAAAGCCTGGTGACAGATGTCTCAGCTGTTTACGATGCACCAAGTAAATCACATTTGCATCTTTTCATGAAATTATCAACCAGAGATTTCTCATTTTAACTTTTTTTTTTTTTTTTTTAATCTGGATTAGACTTGAAGCTTTCTTCCCAGCTGAAATAGACATATAGAGATGCATGTAGTGTATTTCATAATGTATTTAGCTGAAATCTGCTCATTATAGAAGACAGCATTACTCATATAAAGACAGTTGAACAGAGAAATACAGAAGAGCTCATATGCCTGCCAGTATTCCTTCAATTCTTTCAAAATTTGCAAATAGCATTCCAGCTCAGTAACTATTAAGCAGTAGAACAACTATTTTGGATCACCACTCCAATTTTCTTCTATAAAACAATTATTAAAGTATTAAACTGTTAAATGATAGTTACCCACAGTAGCTGTGATCAAATCAAATACAACATGGACTGTCCAAAAACAATCCCTAGCCATACACAAGGGACATTTCAGAGGGAGTTAATTTCATAAAGTTGAGAGTAATTACTACCAATTGACTGAGAAGAATAAATGCAAATCAAAACTGTCATAATCAGATTCAGGAATCATTTGTTAGGTGTTTTCCAAGGGACAAAAAAGCAAGAAGGACAGCTGAATTCCATTCCACCTCAAAGAGCTATAAAGCCATGGTAAAATACAAAAAATAAACTGTATTGACACAGGTTGTGTGGCCCAAGATGTAGGAAGTTAAATGCATGGATAAACAAGAGAGTTAACCAAAAAATCTGCGTGGAAACAAAACACCAACAATGATATTGCCCTCCCAGCTCATCAGCTGACTTAACTTCTAATGGTGAAAAAGCATTAACTATCCAATAAACATTTGCCCCATGCTCAGGACGAAGCATGCACCTTGAGATCAGGTACTTTCCAGCGACAAATGAAGATAATATTAAGTATTCAATGTGCAAGTGATAAAAGTCAGAAGGCGTAGAAAACTGCAACTCATATGTCACTAATCTGTAGCCCAGTGACCTTTGTTTTAAATGTATCCAGAGAGATTAGAAAAGAGGCTCCAAAAAGAGCAGAGTATGACACCAAAGGTGACACTCAGAGCACACCTGTAGGAGGTCAGGTACTTACAGATCACCGTGCATTCTAGACAAATGTCTGTTATGTCTAGACAGTTAAAGTTCTGGAAAAAAAATAGATGCCCACTAGTCAGCACCGGCTTGGAAAGACTGATCCAAACTGTACACACAAGGGATTTTTTGAGACACACAACTTACTTAGGGTAGAAGAGTGTCTCAATAATGTGTAAAATGACATCATATGGTGGGTATCCACTTAAACAGCAACAGGCAGCCACTTGAGAGGCTGGCCATGATCAGTGGAGTTTCCTGTTCCAAATGCCTGCTGTATTTCACTCCTTCTCAACTGGGTATTTAAATAAATAGCCATTTATTTAAAAAACCAAGCAGGATACAGAAGGCAGTCAAAAGGCAAATAATAAAAGCAGAATTATGCACACCAGCCTACTCTGGTATAAGGAGGACCTAAGAGAAAAGAAAATACATCCGAAATTCTGCTAAATGCAAAGAGAGCTGATCCAAACACACAGGATATATTCCAGTGGAATAGGAATCCACATCACAGAAAGCATCTGCCAAATTTTACAGGTGACAGTATACAAGCAAAACATCACTTCATCAAAGCTCTTCACAAACATTACTAAAACAGGAACAGATAAGCAAACACCAACAATGCAAGTAAAGCAGATTTTAGTTCTCTATTTAATAATTATGAGACCAACACAACAATTTTAAAGGTAATTTTCACTACTATACAAACTTTAGAAGTAAGGTCAGAAAATAAAGGCAGCAAAGAAAAGCAAATTCAAGTGCTAAAGAGAAACCTTTTAAACTCCTGATTCCAGAAATCGTTCTATCAAACCAGAGGAAAGAACAGCAAGCTGCTTACATACACTTCCACACCAAGAAAATGCCAGGTATTAATCAGTAAACTCTACATTAAAAAAGAGACAGAATTAGTGAAGACCCTACACTCTTTCACAGCAGCTCCAAATCTCTTTGCAAGACCACACAGGGAATTACCAGAATGAAAAAGCAACAGAGAAAGAGTTATTAGTTCCTCCAGTTCAAGATTTCTTGGAAGAGCAGCAAGAACAGCTTTTACTAAGTGATTAAAATATTTTTCAAAACACCCAGTATAATTTGACCACAAGGCACAAAAAAAAGTATGCAAGAAGAAATTTCAAAGGAAATTTATAGGAAGATGATATGCCATCAGACATACACATTTCACATACATTCAAGTCAAGAATTTGAAATAAGGTCCTGGATTAAAAATGTAGTTTAATTTGCTTGGACCTTCAATGCTGCTGTGTAAGCTGCAACTAGATCTTGGACTGCTAGGAGTTTAAAATTAGGTTCTTTCAACATTTAGATTAAATGCAGCACTTCATTGCATATTAAAAGAGTATGCTAATAACAACTTTAACAAGTTAGGCCTGGCAGATCCCAGACTGAAGGACTCAGCTCAGAGTACACCATGAGAGCAAAAGGGAAGCAGATGCTATTCAAATTAAGGGAGCATCTCTGTACCTTTCATCCCACTCCAAAATACAGGGAGGTTTCAAGTAGCCCCCTAAATACCTAAAAAGTAGATTCCACACCGTTTGTTGAAACTTGCAGTAACAGTGCCCAAAGGTGAAATAGTGAGGATTTTAAACAGGCAATCAAATGATCACCTGTGCATCAAAAGCCAGCATGTTTTGCAGGTTTTACTGAAAAACAGAAAAAGCTAGAAATCTTAAAAGTTCTCTCCAATTACAGCTTTAGAAACCTCAAACTTAACTCTCAAAACAAAAATGCTCTTTTAGTAGAGAACACTTCTATCTTAGCCTTATTACCCAAATTTCTAATGCTCTCTATTTTGTTCCAATACTACAAGCTACCTAGAGTGGTAGTTTCCTGACTAAGGACAACTAGAGAAATGGAGTTCATAACAGTCACACAGCAAATTCTAAATGAATCATGTTATCTTAATATCCTACTGTTATAACCTTGTATTACTGCTAGTACTTTTAATGTCCAATTCTCTTTTTCATCACTTTGACCTACAAAAAGATGGGCAGGGTTTTCTTTTTTCAGTTCTACAACCATTTCAGAATACTGCCACAACAGAAAACTGGAGGCACTGTGTTGCCGCTGAAGATGACTAGATCACACAGACACAGCTCGAGGTGTGGTGAAAGGAAGAGAGAGTTTATTTTTCCTCCCAGGATTTATAGGTTTCTGACCACGGCCAGGGATTGGATGGTCAGGATAACACTTTCCCACTGCACTGGCCATGAGAGATGCCCATCACAAGACATGTAACAGAAAGAATGTACACATATCTATGTTTACAGTTACTGTCCTGGGAAAGTCTTTAGAGAACTATGTCAGGAAGCTCAGAAGCTGAGTTTTCAGGGCGACAGCACTGCATTCAGTCTTACAGAGAACACTGAGCTAAGTTGAGGCCATTACAACAAGGTGGGGAAAAATCCTTTAAAGAGAAGTTCCTGACACTTGACTACTTGTAGATATAGGTATTTCTAAGTATTCCACAATACTGAACATGTTTTAATTTCTGTTATCATTACCATCACCATCCATTTCCATTTTCCTTCTTTGCTTCTTTCACTTTGATGTCAACACAGTTCAATTCAGTACTGGAACTCAAACTTTGCTGGCAATACAGGGATGGACGGTTAAGTTCTCCGAGCAGTATTCCAACACTTCAGCTGTTTCGACAAAAATGTCACAAGCTCTTCTAATTCTTCAGAGCAGCCACAAGATACACATTAGGCAAACAAAAACAATATCATTCCTAACCTCCAGACGGTGTCATTTCACACAGCAGCCAACCTGAAATTCTAGAGTGCAAGAGCTCACCCAAGTCATTCTCCAACATAACTCTGGTAGCCCAGACTCACAGATACTGTGGGTAAAGCCTCAAGAGAAGAGCACATTACACTAAAGCACTATGACTTCATTGGACTAAGTTGGATCATGTGCACAGGGATGAGAGAAGAACCCCACTGCCAACATCCTTGGCATTAATAATTATCAGATAAAGCAGGTAGGTCAAGCAGTTTGGAATACAGTGGCAGCGAAGACACAGCTTAAGCTGCCAGGAAGCAGAGAGGAGAAAAACTAGAAGAGAACCATCAGTCTTGAGACAGCAAGGGCTGGGGACAAAGTAGGGTGCAATAGAAGTAAGCAAGTGAAAGGGCATGAAGTGTATGTCAGGACAGTGACAAACAGAGCCAGTGACCGGGTGATCCAGCCTTAGCAGGGTCCCCTTTGCTATGACCCCTGCAAGCTGTGCTGAGACAGCAGTTATTCCCATCCCCAAGTCAGGACACAGGAAAGATCGGGAAAATAAATTTTATCTAGTTGAGACGTGAGGTAAAATCAACAGTTACAAGAGAAAGCCAAAAAAGTTAATAATGCAAGACTGATGTGAAAAACTAGACTGCTTCCCTGGGATTAGTTTGATTTAATATGTGCTATTTTCTCAAATACAACACTAAATGCAAACTAATAAAGCAAACTATGCCAAGAGAAGATTATCAGACATAATCCAGACACAGCTGCTCTGAACAGGAATGTATGCAACCTCTCTTGCACTTAAGCAGTGGAATCAAAATACGAAGAAGTCTCCTAAAAGCCTCAATCATGTAATATTCAGGATTTTTTTTCTCCTTCACTTCACTTACACTCATTGCATATTTTTCTGCTTCAAAAGCAGATTTCAAAATTTACTCCTGCAACAGCCCATTACCACTGGCTTATTTCACATGTCCCCTGAACAGTTGCAGACAAGCCCAGACGCACAATTCCTCTGAGCTTAGATTTTCTGTCAGGTGCTTCCTATTTCTATGGCAGATATAGCTCAATAATCCTGGAAAAAAATAAAACAAAGAAAACAAAATACACCAAAGAAACAAACAAAAAATGCTACATAACAAAATGATGACAAATAAAACAAATAACAAATCAAAACAAATAAAGGGGAAAAAAGAAAAAAAAACACACAGAGAAAATTATTTGCCCTCCGAGAAGCTAAAAAAAAAATGTAGCACTCAACATGACATCAAGAAGCCATATATGCTAGCTGGTCTTTCAGGAACAAAGGCAGCACTCAGACATGTTTGGTCACAAACACTGAGCACTGTTTTAGATTAGCAATTCATTAAAATACTATTAATGTGCATAATTCAAGGGGGGTGCAAAATAAATCAATAAATTAAAGCACTATCCTTCTCACAGCCAGGCTTCTTAGGACACTGACATTTAGGGCTTTTTCTACATTTTCCTTTATCTGTAAAACTGCAATCCAGATGCTATTAACAGTGTCCCAATCACCTGCATTTATTCCATGAGGGCTTTTATTGTCTTTCTTTGTTAGTCTCAGCTCTACACCATCCAACCCCACACTACTATGTAGTCTTATATGTGTACCATTTTGAATAGAAAAAAAAACAGTTTTTTCAACTTTCTTACTAACAACTAACTGCTGTCTCAAGAACATTTCAGTGAAAACATAAAAGAACGAAGAAAAGTGGCATTTGTTTGGCTTTTTTTTAAAGTGACAATAAAGCCGCCTTCTCCTTGCCTCAGTTGTTTTATCTCAGCTCCTGGTATTTGTTTTGTTTTTCAGGCTGCTCTACCTCAACATACTTCCATTTCATGTTAGATGGTTGCTACTCATCAGCTGATCTCATCAGCTCATCCTTTCAGTCATGCCTATTTCAGAAAACATGTTTCTTGATGTTTAGTAAATTGACTACATTCTGCAATCTTACAATAAAGTTGCTCAGTATCATCTATTTAAATGAATGCTGGTGTCTTCTACTGTCTTCACACAGCAGATGGAAATGGAAGATAAAATTTTCACAGTAATTCTTCACACACAGCCACCAGCCACCTCAAGTTTCTTCTTTAGCTCTTCACACAACCAAAGAATAAATCAAACAAAAGTCCATCACTCCAGGCTCCTGAAATGCTTTTGTCCCAAAAACTCTACAGATCAAGAATAAGCACCTTTAAAAGAGAAGACACTTTCAGCAACTCAATCATTCAGTTCATGTTCTTTCACTATTACTCATGAACGGTGTGTAAATACATTTTTAAGACAATCAGCCTCAAGTGTATCAAACCCACGTTTATTTAAAGGTCACTGAAAACATTCTGAGGATGAACCATCAAAAAGAATAAAAAAAACCACCTGTAACACATATAAGCATCCTTCAGTTAATAAGACCCAGCTTCAATGAAGAGATTTTGGCAAAACCCTCAAAATGGGCTAGACAGGTCTGCGCTTCACAGTCTACAAAGAAGTGTACTAAAAGCATATTTAAGATAAACTTTGCACTTGTGCACCTCTCCTAAGCCCTTTAACACGTGTTTAATAAAAGGCTGGAACTTAATTCACAAAACCACTCCCCAAAAAAAGTGTTCTCCCCAAAATAACACATCTCAAGATGCTCTAGCTGGACATCTTACACCATCACCGACACAGGGATTTTCACTCAAAAGGGTGACGAACAGCTGGATAAGGAGCTGTTACCAATAACCCCGTGTGTGTGTGTGTGTGTGTGTGTGAAAGAAGAGCTGAACTGCCAGCAGTACCAGTTTTTTTATCATTCCTGGCAAAGAAGCTGAGAACATTAAAACTACACTTTTAAGCCGCAGGGCACGGCTGCGCTCGGGGACGCCCTGTGACCACGGCGCTCAGTGCAGGGAGACACGTCCCAGTAGCGTGAGCCCTGGCAGATGGCTTCCCCCCAGGGATTTCTTTATCGTTATTTTTTAGCACAAGGCAGCAAGAAATAGGAAACTGGAGACAGCAATATAATCCATTGCACAGGGAAAGAGCCGGCTTCCCGCAACCTGTTCAGCAAGGGGACGAGGCTCAATAGCAGGATGAGGAGGTAATTAGGAATGTATGTGAAATAACAATGCATGCTCTAAGGCAAGTATAGGGAAGGAGTGACAGCAGCCTGCTTCCTGCTCGCGCCGTTCACTGGGCGATTCAACTCGTGTCCGAGCCAACTCCCAAAGTCAGCCGTGGCTCCTCACTGCTCCCGGGGCTCCGGACCTCCCCGGCCGGGACTGCCGCTCCTGGACCCACACCTGCTCCCTCGCCATGCGGCTCCTCCCGCCCAGGGGTGCAGGTGGCGGCCCGGGCCGCGGCCGCCAGCGGTTCAGCCGGGAGGCACCGGCACGCCCGTTCCCCCCACTTCACCCAGGACAAAGCCAAACCCTACCCAGGCGTGTCCCCCCGCTCCGCCGCCGCCGCCCCGCTCACCTCGCACGCAGAGCAGCGACATGGCGGCCCCGGCAGCCGCCCCCGGCTCTCCTCATGCCGCCCCGCGGACACCGGGCGGCGGCGGCGCCTCAGCCGGGGCGGGGCCGTCCCGCCGGGGCAGGGCCGAGTGACGACGGACGCGTCAGGGGGAGCCGGCGGGCTGCGCTCGGGCACGGGGCTTTGCTGTTTAGCCTCTCTTCTTTCCAGGCTTTTGTCTCACTCAGGTGAGTGGTAAAGTGCTCACACGAAAGGTGAGGGAACTTGATGGAAGAGGAACGCCCTGGAAGTGTGTTCGCTGGAGGGCTTCACACCTGTCCTGTGTTCGGACCGGTTCTGATGTGCTAACGTAAGAATTATGGTGAACGTGTTGAGTTGAGAGGGACCCTTAGGGATCACCGAGTCCAGCTCTTCGCCCTGCACAGCTCAACCCAGAAATCCCACCATGTCCCTGAGAGCATTCTAAAGACGCCTTTTGAAATCTGTCAGGCTTGGTGCTGTGACCACTTCACTGGAGAGCCTGTTCCAGTGCTTCACTCTTCTGGGTGAAGCACTTAATCCCAAAATCCAACTGATACCTCTCCTGACACAACTCAGATCCTGTCACTGGTCACCGGAGAGAAGAGATCAGTGCCTGCCCTTCTGCTTCCCCTCCTGAGGAAAACTGTAAGGTCTTCTCTCAGCTTCCTCCAGGATAAACAAGCCAAGTGACCTCAGCCACTCCTCATATGGCTTCCCCTCAAGGCCCTTCCCCATCTCCACTGCTGATGAAGGAGCTCAACTGATGATGAAGAATCTCGACTGACACACAGCAACAACCATCTGTATCCCCCCACGTGGAAAAAGCCATAAGCAAACACTTAGGAAAAAGCAGGACAAGCAGATGTAATTACTGTGTCCTAAAGCTCTCCCTCAGTCCCCTTCCAGCTACAATGGCCAGCCAGCTCTGAGGGTTTCCAGAACCTGATATGTTTGTGTGGTTGGTAATATCCAGTCCATCTCTCTTATCTAGTCTGTCTCTTATCTAGTCTATATCTGCTTATCTAGTCTGTCTCAGACTCCTCCAAAACTTGCATCCTCTTCTGACTGAGCAGCTCACAGGCCAGCTGCCTGTTGCAGAAAAGATTCCTGAGGTGGTTTCCCTTGAGCCCAGTTCTAGCAGTTTTCTCTGATTGCCTCTAATGCTTTTAGTGCTGCTTCATCCTAAACTATAAATAGCCATAACACTGCAGAATGTGCTTCTAGTTCAAAACAAAAGATCCAGTAAATAATTTCTGAAATTGAAGCTCAATAGCAAAATGTCATATGATGTGATTGCTATGCCATTAATATTTAGAACAACTCCAAAGTCTGCACAGAGTGTGAAGGACAAGACTCCTAATTGGGTTTCAAAAACAAACCAACCTTCCCAAAGTTGACACCTAGACAAGGGAGATTTGATTTCTGCACAGCAGATTTTTCTGCCTTTATGTTTGCTGCCCAGAAGTGCATCAGTGAAGGGAATGTGTTAAAAACATACATATCTCTGAGACACCAAGAAGAATCACTTGTAAGGATAAACCATGGTATTCCTGCAAACAATCAACCAGACTGTGTGCTAGGGGTGTTACCAAAGGCAGACTCAAGGGACTGGGAACACTTCCACTTAGCAGTGTGAATGGCAACTGTCAGTGCAAGGAGCTGCAAGTGCCAGCACTGAGGCAGTCAGGGAAGAAATCTCCTCTTCTTGCCCCTGAAGTGGCTTCAGTGCTGCTGAAATGCTGCTAGACTCCTCAAAAGCTCTGATTTGCTTCTCTATGTGTTCATCACATGTAGTAGCAGCGGCAGACTCTAAAAGCTCGGGCACATCAGACTCTGCATTTTGGCAGTACATCATCCAAGCCTGCCCCACCCGTGAGCTGGGCACCTCACTGACTTTCCAGTTAACTTGAAGGGAAATTAGTGTTTCTCTCTGTAAAGTCCATTATTACTTGTCTCCTATGTGTCTCAGGGTAGAGTACCAGATCCCTGGCCTTTCCAGATCTCTGTTGCTTTACATTTTCTCAGAGCCTCAGAGCTTTTCATCAGCAAAAGGTGAGCTCAAGGGTCCCTGAGCTGTCCTGATGCTTTTCCTTTCCTGTCTTCTTTGCAGCCTTGTTGCAGACAAAGTCCTCTGAGAACTGTGCATAAGCTAATTTCTGCCACAACCACACAATCTCATCAACCGCTCTCCTCCCTTTACTGGGCCCCATTGCTCTGCCTGTCCTAATTTAAAAATTAAAACATTCAAGGCCATAATTGTCACAGACTGCGTCACATGGCACCTGGTACAGCAAGTCCCTCTCTTGCCCACAGCTTGTAAATGCTACCAGAATAGGGAAATTATCTCATCAAGGGCAGATGATGTCATATGCATTTTAAAATCAGAGTAATGTGCTACTAGCAAGCGTAGCAATTAAGTAAGTGTCTTGTAGCTAGGATGAGATCTCTTACCACCAACAGTAACAGTGAATGCTGGGATTATCACAGATGTTATGGTTTCCCTGTAGTTCTGAGGTCTAATTAGATGCATATGTTTTACAAGGCTTTGTCTAATCAAAATAAATCATTTGTACTTGTGTGTCTGTCCATCCCACCTATTCTTTCCATCTCAGATAGGCTGGAAGAAGGATGAAGTCATTCCTGCCAAACTTTTGCAAGGTAGAGTTATCTTCTCCTAAATTATGCTTGCTCTTTGAAATCAACTTCCTTATGTTTTCCCAGATTAAATGGATGGATTATATGGATCTTGCTCTGTTATTGTTTCTAGTTCTTCCTCTGGACATTGTTGTCATAAATACAAAAAATAGCTTAGTGATAGAAAAGCTGCAGTAGAATCGGGTTGGGGGGGGGGAACCCAAGTTCTGTGCTGTTCTCAAGCTAATAAACATGACTGATTTTTCCAAGTTTGTTCCTAAAAATCCACAAAAGGGAGTGCCAAGTCCACAAATGCTTAACTAGAAGCAAAGCCCTAAAACCTGTTGCAACAGATCAGATCTAAATTGTGCAGCTGACAGTGTGCTCTGGTAGCACAGGCAGCACACTCCATCAGCAGGTTTTTTTATTGGAGAGGTCTGCTGAATTAAGGAGGAAAAACGCAGTGCAGTAAGCACACTACAGTAAGTTCCATACACACTGAGATTATCTGCCTTCCTGAACAAAAGGTACTCTGCAAAATAAAAACAGAGGCATCACCGTCAACTCCAAAGTGACATCTGATTTTTTCACTCCCTGCAGAGCAAGAGTTAATTTTCTCTGGCTACTCAGACCTCAGCCATTGGTCTCAGCTCACCTGCTGTTGAATGGGAAAGTAATAAATGGGTGATACTCCAGTCACTGCAGCTTGCCAGCTGTTTTATACCTGTCTGTTTGCTGTAGTTTCCCTGTTCAGAGAGCAATATTATAGTTATATTTGCAGTCTACATACACTGTGTTTGTTTCTTCTCTTGTTCTGCATTTTTTGAGTTTTGTGTTTATGGCTAGAGAATGGGTCAAGCTGAAAGTTAGTGTGTAGCAAACCCACATGGGCTTTATTTTAAATGAAAGGGTTTAGATCTGTTAAACCATTTTTACTGTTACGCAACTGACAAAAAAAAAATCATCTCAGACCTGGTTTTTGGAGCTAAGCTCTAAAGATAAGGAAAAAAGCTTTTAATTTACCCTATGACATTTGGCAGGAATTCAGTGCTGAATATAGACTAAGCAGTTGATTGATATTCTGATATTGGGAGGCAGAGCTCAGATTTATTTGGCTGTAAAATAATAGGCTGCTGAAACAGCTTTCATTGGTATTTCTGATCAATTTCCTTATTAATAAAATGTAATATTTGCACAATCACTAGATCTCTTTCACAACCCTGTGTGGTGCTTTACCTGTGTGCAGGGCATATTTGAATAACATCTTGAAATGCACCCATTCTCTGGAATGGATTGCAACTTAAAGTCAGGGCACTAGCTAAAAATCACCACAGACATGTACAGGGAAACAGCCTGCCACCCTCTCAATTAAACATGAACTATAATGTTGCTTTTAAAACTCAAAGATGTTCAAAAAAATTTAATGGATAGGACTTCCCCACCTGTAGAACAGCAAGGTGGACAGGGCAGCAGCCCTACCAAACAAGCAGAAAACTTTGGGCTGCAGCTTGGAGCATCTTCTTTCCAGTGTCCCAGTCTTGTCCTTTCCTAAGGATTGATAACATCTGGTAGTGACAGTGGTCTGGCAATTTGAGGCATTAATCAGTGGCTTAATTTTAATTGCCTCTTGAAGCAGAGCCCCTCCAACTCTCCTGTCCACCCACAATTGTGCCACTGCAATCCCTGTACTGAGCCTTTCCTTTTGGCATGCTGAGGAACTCTCCAGCTATTTAGCTTTCCTCCCTGTGCAGCATGACCACTTGGGTTGGCTTCAGCTTTTGTGCCTTAATTCTCCACCCACAAAATTGAGATAGTGATAATTCTTTAAGGAAGAATGTATTAAAGAGTGTCCTGATCATAAATACATTAGGGATGATGAGATGCATGGACACTGTCACCACATAACCATTTAAAACAGCACAAAGTGATCTGCCATCTTTTAGATTAAAAATGTGTGTTCAAAAGGCTAGAGAAGCAAGAGGGATCCTTTCATCTGAGGGAAAAACCCTCTACATGTGAGCAGCTTCCATGGGAACTGATCTTATAATTACAGCTGCTCTGCAGAAAAGTCTTTCAACTGCTTATGACAAAGTTGATAGAACTGAACGCATTTCTCATACAATTATTCCAAGCATCCCAAACATGGTATTGCTTGTTCATGTTGAGGCAGTTTGTCCTTGAGCAACACAGTAGGATTATGCTGCAGACCACACCCAGAGCTACAAACATGCAGTGTGGGTCTTTGTCTGTCCAAGCAGTGAGCAGCAAAGGCAGCAAACCAGGGTCTTTATGAAGCAGAGACCCCAAAACGGATAATTCCTTGGGATCTAGGACATGCTAGGACTAGCATGCTAGGACTGATGCTGTCAGCCAGTGATCCCTCACCTCGATAGGATGCACAGTGGCACAATTGCTGCTCTCCCAAAAGCAGGTATCACAGAATCAAGAAATCAATTCAGTTGGAAAAGACCTTTGAGATCATCAAGTCCAGCCTTACACATGTCAACCAAACCATGACACAAAGGGTTATACCCAGTCTTTCCTTTAACAACTCCAAGAACTCCACCACCTCCCTGGGGAGCCCATTACAGAGTTTGATCTCCTTTTCTGTGAAGAAATTCCTCCAAGTGTCCAACCTAAACCTCTCCTCAAAGAGTTTGGGACTATGTCTTCCCATGGTGTCCTTGGTTGTATGGAGAAGAGACTGTCCCCCACCTGGCTACACCCTCCTTTCAGGTCACTGTCAGAGCAATATCACTCTTAACAGAGAGATAATGTCCCTGTGAGCTTCCTTTTCTCTAGGCTAAACACTCCCAGGTCCCTCATCCACTCCTCAAGCTCTAGACCCTTTCCCTGCTCCAGCTGGATTCACTCCAGCTCCTCAATGTTACTCCTGAATTGAGGGGCCCAGAACTGGACACAGGTGTGGTCTCACCAGTGCCAAATACAGAGGCATAATCACTTCCCTGATCCTAGTGAGCACACTATTTCTGTCCTAGCATATCCACAAGATGAAGCATGCTCAGGTGCCTTGAAAGCCTCTGCCTTAGGCTGAAAAGATCATTCTGATCAGCAGAAATACTGTACTTTGAGCAATATTTATTCTTGGCTGCGTTTAGCTTAATTATCCCCTCCTCAACACGTATGTGCTGTCTGATAGTGATATGGGACACAGGAGGAGATCCCTGGGATCAAAACCCCTGTTCCTGCACTCACACTGCCCCAGTACTCTCTCCTATACAAACAGTTTGGGTATTTGCTACGGCACTTTACAGTAACTGTTCAAACATCCCAACATACTCATGTTTCTCATTCTGCCAGCTTCACCTTCCAGTTAAAATAGTGTTTCTGTCTTTCTAACATTTAGACATCAGACAGCAAATCCATCTTCTAATTTTGCTTTTCCAGATTTAAAAAATAAGATTTTTTTTTTTCTTTTTTTCCCAAGAAGTCTAGAGATCCCTATTTCTAACAGTATTATTTGTGTTTTGCACCTTTTCAGTTTGAGTTAGCACTTCTCAAGTGTAAGTGGCATGTATTGTGCATGGCTGGTCACATCAGGATAAAACCAGTATTGCCTGGTCTTGGTGCTACAGATCAGCTGTACAGATCTATGGAGTCCTGTCAGATGGTCACCTTCTGATTCTACAGGAACAGGTGACACCATTCTGCTGTTCCATATTCCTCTTTGACTGGATTCATGTCTAAATTGAGCCATGGCTTTCTTCCTAAAAGGGAGTCAATAAATACTTTATTTTAAGTAAATCAGAAAATTTACCTTTCCAAGAGGAGCCACTTGTAACTTGGCAAGGTGCAAAATCCCCTTACCCCACCTAGGCTTGTTTCCTGCTATACAGGTGTGTCTTCAGTTATTGTTCTGTTCACATTAGCAGATATTTGAGCAGTACAGAAGATTATTCTTCAACAGAGGAGCCTGGAGGAATAACTTTTCTCTTACTTTTGTAGTTTTTATTCTTTGAAGATGAACATTTGTCAGACATTAAAGAGGAGCTATTTGTCAAAGTTGAAATTGTTGGCAAACACAGCAGAAGCAGTTGGCTCTGAGGAACAAGCACCATGAGAATACAAAGGGTTCTTCTGCCTGCTTAACTGGTACTGCCATCCCAACAGCACAGTCAAAAGCCACTGAGTCAGTTAACATCTAGGAAAGAGTATCACAGGCAAAAAAAGTTACCCCCTCGGGAATATTTGGTATCTTTCACTTTGATGTGGGGCAGCTGACGTAGTTTCTCCTCTCTGGCGTGATTTTTTTATCGTAGTGTACCTGCTACCTGAGAGCAGCAGGGGCAGAAAAGGGGTTTCTACTTTAAAACAAAAAATGCCTTGGTAGGACGGGAGGGTCTTTAACTGTATTTATGTATAGCATATTTTTTGTCAGGATTTTTATAGTGCTCTTATAAAATTACTCTCTGGAGGAATAAAGTACATAGCAGGGAAAGGCCAACCCCACACAGTTCAGGAGAGCCACCAGCTCTCTAGAAGAGGCCAAGTGACCGATACTTCCTATGCAAACAGGCTGTTTAACCTACCAGCTAAACTTTTCCATAATGCTGGAGTTAAAGCAGTGTGCATGTGTGCCATGCCCTCCTGCTACCTGAGGAAAAGGGGAAAGCAGGCAGGCAAGCTGGCTCTCCCTCCTCCAAGCTTCTGGAGCTGCAATAATGGAGTAAAAGCCCTGTTTTGACAATTTTCACCACTAACCTCCTCAAAGGGTTTGCAGAAAACAAGAATTTTGGAGTTCTGTTCTCCTCAGTTCACCAGGAGTCTCTCTAGTTCATATTTTCACTTCTCTTTTTGTCTGTGTTTCCAAAGGATTCAGAAAAATCCTTTTCAAAAAATTTTAAATACAAGAGAAGCTTATCCATTTCATTAAATGCCCGTGCAATGTCTAGCACTGAGCTGCTGATTGCTGCAGTGTAAGACAAGCAATAACAAGAAATATCTCACTGTCCATATTGTAATTTGTTTCCCATAACGCCCTCAAAGTTCCTTTTTTAAACAACAAAAAATAAAAATTAAGGACTCTTCAGATTTTACATACCTGTGTGCACAATACAGTGTGCCTAGCAGCTGTGGGGCACAGTTCCCTCAATAACAGAGCAAACTGCAGGTGAAGATAAGTTACAAAACAGGCAGCATTACACCCTGAAAGTTGTTTTATGGACCATACCTTTATTACCATGTTTCTGAATTTCACCTTCTATCTTTGATGGTAGGTCTAAGAGGGTGAGTCTTGACAAAGTAACTGAAATAGAGGATCTTCTTGAAATCTTCACTTCAGAAACACCATGAACAGGATGGGTATAATTTGGGGACTGTTTTGCATCTTTGAATGAAATAAGTTGATAAAATGCAAATACAAAAGCAAAATTCAAAACTGTAGCTAATAGTCCCAAATTTCTTGTGTTTCTTGGGCTGGATATTACCATTTATGCTGCAATTAGAATAGACATCAGCCATTAATTCTTTGAGCCGCTTCTAAGAGTTGAGGATAAAGAAAAATAAAATGCAATTTAAAAAAAAAACCACAAATGAGGAATGTACTGCCCTTACTGACTTTCTTTTCTATCATAAAACAACAAACAAGGTCAATAAGCCTTTGCTCCACACTCATGGAAATCCAGCCCAGCTGGTTACATAAAGTTGCTCAGGAAAAATCAGCAAAGGTTGGAGGGAAACAGCCTGGGACAGATAGGGTGTTTAAACATTGGCACTGTGATAAGTGGTCTGCAAGGATTCCTTGCCTTGGCAGGAAGCTGTGAAAGCTGAAGGGTGAGCAGTCCCTAGTCACTGGATTATAAATGGATTGATGGTGCAGCCCTGAGCCTCACTGCAATGCCTCTGCAACACACCATGGCTCCTGAGCCATTCCTCAGCAAACCTGTTAGACTTGTCCCGCTCTGAACCCTAACAAAGGGAAGGAGCAGGGACCACTGACACCCTCAACTCACATCTCCACTCTGAAAAGCACCTGCTTGATTCCAGGGCTTTTACCTACCAGCTTCTCTTCTTCCTCATCTCTTCCCATCTGCCTGAGAAAGGCTCAGCTGAAGCTTCTCTCAGAGCCTACTATCAGAGCATGGATGCAACAAATGCCTTTAACTGGCTTGAGTTTGTCAGGTCTTGCCTTGTGCAAGAAACTAGTGATTGTCACTGAGGAAAGGGATGCACACAAAAGTAGAACAATCCTGTAGGAAAGGGCAGCAACACAGTAATGCCATTAAGATAAGGTCAAGTGCCGCAGTGGAAGGCAGAGTGGTGTAGGAGGGATTGGAGAGCAGCTCAGGTCTAGCCTCCTATCAGCTATGGGAAACAAACTTTCCCAGTCTGCTGAGATGCCATTCCCTCTTCCCAACTGCAAAGTTTCTCAAACCTGGGCACTGAAGCCACACAGTCTGTAGTGACATCCATCAATATAATTTGATAGGGTCATGACAAGGTTACCCAGCAAAAGGTTAAGCCAGGGTCCAGCTTGATCTTCACTGAAGAGTCATCTTCATTGCTTCATCTGAAACAAAAGCTGGCCCTGCCAGTTAATTGCTGGGGTGCCTAAGAGCTGCTGGAAGGCAGAGGTGGCTGTCTAATTTCTATAAGTATGACGCTGTGAAGAGGTAACCTACCTGCAATATCATTTGTTTAGCCCAGAGTAGTTTTTTGGCAGTACCAGGCATGCTTTCTGCCCCGCTACAATTTCTGCTAAGTGTACAGAGCCAAGATCCCAAGTATGTGCACTCACCAGAGACCCTAAAACCCTTTCCTTGGGGTACTGCTCTTAGTCTCAGCATCCTGGCCAAATTCCAGATGAGTAATTACATTGTGATTAGGTAACCATTTGCATATGCCATTACTTTTCCCTAGGGAGCCTGTCTCTAAATTATTTGATGGTTTTAGGATTTCTAGTCATTATCAAGGCTGTTTCCATTGCCATTGGGAGACTAAATGCTGCCAGAGCTTGCAGAATCAGCACAGGCTGTGGAATGAAGAGAGCAGCCCTGCCCAGTAGGACCTGGGGGTGCTGCTGGGTGAGAGGCTGGCCATGGCACTCACAGCCCAGAGAGCCAAACGTGTCCTGGGCTGCTTCCAGAGCCCCGTGGGCAGCAGGGGAGGGAGGGGATTCTGCCCCTCTGCTCTGCTCTGCTGAGACCCAGCTGGAGCATTCAGAGCACAGGAGGGACAGGGACCTGCTGGAGCCAGCACAGAGGAGGCCACCAAGATGATCAGAGGGATGGAGCAGCTCTGCTGTGAGGACAGGTTGAGGGAGATGGGACTGTTCAGCCTGGAAAAGAGGAGGCTTAGGGGTGACCTTACTGAGGCCTTCAAGTACCTTATGGGAGCCAACAGGAACAATCGAGGGGTATTTTTTACAAGGGCATGCAGTGACAGGACAAAGGGGAATGGCTTCAAACTGAAAGATTAGATATTAGAAAGAAATTATTTACTGTGAGGCTGGTGAGGCCCTGGCACACATTTCTGAGGGAAATTATGGATGTCCCATCCCTGGAAGTGTTCAAGGCCAGGTTGGATGGAGCTCTGAGCAACTTGGTCTAGTGGAAGTGTCCCTGCCCACAGCAGTAAGGTTGTCTGGATTCTGTGGTTCTGTGAATGGCTTCACTTTACATGACTTTCCTTTAGGATGGTATTGCCTGTGTGGCCTGTGGCAGTGGGAGTCTTCCTGTCATCTCTCCACTGGGGAGATGCTGATTGGAGCCTGCTCATAAAGCCTAGGTAAGCAGCAAGACCCCCAACCAGAAGAAACACAGTGTCATTGTCATGCTTAGTGGGTAGGAAAGAAACAGATTGGCAGAGTCATTTACATGTGCTAGGGATAATTTCGTGGTTTCCAGACAGAAATTCTTAATGGCACTCATTATAAGTAGTTTGCTTCCAGATGCTGTTTGCTTTCATTTTCAGAGCTACATGCATTAACAAAGAACATTCTGCTTGGAAAAATGGTGACTTGCAACTACACAAATCTAAGAAAAGTCAGCATCCAAAATGCAGGAAATTTTAGCCAGATACCATAATATTTGCCTCCCTTTTTATCCTTAATTGACAGCCAATTATCTACCATGGAATATTTGTTTAATGCAAAAATGCTGATATCTCACAAAGATGTCAGGTAAAGCAATTTTTGCTTCTATCATAGGATTTGTATACTTTGTCTGCCTCGTCCCATACCCAGCAGCTCCTGTCTGGTCTGCAGCTCTCATCCAGCCAGCTATCACCTCCTGTTCCCATATGGTTACACTGGTGCTGTATTCTGCATCCAGAAGCTCCTTAAAGCCAAGCCTTGGCTGACACATTCACAGGAGAAAACCCAGTTCCTCAGGCTGATGGCAGCAGGCAGTATCCATCACAAGCCTGACTGCAAAAAAAGTCTGTATTCTGGAACTAGGTACCCTACAGAGACAAAACAGATGTAGAAGAAAAGCATCCCTATCTATGTACACCTTCCCATAAGGCAGACAAGTTTCTCTAGAGGTCTCCCATCAAACTACCGAGCAGCCCTAGCTCTGCTTTGTTGTGCAAAGATCCATGCTGGCAGAGTGAGTTTTCACAGACCAAAATACAACTGCAGGGTATTATCAAGCCAACCCCATAGGCACTAAGTTTTAGTACTAATTACATGTAAATGTGGGGATGGTGAAGCTGGCATCCCTGCCATATCTCATCTTTCTGTAAGGAAGGGAAGAGCTTTTTGTGCTTTCCGTGTGTGTTGGGCCATCAGGCAAACCAGGAGGCACTCCCAACAGCAAGGAAAGGGGGACTGATACACTCCAAAGTCTTGGCCAAAAGCCAAGGAAGCAGCACAGCTGGGAGCTGGCAACTCTCTCACAGAATCAAACAAAGACAAAGGGCTTCCCCTCTGCACACAGGGGTTTCTCAAAACACATCATTGCACCTTATTCCAATGCCATCAGCTTTGGATACTCTCAGCCTCATAATTCCTACATTTTTGTGTGCTTATACCACCACTCAGGCAGCTTTTGCTGTTTGGCAAGTGGGGGATATGTCAGTGCCTTGGCCCTGGAGCAAAAGCGGGAGAGATGCCTTTATCCTGACACTGTGTTTGTGCAAAACTGTACAATTCTGGATCCTCTCAGGCATATGGCTTGGGGTGTCCTGTGCAGGGCTAAGTGTTGGACAATGATCCTTATGGGTCCCTTTTAACTCAGCATATTCTGCAATTCTTTGATTTTGTGAACTGCTCTGTTCCTTGGCAAAGGTCTGAAGAACATTTGCTGGCCCTGTCTTTGTCCTGCTGCAGTCTTGCTGCAGTCTTACAGGGTGCTTTGTCCTCTCTGATTTGTCACCTCTGGGTCATTGACCACACTTTTCTTCTGGAGACCCTGTTTTCCTTCAGATTCTGTTTTGTGTATTCATTGCTTGTTCCCTCTGTGTCCTTTGGAGTAAGAAGGAGAAATCCCTAGGCTTCTGTGAGATTCCTTCTGGGTCAGGATTTAGCTTTGCAAATGCAGGTGTCTGCAGTCTGGGTGTCTGAGCTCTTTCCATTGTGTCTGTGCACACACATTTTGGCAACAGTTCTCTTCACCCTGAAAAGAGTATCCAAACTAGGTTAGGTGCCCTGAAAATACCTCTTTTTCTCTACTGACTGTTAGGGAAGCTCAGGGACCTTAGCTCAGAGGAAGGCAAATGTCAGATGAGATGAATCTAATACTTTACTTACCTCTGAATATGGGCACCACCTCATACAGCATCATGCTCACAGATTCCTTTTTGTCCCAGACTAAGATTTCTTTGTCCAAAACAAACCTTGATGTCCTACAATTTTCTCTTCATAGATGCATCATATGGCCTCAAGTTCAACTCAGCTAGAGCAGAGGTTTTTATATTCATGAAGTCTTTCCATGGTGGAGTGCAGAATTATTAATCTGCCAGTGTTGCAGTGTTTCAGGCCATAACCAATACTTCAAACTTCAACTTCCAACCATGTCCTTCTGACCAAGATCTTGTGGAGCCTTCCTGCAGAACACCATTACTCTTTCCCCCTTCCCTAACATGAACGAGTCTGTTCAAAATTCCCATCTGAGCTATTCTGAACTCCATGGCAAAGGATCTTTTCCCTGCCAAATGTTGGACCCATCTGGCTGACACAGTCCTAAAGAGAAATTACATGAACTTCCTGTGTTTTTCATCCAGCTCTCCCAGTTCTCCACTGCCTGCCTGTCATCTTTGAGGTTCTCAGCATCCCTCCACACTCCTCTTGCATCACACCTAAAATGTAACCTGACTGGTTAGCTCAGCTACCAGGCACAGATCCATGTGGCATTGGCTGACACTTTTCTCAATGCCCCCTGGCGTTGCCTCTACCTGCTGCTGTGTTTCAGATCACAACCTCTCAAAACCATTTGTCCTTTCATTGTGAGCTGGAACAGCTGCTGAGGCACAGCCCCCCTGGAGCAGGCTGTTGCTGCAATAGCTCAGAGCATGAGGACTCTTTGTCTGATTAAATCTGAATGGGGATTAGTAGCAGAGGAGGAAAGGGCTGTAACTTTAATGCATGAACATTATCCTCTTTCCTTCCCTCTCCCATTCAGCATCAAAGGGGATGCGAGGCAACTGAGCAACATTTTTATGGGAGCTACGTGAACCCCTCTGCTCCCCTATGGGTTTACTCCAGCTGCAGTGGGCAGAGATAAAAAAAAGGCAGGCCTGTCAGGGCAAGGAGCCAGCTCCTGTAAACAGTTTGTCCCCCGTGGAGCATGTTTAGAGAGCACAGCCTGCGGATGGGTACCTCAAAAGTAGCTAAGTGCCTCCCACGCCGGTGCAGCCACTGTACCTGGAACAAGAGAGCTGTGATCACCTCCTCCCTCGCCCTTGGGCATTCACACTGGAAAGAATTCACACTGATGAGAACTACATGTATGTGCCTTTAGACACCCAGAGCCTGAAGACAGTGAACAAAGGACTCACTTAATGGCATAAGGTGACCTGATCTGTCACTTGAGTGATTATCATCCTATGGTTACCAGTGACAATACCCAAAGGAATAGCCTTAAATTGTGTTGGGAGAGACTTAGGTTGGATATTAGGAAAAGGTTCTTCACACACAGGTCACCAGAACAGTCTCCTCAGGGAAGTGGTCACAGCACCAAGCCTGTCTGAGTTCAAGAAGCATTTGGACAATGCTCCCAGGAACATGGTGTGACTCTTAGGGGTATCCTGTGCAGGGCCAAGAGCTGGACTTGATTCTTGTGGGTCCTTGTGGTTCCAAACGCAGCTTATTCTGTGATTCTGTGTTTTATCATCACTACATCATATATAGGGTGTATTATTTTTTTCTCTCTGAAATAAAATCAAACCAGCTCTGCTAGCAGAGATTTTTCATTTCTGGCATTTTACTTTTCCAGATCTAAGTGTGAAAGGTAGGTCCTCCAGTCTGGTAATTTCTTCAGAGAGCCCAAAAACACTTCCCAAGCATTGCTGTCACTGCCAGCATGGGTGCAGCATCCTCCAACAGTACTGCAAAGCCTATGGGTGTGAGGTCTTTAGTCAGCCCCTGGGCCCCTCCAGCATAGTGCCAGGGATCTGCACCCTGGCAGCTGCTCCTGGGATAGGGGCAGCCGTGGTGCTTGGAGCCAGGGGCCACGGCTCCTGCCTCCCCTGTGGCCATGACCTCGTTTCTTGTGCACCCGCCCGCACTGATCCAGTGAGACTCATCCAAGAGCCCCACGCAGGCAGCTGGCAGGGATTTTTGCATCGTTTAATTCTCAATCCTCCCAAGAGCCTGGTGAGGGATTGAGTGTGTTCACTGAAATAAAGGACAGGCATGAGAGGCAGAGCCAGGCACTGGGAGCTGAAAAGATCCAGTTTGAGGGCAGTCTGTTCCCAAATGTCTCTTTGGGTGACAAAAGCTAAGGCATAAATAACAGCCAGTGTATACACTTCTCTGTCCAGCAAACCAGCTGGAGCCAGCAGCTCCCATCCTGCCTACATGCAGCACACTGACACCTTAGGGAGGGTCCCAGCCCAGTGTAGCAGAGGTGACAGGCCACAAACAGCTGTGATTTGGGGCAGGGATGTTTGTCCTCTCTGCTATGTGCTGCCCCCCGAGTGCAGCGATGCCCAGGCTATGATGCTGGGTGTGTTTGCACATCTGAGCACACTGAGCAGCTGTCTGCAGGTGGATGCTCAGACAGGGTTTTTCTGGGTGCTCACAGGAACTCTGGAAGTCCAGCAGCTTGGTGGTGCTGCCCAGCCACTGATAATGCTGTCAGACCCTCCTTCAGACCATAAGATCACAGAATGGATTGGGTCTTGAAAGATCATGTCCTTCCAATCCCCCTCTCATGGTCAGGAACACCTTCCACTAGACCAGGTTACTCAGATCTGACCCGTGGCTCTGTGGGCTCCTTCTGACATGTTTTCCTCTATAAATGTAGATGCAGATGAGCTTAAGATGCACAGAAGGGAAGGTCAACTGCTCAGAGAGGCATATTTCTGCCAGAGTTTTCTACAGAAGCTAGGGTCAGCTCCTATTAAAAAAAAATAACACTTTTTTAAGATAAAGGTGTAGCACCTGGAAAGTGAGGCCCTCCAAAGCTAGGAAGGGTTGGGGGTGCTCACCTCTCAGCCTTAGGAAGTCAAGGCTCAGATGATGATGAAAACAAGACATAAACAGGTCTGGCATGAGATTTGACTGTAAACCCAAAGGAAATTTAAGTGGATCTCTAAGAAGGTCTCTAACAAGGTCTATCACATCAGCAGCATTGTCACATGTCCCCATTACAGATGAGCAAACGAAAAGGTGAAAGGATGCACATCAAAACAGTCCGTCCAGCAATGCGTGCACAAACAACAGCTTTGGCTGCTCCAGAGGCATGCATACACCCCAAAACTGAGCCAGGCACCATCATGGAGATCCCCTGAACAATCTCCTGTCAGGAACTTCACAGCTCTTCTTGTTCTTACAAAAATGCGCTTGAAGGGCAAGCATGGATGGAGGGAAGAAATGGGAACCTGCCATGCCTCCTCACAGCTGTATCATTGAACATATTCACAGGGAATTTCAGGCACAAACTGGCCTCTAACCTGCCACACTCAGAGGGAAGCAACAGGATATGGAAATATAGTGGACACCAAGACATAAGAACTGGTGACAAAACAATGGAGTCCCCACAGCATCCAGACTTTGTCAGAAATCTCTCTATCCCCTTACCAGAGATGCATGGGCACATCAGGGTGAGAAGTCCATGAACGCTTTAAATGTATTGTAACAGCCTCAACAGTCACAGATAACTGACTGGTTATCACAAACTCCAGGATGTCCCTGTTCTCCCACGAGGGTGGAGAAGAACCCATCATTCCTTTTTTTCTGTGCTGGTTAATTTCCCTTGTGTTTACTTTGCTCCTTCTTGCTCAGAAAGGAGATTCTGTGTGCAACTGTGCACCTGGTATAGCCTCACCCCAAGCTCTCTCTAGTCCAGGAGCTGAAGGACTGCTGCCCACCAGCATCTCCTTTGTCCCCACATCCCCTCACAGAGGGAAGGTACAGCAGAGCCAGGACAACCAAAATGCAACCCCTGTGTGTCCATGGGCAGGGCTGCCCCATGCAGCAGGACTTGTCCCTTCTGTAATTCTGACCCCTGGCAGGGTAAGGGCAGCACCCCGTGGAGGACACGCACCCCAGATTCGGGGGACAGGGGCAGGTCATGGCAGGACCCAGGTTCCCCTGCAAAGGTGCTGCTGAAAATAAGCTGGGCTGGGCTGCCACCTTGTGCCAACAGGCAGCATCCACTGACCAAGCTTGGCACGGCACGATTCTGTATGGGCATCCAAAGATTTTCCATCACCCCACATTTTCAGTGACCTAAATGGGGATATACCCTCAGTATATATCCTGGAATATCCCAGTTTCTAGATGAAGCCCACAGAGCTCAGCAGCTCCCTGCTGAGCAGGCAAGGGACTTTGTTGTCCCTCCACGAAGTCATCTTCACCCACACCTCAGGGTTCAAAATATCCACAACTGTGCAGATCTTGGACCTGTCGTCCAACAGCCGAGTCCTTGGGGAAATACCTGGGAGCTGGAAGAGAGAGTGCAGCACTCCAGGGTGCTGGCACTGCGTGAGGCACAGGATTGCTGCGAGGGCTCCGATTCACAGAGCTCAGCAGAAAGGCTCTGCCCCAAATGCCGAGCATGGCCAGGGAGAAGTGCCAAAATTCAAAAACGTAGGTGCAGGCAATGAACGAGCAGCCTCAGGTGCTGGTGCAGCCTGCAATGGCTAGAAGCACTGCCGGGTGGCCTCAGGCTGTGCCACCTCGCCAAGGTGACGCCGAGGAGACCTTTGCCTTCTACTATCAGCCCTGGTTTGCACACTTGGCACCAGCGAAGGCTGACGGGGCAGTCGGGGGGCAGCAGAAAGGCAGAGACGTCACTGCCCAGCTCGGGCAGCCCTGGCATGCACCAGACCTGGCACAGCCCACACCGGCCGGCTCTTTGGAGCCGATGCTATCTGGATGGGTAAACGGAGTTTATCAGCTCCTTCAGGTTTTCTTTTTTCAGTATTTTATTTTCAAGGCAAGCGTGAAAGAAAGGAAACATTTCTGCAGGGAAGCTGTATGGGGAGAGGCTTAGGTATGAACAAGGGAGCGAGGGAGGGACCCATTCCCACATCCAGTGGCGGGGCCAGGCACTTCCCTTCCCGGGGCCCGCCCAGATCACCGGCATCCTCTTCGGAGCACGTCCGTGATGCCTTTAATCCACAGCCTGTCCCCAGCTCGTCAGCTGCAGGCCAAGGCAGAGGGCCATTGAGTGAAGTCGAACTGTCCAGGACAATGGGTGACCCCGAGGAGTGAAGTGGCAGAAGTTGGAGCTTTACATTTCCAACAGTGAAAAGAGCAGGGATTATTTCCCTGGTGCTGAACAGGCACATGCAGTCCCTAGGTGTTGTTCCAGCCCGGGATATAGGGTGGCAGGGACAAGCAGGTACATCCCTGTCGCTCCGATTGGGAACGGCTATAAAAAACGACATGGACTCTCAAGGGAGTCTCAGCACGAGAATTCTCTGGTTTATTACTTCAGGCCTGTTTTTATAGACTGGTACGTGGAAGGTACAGAAAAGAAACTCCTATTGGTTAACAAAGTGCTACATCACCATCATTGGTCAGAGGGGCTCATCACCCCCCTGACTCCCTCCTGCAAGGAGAACAAGAGGACAGACAAACAGCACCTGGCAGTTGTTTTCTGTCTCTGAGGATTGTTTTGAAATCCTCCTTTGAATTTCCCAGGCTAGCTCTCAGGCAGGACTGAGAGGCCATGGGCCTGCAGCCTGCTCCAAAGCTAGCATCCATACATCCCCAGCCTGATCTCCTGCTCAGAGCAGGCTGTAACCAGCACAACGTCATATTTGCCATGGCTTTGTCTTTCAAATCCCCAGGCTTGGAGATCACTGCCCTGGGCTGCACAGAAATTCTTCTTGCTGAACATCCTCAGCCTGCCAAACTGTAGCAAACAGTCCTCATCCCTCAGAACATGGTCTGCCAGCAGCTCCAGAACAGATCTCTTGAGTTTTGCACATAGCCAAAATCCCTGTTTAATTCTGGGAAGTCCCATGTGTGTCTCAGACACAAAGCAACAGTGAAGTCTGGTGGCTGTAGCACTGGGTTAATGACCTGCATCGGGCTTCAGCTCATCCAGCCTTTGTTCCTTGGTCCCTAAGGCCCATCATGGTCCCTTGGGGGTCACAATTCTGCCCTCCTCTACAAAGCTGCTGGGAGACAGCTGATGGGAGAGGAACTATGAGTGTGGTGTGGGTATGGGAGGAGAAGAGCAGCCCTGCCTGACCCTACCACCCAGTGCTGGTTAAAGTGATATCAGATCCACCATTCTCCCTTTCCCATTAGGACTCTGAATGCCACCAGACACGCATAGTTTGGGATGAGGCTTTGGTGGGCACTGGGACTCAGTCAGCTTACTACAGTGACTTCAGCTCTGTTGTGATCCCAAGCCGTGCTTGGAGCTGTACCAGAACAGATTCCCACAGTGCCAAAAGAAAATGCCACCCCTACCCCCAAGAGGTGTAGGGCTCCTCCAGCAGGAAACTTTCAAGTTTGATTTCTATCTCCAATTTTACAGCTGTTTTGGTCGAACAGGTAAACCAAGCACATCATGGAAACAGGTTCCGGCAGGGGAAGGGTCCTGGCAACACTGGTTCACACTCCCCCAGGAACATTCCCTTGCTCCACAGGGCACTACAGTGCATCCTCTCCTTGTGAAAGTCTCAGGGAAAGAGGGACAAGCTTTGGCTTTTGGCTCCTCTAGTTGTGAAAAACACAAGGAGAACAAGAAACATGAAAAGCCCTAGAGGCAGCTCTGCAGGAGATACAGTCTGTGCTGCACGCCTAGGACTGGGGCTGTGGAGGTACAAAAACCCAAGCTTTTTTGTGGCAACGCACCATTAGGAATGGAAGTGACTTCCAGTGCTCCTCTAATACACCTGCCCCTTGGGCTTCCTTCAGCTCCTCTGCCAGCTAGGATACGGCTGAGTCACCGCATGATGCCTAGTCCAGCTCTGCCACTGCTCCACACCCCACCCAACGTGACGCCACTTGCCAGGGGCCCCCAGGCAACGTGACAGCTGATTTCCACCAGCTTCTTCCAAGGTCCTTTTAAAATTCACTACAATCTCTCCCTGGCGGGACTCCAGATCTTTCAGGCTCGCTTCCGCACATGGGTCCTTTACTGCTTTACCTACCTATGGACTTGGATCAAGCATGCACAGCATGGCACAGCCTGCTGGCACGGGGAGCATACAGGTGATGCAGGGGTGGAATCCCCTATGGAGGCACATCCTGCCCCACCAGCCCTGGGAGATGATCCATGTACTTCTCAAAGGCGCTTTCGTGATTGCAAAACCTGCCCACACCAACAAAACAAGTGTGTACATGGGGATGTCACTCTTCCATGATGAAAACCACTAAATTAAATTTAAACTGGGGCAGGAGCCTTGCTTGTGTCAGCTCCTCAGCATCCTGGCGCTTGGCACCTGACAGCCTTTCCGGTGGGAGCAGCCAGCCTGGCAAACAGGCTGAACAGCCCCAGCCTGCTGCCGGCAGGTTGGGACAGAGCTGGCAGCTCAAGGAGGGAGCTAACCCAGGGATGAACTCACCACCACTCAGTCACCTCACCAGGGCACCCTTCAAAGGGAAGCCCTGCAGGCAGAAAGGCTCAAGACGGAAGGACGTCATTCCACCATGTGCGGCTTGGGACACCTCATCTTCCTGGGGAAACACCCTTCTCCCAGCCCTCCCTCCCAGCTGGTGAGCCTCTGGAAAGTGGCCAGCTGTGGTGCAGAGCCGTGCCTAATGTGCTTAAACCCCTTGTTTGCCTTCCACAACCCTTGTAAAGCCTTTTTCAAGCCCCCAGGCTGTGTAAGGAATAGATGAAGCCTACTGCTGGCAAGGGTGGGCTGCCCTCTGCAAAGAAGTAATACAGCTTGTGCAGTCAGTCTGCCCTATTCCCAACCCTCCCAAGCCTCTGGAAGTTTTTCCAGATGCTCTCTGAACCACCACGACTTGTATTACTGTGCCTATCAAATGGCTATGGTTGAGGTTCTGCCCCATGGGAAGAGCAATAGGAGCAGCCTCACCCCACCAGACTGCTAAAAAGGACTTTTATGTCCTCCTTAATCCTGCTTCTGGAGTGAGAACATGTTTCAAAAATCAGGGGAGGTTGCTAAGGGACAGTGTGCTCAGCAGGGACATCGCTCACAAACCCTCAGCACTCAAAAGCAGGAGGCAAATAAGTTGGGATTAATCCTTCACTGCCCACACAATCAACAGAAATGTATTATTCTTGTCAGGGACAAAGGAGACCATATTTCCCCCCAGCCAAGGAGCTGAACCAGCAGATTTTTTTTGATTCAGCTCCACGGTGGGTTCAGCTTCAACTGAAGTTGTTCCAGTTGAGTTCCTGCTCAGGCCAATAAAGGTTCATTAACTATTTTTTAACTGTGAACTCATTTCAGCCAGTTCACACTGGAAAACACAGCCTGTGGAAGCAGCTGTGTGATGGGGACTGAGACTTTTTCAGCCCATCCCTGGTTTCCATGACTTCTGCTGTCTTCCTGGTTGGACTCCAGAGATTCTTGCCAGGTCAGCAGAGATGACATGCAGGGTCAAAACGCAGAAAAGCTAAATTTTGCCCTGGAATTCTGTAGGAAACCTGCACTGTGAAGGACAAGCAGACATGTGGGGGAACTGAGCTTCTTGGGCTCTTCCTGAAACTAGCACCTGCACACATGAAGTTTGAGACAGCGGCTCCTAAGTCACCAGGAACACTGTAGGATTGCATGTTCCTGTCATTACACTCAGAAATTAAAATGTTCCATACTTTAAATACCCTTTAGTGACCCACAAGCTGAATCTGTGACAGACAGAGGTTATTTACTAGAAATCCTCTAGATTTCTGATTTTTCTGAGGCCCCAGGAGGAGATGAGGTCCTGTGCTGGCAGCTTCTCCACGGCCACAAAGCTGTCCATAGGACGCTGAGCTGCCGTTTCTCCCTGCAGAGAGGCACATGCAGGGCGCAGCTGTCACAGGACCGTCTGTCCTGCTCACGGCTATTCCAAGACAGCACCAGCACAGCTTTATCCATGACAGCACCTCCGAAAATAATGCCCCAGGATCAGCAGCAAGGCAAGGGGAGCTTTGGGACTAGGCAGCCAGTGTGATGCAGGTTCACATCCAGCTCACTGCGTGCTAACACAGTCAGAAGACAAGATCTTGGTTATATTTATCATTTGACGATACTGGTCCCCACTATTTTTAGACTGGTGTTGCAGCTGCAGCTGAGAAGCGAGGTGAGTCGATTGGGGGACTGATCTTTACCGAGCTTCATCCAAAACTGGTGAAGTCAAAGCATCTCTTCCCTGACCTGAATGGCCCGTGGTCAGGCTGGTGAGCTGTGGGCTGCTTCCCCTCAGGGCACTGGGTCCTGCCAGCATCCCCACAGGCGGGTGGCCGTGCCCAGGTGCCCCACGGCTGCTGTGTGTTTCAGTAACTCTGAGCAGCCACATCCCGGGGAGCAGCTGTCCCTCGGGTCCAGCACCCATGGTGGGTCTGGCACAGGCCGGCATCTGTGGGTGGATGGCAGACCCGGCCTGAGGGGCACCGGCGGCACCTGGGGAGTGGGGAACAGCAGGGTGACCCCTCAGAACATGAGGCAAGGGACACTGCGGGGGTCTCACCTCGGGGAGGCCATACCCATGGGGCCAGGGAGGGCTGTTTCTGGGGCAGCGTGGGGCTGGCCAAAGGGTGACTGTATGGTTGGGATACGCCGTGCCTGTGTGTGTGTGCGGGGAGTGGAACACCCCGCGTGGAGCCGGGGGGACCTGGAGGGGGTGAGACGCGCTAGGGATGAGACGGCTGCCCGTGGGGTGGGACATATCGTGCCCGTGGGGCCATGCCGTGCCCGTGGGGTGGGACACACTGTTCTCGTGGGGCCGTGCCCGTGGGTGGGACATGCCCTGCCCGTGGGGCCGTGTTGTCGCCCCGCCGCGGACCGGGGTTCTCCCTCCTCAGCCCACAGGGTCAGGGGGCCGTAGTCCCGCCCCGCGCTGTGCCAGGCCCCGCCCCAGCAGCGGCCGCTGGCCAATGAGAAGCCGCCTCGCCTGGGTCCGCCCCTTCCCCGCTGTCATCACACTCCCGCACGTGGAGGGGGCGGGTCGTAGGCGGGGTCCAGTCCCTGTGATTCACCAGCCATTGGCCGCACGGCCCCGTGTCTCGCCCCGCCCTTTGCCCTGCCCCGCCCATAACACCAATCAGCGCGCGGGAGGCGGGCGCGGGGGGCGTGTCCCCAGCGGTACCCGGAAGGAGCGGAGGAGCCGCGCACAGTCGGGGCCGCGGCAGCAGCGGCGGAGGGGGCGCTGGTGGGTCCAGCGGGGCCGCGGCGGGCAGGGCCGGGGGGCGCGGGGCACGACCGGGCTCCGGCAGGGACGGGCCGCTCGTGCGGCGTGCGAGGGGGTTCGTGCGCCTCATCTCCGCTGCCATCCCCTATTTCCAGAAGGTTCGGGGGGGGCCGTTGGGACCGGGGGCCCAGACCGCAGGGGCGAGCGGGAGTTGGGGGAGGCGCGACCAGGAGGGGCCGTGATCGGGTAGTATGGGGGAGGCCGTCAACGGAATGGGGGACTATGAGCGAGGGGGGACCGTGATCGAGATGGGGGCCTCTGAGCTGGGGAAATCATGACTGGGATGGGGGTCTATGGGTTTGGGGTATGGTGACCAGGGTAGGGAACTGTAGCCGGGGCACTTGGGCCGGTAAGGGGGCTGTTACCGGTGGAGGCTGTGGCAGGAGGTGCTGGGGCGAGGGGGGGCAAGCGGCGGTATGACCGCAGAGCGACTTTGGGGGGGAGATGCCTGGGGGAACTGAGGCTTCGGGAGGGCGTGTATGTCAGAGGCAGGTGTGGGGGGATGCAGGCTGTGCTGCGGTGTGTCCCCGATCCTGACTCCCAGTTCCCTGGCAGCTCAGGGAGGCTGCGCTGCCCCTGGTCTCGCCCACCAGGGCCACGTCCTCTGCTCTGTGACATGGGCAGGAACAGCCTGTCCGCGGCTCTGCCCGCACGGTGGGGCTTTCTCCTCCTCCTCCTCCTCCTCTTCTTCCTCCCGCGGGCATCAGCTCCCACCCAGCTGGGACGTGGTGGGTTGTCCCCCGGGATGGCCGGCGGCGGTGGGGCCGGGTCCCTCCGGGGGGGCGGGAGGCGCGGCTCGGGCGGCACCTGCCCCGGGGGTCCCTCCCCAGGCCCCGGCGTGGGGGTGCGGGGTGGGCGCCGGGGCGGATGTGAACCCCGGCATCCGCCGCCCTCTGGTGACAGCCAGCCGCGGGCGGAAGGGCCCGTCGGGGACAGTCACCCACCCGAAACCAGCAGCTGCCGACCTAGCAAGGTTTTCAAGCGGTTTGCGGGTTTTATACAGAAATCACGCAGGCAGCGTGCTGTTGGCAGCTCGGGTGTCATGTTTGGAAAGGTGGCCTGTTAGGTAAGGAAGAGGGAATGGCTGCGTGGTGGGTGCTGGGGAGGTGGGCTTGCTCACAACCCACCCGTGAACGTGATCCATCAGGACGAGGGGCAGACACTTTCCTCGGGGGTTTCCACACTCCTTTTATTATTTTTCTTTGAAGGAAGGAGTGTGGAATTTGCAGCTGCTGTGGAAAGTGTATGGTAGAGGAATGTTGTGCTCTAAATTTAAATTTTAAAAGTAATTTCCACTCATTGCCTTTTTAAAAACATCAGACAAGCAGAGGTCTTCTTACAGACTTGCCCTCTCCCTGAATCGTGTTCACTGGCATCAGCAAAGAGGGGAAGTTGGGAAATTGTGGAGAGTGTAGCAGGCTTGAACCCTGACACGAAGCAGTGTCTTGGCAAGCTTGGTAACACGAGGAGATGAACAAGGTCCGGCAGGTTACACAGAAGAAAACTCCCAATGTGATAGTGTTAGAGTTACTTTTGGCAGGGCTGGGCTTTAGGTTGAGGACAAGGAGAATGAAGTCATCCTGTAAAGCCTCGTCACCGCCTTGTTTCACAGCAGCAATTCCCATAGTGCGGGTCTCTGCGTGAGTAAGTGAGTGGCGGGGCCCTGATGGGGACTCCGCAGGTCCCAGCATGCAGTCCCTGCACTAGGGCAGGGCATTGGTGGGAGTTGGCAGGGCTGAGGGGTTTGGACACGGTTGGTTCAGAGGGACGCTGCTGCCACAGCGTTTGTTGCCTGGGAGTCAACACTTGCCCTGGGCTGACCTCCAGCCCCTGCTCCCATAACATCTAACTGTAACACTGGGTTCCTGCTGACTTTGGTGGGGCCTTCCCATGGAGCTTGGGGTGGTCAGGACAGCCCTGGAGGAGCCCTGGACAGGAGAGCCCTGCTGTCACTGCAGATGTAGAGCTGCAGCCCTTGGTGAGCTGGGCTTGTGGACCAAGGTCCAGCCATACTTGGAGCAGTGCTGGGGCTGTTCCAGCTGTGCTACTCACTCGTCTTGTTTCTCTTCCTCATGTGAGAGGTTTCTTACCACTGAAAGAAGGATAGCTGGTGGGGTCACTCTGCACTGTGGGAACTCTGCTATTCAGAGGCACAGCTGAGGACCTCTGTTGCTTCCCTGCTTTTGCAGCAAGTTGTGCAGAGCAGCTCTCTATGCTCTATTTTTCATGTCTGCCCTCTCCAGAAGTGGCCTTTAGGGAATTGTAGATAATTTAAATTTTACTGGTGGGGCTGCTCTTTCACTCCTGTTGGCTTACTCCAAATTGGATGAAGGCCGCAGCCCCTACACCCTCCCTCAGCTTGTGCTGAGCTTTCTCAACCCCTCTGCCCTTGGCTCTCTTCTCTCTCTGAGCCTGCAGAGCAGGAGGAGGAAGTTCCCTCCCTATGTTCAAGGGACCTCTGAGGGCAGAGAAGCACATCTTTGCCCCTGGTCTTCCTCCTTGCTGTCTGCTACAGGCTGTTTTCCCAAGCACTTTTCTGCATGACTGTGCTGAGTAAGTACCAGAGGCCAGAGATACCCA
Source organism: Cyanistes caeruleus (assembly GCF_971803275.1). NCBI lineage: Eukaryota > Metazoa > Chordata > Aves > Passeriformes > Paridae > Cyanistes > Cyanistes caeruleus. The sequence continues at coordinate 72,458,195 of NC_141732.1, forward strand.
AACTTTGCTCTCTGAGTCTGAGGGTGATTGAAGGGGATGTTTATTGATCTGAGTCTTCAAAGTCAAAGCTTCTTGGCTCTTTCCAAGTCCTTTACATGTTCTTACTGCTCTGGGCCTGCCTGTGTTTGTCCTCTGATAGATCTGGTTGGCACCATCGTGTGTTGTGTGGAAATGCACCGTGCCTGGGGGCCAGGACACTTCCTGATGCAGAACGAGAAAACCTGTTGTTGGGAGGTATGTGACCACAGACGTGAAAGGAGAAAGTGAAGCCATATGGTTAGAAAAGTGTTGTCCTCAGCATGCTGTCAATGGAGCTCTAATCAAATTATCAGAGGCTTTGGTAGCTGGAGGAATTAATGAGTTGGGTTTGAAACAGGACAGGTGTGAAGGGCAGCATGGGAGAAATCCTGAAAGGAGATATTTGTATTCTAGCAGATGGTTTGTTGCAGGTTACTTAGTGAGATTGTTGCAGGTTACTTTGTGAGAGTCTTCTGTGAGAGGCTTTTGCCTGATGTCTCTCCACGTTGCATAATTCCCATGGACCCCATTCCTCCAGGGAGCTGTGTGAGTCTCTGTGTCCTGGGCACTGTGTTTCTGATCCTTCCTTCTGTCTGCAGCATCTGGCACCTCTGCTTTCTGGAGCCTGTTTTTTGACCAGCTCGGTTCCTTTGTTCCTCCATTTTGCTTTTACTCATGAGCAAATGAGCCAGGTGAATATAACATCCAGAGAGCTTGGTCTCACAAAGTTTGAGGTCTGCTTTAAAAATTTTTTTCTTTGACAGGGAATTGTCTCTGTTCATCATCGCTTTGGCTTTGCCCCTCTCTTTCACAGTCTCCCTTGCTTGGCCTGTGAATGCCCAGCTGCCAATTAACATGTTTTTCCCTGTTTCTGTCTGCATCTTCAGCTGGTTGTGAATCCTGAGTGAAGAGCAGCTGGGATCACATGCTCTGCATTTCAGAGAGCTTCTTCAGGACTGGCCAGTGGTTTGCAGTCATACTTGCCCATGGCCTGGACTAGCCCCCAGCTAAGCAGCATGATGGTAGAACAGTACTTGGATGGGAAACCTTCAAAGGAGTCCTGTGTGCTGCAAAATGGGAAGTTAGTGATTCAGCTGGAAGTGCTTTTTAGTAACGAATCCATGTCCCAGGCCAGGGCTGATGTCAACCCTGAGATTCCTGTTGGAAGTGAACAAAGATGCAAAGCTCTTTATGCAAGAGCTGAGGTGGTAATCCAGATCTCCTGGCCTCAGTCCATTTGGGGTAATTGCATTCTTCCTGGGTAATGTTTTCAACCCATCCCTGTCAGATATATTGCCATCGCTTCCTGTGCTGCTGCAGTATGTGGGTGGCAGTACTTCAGCCATGTCCAAAGCAATTCTTGTCACCGCTCAGGCTTAGTGCCTTTTGAGCTGTCACTGAAAGACAATGTGCTAGAGCAGGGACTTGGTGGAGGGTTCTCAATATATGTATGTTTACATATACACATGCTGCATTTACTGGGGCTTGTTCTGCTTATAAGCTCCCCAGAGCGATAGCCCTTGTGCCTAGCTGGTACAGTTTCTAGGAGGGACTTCTCCTGGGATGCCAGTGCAGGTGTTGTTAAGCACAAACTTTCTGGGTGCCCTCAGGACTGTTTTAAGGGCTGAAGCCCCAGGAGGGTAGTGTGGCCATGCCTCCCTGCACCAGGATGTGAGGACTGTGCTTCTGGGGCGCTGGCAGCCTGTCTGCTCGCAGTGCTCTGCTCCCCGGGACAGCAGCTCTGGTCACAGCTGGGCTGTGCTGTGGTGGTGCTGCAGGATGATTGCCTGTGTGGATGGTCAGGCTGGGGAGCAGGGTCTGCCTCACGGCAGCTTTTGCCCATCATGCCTGCAGCCAGGGGAAGGTCAGACCTTATCCTGGGGAGGCTGATACCATCCTGGTTTTCAGCAGCTGCTATGTACAAGGACCTAGCCCCACAAAGTGTGATCTCCAGTGGTCTGCAATTAAAGCACTGGGAGCCTGGGGAGGAGACTTAAACAACATCTTTGTGATGGTGTTGGCAGGCTTCTCGGAGATTTCTATTAAGCAATTGTCGTTTTCTCCCTTCCCTGTAGCCTGGGAAACGCTGCGGCATTGGATTTGTCTTGGTCTGTTTGGGTTGTTGGGAGGGGTGTCTCTCCAGCAGTGGAGTTTGTCCCTCCCTGCCCCAGCTCTGTGTCTCCATGGGGTGGCTTAGCAGGTGGCCTGTGGGGACCACAGCCAACGCCTGTTCTTGCAGATAAACCATATGCCAGTGCACCCACTCGAGTACAGCAAAGCCTGTGTGGTGGAGAAACCTACAGCTGTGTGGGTGGACAAGAACAAAGCCAAAGGCACAGAAAGGCCTTTATTTCCCACAGAAATCTGGGATGGGAGATCATGGATGTGACCCTTAGCAGCTCTCTCTGGGGAACCATCTGGAGTCATGGAATTGGGGGTCTGGAACCCAAGAGAGAGTCATCGCTGCAGCTGGAGGGGCAGCCTCAGCACTGATAAAAGACGTGGTGGGGTCTTTGAGCTGGTGGAGTGCTTGGGGCCTCTCACTTCTGTGCATGGGCCATGAATTCACTTGGCTTGGATGAGCAGTTACTGCCCACACAGTGTTCCAGCAGAATCTGTGTGTGTGGACTTGTCTTTCCAGGTGACCCAAGACAGCCAGAACAAGCAATCTCAAGGCCACACTGCAAGGGCTGATAGCTGAGAGCTGCCTTTTCTGTCTGCTTCAGCCCTACACTGAGGTTAGCAACTTTCAAACATCACTGACTTCCCTTCCCTCATAAGGGCTGTGTGAAAAACAGGGAACTCTGTGCTCTTTTCCCCTTGGCTCACAGGGATAACTCCGTAGAGTAGAGGTCACCCCGGTGAGGATCTCCCACAGCCGAGGTTTTTTGGGTGCTCCTGCATCCCACCTGGCTGTCAGCGTGGCAAAGGGAACCTGTCTGTGTGGAACCAGTGCTGCTAAGACTGTTGAACCCTGCACACAGTTGTCAGGAGCTGAAGGGTGGTGTGTTCTAAACCCTTGGCAACTTGCAGTCTGTGCTGTTTGCCACACTTGTCCTTCTGCATGCCAGCAGGATTGAATTGGCATTTTCCAGCATTTTCCAGTATTTTCCAGCTGCAGGTCCTTGCTGTCCTTCACCTGAACCCAGCTGAGACTTTACCCAGAGCTTATGGCAGATGTAATTGTTTTCTGTTAGAAGCATTTGGCTTTTCCCTGCATTTTCCCAGGATCTCGTAGCTTAGCTTTGGTGTGTGAAGCTCAGAGGAAGTGTTTCAGGAGGACCAGCAGTTTTTGTATTGCCACTGGCAAGGGATATTACCTGCTCTTGGAGCAGCCTGAGATGGCTGGGGGTTTCTTGCCCGGTCCATGGATGCTTGTGTGCCTGCCTAGAATCCAGCAGTGCTTGCCCCACCTGCACGGTGTGCTCTCACCTGGGAGGGAGACCTCATGAGGACTGTGCTTATGGGCAGGCCAAGCTGAACCCTTCTCTCACTCCAGAGCTTGGGTGTGATTTGGCCAGGAGAGATTATATGGGGAAGACATAGTTTAGCATGCATGGCTGCCCAGGCGCTGCAGCTCTTCCTTTGAAGTGGCTGCCAGGGAAGTTGGTACCAATCCAGAGGCAGCTGGAAACTGGGCCTCAAGCCATCTCATCCTTCAGCCTGGTGCTGAAGTGGTACCCACAGTGGGTGAGGCAGGGATAGATTTACCTGTGAAGGTGAAAGGAAGGAAGGAAAAATTCCTTGGCTCATGCCAGTGCTCTGTGCTGCAGATTACCAATCAGCAGTCAATGCAGGGACAGCAGAGCAGCCCCTTTATCCAGCTGGGTTGTGGCATTCACTAATACCTGTTCCCTGATGGGATTTTATATCTCTTTAGTGATGAGAGACATGGCAAAGACCAGAGAAAAGGCTTGCTCTCATTTCTGCTTTAGCTGCTTGTAGATCCCAGTCCAGTAAGTTGACAGCATACTCTCAGGGCTCCCCTGCCTTTTAACAAGGGACATTTTAACACAGGGCTCACAACAGAATCATCAAAAGGCTTGGTTTGGAAGGGACCATGAAGATCACATTCCAACCCTCTTGCTGTGGGCCAGGGGAGCCACACACTATCCCAGGTTGCTCAGGGCCCCATCCAGCCTGTCCTTGAACTCTGCCAGGGAGGGGCATCCACAGCTCCTCTGAGCAACCTGTGCCAGTGGATCACACCCCTCTGGGATAGTATGGGATCCACTTTTCTCCCACCTCTCCTTGCTAGCCAAATAGCTTTGTTTCTTCATGGACAGCATATCTCCCATTTATGTATAAAGTAGCAGCTTTTCCTGTTGCTTGGCCACAGCATGAAGCTGTTCTCTGGTTTGTATACCACCTTACTCAGGTGGTATCAGTGAGGTTATATCTGGGCTGAATTAGAAATTTTGGCTCTGTTTAGTGCAGCTGGTGGTAGTCTGGAAACTGATACAGCTTGCAGACCCATGGACAGTATTGCAGTGCCTCTCTCTTGGAAATGGTATTTCCCTGTCTGGGAAACCTAACGCTGGGCAAAGTGGAGTTTACGTCTTCAACAGAAAGCAGTCAGCCTAATGTTTTCCAGCCTTCTCTTGGTGTGTGTAGGCTGCCCTTGCTCCAGAGTCTGACCAGCTGATGCAGCACTAGGTCGTCTTTCCACTGAAAACCACAAGAAAATGCTGCCTCCTCCTTCAGAACTGGGACTCTGGGTTCCTTGTGCGTATTGGCACTGGAGTTATGCAAGGAATCCCCTATTTACCCTACCATCTCTGTGCAAATAGATTGGGCATTCAAAGATCCATCCTGTTCATGGGAGTGTTGGGACAGCTGGATCCTTGCGCAGTTCTTGCTGCTCCCAAGAATGGAGCAGAGGATCATCTGCTGAGGCTATTTTAGGTTTCTGAATACTGCCAGTGTCCCTCTGAGCTCCTATTTGTGTGCAATCCTATGGCTTCCTGCTAAGATCTGTGTGACAATCCTGTATCCTCAAGTGTGAAGGTTTTGCTTGGGCATACTGTCCTCCCAGGGATTAGGAAGATCTTTGAATCCCTCACTTACCTCAATATCTAAGCCGTATCAGCTGTATCTATCACCTTTATTTCTAACCTTTAGCTCCAAACATCCCTTGGACCTTGCTTTGCAGATGACCATGTGTTGCCTTGTGGGAAGCAGGCTGCAGTTTTCCAATCTTTTCCTGCCAAATATGCAGCATCCTTCCTGTTTGCAGCAGTTGATTCCTGTTGTCTCAGATGGGAGCATGCATTGCTGAAAACAGTCTTCCGCAAAACCTCCAGGTATGGAAATACTCCAAAGCCCACAGCTGAGTAAGATGAGGTCCTGGCTCTGGCCACCTTTGTATGGCTGGATGGCTACTTGCCATCTGCCACCACCATCCTCCAGCCCTCCAGTGTGGCACAGGGTGAGGCCTCCTGGCCTCTCCCTTCTTGGTACACCCTAAACTTTTGGCTTCCCTGCACATTTTGGTTTCCACCTGCTCAGGTAATTTTTCAGCAGCGCTGAGCATTGCTAAGTTTCGAGTTGAGGCAAGATATGTCTCTGCAGTTTTGGCCCATCTTTATTTTTAGCTGTGTAAGGCATGGTTGATGGTATCAGAAGGAAGTTACATGGCCTCCGGAGCTCCATGACTCATCTTGGATCAGAACTGAGGCTTTGCTAGCTTCTGCTATAACCCTCAAGTGATGTAACTGGTTGTGGGAAAGAGCAGAACAGAGAGAGAAGCAGAGCTTTTAGAAGTTGGGGTGGGTTTTTTTTTGTTTGGTTGGTTTCTTTTGTTTTTGTTATTTTTTTTGTTTGTTTGTTTTGCTTGTCTGCAAAGTCACTGAATTTAAATGTTGAAGAATATTGACAGGTATCACTCCTGAGTGTGGTTAGGAGGGTCCTTTGTTTTTTTCCCTTGTGTCTTGTGTGAGAGAGATGAAAAGGAGAGGAACTCTGCTTACCACCCAGGCTAGGTAACTGCTTAGTGGCATGTAGCAATGATAGGGAGGAGTTTTTAGGGCAAGAAACAAAGCAGGATCCTGTCTCCAATTCAAGCCACAGTGAGGTTTGGTGCAGCATTACAAATCTGCCTGAAGTGGAAACTGTCTGGAACTGGAAAACAGTGGCTTAGGAGGTGCCTGCCAGCATGCAGCAAGAAGAGTCTGAGACCCCCATTCCCATCAGATCTGGTACTACTGCAATGTAGAAAGAGCCGCTGGGGCTTTCTGACCTGCAGGCAGCTGTGTTGGGCTGGACTGAACAGGGGCTGCATGTCCCTGCCATGGAGCAGGCCCTGTAGGGCAGGTGAGGATGTTGAGGCATCCCTGCCTGCCACAGCACAATGGAGATGCAGTTGAAAAGGCCTCTATTCCCCAAATCTGTCAGCGTGGCTCTCTTGTGAATATTCTTCCTTGAGAATAGATAAGGTGGGGTGTTATTCACCTAGGTCCAGAGTAGGGTCCTTGTCCCTGAGGTGGGCAGGGATGAGACTTGTGGGAGTGGGCTTCCACCTCTGGCCCCTTTCCTTCCTTGGTGAAGGTTCTGCCTTTTACGGGTATGTTGAGGCTTTGGGATGTTTTATATGTGGGGCAGCAGGGAGAGGACAAGCAAGGGGGAACACAGATAGGGGAGCATGCTGGAGGGTATTGCTGTGGCAACTTGTCACTGACAAGGCAGAAGAGCAGTTGGGCAAATGTGCAAGGTGCCATAGCCCTGAGTGCAGCCCAGTCTCAGCTGTGCTATGGACTTGGCATCCCTGGACTCCTGTCTGACAATTTGGCATCTGGAGCTGTTCTCCTCTGGCAGCAGCCTCAGGATGAGTGGCCAAAGGTGTTTTGTCCATCTTTTCTCCTCTTTTCCCCCTTGCTACAATGTGGGCAGGCAGCTCCCCTTTACAGACCTGTTTGGTTTGAAGCCCTGAGCTGCAGAGCAGGCCTGGCCAGGAGCAAACCAGTCTCTTGATCCCTCTCACTGTACCATGGGAGAAAGCAAGTCATTCCACTGCCCTTGCTTATCCCCAGTTAATCAATTTAAGTGGCTCCAGCCATGACTGCACCTTCCCAGGATGCCTGGCCCTGTGCTGTGCTGTTCCATGCACCTTGCACAGCCAGTTTGCTTTGCTCCAGGGTATCTGGACTTTGAGGGAGAGCAGTCGCTCTTGTGACCCCTCTCATATGGTCTGAGACCATCCTCTGGGGCTGGTAAAGAAGAAGTTAAACATTTTTGAAGCTGTCTTTGGGTAGAGCCCTTACCAGATACTTGTAAGAAAGCTGGCTTCTGTTGGTGAAGGGGACATCATGCACTCACTAGCAGAGGGTATGGGTCAGGAAGCCATCTCCAGCCTGGCCATAATGTGAGTGTGACTGAGACCTGACCTGTCATCCATGATATGCCTAAGGGCCTGGATGTAAGCCAGGAAAAAGGACCTGCTGGCAGCAAGCACAGCTTGCTCGTGTCAACATGGATGGCTGTGTGAGCTGTAAACCTCTCTCATTACACCTCTCAAAGGTCACTGCTGGCAGCAAGCTACAATGCCCTGCCCACAGCTCTGTGCTCTGTGCCCAGAATGAGAGGAGAACAATGTTCTTGGAGATGTATGGAGGTTAGTTGTGTGGGTTTGCCATGGGGTGCCACATGTTGCTCTAGTGCCTGTGGCCAGATTCAGTCTGGGACTAGAGTGTTCAGTCAAAAATGGATGGGAAAGGATGCCTGTCTCTGAGCTGTCCAAATAGCTCTACACTCACAAATGTCATAATCCTTGCCTGAGCTGTAACTCCTCCTTTCAAGGGTACAAGGCCTCATGTATTTAATGAAAAATATTTCACCTTTCCAAAATGCCCTAGTGCCCTTCTGTGATGTAGGGTTACTGTAAGATCTGCAAGGACTGCCCATTTCTGTTCAGTTCTGCAGTTTCAGTCATCTTAAAACTCCCTAATAGTCTAGACTTGTTTGCACAATGTTCCCTGGACTCGAGACCCTGGTGTTCCCAAGGGAGAGCAAACAAGGAGGTGGAAGCTGGAATATGGAGTCTCTGGGAAAAGCTGCCTGTGGCAGACAGCTGTCTGCTTCCTTCCTCTCACTTCCAACAGGTTTTTTCCGCTTTCAGAGATGAACAGCTTGCTCTGCACTGGGAGCTGGAGTCCCTTCCTGTGGAGGAATCTGGGATGCTGGTACCTGACACTGAAGGCAGTTTTGAGTCAGCAGCTTGAGCACTCTTTTCCATATATGTGACCTTCAGCACTTGGTGCGAGAGCTGGTGTTACATTATATTATGGGTGCAGGTGATGGCAGAACATGGTAAAAGTCCATTGAGCCACCTTGTAGTTCCTCCTGATCCCACTTTCACAGCCAGTGGTTTCTCATCTTTCTCCTGGACTGAGGCCCCAAAATGTGATATGAAATACGGAGTGATGCAGCAGAGGAGGCTCTGGGTCATATGTGTGTGTTGGGATGGGAATTGCCATTTTCTAGGGCAGAGAATGTTTTCTCTTTTATCCTTTGTAAAACACCTTGCCTGCCAAGATTGCTGCCCAAGGCTCAATCTCTGGGGTGCTGTGACCCCATGAGTTACAACCATGTCATCTTTGAAGTGCTGCCCCCTCTTTTTCTGTCTTACCTGTTCATATTGCACGGTTTTAAGCACAAAGGACCAAAAAAAGCCCAAAGGTAGTGGGATCATATACTCTGCTGCCGATTTGGGGAGGATTTAAGATAGACAGTGGGAGAGGCAACCAAAAGAGATTTCCTCCTGGTTGAGCCATGGTGTTGAAGCTGGGAGAGTACTGTGTGGGTTACTTGCTACTTTGCTTTGCCTCTGCCATCGTCTGAGGCAAGTCCAGGACGTGCATGCCTACCTGTAATCAGGTGGGGACACCATCCTAAGCAGTGTCACTCTGAAAAATTTGACAGTGCTCTGTGGGACGTCAGGACCAACCTGAATGCTGCTGCTGTGGGAAGAGTGGTGGGGATTTCAGCAGAGAGGTGATAGATCAGTGGGACCAAGTGGAAACTTGGACTCCATGGGTGTTTCTACCTGCATTCCTTAAATTGTGAGAACGTAGCTTAGTCCATCTGTGCTGTACAGATTGTCTGGAAGATGTATGAGGAATGGTTTGCAAGAGCCAACTCAGCTCCAGTCAGGCCAGGAGAAAATGCCTGGATGCCATGTACCAGGGTTTGCTTATTGCCAGTCAGCGCTGCTGGAGCTGTCAGGCCAGCACTGCCACTCAGCCCTTTCTATACCAGTGTTTGCATTGCTGATGAGATTAGCATAGCTGGGCCAGCAGTGGACAAAGGGCGTAATTCTCAAGATCCTCTCTGCTGTGGCTGCCAGCAAAATAAAGCAGTTATGGCATCAAGTAGGGAGTCTGAGCTTTGCTTTCAATTAATCTTTTAACAGCAGCAAAAGCTAAAAATATAAGCTGTTTCTGAGGAGCTAGAATATTCTCAGTCTTTTTCATCTAGGTCTGGTCTGCTGACCTCTTTCCTAGGCTGATAGCCTGGGATCTTAAGGTATTTGCAATGATCTGTTCTGACCATGTGATAAATCTGGAGAGAGAGAACAGAAAAATATGTGGCATCAGTCTTCCACCGTGAAAGTGCTCCTCTTGCTGCTGTGCCTGTTCCTTGTAACCAAAGGCTGTTTTGTGTCTTAAGATTTGTTGAGGAAAGAGACAGCTCTTCTCTTTCTTCTGTGCAGCAGCTTCCCTGGCAGCTCAGTAGGAATGATTTATTACAGATTTCAGCTGTTTAATTCTGTTTCCCTACAATATGACAGAGTTGGAGTAACTGAGCAAAATGCAGTGATGTTTCCGGAGGAAGGCTGCTATCAGAGGCCACCCCTGTAGCAGAGGCTGCAAGCAAGGAGGAACAGTTTACCAGGAAATGCCTGTGTTCATGTACTGGGCACTTTTGGGAAGGAGAAGGCATCTCATCCTTAAAGCTTCCTCCCTACAGGACTACATTGCTGATGAAGCTTTTTGAGCAGCAGTGAGAATGCTGCCCTCCAGAGCCTGGGAAAGGTCTGACCAAAGTGGTGATCTGGGAAATTCTGTCCTTAAGTGAACCTTCAAGTGCTATTTTTGGAGTGTAGGTTTTCTCTTTTTTTTCTCTTGGTTTGTGGGTTGGGGGTTTTTAATTACATTTTGGTGGTGGTTTGGGCTTTTTTTGGTACTGAAAAGACGAGGTATCGTTTGTGCCAATCCCTGTAAGGCAAGAGAGAATTTCTTTGGAGTGAGCTGGCCTGAAACTCGATACGTCTCTGATGTGTGTTAACAGAGAAATGAAAAGATAGTACCATAAAGTGATAGGGGATAATGAATTTCATCTAGTATTATGTTGTCCTGGGAGATAGAGCTGGGGCAAGGGTATTGCAATAATGTTATGCTTTACATGACAATAACAGCAAATACCACCTTAACACACTTCCCCGGGGACGGGTGAAAGGGTCAGTTTTCAGAGTATCCCCAGGAAGGTGGATCGAGGCAATCAAGAAGACAGAAGCCTGGGAAAAGATGCCAGGAGACTTACAGATGAGCAGTGTGTAATAGCTGTGCATTTTTTGCAGCTTGAGTTCGGTTTTCCCATTCTTTGTCCCAGCTGAACTGAGCAATGCTGGGCTCTTAACCTCACTGCAATCTTGAGAAACATACTCAAGAAACCACGGCTTTATTAACATTCATGAGATGTCTGACCCAGAGCTTGAGCGAACAAATCTTTAACTTACCTGTCTACAAGGCAGATAGATGAGTGCTGGTTTGTTAATGCACCAGTCAGGTATCTTAAAGAGTTCTGCTGTGGGTGAACACTGCTGTAGACCTGGTCCTGGGAAGCTTTACTGGTTAGCAGGTCCTCAAAAGCGTTTCTGTGGGTGGATGATAAAAACAGAGAGCCTGAGGTCAGTACCTGGAAACTTACCAGCCCCTAGAGCTGGACCAGAGTATCAAGTCTTTACTCAAACACACGAATCTTTTAAGGTGAAGAATGCCATGACTTGTTCTCAGTGAAGCATCCAGTCCCCTAGCAGCCTGTTGAGACCTATGGCACTCTTCTGATTTATAATGTTCTCTCTGGGTTTTTAATTTAATTTTTTTTTTTTTCTGGGCTATGCTAAGTTACTGCATGTCCTGGTCCCCTTTGGTGGCAGAGAGCATGTGGGTCAGTTTGTGTAGCCCAGCAGAGCTGGGTGCAGTCCATATGGCCAGCAGCAGATTGGGGCCAGCTTCTGCTTTAAGAGAGATGGTAATAGAGGAGATTGACAATTGGGAAAGCTGCTTGATGTAGAATACGTGGGTACCTTTTAATCCCTCCCCATCACTGGGTTTCTCAGAGGTTTCAGTACCACTCTTGCTCTACTCCCATGCTGTGCCAGGGGCTGGGGGCTGCCCACCCACTCTCCTTCCATGGGGCAGGGCCAGCATGCTGTGACTCAGTTTCCCTGAAGCCTGAGGAGAAGGAAAGGGGTGTGGAGCAGGACCAGAAAGGGGTGGAGGGGAAGTTACAGCAGCTGGTAGGAAATGACATTTTTGGGTGCTGCAAGGTGGCCCTACCCCATCCTGTCTGCCGAGGTGGTATTTTGGGGTGCAGTAGTACAAGCTGGCTCTGTCTGCCATGGAACTGATGTTTCAGGATGTTGTTGGGCAGCTCTGTTCCAGCTGTAGAGCTGGCATTTTTGGCAGCCCTTGCTCCATACTGCTTTTTCCTCTGCCAGGGATCATGCTAGGAAGTGAGACCTGGCTGTACCTTCCATGTCCTCTGCATTCACACATTCAGGGTGCATAATTGCACGTAATACTCACAGTCCCATGGCACTGCTTCCCCAGTTTGTGACTTTGGGCTGCTGGTCAGGATATCAGTCTGAGCTTATCTCAGGATAGGCAAGAATCAGTGTGCAGGCTGTGTAGTAACAGCCTGGCATCCCTTACTGGCACTAATCTGCTCCTGATCATGGAACAATGGCTCTACCTGGGGGCAGGAGCAGAGGAGTCCAGACTGAAAATGGGGGTGCCCAGTCCCAGCTGTGTCCTCCCTCATCCCTATTCCTCTGTGTAACTCCAAATCTGCATGCATGGACAATGTTTTGTAATAAACCTGTTGAACTGAGGGCAGGCAGAGCAAAACCAAGAGCCCAAACCCTGCCTGTGCTGCTGCAGCAGTGTGAGGCACAGTAGTTTGTAATGATGATGAGCATGGCCAGAGACATCCCTCCCACCCTGTTGTGTGTATTTGATGCTTCCTTTGAGCTACCAGCAGATTGTCAGTACAGATCTTTTGTAAGTGGAGAGTAGGTCCAGCTTCCCATGGATGCTGCAAACCGCCTTGCTTCTGTAAAACTCTCTTCATTTGAGGCAGTGCCCTAAGGGTTAAGCCACAGTTGTGGGATAGGGTTTGTAACAGGAACAAAGAGGGCTTTTAAGGTCTGTGTTGGCCTAGGAATAGAGGGAATTGATTGAGCCTTTCCCAGTGTGTTGAATTACAAAGGTCATGGAGACCCTTTTGCTGGGAGGCAGCAGCCTTTGAGGTCCCTGCTGGAAGTGGGGCAGAGAGAAAAGAAATTGTGAAAGTCAGTGAGAGCAACTTAGTGGAGAGCTTTAAGAGCAGGTGAAAACTGGAACTGCGTCCTGGGGTAAATAATGAACACAAGGCTGGGTACCTTCTCCCTGTGATTTTTGGGTGGTTTGGTTTTGCTCCACCTCCTTCCCCTATTGCATTTACAGCAGCCCCACACATGGCACGTGAATTAGCAGCACCTTGGTGCACCAGAATTTGGGCCTCTCCAAATTCTGCCCCTGCTCAGGGCTGGTGAAGGCAGCAGAAGGTAAGAGGCAGTGCCTGTAAGGGAGGATCTTTCCAACATGCAGAAGAGGGCAGTCTCTGGTGCCTACAGGGACATTTTGCCATGACAGAAGAGGAAGCTTCTAGCTGGTTTCCAAGCCCCTCTTCTTAATGTTGCCTTCTCAGGGTGTCACTTGGGGCATAGCAGCAGAAGGTCCAGCAGAAGGAGCTAGGGAAGGGATGGATGCCAGAAACCACTGTTTCCCTTCCTGCAGCAGGATGAAAAGTGGAAACAGGTAGTTTCCATCTTGAGCTTTGGATGGCATGAGCCATCCAGCCAACACACCCAAGATGTGTATGGAAAAAGGTGGTTTAGTCCTTAAAACTTTAAGGTTTAAAGTGCCAGGTTAGCAGGCATTTGGCCATTCAGCCCCATCCATTGGCACAGGCGTGCTCCCCGATCTGATCTTTTATTTAAAGTAATTCCACTTCTGATCCCTATGTTGGATCAGATCACCTTAGATGTGATTTTTGGGGCAAAGGACTGCTTGGGCTCTGCCTGGGAGATGAAAGCTGGTTCCAGGGAATATCCCATGAGGCTCTGCAGACACCACCCAAGTTAGCAGACTAGAGGCTTCTCTACTTTTTTAAGCACTAGAAGGGCAAGACTGTGGGAGGACAGAGCTGCATGAGGAACAGCATGTTTGGAGCTTGTTTTGGAGCTCTCAGAAACCAAAACATCTGTTCACCTTGGTAGCCAGCCTTCTTGGGATCATTCTCTGTGTGTCTGTCCCAGTAACCAGGAACTGTTTCAGCAGAAACATCAACTTCACAGACTCACTGCTGCTTAGCATTGTCTTTGAGAAGGCCTGAATTCCTTCATTCTTATTGCTCCAAATCCTCTCTTCTCACCCTGTCCTTTGGCATCACCTGTGCTGCAGAAGCTTCCCACTAACAAACATAAAGGTGGATAATTGGGCTGCTAGTGCCCAGCTTGCTGACCTGGAATATGCTGTTTGAAGACAGCAAGGTCTACTCACTGTGTTTTGGGTAAACACTCTCCCACTCTTTTCAGCCACCTGGGCTGCAGAAGGGGAACATGAGGCACTTGAAAGGGTTCCCCTTGGTATGGGAGAGATGTCAGAATCAAGACAAGTTTGGCTGTCTGTGTTTTGCTTCTTCTCCCATCCCAGCTGGAGAGGGGTGTTGCAGATGGGATGTTACCCTTCTGTTAGTCACAAAGGAGGGTGTGGCAGAAAACTCAGTCTCAAAAGTCAGCCAGTTTAGCTCAAACTGGATCAGTCCCTGCTGCTTAACTGGATGTAGGGCAATCCTTCAGCTTCCCATGTGCTTGGAGACTGCGCCAGGGAGCTCACCATGTCCAGGAATGCATATAGGTTGTTGCTGCTGTCTTAGGGGCTCCCAGAGTTTGTAGACAAATCCATCTTTTCAGTGGTGGCAGGCTTATTTGAGCATGTCCATTTAAATTGCTGGGTCTGCCCTGCTGGTGGCTGCTGAGTTTCGTTCAGGAGCTTGCCCAGTTGCTGTGACCTTTGTGACACTGTGACCATGGTGTTGGCCCTGCTGACACATGGTGAGTCCTGTGAATCTCCCCCCTGGTTCACTAGGAGGGACCTGAAGTACTGGAGCATCCTGATGAGAGGAGGGGTGCTGTGCAGGAGCCCATAGGGATACCATGGGACAAAGACTTGTGTTACATTGTCCCGAGAGGAGAGAAGAGGTTCTGTGTATACGTAGTGAGGATCAAAAATTTAAAAGTCCAGGGAGAAGCAGCAGCTCTGGCATACAGCCCTAAGCTTTGGCAGAAAATCATTCTTTGTGTCTATTAATATGTGACATTCCAGCCCAAAGTGTTGTCCCTCGCTCCCTGGCCAAAATACAGTTTACTTTGGCCTTAACTCCTGCGTGTTAGGGCTTTCTGTCTAAGCTGGGGCTCCATGACCCTGCTGAAGACATAATGCTTGATTGACTTGTTCTCTTGCAGTATACTTGTCCTAAGTATCCTGTGTGTGGCTGCAGGCAAAATGCTGCAGCTGGCCAAGTGCTCCTGGGTGGAAGGGACCAGAGCCCCTTGTCAGCATGATTCTGACCCATGTGATGTGGAAAGAGTGAGGGAAGAGCCTCCATGATGCCAGTAATTTTCTGTTGTAGTCAAGGGGAAATGGATCCTCTAGTTTTGACAGGTAGAGCCACAGGTCTGTAACCTGGTGTGCTGCATGGAGCAGCATGTCATGCTTACACCACAGCTCTCCTGTGCTGAGACACAGGTGAATGGGCAGAGTCCCTTGCTCTGCTGGCTGGGAGGTATGTGTCACAGCTGTGCAGTGCCATCTTCCTCTTGTCACCTCTGTCTGCTCTGGTCTCTCTGAGGAGATTGAGGTTGCCTGGACAGCCCTCAGAAGGGCTTAGCAGGTAGAGGCAGTGTGTGTGGCTTGGGAACAGGTCATGATGTGGAAAAGAGGGGAGGCAAAGCCTGTTTGAGCGTCAGCCCCAAGCATTAGGGAATTACCAGTCAGAAGAGCAGCCTGCAGAGGATCTGTGTGTACACAGATCATATGCCTGACTTGCACTGTCCACAGTCAGGAACTGGCCAAGCCTGTGGGCCCTACATGCCTTAGCTGATGCCAGTTGACTGTAGCCATGCTTAGAAGTCATTTTGTGTCTCCCAGGAATCTGTACACCTTGGAGAGTAAAACCAGGAAGAGGCACAGCCTGGGGGGGCATGTCTGGCTGTACCCAAAGGCAGCTTAGCTGGCAGACGTCTTGCCTGTGGATCTGAGCTGTGGCAGTGTTGGGTAACCCTCCCACAGCCAGCAGGGTCAGGCTGATAAAGAGAATGGGTTTGCCTGGAAGGCAGCCTCGGAGTCTGGAGGAAGCCCTCCCCTAGCATTGCTCCTTATCTTGGCTGCACTCCCAGCCTGCCTCTGCCCCTTCTCCACACAATGGACTTGAGCTAGTGCTGTCACCTCTGCCCTCTGGGTGCTGCAGGGGTCAAGGGCACTGGCATTGCCAGGCCAGGCTCCCTGCCCAGTTTGTTGGCTTGCAGGGTCTGGGTCATTTCTCGTTTTGCTCACACACTCCCTTCGTGCATGGGGCTGTCACAGAAATTAGTCAGGAGGGGGTGAATCACAGAGGAATGAGTCAGTGGGAAGCAGAAGGAAGGTGCTTGTGCAGGACAGGGTTTTAAGGGAGCCCAAGGGTCTGGCAGCTTATGCTGAGTCCCTGGGAGATGGGCTGTGGATGCCAGAGGAGAACTGGGAAAGCTGAAGGGCTTAGTAAGTGGAGGCAATGCCTGTGCCTTGGGAACAGGACAGGATCTTAGCTACATGCTGAACTCCAGCCATGGGTACACTGCTGTCCTGGAAAGGCTAGGGGCATCTTTGGTGCTGAAGTTTTCCAAAAAAGAGCACTGCAAGGGAGCAGTGCAGGGAACAGGTATGCCTGCCTTCAGTGAATCAGGAGGATCTTCATCCCCACACAGGCGGTGGGGTGTCCAGCCAGCTCTAGGTAAGCTGAGCAAGTCTCTGTACTGGTCAGATCCTGCCCAGTTTTCTGAGAGAGCAGATGCAGGATGGTAAAATGTGTGATACTTGTTGGGGCAGAGAATGATAAAAAAATAGCTCTGGATTGAGTGAAGACAGCATGGAGGAAAAGCTGGGATGGACATAATACACTGGAGATTTGGGGACATGGGTGCTTCTTGACTCCAAAACCCCTTGTGTGACCTGGGCTCTGCTGCATACCCTTGAAGGTATTGCAAGGCTGTTTCTCTCATCAAGGAACCTGCTCTGGACTGCTGGGTCTCCGTCTAGCACAGCTGGCCTCTGCTGAGTTGGACTGCTTATTGTCCTTCTCATCACTCCTGAGACAGGCCCCTCATGGGCATGGTGGAGGCAGCCTTGGTATCAGAGCTATAGCAGCACAACCGAAGCTCTCTGTGTCTGGGGCAAACTTCTTGGAGCAGGTACTTGGGAATTCTGTCTTGGAATAATGTAGGTGTTTTGCAGCAGGCACTGGTATTACTACCAGCCAGAGCAAGGATCAGATACTTGAACAAAAGCAGCTCCTACTGATCTCAGGTTGAGATGAGTCTCTTTTTTCAACATCCCTAAGGTATGCAGGTGCAGGTACTCCTTGGTGGCACCCTTGGCTGGGCAGAATGGAGCCCAACAGGTTCCAACAGTCTCCAGAGATGAGTTGGAGCTCTGGCTTCTTGTGTGCTGCAGTGGGCAGAAGCTGAGAGTGGTAGGCTTGTGCAGCAGCAGGAGGGAGGCAGTGAAGGGAGCTCTCACTGCTGCTGCAAGCTGTGGGTTTGCAGTGAAGCTGCAGCTTGGCTCCCTTGGGAGGTGCTCAGGAGCAGGATGAGAAGCAATGGGACACAAGGAAAATTCCAGTTAGACACTAGGAAAAATATTTCCCTGCAAGGCAATTAGAATCTGGAGTAGGGCCCAGAGGAAGGAGGCAGTTTCTACACTTGGTGACTTTGAGCTCCTGGCATGGGGCAAACTCCAAGCGATTTATTTGAACTTAGCCCTGCTGTTAGCATGACTGGACCCAAACCCTCTGAGGTCCCTTCTCACTGTTGTTCCTCAGTTCTGCAGTTCTCAGGTTGCTTGGCAATGTCACATCTCATGGACTGTTGGGTTGACCAGCTTGGAGGCACATAGAGGGCTCAGGGTCTTGTTCTGTCTGTCCCCTTGTCACTTGGACTTATCTGTATGGTATTAGCAGTGGTGGGAGATGGAGGCACTGCCTTTGGAGCATTGCTCAGCTCATTCACTTGCCCCAGCCTCTCTTAGCTGGAGCACCCATCTCTCTGTAATCTGTATTATTTCCTTTCCACACGAGCACAAGAAACCAGTGGGCAGTGAAACACAGGATGTAAAGCATCCTCCTTGCTTTGCTGGAAGAACAGAGCTGTGATGTGTCGGGGCTTGCTGGTGTTTTTGGAAGGCTCATGAGGATGCTGGACTCCAGTCCTCCAGATGCAAAATTTCTTTCCTGTGGTGCCTGTCCCAGAGATAGTGGTGGTTGGAAGGGAAGTCAGTGGTAGCTTTTTCAAAGGTTCCAGCTGCTTGACCATCCTCAGCAGATGGACGCTGAGATGAGCCCAAAGGAGTGTCTGGAAAGAATTATTTACTCACAGTACTTTCTGTTTCTTTGCCAGCCTTTTATTCTCATGGTTGTTCTTTTCCTGATCCTGTTCTTCTGCAAGGCTGGCTGCTGGCAATCTTATGAGCCTTGTCTTCAGGAACAACTTTGCTGTGTGATTTATTGTGTCTCGGAGCTTTGACCTGGTGTCTGATGTTGCAGAAGCCCATGTCTGGTGTGTAAGTGTTCAGAGGGTGTTTACAGTGTTTGGCCCATCCTGTCTGCAAGAGTAATGAACCAGAGCAAAGGGGTCTGCTTGTAGCCTTGGCTCCTGGGTTAAGCTGACCTGCAGCAGTAGCTACATCTGCTTTCTCATCTGGCAGAGGCTGGGTGGATGTTCAGGCTCCCTTTATGTGTGTTTTCAAGGTCTAGAACATTCTCATAAACCGTGTTAGTCCCCAATCCCTTCTAAAGTTGCTCCTTTCAGCTTTTCCTTTGGGCTTGTTTACACTGGCCTGCCATTGCTGTGCACTCTGCTCTCCCTTCCTAAGCAGTCCACACAAAACTCTCAATGCTGCTCTGAATGTGCTGGCTTTACTTGGATATCCCCGTTGAAGCATCCCCTACACTTTGGGAGCAGCAGGATCTGGTGGTTTGGGTTAAGAGGTCCCTGAGGTCTGTGTTCCCATCTGCCAGAGCAAGTGCTGTATGGCAGGGGATGAACTGGGTTCTGGTAGGCCATGGAGAGCTCTTAGGGCCCTCACAGGCTCTGCCTCCTTAGGAGGGTCAGGTCTAGAGGGACATCTGTGTCCTCAGGGCATGAATCAACCACCAGGTTGAAGATGTTTTGACTTAGCTGCCTCTGCTCTCTGTGGGACCCCAGGGGTGGTTTAGTCTGTGTGGACAAGGAGGTTTGCAGTTTCACGGGGTGTAAGAGGAGCTGGACTGTGTCTCCTGCTGCCCTTCATATGGACACACCTACAGTCCCTCTTACCCCATGTTTCCCTTCTTAAAGCCTTCTGCTCTCATGTGTTTGCCTTCATTATGGACAGCAGTGTGAATGTTTGCATTACAGTTGTGGCACCCTTTTACTAAGTCCACTAGGGTGTTTCACCTTCAGTCCTACAGGAAAGAGACGTTTTTGTTTTCTATGACAAGGTGCAGGACATTAAATTTGTGGTGGAAATACTCCTTCCCTGCAGTAGCCCTGATTGTGTCCATCTTCTTAAAATCAAAGATGGACAAAGCCTCACCCTTATGGCCCAAATACCTGCCCAGCACAGGTCATGTGCTAGACTGGCCTGTGCTAGACTTGAGCCTTACTAAATCGCAGCTGGAAAAGCATGAGTTGTATGGGTGTGCACAGCTGTGTGTGTGGTATCTCCTCCCCCTGTGCCACGTACATGTCTAGTACAGGGAGTGGAAAAGATGCTGAATGTCCCTACAGCTGCTGCAGCCTTATCTGCAGGCTGCAGCTTGGTAACCAAGCAGGAGGCCCGAGTGCCTGTGCTCAAGCACCTCCCTTGGAGGACTCTTACAGTAAAAGGAAGTGTATTGCAAGAGGGCTTGCGGTGGGGAGGGGCAGTTCCCACGGGGCAAATGCTGCAGTGCACAATCCTTGCTGCCCTCCCCATTGCAAGCCATTTGCTTACCCCCTCTTCCAATGTGTAGCTTTGACACCCGGAGCTGATCAGAGCAATTCAGCATCCCTGGGACTTCCTCCACTGCCCTGAAGTGCCTGGTGACTGTTTGGGGAGGTACGGAAAGGTGATGGTGCCGTGAGTCTGTCGGGTGTCAGGAACTCGTCAGGGGAGTGTGTGCAAGGAGGCTTGGGCTGGTGGGGCTGTGGGTGTGTGGCAGTCGGGAATGGGAGGAACCTGGGGTAGGTTAAGGTGTGAACTGCAGCAATCAGGAGGCAACAGAGCACAGGTAAGAGCTAGGGGCTTGCCTTGGGGGTTCATGGAAACAGGACAGGGTCTGATGGTGGTTGAGGATGGGCTAGGATTGAAGAGGAGCACACTTGAAGAGATACAGAGCCCAGCTGCCATGTGAAGGATGTGGGGAAGGGGCAGTGTGCTGCATCTGGGTTTAGGCTACAGGGCATGACAGTACAGAAGGAGCTAGCTTGGTAAGCAGGCTTTGGAAGATGCCTGTGGTGACGCAGAAGAGATGGCAGAGCTGGGAGCAAGAGGGCTGCCATCACCTGCTGATTTCTGTGCTATCTTCTCCCAGCTTGCAAAACATCACCCTAGCACTGGAGCTCCCTATCAGAGGCTCTTGTTTCTGTACCTAGCTAATAGTACTGGAAAAGGGGCTGGGCTGTTCAGGTTGCATGTCCAGATCATGCTTCCCATGGTGCACAGCCCAGGACAGGGAGCTGACAGGATGGGAGTTGCTGTAACTTGTTTTACCACTGGAGTTGGGTTAAGCAGGTTCGTAGTATGCAGTTTGCACAGCTTCTGGCAGAGACACCAACTGCAGAGTGTTGTTCTTCCTCTTGGGAGATCAGATAAAATGGTGCTAAAATTTGTAGGTTGCTTAGAATGGTGAGGGCCTCATCCAGATTGGGTCTGGGGAATGCCTCCCTTGGACAAACATCCTTATTGAACTTGAAATGTGGCAGAGCATTGGTGCCCTGGTCATAGCCAGAGACCTTGGGTGTCATGCAAGTGCAGACCAGAAGTGGTCCCTGCCCTTGGCCAGATCCACTTGCCTTCTCCAAGCCATTCTATGACTGGCTGCACAGGCATATGACTTAGTAATCACATGGTGGAAAATTTTCCATTGGTTTCATCTGGCATCGAGCTCTGGACTGGACCAGCCTGTCTGTGGGGTCATCAGTGACTGAGGTCCCATGGGCCTGTCCCTCGGGCCACCACCCCTGGAGAGAGACAGGAGGGCTGGAAGGGAGCTGGCTGACATGTCCCTGTGCCTAGGTGGCCAGGGGCTTGCTTTCACATTCTTGCCTCAAGGTGACTGCTGAGGCCACTGTGCTGCCCCAAGTCCAATGCCATGGGGCTCCCCAGGGCTTGCAGGTGCGGTGCTGGCTGCACCTTCCCCTGTGCAGCAGCTACCCCGAGGTGGAAAGACACAGCTTTTTATGATGTGGAGCCAGCACAGAGGAATTTGCTGCTTGTGGACAGCTGTTGTCCTGGGCCTGGCTCGTGTCCTCCAGCACTTCTCACCTAGCGCTGCCTATGGAAGGGGAATGGGGGCTTGCCCACCCTCGACTCCCTGTGCCAGGCAAGTGGGTGCCACCTCGGGCTAGTGGGGGTGAATAGCTGCGGTGGAGCCTAGCAGCATCCTGCTGCCTCTGCAGGGATCCTCTTGGGCAGCGGAGAGTTTTCCCCACCCCCAGCTCTGCCGCTGCCTCTTTGTTTTCTGGCAGAAGCCTCTGTGCCTTTTCATTGCCGTTGAGGCGCCGAGCAGGAGCGTACATGTGCCGCGTGTGCGTCTCGCCGGGAATGTGATGCGGGCTGGGAATCCTGCCGGGCCAGGCATCTCCCCTGCAGGGCAGCGGAGGCCAAACAGCAGCTTCAGGGGTCTCCTTCCCATGGACTGTTCCTCCGGTCGAGCAAGGCTTCGAGGCAGCTGGCCTCCCGCACAAAACCCTCTTTTGCATTGACAGCGCTTCTGCACCTTGCCACAAGTCGAGTAAGTTGGATGGGAAGGGGCCGGTCCTCAGCTGGGCACTCGGGCTCTCCGCTGTGGTCCCCCCTCGCTCCCGCTGGGAAGGCACCTGAGATTAAAGCAGCGCCAAAGGCTATGGAGCTGGATACAGCGGTGGCTGAGGATTGCTTGTGCTGCGCCTGCCTTTCCATGTATTTGATCTCTCGACTTCCAGCGGGGACTGAATTCCTGTGCTGAATTCTGGGCTCGGCTCTTGTGAAAGGATCCAATTATTTTAGAGCTTTGAGCATCTCCATTTGCTGCCCATATTTGCGGCGCGCTGGCTGGAATTCCAAGTGATTAACGTGGCTGTGACATCCCTCCTAGGGGTGTTATCTTTGCTCGCTGTCCCCCACCGCCCCCCTCTTCCTCCTCCGGCAGCAAGCGAGCAAGACAGGCAGGCAGAGACAAAGGTCTGTCCTCAACCTGGGCTGTCCTCCCCGTAAGCGGCTGCTGCATGGGATTTCCCTGCCCTGCCTGCTGCAGGTTTCCTGGGCTCCCGGTCGAACACTGGAGCTGGGCGGCCGTGGGCTGTAGAGGTTTGAACCTGCTGGGCTGGGTGGGCAGGGGGTGCTGCCGGCCTTGGAGAGCTGCCCGATTGTCCTGCCGGATTTTAAGCTGCTTTTCATTCTTTGCGCTTTCCTGGGAAGAGGGGCAGCCGTGCGTGGAGGGGAGGTTGGCGGGGAGGGGGTTGGAAGTGGGGGAAAGCTTTGCACAGGTGGCTGTCGCATAGTGAGATCTGTCTGCAGACCCTGTAAACCCCCCCTTCCCAGCCACAGGCTATTGTCAGCATCGCCGTCTGCAAGCCAGGCACCTGGGAAAGGTGTGTGGAGGCGATCTGTACCAGGACAAGGGGCATCAGAGGGAGAAGGGGTAAGTCACTGGGCTGGGAGCTCTGCTCCGGCTCCCCCAGCTCCCAGGAGAGGTTTCATTGTATTATCCTGACTTGGCCGAGCAGAAGGGCTCAGTCCCTGCAGCACCTGTGTGTGGTGCTAGGGCTGGGGAGGCACTGCATGTTGTTGGGCAGACCTCAGCCCTTGAGGAGGCTGCTGCAGCTTGGAGCCCCAGCAAGATGCACTGCAGAGAGGGCTGCTCTGTCCCTAGGGACTTGTGCACCTGGCCAGTGCTGCCTCCCATGGGATGGGAGGGAGCAGCAGCACCTCATGGACACGGTGCTGTGGGCACAGGGAGGTGTTGGGTCTAATCTCTTTCTGTGTCTGGTGGTTTCTAGGAGCTTACACTCATGACATGGGTGATACCTCTTGCCCCATCCTTCCGCTCTGGTGTCAGGCTTCCTCCTCACTACTAGCAGGGGTTAGCACTGAATGAGGCTCTGCAGCTGCATAAATCTGGCATGGCAGGAGGCCTCCTGAGGAGCCTTGAGAGCAACACTTGCCCTTGCAGTGGGACACGGAAACTCCCTTCCTATGTATCCTCTCCCTCTCCTTCTTTCTTCCTCTTGTTTCCACCAAGCGTGGGCTCCTTCCTCCCCAACCTGAATTCCAGGATAGTGCCTGAGCCATGGCCAGTGGTCATTTTTTCGCTTCAGGCACAGCTTGCTCCTCTAGCTTCTCCCTTGTCATCTCCCTGGGACTGCCACCTACAGTGCTGGAGTAGTCCCCAGCCTCATGTGTCTGTCTGTCTTCTGATGGTGAGATGCCTGATCTGTCAGACTGTGCAGGAACCCTTCTCTGGTGGCAGCATTGCTGTTAGTGTTGCCATCCTTCAGGGCTATGAGAGAAACTTTCTGCCTGCTGGCACTTCACAAGCTCTGCTCTTAGCCTGAGCCAGGGAGCTCCTGGGTTTGTGCTCATACTGCTTAGATTTCCTTCCTTCTCCTTGGGTTCAGGTAGGACCAATAGAGTTGTGATTTATCCTCTAGACAGTCTGTTTCCAGCAGTTTCTGTTGCCTCTTCTCTTGCCTTATACTCTGCTTGTTCTGAGGATGATTATTTTCCCTCTTGTAATGATGGCACTTCTTCCTGGCTGTTCAGGTTCATGCTTCATCCCCAGTGAGGCCACCAGTGTCTCTCCATAGCACTTCCTAGGAAAGGAAGCAGGAGAGAAGGCAGCAGCAAAAGCCACTTAGGGGTTGGTTTGGGGTTTATTGTGGTCTAAATAGTGCAAGGACCCCTTTTGGCCCTGACAACCACCAGGCTGGTGCTCTGTCCCAGGCAGCAGTGCCCAGGTCAAAGCCTCTTGTCTCCTGGCCATGTGTCCCTTTTGACTGTCTGGCAGTGCTGCCGTGGAAAGCCACTGGATCCCCCCAGGACAAGTGTGGCAGCTTTGGGCCAGATCTTTCTCTCTCCCTTGCAGTGGTGCTGGGCTACCAGCCCTGCTAGGCTCCCAAGGGCTCTGCCTCATGACAGATAGCCTCCCTGCTCCACACTCATCCTGCTTCCTCTCTGGCTGGCACAGTACAGCCCGAACAGCAGCAGATCCTTTTGCAGGCTGCAGCCCGGCATGTGGTACCACTGCTGCATTGCCCAGCCAGGGACCTGTCCTCACCCACCATCCTGCTCTGTTGCCTCCAGACTGAGACCATGGTCTCTTAATCCTGGTTTCCCCCTGGATGTGCTAATAGGAATGGAACCACCAGGTAAGCCAAGTCCCCAACCCCTCCAGGCCTGGCTGTGTTATTCCACATCAGAATACAGTGTTTCTGCCCCAGTGCCTGGGACACGCTCACTCTCTGCAGGTCATTTGGCACTGGCTATTTCTTGGGTGTTGAAGCATGGTGCCCCTTCCCTAGACAAAAAAAACAGAGGAAAGCTGTGCCTGGCATAGCTCCACATCTAGGTGCTGGGAGATCTTGGCAAAAGCACAGGGCCCTGCCTGTTTTCTGGGCAATGAGGGGACCTTGGCAGGAGTAGGGCAGAGAGTGGAAGAGCTCTGTCTGGGCTTCCCTCAAGGGGCAAAGCTTTTGGAGTCCTATCTTAGAGCAGCAGCACAGACAGAAATGCTGTAACAAAAAAAAAACAGCGTCAGGTTGGCTTAGGAGGAGCCAAACCCTTGGTGTGGGCACATGGAGCCCCCCCATGTGCTGTTTCCAGAGGGATGGTACTTGTGCTGCTCAGCTGAGCTAGTGAAGGCCTGGACTTGGCTCTGTCCATCCATGTGGCCAGAATTAGGGCTTCTGGCTCAAGGAGAGAAGACAGAGGTGACCAGGTGGTTTCTCTCTGTGCGTGCTTGGAGTGCAGGAGGCCATGGTCCCAGGGTTGCTGTTCCCCTCTGTGGGGAGATGGTGGGCTCCCTTGCTGCTGTCAGAGTCTGAGCTCTGCTGTGAGCTGGATGGGCTGTCAGCAGGGAGGAGCTTGGCACTGCCAAGAGACCCTCCCTGGGATACAGCCCCTTGCATCTCAAGGAAGGTGAGAAGCAGAGCTACACCCCAGCTGTTCCCATCCCACACTGATGGGCATTCCTCCAGAAGGATGTTCAAGGAGATATTAGGGTGTACTTGGAGGCACTTTGGGTGATACTTTCCTGTCCCTGCCATGAGCCCATCGTTTTCCAGCACAATGCTTCAAGCAACAGTATCTGGGCTGGGCAAAAAGTGGTGTAGCCCTGTGTTCTAGCCATGTGTTCTAGTGGCTGGTGCTGGCAGTGCCTGATGACTGGTGTTGAGAGCTCAGCTGGGATGGATTTGTGTGCTAGCAGGTCAGCTTGTCCTTATACATCCATTCTCCTGAAAGAAAGCTGCTGCTGGGGAGAAAATGGCTGTGACTTCAGAGGGACATGGGGAAGAGAATGGAAGGTGAAACTGTGTGTTTGTTCTGGCATGGACACACTCTTTCTTCTCTGCATCAGGCTGATTCTTGCTGTTGGTTGCTGATTTTGCTTCCCAGTGGTTGATAGTGCCACACAAGTCATGGTACAAGTCTCCTTCAGATATGGAGGAGGGAAACAGGAACCTTCCAGGCAGGCAGAGCACAGCATGTTACTACTTCAGCATCCACCCACAGCTGAGAGCATTCACTTGCTTTCCTACCTGCTTTGGTGCAGGCCTCATGGGGTGCCAGGAAGAGCGGATCTTTCCAAAAAGCTTTTGTTTGGACCCAAGGTTTGTTACACTGCAGCACTGATTTCCCCTGCTGCAAATGGTCCTTGGGTGTGACTGACCTCAACAGGTCCTGTTCTGGCTGGTTGCTGGCAGTGCCCTCCCCAGCAGTGGTGGTGCCTTTTGAGCTGTTCAGCTCACGGGGACTGGTCATGGCCGCCTGTAATATCAAATCTTATTGGAAATGTAGAGAAAGAACAGCCTGTTTTCTGGGGCAGGAGAGGTCAGGCAGCAAGCACAGCTGATGCTGCCTTCCCATGTGCAAGTTGCAGGCATGCAGAATTTGCCAGACCAGGATGCCACTTCAGGGGATTGCACTTGAGTGTTGCTGCCTCTGAGCATCCATTTGGGGTTTTTGTTCATCTGCCTGGCCCTGCTGTTTCCAGCCTTCAGAGCAGT
Organism: Cyanistes caeruleus; assembly: GCF_971803275.1. NCBI lineage: Eukaryota > Metazoa > Chordata > Aves > Passeriformes > Paridae > Cyanistes > Cyanistes caeruleus. The sequence continues at coordinate 72,484,230 of NC_141732.1, forward strand.
ACTCACTGCTGGTTTGGGGTGCCCAGACAGTGACTGCCTGTTGGATGGGTGCTGCAGTGATCCCCCATTTAAGGGATGCATGAGGAGGGTGGTGAGGAGGGCATGATCCCCAGGGATAGGAACAATTTCCACCTTTAGCTGGAGGTGCCTGGGCTGGTGAAGCCCATGAGCTTCCTCTGCCACAGAGGTGCTGAGGGTGAAGCTGCCCAAGGGCCCTTGCACACTCTGAAGGTGTTGCACCATGAGCTGCTGCTTCAGCTGACTTTTCTCTATGCCCTCTTCCAGGCATCAAAGCTGCAGTGCCCATGGGTTGTGACCACAGGGGAGTTGTGTTGCATCTGCAAATCTCTGCTGTACATCAAGAGCACATCTGAACAGGTGAGTGCTGTGCACATGAAAGGATTGCTGTCTTTGTGCTGGGAAAATCTGGTGGGGGGCCATCATGGCTCAGGGCTGTCAGGCTCCTCATTTCTGCCTTCCCTGACAGGCATCTCTTAATGGAAGAAAACAATTCCAAGCTCTTCTCCTTATCTGTGGGGCTGGAAAGTGTCCTGTGCTGTGGGTGGAAGGGGGAGGAGGTGAACATGAGACCAGGAGCTAGCTGGAGGCCCAGAGCTTGCTGCAGTGTCTTGGAAAGCAAGGCATGAAATGGTTGCCAGAAAGAAAGAGGAATCTGTTCCTATGCATGGGGTTTCATACAGGAAAGCATGCAAAAGGGATGTAAAATCAAGCCAGGTATGAGAGTTCATGGCTTAGCTTAAAATATTTGTGGTTTAAATGGAAATCAAGGTGTTAGCACTGCCTGAGGTGGATGAGATGTATGTGGCCTTTGATTTGGGAGGTTGGGAAAGACTGAGCCTAAATGCTGCCTTCTCTGCCTGTCTGACCCTGCAGACAGGAAGCACCCTCCTACTCTTCTTCCAGGAAGCATCTGAATCACCCCAGCCCTGCATCCCCCCCTTTCCTTCCCCTCAGAGCCACTGTGGACACTGAAGAGCTGGAGAGGACATTGCGGAGGTTCGGAGGCACACCGTGATGGTGGGAGCCATTCCACGGCAGCCACGCCGCTTCTGGGGGGTGCCTGACTGGCAGGTGTCTTCAGCTAATTGTGCCAACGACCGCCTGCTGCAGGGCAGGGAGGTTAATCCGGAGCAAAGCAGGGTCCTGATGCAGAGGGGTAAGTGTGGGGAGCAGCCAGGACAGGCTGCAGTGTTGTGGGCCACACAGAGGGGTTGAGGTTAGCAGGGACATATGGAGGTTATCTGGAGTCCCACCTAGAGTCATTGCCCATGACTTTGTCCTGATGACTTCTGGATATCTCCAAGGATGAAGATTCCACAACCTCTGTAGGTAACTGGTTATAGTGCTCAGTCATGGTAAAACAAAATGGTTTTTCTGATATTCAGAGGGAACCTTTTATTTATATATCTAGATATCTAGATAAGATTTCACTGGGCTTCTCCAGGCTGAACAGTCCCAGCTCTCATAGCCTTTCCTCACAGGAAAGATGCTCCATTCCATTAATTTGTTTAGTGTCCCTCTTTTGCACTCTCTCAGATGTGTCCTCACCAGCGCTGAGCAGAGAGGGAGGATCAGTTCTCTCAACCTGCTGTTAATGCTGTGCCTGGTGCACTACTGTTCTTCTTTGCTGCAAGGGCACATTGCTGGCTCATTGGTGCCCACCAGGACCCCCAGGGCCTTTTCTGCTCTGCTGCTTTTCAGCCAGTCAGTCTCCAACACATCCTTGTTGCATGGTTATACATTTTATCGCTCCTTTTAAACAGACTCCCTGGTCTCAAGCACCCTGGCCTGCCATTTTCCCATCCACACGCCAGTAGGGTCAAAACAGCATAAAGAGAGCCTCACTCTCCACATAGCCTTGATCCACCTGGAGAACAAATTTCCCTGTTGCTCACTTGCCCCTAAGCCCTTGCTCCACAAGATCGGGCGCTGCTGCAAAGACAGGCAAAAGGCAGAGCTGCCAGGCACGGGCAGTTTGTCCTCAGTGTGCTGGTGACTTCCCCTGCATCTCCTCAGCTCTTGCAACCATTTCAGTATTTTTCATGCCTGAAATGAACCAACATGTGGACAGGATTCTCACAACTCTCAAACTGGACTAAAAATCAAAAGTGAGGCACCATGCTGCACAGAGAAGGGCAGGCCCTTGGAGCTGGCAGGAGTGGGTGGATGGTGACCCTGCTACTTCCCAGCTGCTGACTGAAACGCTGGAGATGCCTGGTCTAATCTGGCAGAGATAACAGGGATGTTAGGCCAGGTTCCTGTCCCCGCCATGGGGCTGGCACCAGCCCTGCCTCATTCACTGCACGTGGCCAGGACAGGTCGTCTTGGCCACTGAGAATGCTGCTGCTGTTGCCCAAAGGGATGATTACAGTTCTGAGCCCCTGGGACTGGTCTGACCTGCCTGACTCCTGAGCTCCACAACAGTACAAGCGTGTCCCTGGCAGAGGGCAGCCCTCTTCCTCCCCACCTGCCCAGACTTGTCCACAGGAGTCTCCAGTCTGTCTAGAGACTTCTCTCCTTGCCCAGACCAGGAAGGAAGTACTGAACCTGCAGGTGGGTGATGCCTCAGGGTTTCCCAGAAAGCCATATTAGCCTCTTTCTTCTTCCTGTCCCTGGAGAGGGAGGTTCAAGGGGGCTGTGTGAGGAGCCATGTCCCAGTGGGTCCCTTGTAGCCAGAAGCCTGGATGAGAATGGAGATACTGGACTGACACTCATCCTTCTGCTCTTTTTTTTTTCCAGATGCTGTGCTGCAGAGCACCTCGTAGTAGAGGGCTCACACAGAGATCCTGAGTGAGAGAGGGCCCAGCTCACACCCCCTGCCCTTGCACCCTGACCTGTGGCACTTTACAGTCCCCCTCCTGCTGCTGCATGGGCTCCACTGGGAGTCCCAGCAAGTGAGGCTCCATGCGGCACATCCACACAGAGACGTGTCTGCCCCCGGAGCGCAGCACAGACCCCAGCCTGTCCCGGCCCAGCGGGGAGACACCCTTGGAGCCTTCCTCACAGTGCTGCACCCACCGCAGCATCCTCATGGGCTACAATGAGACAGAGATCAAGCGCCAGAAGGTGTACCAAGTGTCCATCTTCTCCCACCTCTCCAGCTCTTCTGAGAGCACGGAGCAGCGGGCAGGCACCCGGCCAGCTGTCAAGAGGGGATACCCCGAGCAACGAACTCTGGAGGGGGGTCGAGATCCAAAAAGAACTCACTGGGGTGACAAGGGGGTGGATGGGGGCCCTGGGCAGCCTTCCCTGGATGATGATGAAACCTTTGAGGATGGTCTGCTGGTGGAGGAGCTCTCCCTTTGTGGCTCTGCCCAGCACTTCTCCCACAGTGGGCTGCGGGTGGTGGAGCATCGCTGTGAGGGCAGCCCTAGCCACAGCCCCAAGGCCAGCAGGGAGGACAAGTTGCAGGATGTCTCCTCCTCCTCCTCCACCTCCTCCTCCACCTCCTCCTCCACCTCCTGCTCCACCTCCTCCTCCTCCTCCACCTCCTCCTCCTCCTCCTCCTCCTGGCCCCAGCACATTGCTTGCAGTACTTTGCACATGAGAGACAGTTGTCCTGTCTCATCAGGGGATCAGCCCATAGACTATGGAGAGAATGGGGAGCCGGCAAGTGGCCACAATGTACTTCACCTTGAATTGCACAGTATTGCACAAACAACCCAGGTGGACCCGGGTGGGAAGAGAGAGAAGCCAGGGAGCAGCCCATCTCACACCAGTAGGGCTAGCAGAGAAGCAGAAGGGCCAGTGGTGGCCAATGGGTGCAGGGAGTCCCCCGTGCCGCAGACAGTGCTCAGCCCTGAGCCCAGCAACTTGAGCTCACAGGAGATGACACCCTGTGGGAGCAGCCAGCTCAGCAGCACCTGCCCAGCCAAAAGGAAGTTGCTGCCTGCTGGTGAGGCTATGGCTGACTCCTGCTCTGAGGATGAGAGCCTGTCCCCACCAGCAAGGAAGAAGAGGGTCCTGCCATGCCATCCTGTGCCCACAGCCTGCCGCAGCACGGATGCTAAGGGAGCTCCATTCTGGAATCACCTGCTTCCTGCAGCCAAGGTAAGCATTGCTTATGTGGGGAAGTAAGGAATAGCCTGAGCTCAGGACTGTGGTTGTGGGCAGTGTGGTCCACTGTGGCACCATGCCCTGTCCTGTCCCTGAGTTGCAGTACTGGTGTGAACAAGGCAGCAGCTGACAGTCAGCCCTGGCACACATGGTCTGTTTTAACAAGCTCTTGACATCTTGTAGTCACTGGATCCTCTGCATGCAACTGGCTTTTTCTCCTGGAGAGCCTTGATTGGACAGGAGATAACCTCTGTGTGGCAGTGAGAGCTGGACATGTCTTGAAGCCACATTTGGTGTCTGATGGCTTCATGTTAAGCTATGAAATACCAGCAAGCTTGGGAAGAGCAGCTGGCCACTGCCTGCCTGATGAGGAGGAAGGCAGATGTGTGGGGTGGCTTGAACTCCTGGCCATGATGCCCATGAGAGCAAGAGTCTGCAGGCAGTGGGAGTGAACATGCTTTGACCAAGGAGGCCAGTGCTTGTGCAGAGATGCCACTGGCTTTTCTGCCATTTTGAGATGCCTGTTGCATGTGCCCAAGGTGACAGCAAAGGGGCAGACCCCTGAGGTTTGCAACCCCCATAGCAGCTCAGGAGGTGCCTCCAATTTCTCCTTTCTTACCTTGCCCTTCTTATTAGCCCCCTGCCCTCACCCTGTCCTGCCAGGTGAGGCTGCAGCAGGCTCAGGCCAGATCTGGCACCTTCTTTCTCTGGGGCATCCCAAGGTGTGGGGACCCACAGGAAATGATGTCAGAGCTACCCTGGCTTCTTGCTGCTTGGAGCTGGGACACAACATCCATGGCACACATCTCCATCCCTGCCTGTCTTTTTGGTAACTGTCCCCCAGCCCTGTCCATGCAGAGTGAAGCCCTCCAGCAGCTTCCCTGGGTTTTCCCACCCAGTCATGTCAGCCAGGTCCATCATCCCTTTGTGTTGTGCTGCCCTTTGTGTGGCTTCCAGAAGGGAAAGCCCCTGAAAAAGGGACATCTTTAAAAGGAGGCTAAAATGTGACTGTGACTGTAGGATCCTAGCTGTGGGTAGGGGTGGGCAACACACCCTTCTGCCTGGTGGCACTGCTGAGGACTTTGCATGAATCATCGGGGGACAGAACTTTTCCAGGGCTGGTCAGGGAGTGTCCTTGTAGGTGTCACCAATCCCTGTGAGGTGTGAGGGGGTGTCATTGTGTGTCTCTGTCTACAGGTGTCTTGTCACTGGGGCTGCTCCTGAGACCTGCTTTGTAAAGAGGGAACAGTGTGTTGTACTTTGGGTACCAATACCCTTATTCCCATCTGAGCCACTTTGGGGTTTGGGCAGCCCCATGTCCCCACCAGATGCCACAGTCCTCGTACTGCCCTGCTGGCCACCCCTCCAGAGGCTGCTGATGGCTGCCCAAGGAGCCTGTTCCGTGTGCAGGGACCCAAATGGGAATATGGGGCAGGGCAAGGGCAGTGGCACCTCCCAGGGGTGCACGGGCCTTTGTTGCTGCCCTAACACGGTTCTCCATTTTGTGTCCCCTCCAGAGCTCTTCAGAGTGCACCACAGTTGGGAGGAGGCTGAAGAGTGGGCTGCGCCTCAAATCGTGAGTCTCCTGTCAGCCTAGTGGGATGGACATGGGGGTGCAGGGTGCCTGCCCACCTCAGTAGCCTGAAGCCCCATGGGAGGTTCAGGTTGTGTTGAGTCCTCTTCCTGCCCCGGCCCAGGTATCTTCTTTCCACAAGACCACAGACTGGGGCAGGGGCTTTCTTCTTCCCCTGGGATGTAGGAAAGTGGGTTCAACCTCTAGCAAAGGTACAGGGGACCTAGAGAGAGATCCAAACTCCCAGGGATATGAACACCCCAGGGCTGTGTGCTCTTCAGTTCAACACCTGCCTTCTCTCCTCACTCCAAGGCGACATCTCCGAACCAGCCTCCGGAGGGGCACCAGGTCCCCTACAGCGCCCTGGGCCACCACCACTGTCAGCCATGCTCTGCTGGGCAACTTTGAGGTAATGGTGCCCATCTGCTGGGGGGAGGTGGGTGCCAGGGGCTCCACACAGGGAGCTGCACACAGGGAGCTCCACTCAGTGATGAGTGTGAGAGGCTGAACCTGATGGGGAGCCCTGGTTGATTGTCCCCAGAAGGCCTGGCGTGCCACACAGCCATGGCTCAGCCAGCAGATCCTTGGGTGGAACCTGCTGAGATAGGTGCAATGAGGCTGAGCTGAGGCACTCTTGCTGCTCATCTCCCTGTTAGATGGTTGGTGCTATCCCAGCAGTTCAGGGTGGGTCGGTCTCAGAGTGAGGTCAAGCAGGCATGCAGTCACTTGGGTGCGGTGAATTTGGGAATGACTTCACCTGGAGCATTGAGGCAGGGGGTAGGGCTGGTGTTTGAGATTCCCTAACGCTTCCCTCCCCTCTCAGGAGTCCATCCTGAAGGGGTGCTTTGCACCATCAGGGAGGATCGAGGGTTTCACGGCAGAGATCGGTGCCAGTGGCTCCTACTGTCCCCAGCATGTCACCCTGCCTGTCGACGTCACCTACTTCGATATCTCTGAACACAGCGCACCCTCGCCTTTCCTGGTACATGGATGTGGGGGAGCTGTGGGGGGCTGTACCCTGGCACCCTGGGGCAGCCGCTCAACGCTTGCTGTGCTCAACCTGTGCTTGTTGATATGGCTGCCTGTGCCAGGAGCAGTTTTTAACCCAAAAAAGCAAAAAGGGAAAGAAGAGGCCCTGCTGCTTCATGGTTGTCATTGTCATCACCTCTCTTGTCACCACCTCTCTGTTGCTGCTCTTGTTTGGAGAGGGGCTGAGCTGGGGGTCTTCTTGCTGACTTGTGCCAAGTGTTCCCAGTGAGGGAGTCACAGGCCTAGGCTGGTTCCCAACTGGGCTCTCTCTTGGCTTTCTCCCTCTCTCACACATTGTTTATTTTGCCCCAGGGAGTGATTGACTTGGAGGCCTTGGGAAAGAAGGGGTACAGTGTCCCCAAAGCTGGAACCATCCAAGTGGTGAGTCATTCCCTGGCCTGTGGGGATGGCTGGTTGGGCTCTGGTTGCCTTGCTTTGGGGGGGCATATGCTCCATGACATTGTTAGGTAGGGCAACAGCTGGAAAGGGTGTCTCCTGCAGGAGGTTACATGGCCACCAAGACAACATAGCAGAGGAGGGCACAGGGTGCTCTCAGGGAGACAAGGTGATGGGAGAATCAGGGAAGGAAGAGGTGGGTGAGGGTTTGGGCAGAAAAGTGTGTATGTGTAGTGGGAATGGGATGTAATTGAAGAGGAGCACAGGTGTGAAGGTGGGTGAAAAGGACTGACCTATGACACTCAGGTTAAGCCCTCTAAGACTGGTGTGGTGCTTTCTGGATCCTTGGCCCAGCAGCTTCTGCTCCCAGATGCCCCATTTCTGCCCTGCATCCTTCCCAGTCTGACCCCATTCCCCTCTGCCCCCAGACCTTATTTAATCCAAACAAGACTGTGGTGAAGATGTTCTTGGTGACATACGACTTCCAGGACATGCCGGCCAACCACATGACCTTCCTACGCCATCGCATCTTCCTGGTGCCCGTGGGGGAGGAGGAGGGGTCCACAGCGGCCCCCAGTGAACCACTGGGCACCAGCCCGCCCCGCAGGGTCCTCTGCTACCTGATGCATCTAAGGTAAAGCATGCTGGGGTGATGGGCACCTGCCCCAAGGTGACCTGGGCTCCTCTCCAACATGTCCCAAGCCTGCAAGACAGGAGAAGGGACTAGGGAGGAGGAGGGACCAGCTGGAGCTGCCACCTTGCCCAAGGGCAGCTGTCTCTGCCCCACTGAAGGCAACCAGAAGCCAAAGGGGCTTCTTTGACCGAGGGCCAAAGTAGTCAAGGGGATTGTGCTCTCACTGAAGATGCCCTGCCCTTGCCTGGGGAGCCTGAGGTCTCTCTGCCCTGCTCATCTCCACACAGGTTTCACAGCTCCAAGTCGGGGAAGATCTACCTTCATGATGACATTCGGCTGCTTTTCTCCCGCAAGTCGATCGAGGTGGATTCGGGGATCCCCTACGAACTGAAATCCTTCACAGAGATGCCGCGGAACCCCTGCTACTCACCCCGGGCCTGACCTCCTTCACCCCAGACCCCAGGGCCACTGGGGAGCCTCCAGCCCAGCACTTTGGGGAGAGATGAGTAAAGGGCCAGCACACACTGCTTTGAGATAGCACCCACCCTCCTGACCAACATGGACACCAAGCTCTGCAGCTGGGCTGGGATCACCCAGGGGGCTTCACCAAGAGGGGCAGAGGCTGAGGAGCAGCCCTGGCACTGCAGGGACATGCCCAAGCCTGCTGCTGGCACTGCTCCCAGCCTGTAGCCTTTGCTGTGGCTGAGGTGGGTGGGTGTAGAGTGAAGAGCTGGACTGGAGCTGTGAGTAAGACCACCCACACGGGCCCCAGGTCAGGGAGCAGAAAGTGTGAAAGAGTTTGTATTTATTAGTATTTATTGTTGCTGGGAGCACAGAGGAGGCTAGCGTAGAGGATCAGAGGTGCTGTGCTTGTTCTTCCCCCCAGCCCTGCCTGCACCAGGCTGCCTGTGTTCGAGCAGGGCTGTGGGGACTACGAGAATGACTAGGGACAAGGATGCCTCAGCCCATGCAAGGGAGTGTGACCCAATGTTCACACAGGGTGCAGGTCAGGGGTGTGTTAAAAGCCCTGTGACAGGCTGAGCCTCTCTGGCACCAGCTTTGCAGGGCCAGCCCAACTCCAAGCAGTTTGAGGAGGCTGCACTTATCTTCAGTCTTTTAGGGCAAGCCAGACCCCAAGAGGCCTATGGCTGTCAAGGAAGTGGCCACTGCCAGGTTCCTGAAGGTAAGAGACACAGCTGCCACGTGGATGGGGACCTGGGGCTCTTTGCAGGAATACGGGGATAGCCCTCTGGGCGAGAGCCTCCAGAGCACGTGAGCTGTGGACCTGAGAAGATTGCCAAAATAAAAGGAACCTTGCACTGTCTTCGGGTGTGGGGTGAATCCCATGCAGGAGGCAGCTTTGGGCAGGGGTCTGCCAGCAGCATGATCAGATGTGGGAGGATGGTCAGTAGCCCCAGCTTAGTCCTTGGGTAGCGGGGAAGCAACAGAGGATATCAAACTCTGGGAGCTGGGCTGGGTCCTCAGGAGCAGCAGGACTGGGAGAATCCAGACTGGGGCAGTCAGAGGGGAAGGGCCAAGAGTTAAACAAACTTGCACATTCCCAGTCTGTATCGCCCCTCTGCCCTCTAAGGGTCTCAGCAAGGCTCCCGCTGCCAGCGCAAGCTGAGGGGATACTCAGCCCTTCCATCAGAGGGAACAAAAAGGGGAGAGGCGCGACCCCATCAACTCCCACCCCTGGGGCTGAGACCCCGGCGCGGGGTGTGGGGCTGGGCCAGGACTGGGGGGTGCGGGGGTGAGGTCCTGCTCTGCCCTGCCCGGGGGCGGCCAAGGGGCTCCGGCCCTGCTGCACTGGGGTCAGGAAGCCTGAACCTGCCCCTATACTGCCCATATATTGGGGGCCTGAGCCCCCAAACGGACCCCCCTTACACCGGCGCTTGCTCCCCTCACACCGGGGCCCTGAATCCCCCAAACCGTGTATCTGAGCTCTCCCCCAGCCGGGGGTCTGAACCCCCCGACACCGGGGGCTGCTCCCCACACTGCCCTGGCCAGCGGGACTCGGGGCACGCCACGACATCGGAGTCTCCCTCGCCCCCAGGTCACCGGGGCTGCCCCTCTCGCCGTGGCCCTGCAGGTTCGCGAAGGCCGTGCCGGTGCTTCTCGTGTTCGTTTCTAATTTAATAAACGTCCGTTTGGAGCTCCAGAATGAGACCGGGGCTGGCGCCCCCGAGGGGGGCGGTGCAGAATCGCGGGCGGGCGGAACCGGAGGCTGCGGCCGGAGGAGCCGGAGGGGCCATTCCGGGCGGCGCACCCGGAAGCCGCGCGGCGCAGGGGCCTTCCGGGAGTGCGGGAGCGGCGGCGGCGGCGCCGAGTGGGGCGGGCGGAGGGGGCGATGCTGTCACGGGCGGGGATCCGGGCCCGGCCCGGCCTCGGGCTGCTGCAGGTGCGGGGAATGAGGGCGGGTGGGGAGGGGACGGGGGGAACTCGGGGTTTGCCCACGTGGGGAAGGTCTGGGTAGCGGGTGCTGGAGGGGCCAGGAGAAGGGGTCTGGACTGGGAGCACCGGGATGAGGGGGATGGTGTTGGAGGTCTGGGAAATACTGAGGGGGAGATTCACAGGGATGGGGTAAAGCGGTGCTGGGGGGACGCAGAGGACGGACGGGCGTGGAGGGTCGGAGGTGGGGGTTAGTGGGGTGGGGGTTTCGCGGGTCCGAGGAAGAGGTGAGGAGGAGTTGAGCAGGATGGGGGGACGGGGCGGGGAGTTAGAGGTGGCTATGGACAAATGGGTATCGGGGAATTGAAGAGATACGGGCGGTCTGTGTTGTTGGAGCTCCGGGAAAGTGGCTGCGGTGGTGGTGAGGAGCTGAGCCAGAACAGGGCTGTGAGGCTCGGCGGGGTGGAAAGGATAAATGGGTGCAGGGATAAATGGAGAGGGGATCGGTGGGGTGGTGTTTGGGGTCCGGTGAAGGGCTAGCGGTGTGGGAAGAGCTGGGCAGGGACGGGGGAAGGGGTGCGGTGCTTGTGCTGTGGACAGACGGGCATGGGGGTATTGCTGAGGGTCTGGGGAGAGCCAGGCAGGGATAGAGGTGAAGAACGGGGCGGTGGTGTAGAGAACGGACAGGTATAGAGGCTGAAGAGTGTGGTCAGTGGGGGAGTGTTTGCGGCTGGGAAGAGCTGGGGAGTGGGCAGGGGGATGGACAGGGATAGAGAGTAGGCAGGGAGAGGAGGGTGGTGCAGAGTACAAATGAGTGAGGAGGTAACTGAGGAGGTAGGGGTTCAACTGGTGTTGAGAGTTTGGGGGACACTGTGCATGGGGAGGAGGGGTGCAGAGAACAAGTGGGGTATGAGGAGGACTGAGAGAGAGGGGTCTTTGGGGGGGTGTTGGGGATCTGGGGTGGTGGTGGTGAGCTGGGCAGGGCTTGAGGTACAGGGGGCATTGCAAAGGAGGCTGTGGATGAATGGGTATGGGGAGTGGTGAGGTGGGGCTGGGTTGTTGTAGGAGAAATGGATGTGTGGGACCGTGGTGGTGTGAGTTGAGTTGGGATGTGAGGAGGTTGAAGGAAGCTGTGTGAGAGGGTCTGTGGTGAGAAGGATGAGGGAATGCCCAAACAAAACAGCTCTTTGTGGGTAGTCCTGGAGGCAGCCAGAAATGGGGAGGCACAGGTTGTTGGAAAGGGGTGGCCTGGGACTGAGGTGAGGGAGAGAACTGGGGGGAGTGTGCCTGAACAGGTTATAGGCTGAGTGGGGCCCAAGAGACCCACATGCACACACCTTCATTGCCCTTAAGGTGGCAGGGAGGCTTTATTCCCCACACCAGTGTAGATGTGAGAGGATTGGAGACGTGCAGAAAGCTCTGGCATGGGAGTGAGTCCCCCTGCACTGTGAAGAAGACTGTCCGTGGTGCCCAGGCCTCATCCCTGTGGGAACACCCTTACAGCATGGGCTTATTTGGGGCATTGTTTCCTGCCCTGGTGTTCTGGTCATGAGCCCAAAAGGAGTAATAGGTGTGGAGCTGGGCTCTGAGGTGCCAGCAGCCGGTCTCAACCCTGCTCCATCTCCTTCCCCCAGCACTCCCAGCAGCTGAAGCATGTGGCACGGCTGGCCCCAGCTCCGTGCCGCTGGAACTCTGGGCTGCCCATGAACATCGGGGTGCTCTTTGTGCCGCAGCAGGAGGCCTGGGTGGTGGAGAGGATGGGCAAGTTCCACCGAATCCTCGAGCCTGTAAGGAGCAGCTTTTCTCCCCTTCTGGATTCAGCAGGTTCCTAAAGCTGTAGCGAGGCGCGTCCTTTGCACGAGGATCCGAGAAGGGTGGTGGGTTTAGCTTCCCAGGCTGAGATCCTTTTGGCTGCCTGTGGACTAATTTTCCTTGGTGGGGTGTTAAAACCACTGAGTAACTGAAATTCCCTGTGCATAAAACATTTTTGCAGTGTGTGGCATGGGCTTTGTTTGCATGATGCTCTCTAGTCTATCAGCCATCTAATCCCACCCTTTTCCCAGGGTTTGAACTTCCTCATCCCTCTCCTGGATCGGATTCGTTATGTCCAGAGTCTCAAAGAAATCGTCATTAATGTCCCAGAGCAGTCAGCTGTCACACTGGGTGAGGAACAGCTTCCGTGTCCTGCCCCTTTCCTTCTGCAGCAACTGGGGTGAGCAAGGGACGATGTGAGCATGAGTGGAACTGTCCCAAGCTCCTGCACTCAGCCCTGTCCCTTGGTACCCAGGCTTGGCCATAAAATCAGAAGATCCCTGAATGATTTGGGTTAGAAATGACCCTTGAGTTCATCTTGCTCCAACACCCCTACCATGGGCCCGGGACATGTTCCACTTGGCTGGGTTGCTCAAAGCCCTGTTCAGCTTGGCCTTGAACACTTCCAAGGATGAGGAATCCACAACTTCTCTGGGCAGCTTACTTCAGTGCATCACCACCCTCACAGTAAAGAACTTCTTCCTAACATCTAATCTAAGCCTGTCCTCCATCAGGTTAATGCCATTCTCCCTTGTCCCATCCTTCCATGTCAATGTGAAAAGTCCCTCTCCAGCTCTCTTTAGGTACTGGAAGGCTGTTGCTGTGAGAGGGGGCACCTCAGGAGATTCCAACTGCTTTCTCAGGCTGCAGCTGCCCCTTCTTGCTGAGTTGAATGCACCTGAAGAAATAAATTTTTAAGGTGCTTTCCTTTATTGAACCACAAAAGAAATTTCTGCTTCTGTAAAAAAAACATTTTAGAACAGGTTAATGGATGTAATATTAATGGACAACTGTTGTATCTCTAGTTTTAAGGGGTTTGTTTTGTTTTTTTCCTCGTTATATCTTTATTTATGAGAGCTACAGTGTGAAATGCTTCTATCTGGAAAATCGAGACCCGTCATATATTAAAACACAACAGGGAATGTAAGGTCCTTTTTGCAAATCTTTTAGATAAGAAGATCTATTTCAGCTAGTCCTCTACTGTGCCATGGTGATATGCCAGGGTGAAAAAGAGTGAGCCTGCTCAGTTCTGGAAGAGGGGATTTCCATGTTTTCTTTGTGCTGCTTCAGTAAACAGGGTCTGTTGTTCTCTTCTGACAGATAATGTCACTCTGCAGATCGATGGTGTGCTCTACTTGCGGGTTATGGACCCCTACAAGGTACAATCCCTGCCCCTTGGGCACCTTTCTCCTGGCTCTGCCCACTCCCCTGCTCCCCAGAATGTGTGCTCCAGCCTCTGTGTCCTGCCTGGCAGGTGGGCTGGGCACTCTGACTCCTCCCAAAACTCCAGACCCCACATTTTCAGCAGGGGTGTCTGGCAGATTTCTTGCTTTAGTGCTCTGTTTATCTCTCCTGCCTTGTTCAGGGTCCCTCTTGACATCTCTATCCACTTTCTTTTGTGCTTCTGCTCTTCAGGCCAGCTATGGGGTGGAAGATCCTGAGTATGCAGTGACCCAGCTGGCCCAGACCACCATGAGATCTGAACTTGGCAAACTTTCCCTCGACAGAGTATTTCGGGTGAGCTGGGGAGGTGGATCATGGAGCTGACAGTGTCTCCCAAAATCCCAGGATAGCCTGCATGGCCAGGCTGATATGCTTAACAGCAAAATGCCCTTTGCTTAGAGGGTTTATAGCTTCTGTTTCAGTTGACCTATTGGTGAATCAATGGAGATGGGTTTTGTTTCAGTTGTTTTTTTAACAGGAGCTATTTTTGCTCTTGGTTTATTTGGAGTGGGTGATGGGTGGCATGTGCCCGGACCCAGGTTGTCCAGTTGCCTTTCTCAAGTCAGTGGCTCTTTGCTCAGCCCCGGTGATGAATATCCCTGACCTGGGTCATGGGGTCCTTTTACTGTATTTGCTGGGAAGAAACCAGAGTTGCTGTCATTGTCTTGTATCCAGATATACACCAGATGTTGTATCCCAGCAGCTTCAGTGTGGGGCACTGCCTGCCCTAGGAGATGGTGACCCCCTTCAAGAGCTGCAGGAAGCACCTGACTGCCTGAAACCTATAGAGATGTTTTTTTCTGGCAGATCTTGACCTGTGAGGGAGGTGTCTGTTTCCCTCCTGACACATCTCTCATGCTAAGCCACTCTTCCCTGCTCTCTGCTATTTATTTTGTGCCTCCCAGGAGCGGGAGTCGCTCAATGCCAGCATCGTGGATGCCATCAACCAGGCTTCAGACTGCTGGGGCATCCGGTGTCTGCGCTACGAGATCAAGGACATCCATGTGCCCCCTCGTGTGAAGGAATCCATGCAAATGCAGGTGAGGCTCTCTGAGAGGGAGGTCTGGAACAAGAGGGAAGCCTCCTCTTCCACAGAGCATTACAGAATCACAGAATCAATAAGGTTGGAAAAGACTTCAGATCATCAAGTCCCACCTATGACCAAACTCTACCTTGTCAACCAGACGGTAGCACTAAGTGCCGTGTCCAGTTTTTGCTTAAAGAACTCCACAAACAGTGTCTCTACCACCTCTCTGGTAGCCCATTACAATGGCTTATCACCCTTTCTGTGAAGAAATTCTTCCTAATGTCCAACCTAAACCTCCCCTGGTGTTGATTAAGACTATGTCCTCTCATCCTGTTGCTGACTACCTGGGAGAAGAGGCCAACCCCTGTGTGGCTACAACCTCCTTTCAGGTAGTTGTAGTGTTAGGGTTTCATCCTGAGACCTTGTCTTCTCTTGTTCATGCTAAACAACCCCAGCTCTCTCAAGGGCTCCATATCAGACTTATGCTCCAAATCTTCCCCAGCTCCAGTGCTCTTCTCTCGACACTCCAGCACCTCAATGTCCCTCTTAAACTGAGGTGCCCAGAACTCGACGCAGGACTCGAAGCATGGCCTCACTAGTGTTGAGCACAAGGGATAATCACTTCCCTGGTCCTGCTGGCCACACTATTGCTGGTATGGGCTATGATTCATTATTTTTACCTGTCCAGAGCTGGCAGCACCCCCTGCCTTGCCTCAGGAAGGCACTTTGGCTGCAGACATACAGCTACTGAATAAGTAACTCCTGTCATAATTTTTGTGGTGATGGCCTCTGCCTACAACATACAAGTCCTGCCAGCTCCCTCTAAAATCCCTACTGGTCTCTGTGAGGAAGCAAATCTCAGAGCTGAAGGTCTCCCCTTGAGAAAAGCTGGACACCACATATCTGGGCTGGAAGAGGAGGAGGGGGAAGCAACTTAGGGGGAAGCGTCTACTTAGGTGGGGATGGGGCTTGTCCCACAGATGGGATTTCCCCAGCACAGCCATGGCAGGCTGGTGTCTGACCTGTGTTTGCAGGTGGAGGCAGAACGACGGAAACGGGCAACAGTGCTGGAGTCAGAGGGAACGAGGGAGTCAGCTATCAACGTGGCTGAAGGCCAGAAGCAGGCCCAGATCTTGGCATCAGAAGCTCAGAAGGCCGAACAAATCAACAAAGCTGCTGGTAGTGCCTGGATCTAAAATGTGGGGTTCCATAGGCCTCTGGATGGAAGGGTGGTGTTATGGGGGAGAGACTGCATCACTGGGAGCCAGGCTTCCTCAGCCACTCTGATCTTTTTCCCTGCTGGGGCCTCAGGCTGAGGTCCAGTTGATGTTACTGCCCCACCCCAGCCTCCCAGCAGGAGGCCTATGATAGTGTCGCTGTTGGGGAAGAGACAACCATGTGTGCATGAAGTTTTCTTGATTTGCTCCCTGAAATGGTCTGGATTCAGTCTTTGCAAGTGCTTTGTCATGATTCTGATGTGCACCCTGCTGTGGTTTGTTGCAGGAGAAGCCAATGCCATGCTGGTCAAGGCCAGGGCCAAGGCAGAAGCAATTCAGCTCCTGGCAGCTGCTCTGGCACAGCAGGTGAGTGACGGCTGCCTGGAGCAGCCTCTGCATTGGTGCTGGCACTGGAGGAGGTGAAACTGTGGGCAGGGTGGCACCTGACTTTTTCCTGGACTCTCCCTGGCACTTTTGGCAGCAGGAGAGGGAGCAAGGATCTTTGCTGGACTGGGGTGAGCAGGTGATATAGGGAGGAGTGAGCTGTTGGTGGAACGTAACTTGTCTCTCTGTCCCCAGCATGGCAATGCTGCTGCCTCCCTGTCTGTGGCAGAGCAGTATGTGAATGCTTTCTCCAAGATTGCCAAAGACTCCAACACTGTTCTGCTGCCTGCCAACACTGGCGATGTCACCAACATGGTCGCACAGGTCAGTGTAGCCCCGTGTGTCTTGGGCTGCATCCAGAGCTCCGTGGGCAGCAGGGGAGGGAGGGGATTCTGCCCCTCTGCTCTGCTCTCCTGAGACCCAGCTGGAGCATCCAGAGCTGGGGTCCCTGCACAGGAGGGACAGGGACCTGCTGGAGCCAGCACAGAGGAGGCCACCAAGATGATCAGAGGACGGAGCACCTCCCCTATAAGGAAGGGCTGAGAGAATTTAGATTGTTCAGCCTGGTGAAGAGAAGACTCCAGAGAGATATTGTAGCATTTTCCAGTACCTAAAAGGGGTTTACAAGGAAGATGGAGGGATACTTTACAAGGGCACATAATGATAGGATGAGGAATAATGGCTTTAAACCTGAATGAGTAGGTTGAGATTAGATTTCAGAAAGAAATTCTTCCCTGTGAGGGTGGTGAGGTACTGGAACAAGTTGCACAGAGAAGCTGTGGGATTCCCCATCCTGGGAAGTGTTCATGGTCAGGTTGAGTGGAACTCTCAACAACCTGGTCTGATGTGGGGTGTCCTTGTCTGTGGCAAGGGGTTAGAAAAAGAGGATCTTTAAGGTCCCTTCCAGCCCAAGCCATTCTTGCTCTCACCCATGTGAATCTTGCTTCGCAGAGGTGAAGTGGGCACTCTGGTGGGGTCTGGCCCTCTCCTTCCCTTCCTATGACTGTCTCATTCCCTCCAGGCCCTGGGGATCTACACCACACTGACCAAGCCACAAGCTGTGAAGACCCAAGATGAGATGCCCCCAGCCCACGAGGATTCCCACTCCCCTGCCACTGAGGTGCTGAAGGCAGAACAGGGCAGCTCCAGCTAACAGGGCTGGAAGGATCCCATACCCTCTCCCAAGGCCTGCCAGCAGTCCTGTTCTGCTGCAGGCAGTCACTTTTGTTCCCTTAGTCCCTATTTTGTATTGGATTTAAATCATGTAATAAATGGTAACAGTGCTGCTGCAGCATGTTCCCTTTTGCTTGGGTGCCTGACCCCAGCATTCGATGCCAAAGGGGGACCGTCCCTCCTCAATAGGCTCCTGCTGGGATCTCCCATGGACATGCAGTGACATACAAGAGTGAAAAATCAGATAAAACAAAAGCATTCTTCCTGTGAGGGTGGTGAGGCGCTGGCACAGGATGTCCTGAGAAGTTGTGGATGCTCCATCCCTAGAAGTGTTCAGAGAGCAACCTGGTTGAGTTGAACGTGTCTGTGCCCACAGCAGAGTGGTTGGAACTAGTTGATCTTCAAGGTGCCTTTCCAACTTACGATTCTGTTAATTTGGGGAACCCACTCCTATGAAGGATGCCTCTCCCAGTGTATCGCCTCTCTGGGAATGTGAGCTGCTCTCATCATCTCCTCTGCTGTCATCACTCTCAGAAGCTGCCACTGTTGTGTGTGACTCTGCGTTCTCTACAGCGCGCTCCTCTCAGCGCCCACCACAGGGCGGGGATCGCCTCTGTCGATTAATTAATTAGCTGATTAATTAAAACATCGCTTTCGCCGTTATGAGTGTTCCTCGCCTGACGGGAGGCGCGGTGGGGCCTCCCGTCCACAAGGGGGCGCTGTCGCCGCACGCCGCTCCCGCGGCGCCGCTCTAGCGCGGTCGGCGCCACGCGCGGCGCTTCCGGGAGCGACGGGCGCCGGGAGCCGCAGGTGGGACGGGACGGGAGCGGGGTCCGGGGGATGAAAAAGCGGCTGTGAGGGGCTGGGGGAGGGGGGCGGGAGGGGACACAAGGGTGGTGCCGGTGTGAGGTGGCGGACCGGGAGTCGGGGGTGCAGGGGAGGGGCTGGCTGTGTGTGAAGGGAGATGGGGGTGCCGAGAAGGCACTAGGCAGCGCTGGCAGTCGTGAGGGAGCAGGACTCGGCTCCCCTTCAGGAGGGGATACAAGGAGGTGAGTGGGGCAGTTGTCAGGACACGGAGTGAGACCAAGTAAAGTCAAGTCAGGCTGATGGAGGTTACTGCCGGGCGGGACGGGTGGGTGTGAGAGGTGTTGGGCCAGGGATGGGTGCTGGGAGGCAGTGGTGCCTGCCCGGGTAGAGCCTCTGGGGGCTGAGCCTGCCTGTCCTTTCCTCTAGGATGCAGCGGTGGCCAGTGGTGCTTTTCCTGGCCTGGGTTTGCTTTCTCTTTTTTGCTGGTATCGGGCTCTTCATGAGCGGCTTCCTGCTCACCCGGATCGAGCTTGCCAGTAGCAGTTCCTGCTCAGACCCACTCGTGCCTCCACCCTGGGAGAGGCAGAGCCTCCCGCCAGGCTCCTGCTGGGCTCCCCAACGCTTTTCCAAGGCCGTGCTCGTCATCATCGACGCCCTCCATTTTGAGTTTGCCCGCTTTGATCCTGCCAAGGCCAGCCCTCTGCCCTACGAGAACAAGCTGGGTGTCCTGCACCAGCTGGCCACCTCCCAGCCCCGCCATGCCCGGCTGTACCGCTTCCGAGCTGACCCCCCCACGGCCACCATGCAGCGCATCAAGGGGCTCACCACCGGCTCGCTGCCCACCTTCATCGACGTGGGCAGCAACTTTGCCTCCTACGCCATCCAGGAGGACAACCTGCTGGCACAGCTGGTGCAGAACGGTGAGTTCCTGGCCTTTAGCTCAGGCAGGGAAGTTTCAGGCTAGATGTAAAAAAAACGTTTTCTTCGTGGGCATAGGAACAGGTTGCCCAGGGAGATGGTGGAGTCACCATCCCTGAAGGTGCTTAAGAGGCTTCCAGATCTCGTGCTGGGTAGTGTGGTTTAAGGGTTTATAGTGGTGGGTGGATGATTGGATTGGATAGTTTTGAAGGTCTGTTTCAACCTTGAGGATTCTGTGACTGGGGCTGTTTAGCCTGGAGAAGAGAAGGTTGTATAGAGACCTAGTAGCAGCCTTCCAGTATTTGAAGGGGACCTACAGAGAAGCTGGAAATTAATTCTTTGTCAGGAACTGTAGTGATAGAATGAGGAGCAATGGGTACAAATTGACAGAGGAGAAGTAGAAGTTAGATATTAAGAAGAAATTCTTTACTATGAGGGTAATGAGACATTGGAACAGGATTCCAGGGGAAGTTGCAGATGCCCCATCCATGACATTGTTTAAGGCCAGGTTAAATAAAGCCTTGAGAAATAAATCCCTTGAGTAGGAAGTGTCCATGCCCATGGGAAGGGGCTTGGAACTCGATGAGTTTTAAGGTCCCTTCCAATCTCTCAGCATTGTATGATTTTTTGACTCTGTGTGGACAGGGCATGTGCAAACCTCTGCTCAGTTTAACCTGTATTCAAAAACCTTGATTACTTTCACGATGGGAAGGGCACTACGTACAGCAGTTCCACCCTGTGAGCTGATTCTTTTGCCCTGCTTAACGCCAGTTACCTAAGGCAGGGCTGCCATGCAGGCAGGGCGTCTCCAGCTTGGGTTGGGAGTGAGAAGTAGCTGTGACCATGGCTTCATCTTCATCATCTTTGAAGATGAGAAAGCAGGTGATAAGTGGCCACACCGATGGTGTTTGTCCCAAGGTCACCCCCAGGAATGCCTGTAGGAAGCCAAGGGCAGTCTGTCCTGCAGTGTGAGGCATGTGACAGGGGAGGAGCCAGGTGTGCCAGGTGGTGCCAGGTGTGCTGTGAGGGTGTCCCTCAGGCAGCCAGCATGCCTGGGCAGCTGCCTGCAGCCATGAGGCAGCAACCTCATCCCATTTTCATTGTAGTTTGGTGCTGCTGAGGGGTGCTTACTGTAGCTGTTATAGTGGGGTAATGGAGTAGAGGGAAGAGGACAGGCCACAGTGGTTTGTTAGCCAGAGAGACTTCCTCCCAAGGCTCAGAGTGGGCTAAAGCAACATGACTTTGTGAGCAAAGGTAGGCAAATGCAGTAAATCATCTGAGGCAAAATGCACCAGTTGATCCTGTGCCAGAGTAGCAGTCTCAGAGAAAAGGGTTCCTGCTCCCAGCCTGAAGAGCTCTCTGGAAACACAGCTGGCTGGTGGCAGGGCAAGGAGAGGAAAGGCAGAGGGAAGAATCAGTGCTTTTGCCTTCTCTTTTCCATGTCTGGAACACCATCACCATTGTGTTTAAAATCCAGAGCTCAGGACTCCCATCTCCTACTCCATCACCTGCTGCCTTGCATTTTGCAGTGGGCTCACAGGCCTCAGGTGGGGCTTTGTCTGCTTCATGCTGCACCCCCATGCACCCACCTGTTGATGGCTCAAGAGTTTTTCTGCAGGGGTGACAGGTCAGCAATAAGTCCTGAGGTTATGCAGTGTGTTTGGTGGGGGGGGCACTCATGGGCTTAAGATGCTCGTGGACTGGTCCTTCTTGTATTCAAACTCATTTATAGACATATGGTCTTTTTTTTAGTGAAAGTTTTGGTTTTGAGTGTGAGCTGTAGAGGAGCCATTGCTCCAGACTCTGACCTGGGTCTGCCCAGGCTCTTTGGATTGTTGTGGTAACATCATGGCTCCGGGGGGCTCCATCTCTCATTGATTCCTTTCTCTCTGGCTCAGGAAGGAGAGTGGTTTTCATGGGTGATGACACATGGGAAGGACTCTTCCCAAAGAAGTTTTTCCGTTCGTATTTCTTCCCTTCTTTTAATGTGAAGGATCTTCACACTGTGGATGATGGGATCCTGCAGCATCTCTATCCAACTGGTAAGCAGTTTCACCAGAACATGCATAACCTTGGCCTAATGTGGGAGTCCTACTGCAAATTCGACGTAGGGCTGAAGGATTTTCTTTTGTTGCAAAGCAGCACTGGGCAGTTACACACTGCTGCCCAAGGATTACAGTGCTCTAGCTGAATTTCCACCGATAAGCCAGTTCTTGGAGCCCACACACCATTTCTGTAGATACCTTTCCTCTGTCTGGGACAGAATTCAGCTTTTTGGGATGAGGTTAGACTTCTACATCTATCTTACAAAAATACACTGGTGGGATGGAGACAGAGGAGCAGCTTAACTTTGACACATGGCTGCCTAGGGAGGCACACAATGCTCTGGGGAAAATGCAAGTTAGGAGGCTGAGACACAGAGTGCTGCTCTCAACAAGGCATTAGTGATTCCTAGTCACGGGAAGAAGATGAAACATGAAGTTGGTTTGTGATTTTTAGGTGATTTCCACCTCCCTGAGGTCCTGGGACCAATTGAAATGCTCTTTCATTTTTCTGTGTATGAATCTAAGCAAATCAGGGGTGCAATGGCCTCTCACAGACAAGTCTGTGTGCCTTGCATGGGAGCTGCAGTTCATAATTTAATTTCAAATATTTTGGTTTTCATGTGTCAAGGCCCTGAAGCAGAGGGGAGAGGTCAGGGTAACTTTCTAACTAGGGATTGTGTTGGTGTGTCACTCCCATGTCCTGGGTGGGATGCAGAGGGGCATGTTGATGGGTCTAACCTAAAATATCTCCAGGGCAGGATGCCAGTTCTGGGTTCTCCTTTTTCTGAGCATTTTTTTTAGCTCAGTCTGTGGCATTTTGAGGTAAGTTCAAGATGACTTGGATGACATTGTACTGTTCTCCTGAGGGATGGGGAAAAAAACCAGGGATCCTAGGATGTTTGCCAGGCTTTGAGGTCCTTGTGCCATTGCACCCAGGAACCTCTGGCCAAGACTATGCCTTACTTAAAACCTGCATCAAATTCCTTAAAAGCTGGCAGTGACAGTGGCAGGAGGTGAAGAAACAGCAGAGGACACAGGAAATTTTGGCAGGAGGATCTAGGCTTAGAATTGCAGGGTGGTGCATGCTAAGTTTGCTTTTGTTCTGCAGTGGACAGTGGTGAATGGGATGTGCTGATTGCTCATTTCCTCGGCGTGGACCACTGTGGGCATAAACACGGACCCGACCATCCCGAGATGGCAAAGAAGCTCACCCAGATGAATGAGATGCTCAGGTGATGAGTGTGGTGCTGAGGGGTTGCTAGCTGCCTCTTCCTTCAACCAGACTGGCAGGATCATCCCAGGGAATTGACAGATGTAGAGGGCAGCAGGGAATGCTTACTCAGCATGTTAACATGGAAAACAGCTTTTGCCAGGAGCAGCTGGTTCCCCAGCTATGGGCAGCATTGCTTGCATAGATGACTGTTGAGAGGTTTGGTTTCATAAGTAAGACTGCCTTCAGGTCTTGGTTCTCTGTCAAACTGTGAGATGATAGTGCAGCTGGAGAGCAACTGAGCCTTCCTCTTTCCATCTTTAATATGGAGATTGTCCCAGTGAGGTCTGGCTAATGTTTGACAAGCAGATGGAGGACCTTGGCTAGGGAATGAGTGCTGCTGCATTTATCACACAGACCCATGAGCCTCACCTTTGAGTCAGAGGGCAGGATGAGATCCAGAAATTTCAGTCATTCAGTTGTGTTTCAGCCTAAAATGCTGCAGCTTTTGATTCTTAGGACTGCTTTAAGTTTTGCTGCTAGAAGGAATTGGTAATTTTCCCTGCTGTATCTGAGAGCATAGGATATACTGTGTCCTACCTACTGCATCCTTCAGGGACTAATCCCTGCTTTTCTCCTTTGAAGTGGGAGATGGCTCACATAACGTGACACATGACCCAAATAGAAGCAGCCTAAAATTTGTTTTTGTCAGGAACCTTTCTTCTGAATTGCATTTTGTCAAGATCTGTGAAGGCATTTTTGCTGGAGACCCAAGCAGGATTGGTCCACTCTGTCTTAGAGCTCTGAATTTTCAGTTTGGCTTTAAAGCAACAATTTAAAACACCCTGGTCCCTGGCTTGTTGTAGTTCTGCATCAGCATTTAGTTTTGCTCATACCCTTTTGTTGGCTTCACCTCTGTGGTGCAGGCTTGCTGGGGAGATGTCCTCTTCCACCTAAGCTAGTGGGGCCCTTACCCAGGGAGGAATTGACTTTCCTTATCTCGCTGACAGGTCCTTGGTGGATCACCTGGGAAATGATACTCTTCTTCTGGTGGCTGGGGATCACGGCATGACAGAAACTGGAGACCATGGTGGCGACAGCGAGAAGGAAGTTAATGCAGCACTGTTTGTATATAGCAGGACACCCCTGTTTGGCAGTGGCCCTCCAGAGGTGAGAAGCTGACTCTTAGCTATCTGTGCCCAAGCTGGTGCCTGAAAACTGTATCCTAGGATTACAGAGAGTAACAGTTTGACTGGGATTTTTTAGACTGAGAGGTATGGGGAGTACAGCACACTGTCATAGAATCATGGAATAAGCTGAGTTGGAAGGGATGCATCAGGATCATCAAGTCTGACTCCTGGCCCTGCACAGGACACCCCAAGGGTCACACTGTGCTCCTAAGAACATTGTCCAAACACATCTTGAACTCTGTCGGGCTTGATGCAGTGACTGCTTCCCTGTTGCAGTGCCTGACCATCCCCTTTTCCTACTAGCCAGCCTAAATCTCTCATGACACAACTTCAGTCCATTCCCTTAGGTCCTGTCACTGGTCACCAGAGAGAAGAGATCAGTGCCTGATCCTCTTCTTCCCCTCGTCAGGATATTGAAGACCAGCAGGAGGTCTCCCCGCAGTCTCCTCCTGGCTTAACAGAGCAAATTACCTCAGCCACTTCTCACACGGCTTCCCCTCCAGACACTTCATCAACCTCCTGGCTGTCATTTGGATGCTTCCTAAAAGCTTAAAGTCTTTCTTACATTTTGATGCCTAAAACTGCCCCCAGCATTTGAGGCCACCCCAGTGTAGAGCAGAGCAGGACAATCCCCTCCCTTGCCTAGCTGGCGATGCTGGGGGCAGCCAGGACCTCCAGGTCTCTTTCTATGGTGCTGCTTTCCAGCCTTTTCACCTTGATTGAGAGGAGCTGGAGTTCTGTCACCTTGTCTTGAGAGAGCAGTGGAAGGGCTGACACAGGATGCAGAGGACTGAAGTGTTTGGAATGCATGTTCAGGTCACTACAGCTGTGAGAGGTGCTTGTGTGGGGCCAGGTGAGCTGTTGGACAGCCAGTACCTTCCCCATCAACCTGCAGCTTCCCGCAGGCATGCTTCTTACAACAAGAGCCTGGGAGAGAGCAGAGCTGTTCCTCTGCCTGGATTCACCTTTGAACAGGAATGTCTTCCCCACTGTCCTCTCACATGAGTGAAAAGCTGCATTGCTCTGTTCTCTCTGAATTTCTGATTCCTCCCATGTCTCTCCAGGAGCCTGAGACCATTCCCCAAGTGAACCTGGTGCCCACTGTGGCCCTGCTGCTGGGGGTGCCCATCCCCTACAGTAATATTGGGGAGGTGATGGCTGAGCTGTTCGCTGGGGACGGTGATGCTGTGTCTGCAGCCTTGCAGCAGCTCTCAGTGTATCACATCAATGCCAAGCAGGTACGGCCTGTGGTAGGCCTCTTCTTTGACTAGAGGGGAGAAGGAATGGGTTTTTAAGCACAAACCTCTTCTGTTAGGTGGAGGTGAGATGGTGACATGCTGTTATCTTCACTGGGGACTTAGTTTGAAGCATTACATCCTTGCAATGTTTACTCCAGTAAAAGACAGCCCCATTTTCCCTAAAGAAAAATGAGAACCACCTGTTCAGTGCTGTGGTATGGAAAATACTGTCTGGGAAGGTGGAGAGGGGTTGGATCCAGATGGTCAGAAGTGGATTAGGTAATAGGGGACCCTGGTTCCGCAAGTCTGAAGATGACACAGAGGCAAGTGTCACGATTGGAGATTTGAAAGTAAAAGTGGAGATTTTGACGCTGCCTTAGTTTTGAAGGAGATGCAGTGTTAACAAAAAAACTATTCTACATTAGTGAAAGAAGGAAAACAGTAATGAAAGATCAAATAAAAAAAATTACCGTGTAACAGGTAATACTAAAGTAAGATACTAAAGGAGCAATTTACATGAAGTGCAACAAAATACAGAACCCTAGGAGCAGATTGAAAAAATTAGAATGAGAGTCTCTACATCATGTATAAAAGAAGCCTAGGCAGTGGAGCAGGCTAAGTGAGAGCCTCTATGGATGATTTGAGGGCCATCTGTTGTGGCTCTGGTCATGGTACAAAGCCAGATTTGCCACAGGCATTGCAATACATGTATCTTAGCTAAGGGCCAGTCTGCCTTTGACGGACTCTGGATTGCTCGGAGCACAGGAATAACTCCTCCAGTGCCCAACCAGCTCCTTGGAGTGCCAGTTGGACACCACTGGTGCAAGCCAGTGAGGAGCTGGAGAGAATGATTGCTAATGGGAAGACAGGAATTACAGACCTCTGTAATTATAGAGCAGCAGAGTGCTCTGACATTTAAAGATCATGGTGTGTATTGGTGTCCATTAATCACTGAGGATATCAATCATCACTGGTTAGGAATTAGCATTATCAAGTTGTGCCTGTTTAAATATTTGCACTCATTGTTTGAGGAGGTTTCTGGCTCGATAATGATGGTGTTGAAGAAGCTGTGGCATTCCAGGGAGGCCTGTGAGAGAGCTAGTGCACACATCTGCTGTCCATGGGCAGAGGGAGACTGATTCTGACTATGCTCTGAGGCAAGTGGAAGGTGTGTGGAGTTACAGTGCATTTCAGGACTGGAGCAGATCTACACTGCTAAGCCGATGAATGTGTGTGTAGATGGTCTGTCCTGCTAATGCCCCTGTAAGAATTCTTTTATGACTTTGGGATTGTTCATATCCTGTTGAAGTAGAAGCAAAAAGAATGAGCTTTCCTTAAGATATGGTGCAGTGCATTAATGTGCTAATATTGAAGAAAAGGAAGCAGTTTGATTTCATCCACTATAAGTATTTTAAAGTGATGTTTTTCCTCAGACAAAACTGTAAAACTTAACATGGAATGCAGATTAACAAGTCATTAATAGTAATGACTTGACCTTCTGGAGGGCATTTGCCTTACTGCTGCCAAAGACTCTATAAAAGCCCTTAGTGATGCACAGCATTAGCAGAGGTGTAGCTGCAGGAGTCATTGTGGCTGTTGCTATGGATGCATTGCTTGAGAGGGATGTCAGTTTGCCAGAGAGATTGAGTTTCCTGATGGGGACATCCTGGATTTGTGTGACCAGCCCTGGGTGATGTGGCTGGGGACAGGTATGCCCTGGCAGGATTTGGTATATTGAGATTGTTGCCATTATGAAGGGGCAGTGTGAAGCAGTGAATCCTGTTCCATTTTCCCAGTGCTGCTGTCTGATCATGTGTATTCTCTCCTGTAGGTGGATCGCTTCCTGCAGTCATACTCGCTGGTGGCTCAGGACCTGCCAGCAGAGCAGCTCCAGCACCTGCAGGAGCTCTTCTCCAGTGCTGTCGAGGAGCACACGCAGCTCCTGACCCAGGTGCAGGGGACGACGGTGCCTCCAGAGCTCGAGCCGAGGCTGGGAAGCCTCATCAGTCGCTTCCAGCGCTACTTGCGGGAGGCAAGGGCCGTGTGCACCCAGTCCTGGGCCCGCTTCCACCCCCTGCGTATGGTGGGGGGCTGCATCCTTATTGCTTCCTCCTGCTTGCTTTGCTACATGGCCTCAGAGCTGGCCGTGTCCTCACAATCCTTCTGTCGCAGCTGCCTCCTGTTCCCACTCTTCTGGGGCCCTGTGGGGGCTGCTCTCCTGTGGCTGGTCTGTGTTTTCACCCAGGAGGGGCTGGATCTGCTCCTGGTGTCATCATGGGCAGCTGCTGCTTCTCAGCTGGGTTTTTTCTGGCACTGGTGGGGCCAGCATCTCAAGAGAGCCCATTTGACAGGCAGTCAGCCACCCTTGGCCAGTAGTGGCTTGAGGCAGAGGCTGCGAGCATGGCTGGGGCTGGCCTTCCCCATGGGCATTCTTTTCTTCCGCTGTGGAGCTATGTTCTCTGACAGCTTTGTTGTGGCTGAGGCACGGGTGGCCCCATTCCTGCTGGCCTCGCTGGTGATGTTGCTAGTAGGGAAGCTCCACTGGGATGGTCGCCTGACTGTGCCAGAAGGTCCCAAGCAGCAGCTCCTTGGCTTTTCTTCTTACCGGAAAGAGATCTGGTACCTGCTGTGCCTCGTGGGCGTGCTCCTGGTCTGCGTGCGCCTCTCCAGTTTCTTCCACCAGTGCCGCGAAGAAATCCCTCAGTGCCGGCCCTCTGTTTTCCTCTCCCCGCTTGCCAGCCTGAGAAACACACGGGCCAAGAACCTCTTCTACCTCCTGTGCGTGGCCTTGCTGGCTGGGCTGGTGTATGCAGTGCAGAGCTGGCTAAGGCACTACGGCAACCTGAACAGCTCGGACCCCCTCGTGCTCTTCGTGCGCTGGGGTTTCCCACTGGTAGTCCTCTGCATTGCCTGCTACTGGGCCGTTGCCTCCAGTGCTGATGACTCTCTTGGCAAACTGCAGGAGCTGGTGCAGGTTGCAATTGTGGTCTTTCCCAGAGCTGTCTATGGCCTAGCATCCATGGGACTGCTGCTCCTGCTGTGCAATCCCATGACGGTATTTGCAAAGGACACGCGGGAGTCAGCAGGATCCATCGTCACTCCCTACCTGGGGGTCCCTGGCTCCGAAGTCGACTTCCTCCACGTCATCCCTCAGATCTACAAGAGGATGCAGGAGTCTCAGAAGAGCCGGCTGGAGCGGGGCAGCTGCAGGGCCACCATTGCAGCGTATGGGCTGGGCAGTGTGTACTCAGCAGCCCTGGTCATAGCTCTCACTCTCCTGGGCTTCCTCTTGATGCTTCTGCACAGCGAGCGGCTGAGCTTTGCCTTCCTGCTCCTCTTCGTGGAGGCCTTTGTGCTGCTGCATATCCACACATGTGCCAGAGACCTTGCTGGAGATGCTGGTGAGTCTGGGCTCAGCAGAGCAACCACTGGATGTGTGACCTGGGCCGCACCTGCAGTGACTTTGCCTTAATTCCAGTGGGAGAAGCAGGATCTAGTTTCTAGTCTTGGGAAATGATGGTGCACTGATCCTCAGGGTACTTAAATCCTCTGGTAGAAGAAAGATGCATGCAGCATGCATGTGAATGTGGGAGGAGGAGGAGTGTCTTGGATCAGGGAAAAGAGCTCTCTTCTTCCCAGGGTGTGAACAGTCACCAAACCCCACTGGTGCTGACACAGTGCAGTAGCAAGGCTACTACCAGCAGAGGGAATGCTGGCCCCTTGCTGTATCTGTGGGGAGAGCTGGGTTGTTTCCTGTCTCTTAAAAGAGCCAACATGGAAAGGGAACCTGGAAAAAAGGTCACTAGGCTTTTTTTGACTATGGAACTGTCTTGTTCCTTGATGCTGACATCCCCACCCCCTGCCTCTGTTTTTGTCTTTTATTCTCTCAGAGCTGTTTTCAGTGCCGTGGTATGCAGTCATCTCCTGGCTCCTTGCTGCTTCACAGTTCTTCTATTCCACAGGCCACCAGCCTATCTTCCCAGCCATCCACTGGAATGCAGCCTTTGTTGGCTTCCACCTTGACCACAGCACAAACCTCCTGCCTGCTGTCCTGGTGGGCGCCAACACCTTTGCCTCCCATATCCTCTTTGCAGGTAAATCAATTTCTTCCTGGGCTGTGGAGCCCAAGCAGACACAGCTCACTGCAATGCCTTGCCTGAGGGCTCTACAGGTTGAGCATGAGGCAATAAAAAAGGCTCCAGCACCAGCTGAGCAACAACATCCTTGCTGTTCCCACTGTGGGGCCACAGCAGCCTGGCCTGGAGCTGGGTTTTATGCTTCCTGCACGTCCAGGGCAGGGTGGCAGAGCCTAGACTGTTCCTCACCTCCTGGGCTCCAGTAACTTTTTGTGCCTTTGTCCTTGAGGTAGTTGGTTGCCCGCTGCTCCTGCTGTGGCCCTTTGTGTGTGAGATGTCCAACTCACAGAGGAAGAAGCCCAAGAAGGAGTCCCGGGAGGAGCTGCAGGAGGTGGAGGAGCACATGATGGAAATGAGGCTGCGGGAGTCTCCAAAGGAGTTCTCCACTGCTCTGTTGCGGCTGGGATTGAAGTACCTCTTTGTCCTTGGGGCACAGGTACGGGCAGAGGCAGGGTGGCTGTGGGAAAAATAGGAATTTCTAGGAGGACATTGGTGTGCTGTGGTAACTGTGGGGCTCTCTGATGAAAGAAAGAGGTTAGCCAAGACAGACAGGCCCAGGGCTGGAGTGTCTGGGTGCAGGTGGAAGAGCAAGTCCCTTCTAAGCCGTGCCATTTGCTCTGTGCTTCAGGACAGGCTCCAGCGTGGAAATGCCATACAGATTAGGATGCTTTTTATACCCATATGCCCAGAGTGGGAATGTCTGCTCGGGACCTGCAGGGTTGTAATCCTACTCCCTGTCTTCCTTAGCATTCCTGCCTCACACCAGCTCTGGTTTTCATGTGTGCTGTGATGATATAGGGAACTAAACACCGGAAACTTTAATCCTGTGAAAGAAGTGAATAGTTTTCTGGGATTTATCTCTTCAAATCATTCTCCTGTGTTGTCAGACCAGAGACAGTGCAAAGGACAAGCCCTGGAGCAGGAGAGCAGCAGCATCCCTCTCAGTGAAATAGTGGGTCAGTTAGCTTATGGTGTGAACCCTCTCCTGTGCTGCCCCAGCCTGGCCCCACAAGGGACTGCATGTACCCCAAGCTCCTTGTTCCCTGACTTGAGGACATCAAGGAAGGGAGTCCTCTTTAGGATGCTCGTTCCTGACATGTGCTATGCCAGCCTCTCAGGCACATGCAGTTTAGTACCACCTTCAGATTTGAACCTAGTGCCCAGGAGGTCTCTCCAGAGTCACCTGTAACTTGTTTTTCCTGATCTTCCCCACAGCTTCTGGCCTGTGTTTGTGCAGCTATGATCCTCAGGAGACACCTCATGGTTTGGAAGGTCTTTGCCCCAAAGTAAGTCCCAGGAGTTGCTCTGATGCTGGCTTAAGACTCACATCCCTGACACCTTGACTAGAGTTCACAGACAGTAATGTTGGAAGAGACCCTGTGATTGATCTTCTGACTCATTACCTAGTAGTGGTTGTAGGAATGTCCCTAGCTAATTCCTGCTTGAAATTCAGAAGCTAGACTTGAACTAGAGCCTTGAAGTTTCTCTTCATCTTAACTTCCAAAGACACAGAGAGCCCACCTGGAAGCTGAGAATGTTGTAGTCAGAGAGCCAAAAGTAAGGATACCAGACCAGAAGTGATAAAATCAGAAATGCTGAACCAGCAAACCTTTGAACTAGTTGGTGTGAAGGGTGACCTCAGCCTCTGAGGGATTCACAATCCCACCTAAGTCAACAGGTCCTGAGTGGCCTCTAAACCAGACGAGGGCTTGGCTTATAGGTTTCTAGCATCAACTGCTGGGGAATGAATGTAATTCAGGTTTTAGGATGTGGGATGCTACCAGGCTCTCATTGTCAGGAAAATCAGTCAGCTGGAGGGTAGCAGCCTGTTTTTGTAGTCATGCTGACTGTTGCATCCTTAACTGCATCTGTTGTGCCTGTAGGTTCCTCTTTGAGTCGCTGGGCTTTGTGGTGAGCAGCATCTGCCTCTTGCTGGGGATCTCCCTGGTGATGCGTGTGGACTGTGCCGTCAGCACCTGGTTCAGCCAGCTTCGGCTGAGGTAGCCTTGGGGACGTGAGGAACCTGACCTGCTCGTCGGCCGAGGCTGTGGTTGTCTCCTTGCCTCCCTCGGGCTGGGAGGGATACACAAGCCGCTCGCAAATGAGTGCCTGCCGACAGCAGTCAGGGATTATCCCCAGCTCCCTGC
This sequence comes from Cyanistes caeruleus, assembly GCF_971803275.1. NCBI lineage: Eukaryota > Metazoa > Chordata > Aves > Passeriformes > Paridae > Cyanistes > Cyanistes caeruleus. The sequence continues at coordinate 72,515,077 of NC_141732.1, forward strand.
CTCCGTGCTGAACAAAAGGACTGGAGCCAACTGTTCCTGGCTCATGGGGATGGTGTTTCTCAGCAGGGGAGATCAGAGCTCTCACTGGGCCTTTGCTGGCAGCAGGAGGACTCTGCTGCAGGAGCCCAGGAAGCAAGAGTTCTGAAGTGCTGGAGAAACACCAGTGGGGATCTTGCTGCTACTTTCCTGACACCTGCCACAATGTGTCACAGCTGATAGGCTTCAGTGGCCAGCAAGGTGTTACCTTGATTGTGCGAAGACTCACGGGATGGGGCCTGCTGAGGAGGGGAGAGGAGATAGGAAGGGGAAGGAACGTCCCACAGCCGCCACTTGTTTTCACATGCTCAGTTTTCACGCTGGCATCACACTGCACATGGTTCCATGCAGATGGTTCCTGGAGCCTCGGTGGCAGCTACCCCTCTGTAAAATCAGTCAGCTCTGTAGTTAAGCCTCTCTTGCCCTACACTCAGTCCCAGTTTCCTGGGGAAATCACCCCCTTTGAGTTGCAGTGGGGAGCACTCTGGGCTGCCTTGTACAGCAGGCTTAGCTTGGGACAGCGGTAGCAGGGACAGCTGTGTGCATGATCAAGAAATTCTCCACTTCTGTTCTCAGCCTGGCAGGGTCCCTGTGGACTGGGTGGTAGCAACCAAGACTCTTGATCTCTTCCTGGGTGTGTGCTGCTGGATGCTGGCTGTTGGCTGTGATCAGTTAAGATGAGGAGGATGTAGTGACAGAATATGGGCTCACACCCATACTGGCCTGGACAGCAGGAGAGGGGAACCTGAAGTAGCTGTCCCAGCTGCAGGAGTAGCCTTGGTATGAGCTTCAGAGCTTGGGAGTAGCTACTTGAAAGCCTGGAGCAGGCACCTGTTCTGGGAAGTGGTTCAACTTACTGGTGTCTGTGTGTGTGCTGGGTGCTATGGACCAGGTGCAGCCAGTCACATCCATGATCCTATGTTTGGGGCTTGTCTCCCTCTTGGCCTTGGCATTCTCTGTAAGACTTCATGCCACAAGTAAGCTATGCCAAACATACCCTTGACTGCTCACAGTCAGGAGACAAGGTGTTTCTTTCTTTATGGGCATAGGTAGAGTGTGGTTACCATAGTGCCTGGCCACATCCTAGCTCAATTCCTCCTGCAGTGTCAATTTGAGCTGGGGTTCCTTACTGCCCTGAACCACTGTGTGGCATTACTTGGTGCTATGAAACTTTTTGTCTCTTTCCTGTCTGGAAAGAACCAACTAGTGCTTGCCTGGGATTTCTGCAATGATATTTGCCTGATCCCATTAATTTTTAACTCATGCACCATGACTAACCCTGTTTGAGTCCCTTGCTGCAGACTGTTAGCATAGCTCCAGGCTCTTCCTCTCCTCTGCCCTGCAGAGTCCCAGGGAAGGTGTCTCTCATTATTTCATTTCTTGCCATTTTTCCCAAGTGCCCAGTTACTGTGGCTCTTGAGGCCAGGTGGAATTTTGTATTTTACCCCTGAAAAATGCCTGCTCAGGTGTTCAGATGCAATTCCAGGGAGGCTTAAACTGTTCTAATATTGGGTTTCCATTGCCTGTCCTGTTCCTGATCTGCTGGCTGTGCTCTTCTACCTCAGCCTCTCATGTCCTCTGCTCTGTGGTCCTGCTCAGTTTCACCTGACACAACCAGGGACTGGTTTGTAGCTGGCATCACACCCTGGATGCCTGGATGCACAACACCAGTGCTAGGACCAGGAAGGCGTAGTGGCAAACAGTGAGGGAAACTGGAAGCTACAGGAATGCATCAGCTCACAATTAAAATGGACTTAGGCAGCCACACCCTTAAAAATAGGTTATTTGCTGAAAGCTGACTTCCTGGTGGCCATATGCTTCTGAAGGAATGAGGGATGTGTTGATATGGGGAGGAGGAAGGGGGTAAAGGTAGCCATTACCCAGTAAATTTTCATTTAATGTGAGGTTAATCTGGATAACACATGTTGCTAAACCCCAAGGCTGGTGCTCAAATTGGTTTTATAACCTCAGAACCTGGTCAGGAGCTTTCTGCCTGCCTGTATTTGTGCTGGCAGAAGTCCCTGTGGCCACTGATATTGTAGGACTGGCCCCTGACATCCCTGCAGCTGCCACCCAGGCACCTTGGCTTCCATCTCTGGGACTTGATCCTCTTTTCACTGCTCACTCCAGTGCAGCTGAGCATTCCCATGCCCACTGTTCATGGTTGGAACACTCACACAGGGCTTGGGCATCCTCTCCTCTCCCCTCCATGCCACCCCTCTGCCCTGTGGGCTCATGGTCCCGGGAGACCAGGGAGAGCAGAGGGAACAGCAGAGCTGTAGCATCATGAAAGGACACACTTATCTCGCCAGAGACTAAACAAAATTTGCAGTGGAAGAGCTGCAGATACATCCTCGTCATTGCAGAGATGCCACGGAGTGCTGGCTGCTCAGACACAGCAGACTGGCTGTTACACCAAAGATTTCAGATCCATGAAGATGAGTTTTCTAAGGGCTGGAGACACTCTTGCTTCTTTTCATTGACTGTCAGTTTTTGTCAGCCTTCTTCAGTTGCTCTCACACTGACTGATCGGCTGCCATTCTTCTGAGCATGCTGGGGATTACAAAGTTAATGCCAGTCTAAGGCCTGGCGACCTTGGAAGTAGGTCATGCTGCTGATGCTAGAGCAGATGGGGCTGTGTTTGCTGATTTAAACCCCAGGATGGGGTTGCCTCCTAGTCCAAACCAAGGCTCTTTGGGAAATCTGGTGTGCTGGGGCATAGGTTTGTGCCCCACATCCCTCCAAAGAGGTTGTCGTAGGGCCCTGCTAGGCTCTCTTAGGTGAGTTATTCTAGGTGGTTTATTTCTGGTCCCTGTGTCCCTGGGCTGAGTGTGACAGGGCACAGAGTGCTCACCTGAAAAATTTTCATCCTGCACACCACAATCTTTCTGCACTTTGGGCTTTGCAAGTGTTGTGCATGTGTTTCTTGGCAGGGGAGAGTCATTGGGAAACTCCCCTGGCTCAGGCCCATGGTCTGTCCCATGGTCCTGGCACAGAACAAAAATTCAATTGTGTCTCTTTTTTGCCTAGAAAATAGTGACCAAAAGCTGCAGCCACTGTGAAAAATTGCGAGTGTTGGGAGCACCTGCAGCTCTGGGCCATGGGGCTAACACAGATCCCAAGGGATGGCACTTTTGGGGAGCCCAGGGCTTGCTCAGGCTCTGTTCCCACAGGCATTCCTCTGTCTCATCTCTCTCTGGCTTTCCCTCAACTCTTCAGGCTGCTTTTTTATGCCAAGGCACAGTCCCAGTCTCAGTGTGCATGTCCTCCCTTCCCCTCAGGATGCAGCAAATCCAGTGTGTGGGGAGCAGGCTGGGGAGCCCTGCTCTCTCCTCTGAGCCCTGACTCAGTGCACCACGTGGCTTGGAGCAAGATGATAGTTTTATTTTTTATTAACTTCTTGGTACCTCAGTCCCTCATTTGGGGAAAAAAACAAAACCGGGGATGGACCCAGTTGTGGAAAGCAACCTGGGAGCTCTGCATGCAGTGTGGTGCTACACTTTCCTGGGTATCTACATATGTGGCTGCCAATGCTTTCATTCACATCCAGCAGCTATACCTGGAAGGTGGAAGCGATGCTCAAGTCTCTGCTGGGAAGTAGAGCTTTTTTTCTTTTCAAAAACCCCTCCAAAACAGGCAAGCTGGCTGTGCTCATTCACCTGGCACCCTGGGTATGGAATGACCGACCCCATGAGGCAGCCAGGGAGGGGTCGTTCCTTTGTTAAATTAATTAATTAATCGGGATGGGGGGGCGGGTGGGGGGGCGTGATTTGCTGTCCGAGGGTGGCACGGGGCTCTGGGCAGCTGTGAAAATTATGTCTGCAAATAAAACGGTGAGAGCCAAGGAGAGCTGTGTCGTTTCCTTCTATCCCTCTCCCCATCCCGTCTGGAGTTCTCCTTCATGGGGATCCTCTTTTACAATTTTCTCCTGAGGGGAAATAGAGGGTTAGGCACTGATCTCTTCTCTGCAGGAACCAGCAACAGGACCCAAGGAAATGGCCTTAACCTGTGTCAGGGGAGGTTTAGGTTGAATTGTGATCCAGGATTCTCGAGGTTTAGGAAAAGGCGATTCTCCGAGAGTGATCAGGCACTGGAACAGGCTCCCCAGGCTAGGGGTCACAGCTACAAGCCTGCCGGAGTTCAAGAAACGTGTGGACAGCGCACACGGTGTGGTTTTTGTGGGGTCCTGCGTGGAGCCAGGGGTTGGATTCGGTGACCTGATGTGTCCCTTCCAATTCGGGTTTTTCTGCAACCGATTCTGTGACTGGTGGCTTCGCCGTGCGCCGAGGTTTGTCCCTCCGCGGCTTCCCCCTTCCCCGCGCGTGCCCCCTCTGCCCCGTGCTTCCCTGTTGCCGTGGTGACGGCCGTTCCCGCCAATCGGCGGCGAGGGCGGGAAAGCGGCGGCGGGCGATGGCGGCGGCCATGAAGCGGCGGCGCGGGACGGAGCCGGAGCCGGGGCCGGAGCCGGAGCCGGAGCGAGAGCGGAGCTGCCTGCGAGCCTGGGCTGCTCACAGCCGGGCGCTGGTCGGGCGATGGACGGTGCGGCACGTCCTTTTTCCTTTCCCCCTCGTCCCTTCCCCGAGCCACCGGGCTGCCGCCGGTGCCGCTCCCCAGCCGTGCCGGCGGTAAGTGCGTCCCTTGCAGGCGGCGCGGTGCGGCGGAGAGGCGCCGCAGGTGCGGCGGCAGCAGCGAGACGAGTTCCGGGAGCTGCTCCTGAGCATCCGCGGTGAGTGGCGGCCGCCGCGCCCCGCCTTCACCTCCCACTGTAGTCCCGGGCCTGAAGCGTGTGGGCGTGGAAGCGCCGGCTCCCTGACACCTCTGTTTACCAGGATGCAGCTCCGGCATCCCGGTGCTGGAAAAAAAACGCGTGAAGGGGGCGGGGTGAAACGGTTCCCACTGCCTAGTGCTGAACGGCGCCTGCAAAGGAGTTAAATCACAGAATCATCAGGGTTGAAAGGGGCCTCTGAACATCAGATCACCCAGTCCAAACCCCTCTGGATGTGTTCCTCTGTCACCTGGAGCAGGTGACACAGGAACGCATCCAGGTGAGGTTTGAATGTCTCTGGAGAGGAGACTCCAGGACTTTCCTGGGCAGCTGTTGCAGTGCTCTGCCACCCTCAGTGTAAAGAAGTTCTTCCTTAAGTTGAGGTGGAGCTTCTTGTGTTTCAGCTTATGAATATTGCTCCTCCGGTTGTAGCTCCAGTATCCCTGGATAGCACCTGCAAGCTAGGGTGAAATGGTCCCTGTTGCCCTATGCTCATCTGGGCCAGCAAAAGAGTTACTGTCCAGGTCCATACTTCACCTTAATTTGCTGGGCAGAGCCTTGGGACTTCTGTAAAAAATAAAAATGAGGCAGCCTTTTCCGTGGGAAGTGAGGGAAGAGGCTCCCTGACACAGTTGTGACGCAGAGAAAGCCTGATGTGAGGCAGCCTTATTTACAGTTTTCTCAGCTCCTCAGTGCAAGAGAGACACAGAGCTCCTGGAGAGGGTCCAGCAGAGGGAAATAAGGAATATTAGGGGACTGGCACAGCCTTCTTACAAGGAATGCCTAAGTGATCTGGACATGTTCAGTCTGGAGCAGAGGTGACTGAGAGGGGACCTCATCAATGTCTGTCAGTGCCTGCAGGGTGGGGTCAGAGGATGGACCAGGCTCTGCTCAGCGGTGCCCAGCACTGGGACATGAAGCAATGGGCAGAAACTGATGCACAGAAGTTCCACCTGAACATGAAGTATAATTTTACCCTGATGACTGCACATCAGAACAAATTTCCAAGAGAGGTTGAGGAGTCTCCCTCACTGGGGATACTCAAAAACAATCTGGATGCAGTCCTGTGCCATGTGCTTTAAGATGGCCATACTTGAGCAGGGAGGTTGGACCAGATGAGCCACTCTGGTCCTTTCTAGGCTTACCCGTTCTGTGCTAAGGACAGAAACACAGTGTGTGCAAGGATACCTACTGGAACAGATTAGGCTGTGATGCTCTTCTGGGAGAGCTGAAAGGCCCAGCTGCTAGAGGACTGCAGCATTTGGATAGCTGGGGATTGGATGTCTAAACGAGTGTTGGCATCTGGAGTGCTGTCTCCTGCTGTCTGTCTGGCCACTGCAGCTCCCAAGTGGCTAAATCACAATACAGTCACTAAAAACTTCTTGCCAAGCTGCTTTTCTTGTTGCCAAGCCAGGTGTTGCCATCTGAGCAAGGACGGCTGTTTATTCTTAGCCAGATAAATTTCTTGTTCTGTGCCCACAGGACTGCCAGCTGCCCTCCCTGCCCTGCCTCTGGAACTCACTGTCCTTTACAACTCCCTGCTTTTCACTGTGGGAGCATCTGTCTCTGCCATCAAAGGAGAAGCAGAAGGAATACGCCAGGGGCTCCTCAGGGGTAAGAATGTGGTTCTTTGTGTGGGGAGTTCTTGGGGTGAGGAGAGCATTCTCTGTGCTCTGGAGATACTTGGTGACTGGCTGGAGGTGTGGGAACCGTGAGCAAACAGTCCTGGCTCTGCCAAGGAAGGCCAGAGATTGGGGAAACTGAACAGACACGCCTGGCTCCACCTGGAAACTGGGCAGGCACATCTGACTGTGCTTGGAAAAGCTGGAGATGGGGGGAACTGAGCAGACATCCAGGCTCTGCCTATAAGGGCTGGAGGTGGAGTGGCATGTGGCCAGGGACAATGTGCAGCTGTCTGCCTGTTCTCGCCTGCAGGGATGGGCTGGAGGTTTCAAGGGAAACAAGAGTTTCTAATGTTTTAACTTTTAAGGTGCCAAGTCTCTAGCAAAGTCTTTGTGACAGTAGAAAATTATTGTTTTCTTTAATTATGGTGTGCTGTCTTCAAAGAAAACTCACTGAAACAAGCTGTAGTTCAGAGGTGGATCTGCAGTGTTGGCACATGCTTACCTGAGGGAAAATGACTTCAAGAGGGCTCAGCAGAGCTGGAGTCTATGTCTAAGTTGTGCTGTGTGTTTTCTCCTGAGTGTGCTGCTGTCAGCTCCACTCTTTTAGAGCTTGTTTTCCATTCTGCTGAGGCCAGGCCAGCCCTGCAACCCCATTCCTTCCATTGCTATGAGGAGCCTGTGCTTGCTTGAGGCTTTCTCTCCCTGTTGCACCCAGGGCATCTGTTACAGGGCACCAACTCATTGTCTTACAGCTCTAGGTCTTTTTGCTTGGGTTTATTTTTCAGTTCTGGAGGCTTGTGGGGCCTGTGGACAGGATCTTGGCACAGAGGAGCTGTGGGAAAAGGTGCTACAGGAGGTAACCATAGAGGAGCTGCAGGCACCTCTGCACCGCCTCGGGGCCCTGCAAGCAGCCTGGTGGCTGGCAGCCAGCCAGCTGAGAAGTGTTGCTGGCCTCTTCCATCTCCTGAGCACTGCTGAGGTAACGGGGCACAGGCAGATGCCGGCAGAGCTGGCATAAATACTGTGTTTGTCATAAAACTCACTCTGCAGAATGTTGTTGTGGCACTTGGACAGCTGAAACCATCAGTGCTGCCCAGTCAGTCAATCCTCCCCTTGGAATCCCAGCATAGCCTAATGGCCCTGAGTGACTTAATGGATCCCAGAATATTCTGTCTGTCTGGGCCATGGACCTCTGTGTGTCAGACAGAAGACTTGGGCAGGCTGGAATAGGGCTGCAGATGGACTTGCAGACTCTGTAGGCAACAGCAGTGGGATGCAGAACCTTCCCTGCTGATCAAAGGGCTGGTGATGGGTCCCATCTTTCTGAACAAGCTTCAACAGCCATCTGTTGGATGCCTGGAGGCCCTGGAGGTGCACCCTACTCTGAGGTGGGGAGGTGATGCCCCATGCCAGGCAGGAATCACGACAGTAAGGGGGTTGTAGCTGAAGTGGACAGATGGTAGGACATTGCTCCCCGGTTTACTCCCACTGCAGGGAGCTGTGTTGAGTGGTTTGGTGGGACCTGTATCTCTGTACCCTCGGACCAGTGTTTCCTGCTTCCCTTCAGCATTCCCTGCTCTCTCTCCTCTGTGCCTTCACAGGACCCAGAAAGAGCTCACTGCAATGAGGGGCAGAATGAACTCCTCTCCATGATCAAGGCATGGCGGGTCCCTCCTGAGGAGACCTCCCTACCCCTTGTACAGAGTGCCAAGGACTTGAAGGAGATCCTCTGGACTGCAGCAGCCTTCCTGCAAGGTTTGTGGCAGCAGGTACCCATGCCAGCACAGCCTCCTGCTGCTCTGTCCCAGCACCACTTTGCCTGCCCTTATCATGGTTTCTCTTCCCAAGCAAACTGACCCTTGGGGTTTTTTGCGCTGTGTCTTTGGAAGTGGGTCTGGGTTGAGTCTCTTGAGTCTCAGCCTTTACATTCCTTATTCAAAAAGCTTCCCTGCTTTTCCTCAGCTCATCCTTTCTCTGCACTATCACAGGGCTCCTCTGCTGTCTGTGACTTTAGGCAAGGTGTCTGGGCCCTGCAGTGACCGAAGGCTGGCAGGGGATTTATGAAGATTTTCCTTTCTTCTGTCTGTCTTCTGAAACCTGCCTTGTTGCAAGCACATTGTTCCTGTCAGATTATGGTGCTGCAAGAGCTACACAAAGCTGTTGTGAGGCTCTGTAGCTTGGTGTCACAGCAGGCAATGGACCTCCTCTGGCTGCTGTGTTCTGTCCTGCCCTGTTTTCTTTACTGCCCTGTCCTTTACTGTTTTGACAACCCCAGCAGCCTGGGGGACAGCCAGCGCTGCCTCGCTGTGCTTGGGCTCATGCAGGGCCTTCCTGCCAGCAGGCATGGCAGGAGCTCTGGCCCACAGAGCTGGAGCCAAAATACTCAAAGGTGGCACCAGCACTCCCAGCAGGCAGGTGGCAGATGTGAGTATGGTGCTGTTATGTGAGAGCCCGCTCAGAAGGAAGCCTGAAAAGAAGACTGAAGGAAAAGCAAATAACTAGTTGTGGTAAATATAAATTAATTGATATCTCAAAGCATCCTGCTGGGAAATGACCCAGATGTTCTGGAAAAATTCTAAGGTTCTGTGTGTGCTTCCCTATCTGCACTGCTGTCATTGGGGATGAATGTGGAGGTGAACCTTCCCAGCACATACCCCTGTCCTTGTTCTGGGCCAAAGGAAGCACCTTGGGCTTGGAAGCTTCTGTTATTTCTGCTGGACACTTCCCCTGAGTGGCTTGTTCTCTTGCAAAACCATTAAAGCAAAGATGGCAGCTTGGCACTATCATGCTATGCATCACTGGGTTTGGCGGGGATCAGGCAAGTCCCTATGGCACTGGGAAGAAAAGGGCACCACACTTGTTTGGGGCCAGGTGGGACAGGAAGGTGAGCCACAGAGCCAAGATATTGGGTCTGTCCTAGGGCTGCAGGAGCTGGAGGCTGGGAACTTCTCCACTGCCCTTTCCCTCCTTCAGGAAGCTGCTGGAGGATTCTGCTCCAAGAAGATACTGGCACAGATCTACACCTGTCTTGGCTGCTGTGCTCAGCGAATGGTAATGACAGCAGAGAGGAGAAAGGGAGCTGTGGGGTAGGGAGGCTCAGGCTGATGTCCACAGTGCCTCTGTGTGGTCCAAAGCCTCTGCAGGGTGGGAAGGCCTTAAGCAGAAATTGCCCTTGTGGCCTAAGCCTCTTTGGACAGGCTGCAAAATCCATGCAAAGATTTTGGCTGATTGAAAAGTGTTGCTGCAGAGAGAGAAGTTCAAAAACCAATCTGAGGAGGGCTGCCTTTGGCTAAAGTGCTGCCCTGCTTAGTGGGGATCTCTTGGGGAAGCAGAGCAGGAATCTGGATCCCACCAAACAATAAAAACATCAGCCAGATATCCTTTCAATATGTATGTCTTCCCACCCACCCAGGGCAAGCCTCAGACAGCCCTTCAGCACCTGAAACGGGCCCTCCAGGTAGATTTCCAGTGCCTTCCTGCCCTGTCCCACGTGGCAGCAGTGTACCATGAACTGGGAGAGACCAATGCGGAGCTGCAGGCCCTGACCCTGCTCTACAAGGTTTGTCTGGTTCCCGTAGTTCTGGGATGAGTTTTGCCCTGCAGAGCCTGCACAGAGTTTCAAGCAGGCTTCTTCCTTCTGGGAGGCTGCTTGACCATGGAAAGGGTCCTCAAAATAGCATGGTGCTGCCTTCAGCAAGTGGCAGGAAGGAGTCCAGCAAGATCTGAAATTCCTGCTCAGCACCATGTTTGGATGTGGCAAGACCTTGGGTCCTAGTTCATGTTTGTGGTGGATTGGGGGTTTATATTCTCAGGTCAGAAAGTACCGATCTCTTAGTAAAGTATGTAATTTAAGTCATTTTACATTACATACTCAGTAAGTATGTAATGTAAAAGAGGGCTTTAAGGGCAGATTTTGGCTGCAGTGAGGCAGTGTGCATTCACCTGCCTGGGGTAGTCGGTCATAGCAGTAGACCCTGAATTATCTCTTCAGCTGTTTGAAAACTGTCAGATACACACAGAGAGGGGAGGGAACTCTCTCCTTACAAATGGTCTAACTAGGTCTGTGGCTGCAATGGGAGATGGTGTTCCAGGCAGCTCAAAGCACCTTGAACTAAAAACGTGAGGTGATCTGGGTGATCTTGAAAATCTCCTGGTGCCATGTGGAGATCAGAAGTCTGCCTGACCCTGTGTAATCCTGATGGCTCTTGCTGGAAATGGCTGTGAGAATAATGTAGCTGTGCTTGTGAAGTGCACCACTTCTGCTTGCCTGGGTGCATCTGTAGATATCAGAAGTGACAAAAGATTGCAGCTGCCTGAGACTTGACCATTTTCTGTTCTTGTTTCACAGGCTCTGGGAAAAAACCCTCCAGCAGCTGCTTCCTCTAGTCCCTGTTTCCTAATGCGAACGGAGCTGCTTGTCCACACGCCAGTACTCACTTCTCTCCTTCGCCAGCACCACCCCTCTGAAGTGAAGTACCTTCTAGCACAGCGGTGTCTCCAGGATGGGAGGTAACAGTACCTCTGGTCTGTTTGTAACATGCTGCTTGTTTGGGTTCTGCAGTTTTCCTTGTGCTCCTGGAAATGGCCCAGTTCAGTACTGCTGTCATAAGTGTGCTCAAATCATGGAGATTGTGAACAGGGCGAGTGTAGTGCAGAGGGAGAGACTGCGGGCTGGCAATCCAGGTTTCACCTGGCTGATGGCACTTCTCTTTCTACCACATGTCATGTTCCTGTTGCAGGGTGGCTGATGCAGTGGAACATTACCTGGATTTTCTGTCTCTCCTTCAGGAGGGGCTGCAGCAGCAGGTAGGTGTCCTGGTGAAGAGCTCACTTGGTGACTTGGAGGATGAGGGTTGGAGGGATCCAAACCCAGTCCCAGGGGCTGGGCCCAGGCATCAGCCCTGGACTCCAGGCTTCAGAGTCTAGTTTAAGATGTGAAGGAAATGAGGTGGGGGCTGGCACCCCCAGTCTGTGGCATGTCTGCCTTTGGATTCACATCAGAGCACTCACTACTGCTGTTCGGAGGGACAGCTTCCCCTTCCCTGTGGGGAGCAGCTGTCAGTCTGATTTTGGATTTCACTTTCAGAGTAGGGATCTGATGCCTTGACTTTGCTGAGCTGTGAGTGCTCCCCATCTTCTGCCTGCCCCACCAGGCTCCAGTGACTGTGGGAGAGGGCTTGAACTTTGTTTGGCAGCAGCTCCACGTTACAGTTTGCAAAGAGTCATTCTGCTTGGCTGAGAACTCTGCAGTTCTGCAGCACTGATGTCACTTTTGCTCCCCAGGTGCCCCTGGATGGTAGCTCAGCTCTGCCCAGAATCCCAGTGGTGTTCCTGGAAGCAGCATCTGCCTTGGAGCAAGCTGGGAGGCACCAGGATGCCATAACTGTGTGTGAGGAAGTCATCAGACAGACAACTGACCACATTCCACGTGTGTTACGAGTGGAGGAGACTCTGCAGCACCCAGAGTGCTCATTGCCAGGGGCAGAACTGGCAGGTGCACTCCTGTCCCAAAAGGAGAGCCTGTGCTGTCTTGCCTGGAGAGCAGCTGGATACCTGCACCAAGGCTGGGCATGGGCCAAGCTAGGCGAGAGCAAGGAAGCTATAACACAGTTCAGCAGGTAATAAACCCTTGCTGGGAGGAGGGGCCTCCCCAGCAGCCAGCAGTGGATGGTGGGGCCAGGGCAGGACACAGCATGGCACTGGGGCTACCCTGACAACTTGACACACCTGACAGCCCAGGATTGGCTCCAAAATTCCTCTGGCTTCCCACCCACAGGTGCCTCAGTGATATCCTGCGTGTCCAGCTTCATGGATCTGGCATCAGACAGACAGGTAGGACACCACACAGGTGGGACCTGTGTGGGGCCTCAGCTGGGTTGGGATCTGTGTCCTTGGCAGCAGCAGCAGGTACAGGGGCAAGGTGGTGGGCTCAGCATCACTCTGGCAAGAGGCAGTTGTCCCAGGGTGTAAAGTTCTGGGCCATGCTAAAACCTCTGAAGAGACTGGTTTTTTTTGGAGCAGAGTTTCACCTTGGCTCTGCCTCCTTCTTCACTGACTAGTTAGCAGTTAAATGGGTTGTGAACTGGGAAGCTTCTCCAACCCAGTTTTTGGGGAAAAGATACATGCCAGTGGTGCAGAGGTCAGGCTGCTGCTGAGGTCACTGTTCACCACAGCCATGTAACATTCTGGAATCTTGACATTCTTCACTCTTTCTGATGCCTCCCGACCTCTTCCAGCCTGGCAGAGAGGCTGAGCTTTGCCATCTGTCTCTGGAGCTGGAAGATGAGTAGCCCAAGTAAATACTTGGCCAGTCCTGACTGCTAACCTGGCTCAGCCTGCTGGTAACAAGGGAGAGAACATCTGGAGGATACTGTCTTCAGGTGTGTGTGTCTTCCTTTGACAGAGAATCTCCAGCCAGAAGTGGCGGTGCTCCAGAAAATCAGGTTGCTCTCTCTTATTGGGCGAGGTACACAGTTCCTGGAGCTGGGGAGGCACAAAGAAGCCCTGTTGGATTTCCAGCACAGTTTGCAGATCTCACCAGGTAAGAGGCTCATTTTGGTGAGGAACACAAGGGATTTCCACAGATTTATCCTGGGCTGCTTTGCTGTCTTCAGCAGGAAGTTCTTATGTTTTATACTGCATTTATTCAGGTGTCCAAGACAACAGTAGGGCCAATAGCAATGTTGCATACTAGAGATACTTCTGTGGGGCCTGGTCTGCCATGGAGAAACAGACCCAAAAACTCTTGTCAGAACCCTGACACCAACCTGTGCCCTCAGATAGCTTGGAAATTTCCTGCTTTGACCCCAGCCTGGTACAGCCAGCTTTATCCCAGACAGGTCTGCTGTTCCAGAACAGAGAAGTGGAGTTGTGCTTCACCTGAGGAAGCAGCATGTCCATGCCTGGCCATGCAGAGGCCTGCAAAGGGAGCATTCGTGTCTTGAGCTCGGCAAAGGCATGGCTACTGCTGCTCACAGGGCTGCTCTTTCCTGTTCAGTGCTGTGGCATGCTGAAAAGGTGTGAGCTTCACCAGGATTTGTCAGACCTGCTGGTCCCGGTTCTGCCCATGGCTTCCTCCCTTTGGGGTGTGGATGTACCTACAAGGAAAACCCCAGTCTGTGTCCAAACAGAGGTGTGGCAGGCTGTGCCGCAGGGCTGATGCCATCTGCCTTGGCTGCCAGCCCTGGGGTTAATTAGAGCCTGTGACACAGCCAGGATGGCCTCATCCCCATTATACCACCTCTCCTTACACTCACTGCCCTCGTCTGGCTTCTTAGTTTCTTTTGTAATACCCTGTAACCCACAGCAGTGCTGAAGACTTGCTCCTTCTCTGATAAGGGCTGATCCTTCTTCCTGTCTTGCAGGTGACCCAGGTGCTGCCTCCTACCTGGTGCAGGCCTTGTGGAAGCTGAACCGAAAGCAGGAGGCAGCTGCTCAGTGGCAGAAGTTCTCCCAGAGCTCCTCTGGACAGGATGGGCAGCAGCAAGGGCAGGGAAGGTATGTAGAGGGATGGGTGAGATCTCAAGTCCAGCAGTGCAAACTGTCTGTCAAGCTGTGAGGGAAGTGTAGGTGTCCAAGGAGCTTCCCCTGATGACTGCTCAGACAGGCCACAGGTTGTGTGACTTCCTGGGGTACAGAAGAGCTGGCATGGAGCCAAATGGGGAGGGCACAGGCTGCAGGTAGAGCAGGGGGGTCTTAGGGCATGGCAAAGGAATGCTGCAGTCCTCACTGCTGCCATGTTCCCTTCTCTTGCAGGCCCCTCCCTTTGTACTTGGTTTCATGTCTGGAGCAGGCGATGTTCCCTCACAGTGAACCTCTTGCCAGAAGCATACAGGATTACCTCAGGGCAGCAGCCCAGGACACCTCAAGCTGACCTGGTCATGCCCACCATATCCATCTGCTTAGGTCTCCCTGCACTTGGCTGGCACAAGGCCTTTAAGGACTCTTTCAAGACTCTGAATTACTCTGTGATGAAACTGGATTCCCAAAGGACTGAAACAGAATAGATCTCCTTTTGTAATAAAAAACTCAAGCTCTGCTTAGCTTTGGGTTTTTCCATGCTCTTTTTCCAGAGTGAAATGTTGCAGTTGTGGCCTTGACACTGCCTCCAGCTACTGAGAGCCCATGGGCTGTGTGCCCTAGGTGTGTAAGAGATCAAGGGTAGAGATACCTTTGTCCTCTGTGCCCTGTCCATGGTGGGGCTGGCTCTGCACTCGGGCTCCAGGCAGCTGGTGGTCTGTCCTATCAGTGCTTCGTGTGCTGGCTTTTTGCTCGGTTACTGTGGCTTGGAGCCCAGAGAAGTGGTTTTGTCTGAAGCACATGGCTCTGAGGTCTGAATTTCATAATGCTGCACTAGCCAGAGACAGCAGCAGAGTCCAGACCCACACCTGTGTGTTCCCTGTGGTCCTGAGGGTCTGTGCCTGTACCATTGCTCCAGGCCTGCCACCCGCAGGGGTGAAGGAGCACATGTCCCTGCCCAGTGTCTGGTGGAGCTTTTTTGGATGAGGTAGGTCCCCTGACACCATTACCCAAGCCTTTGGCAAGCTTTGCCTCCCACAGGAGTGAAGGGGTGCCTGGAAGCTGCAAGGCAAAGGAGGAGTGAGGGAAGATGAAAGAGAGTATGACAGAACTCAGGAGGAATGCAAGGTGGGAGCTGCTGCAGCTATCTCTGAACGCCGGAGGGACAGAGAGGGGCTTTGTCCTACAACTCCTTCAGAAAAACACCTTGGCACGTCCTGGGCTGAATCCAGAGCCCCGTGGGCAGCAGGGGAGGGAGGGGATTCTGCCCCTCTGCTCTGCTCTGCTGAGACCCAGCTGGAGCATCCAGAGCTGGGGTCCCTGCACAGGAGGGACAGGGACCTGCTGGAGCCAGCACAGAGGAGGAACATAAAGATGATCAGAGGGATGGAGCAGCTCTGCTGTGCGGATAGGCTGAGAGAGCTGGGATTATTCAGCCTGGAAAAGGCTCCAGGATCTCCATGCCTTCAAGGGGCTCCAGCAGTGCTGGAGAGGGATTTTTCACAATGGCATAAAGTGCCTGCATGAGGGGCAGCTGTTTTAAACTGACAGACGGCAGGGTTAGATGCGGTATCAGGAAGAAATTCTTCCCTGTGAGGGTGCCGAGGTCCTGCACAGGTTGCCCAGAGAAGCTGTGGCTACCCCTGGATCACTGGGCGCGTTCGAGGCCAGGTTGGATGGGGCTGTGAGCAGCCTGGTCCTGTGGGAGGTGTCGGTGCCCTGGGCAGGGCGGAACTGGAGCCCTGCAAGGCGCCGGCCATTCCCTAACCACAAGGCTCCTTTGAGTGGCGGGAAGAGACGCGCGTGCGCACCACGCCCTTTCTGATTGGCCCTGCCCTCGGGAGCCGCCCAATCAGCGGTGCCTGTGGAGGCGGGACTTCCCTCCCGCATGTTCCCGTCGGTGGCTCCTCGCCATTGGCCGCGCAGGAGCTGTCGCTCGGAGGGTAAGCCCCTCTGCGATTGGCTACCGTTAGTGGCGCCTGGCTGGTGACGATTGGCCAGGGCACACGGAGGGGCGGGGCTTAGGCGGAGCCGTCTGTCTCGTTTTTTGCTTTCTTTCATTGGCCGAGGCGGCGGCCGGCCGGAATTTCCGATTGGCCGGCGCACACTGTTGCTAGGCAGGCGAGGCGGCGTGGGCGGGGCTTCCCTCGCCGATGAGTCGGCGCTGAGGCTCAGCCAGCGCGGACGCCCCGAACCCTCCGTCCGCCGCCCGCGACCCCCGCGACCCTTCTGACCTCCCCGCCCGCCCCGAGGAGCCGCCGTCCGCCGCCCCTCGCCCCCTCCCCGCAGCGCCATGGCCTCGGGATCCGAGTAAGTGCGGGCCCCGCCGCCTCGCCGCGGCCTAGGCCTCGCCGCGGCCTGGGCTCGGTCTGGCCCGCCCGCTTCACCCGGGACGGCCCGCGGGCCCCAGGCGGGCGAAGGCGGTGTCAGAATGGGGGTGAGCCGCTTCCCGCCGTCCGCCCCGCCACTGCCGGGCCTCGCCGGGAAGTGTCGAGTCATGGCGGGGGGCGAGGCCGGGCCTGGCCTCCCGCCGTGCCGCCGCCGGGCCTAGGACCGCCCGCCCGCCGGGCCCTGAACTGCGGAGGGCTTTGTTTTCTAGACCCGTCCCGGGCTCCTCCTGTTCGCAGAGGCCCTGGGGCTGGGGCAGGCGAGTGACTTGGCGCTAGCCGAGGCAGACATGTTGTGCCGGGCATGGCCGAGGCGATCGGCGACGGTGTTTCCGTCTCGGGTGTCTTGCCTCACTCTTCTTGGCTGTACTCAGTTACAGGCTGAGGATCATCTTCCGAGCTCCTCAGGAATGAGTAACAGTCTCTGCACGCAGACCACGTGCATTTTGAGCGGGGTAAAATGGAATCCAAAGGTACATTTTCCCAATTCAAGAATACTCAAAGTGACTTTTTATCTTCTGTAGAGGCACTTTTGGTGCCTTTGGGTGTTCTTTAAATAGGTTTTCCTTTTCTTTTGCAACTCCTGGAATCCAAACGTGCTTGGCCCTGCCGGGTCAGTTCCAGAGAGATGTGCCAGGCATTCCGTGTCTGCGCTGGAAGTGACGTTCCTAGACCCTGGTTGTGCAGCTGGGCGAGGTTAACAGAGAAATCCCTTTTTAGAAAGGGATTTCTCCTTCAGCGAAGTTCTTCTCACCCACGAAGGAACCAGAAAAAGTTAGTTTGCATCTGGAACAGGGTTACTTTTTAGATGCCATTTTTTGTCACAGCTGCTGGCAGCCATCTTGCTGAACCGAGCCTCAGCATGGCAAGTAGCATTCCAAAAGCTAAGGGAGTGTAGTATCTGAAGGGGCTCCTGTTTTCCTCTCCCAGCCAGTCTGAAACAGCGCTGAAAACTTGGCTTCTCCACAATGGGTCTGAACTCCCCCTGTGGTCGTCTTGTTTCAGTAAGTGTCTGCAGTCACCACATACCTCAGACACTTCACTTGGGGATAAAAATGTTTTATGATTTTTTTTTTTCTTTAATACCCACCTGGTATTCAGTAGTTCAGTCTGTAAATCAGATGTTCAGATTGGTAAGGATTTGTCCAGGGGTTTTATCTGGGAAGTGATTTTCACAAGGATGGTGGTAAGAACTCACGGCAGTGTACAGAAGACATGGCTGATTTCACTTTCGTTACTGCAGCTGGAATCATTCTAGGGAGTGACTTTTTTGCTTATTTTTAGCACCGACTTAAAGGAATAGCTTGTTTCCTTATTTTAAGTGGGGCTTTGGAGGTTGGTTATCATTTTCAGAAGGATCACTACCTGGTAATGACTTTCTTCTCTGGCTCTTCATACCCTTCACTGTGATGCCTCTGGGTGTTACCAGTTGCTGGATAAGGGGAGCTCTGACACAGAGAGAAACCACTGAGTGTAATTAAGTCCATGGGGCTGTGTCAGGGGAGGTTTAGGTTGGATATCAGGAAAATCCTGAAGGTGGTCAGTCACCTTAACAGGCTCCCCAGGGAAGTGATCGCAGCACCAAGCCTGGCAAAGTTCAGGAAGCATTTGGACAATGATCTCAGGCACATGGTGTGATTTTTGGGGATGGTCCTATGCAGGGCCAGGAGTTATACTTGATAATCTTGATAGGTCCCTTCCAGCTCAGGATATTCTGTGATTCTGTAAGTTGTAGAAAGTTCCTCTGGTTCTCCCATCTGTGAAATGAGGCTGTTGAACTGCTTTACTGAGAGAGGAAAGGAGGGAACCTGTTATGGTTGGCCTTTAGGGCTGTTTGCTTCAGTTTTCTGGATGTCTTGTACTTTATTTACAAGCTTGACCATTTTCTGTGCTGGTGATTGTGTCCTCATTTCTGGCTTCTGTCTAGGTGCAGTCTAATACAGATGTTGAATTTCCTTTTAATTCCAAAACAGCTCTAGAGCTATGTTTTGTGTTTTGTGTCATTTGTCTCTTTGTTAAGTCAGGGAAAGAAAGGGGTGAGAGGGAAAGTGTGTGAGGGAACTGACAGGTGTGTCAGGGAGGTGATTTGGAGGGTTTCCACCAGGCTGTCTGACCAGAAGCTCATCAAGGGACTTTAAAAATTACCTGGGTTAGCTTTCTGTACCTATCCTTTCACAAAGTTTCCCATCAGGAGTGGGACAGTTGTCAGGAGAGAGTCTCAACCCATGTCTTAGGCTTTCCTGCTTGGTATTTTCTGTTTGTGCTCTCCTTCATAGAGATGTTGGGGTTTGTCTGAGTGTGGTTGAGGTGCACAGATCTCTTGCCCTGTTATTTCAGCTGCAGCACAAGGAACTCCTTGAGAGATGCAATGAGGGCAGATGGTGATGATAACAATATTGTTAATTGCTGCTAAAAGATGGGTAGTGATTGTCTGTCTAAACCTTACCCTTGTCTGCAGGAGAAATAACATCATTTCCCTGCTGAGCTGGCATCTAATTTTGTTGGACCTTTGTTTTTCCTCTGCAGAACAGTCAGGTCTGAGCACTGAAGCTGACCCTGCAGATTTAGCTCCCTGGAAGCTCTTTCTTGGGCACTTTTATTTAGTTTTTAATGCTTCCAATACTTTTAAATTGCTCTAAGTGTATCTGATATTGATCCAGCCCTCAGTTCTTAGGCTCAGTTTTTCCATACTAAAACTTTCTTCTCTTATTTAGCAGAACCAGGAGGATTTGTGCTGTGTTTTTCCACGTTGCTGTATGTCAGGAGCTATCCAAAGTTTCTCTCCAGTCTTCTGCAGCTTCTGTTTTGTGTACAGTGTTGACTGAAAAGCTTCCACTTGTTACCCAGTTCCTTTACCATTTGTTTTTGATCTGGTGTTCCAGGCTGTTTTTTAGCCTGTAATAGCAGTCCCTGCATCCCAAGGAATAGACACTTAGTTTCAGCAACAGTTCACTTAGCCAAAGTCTGGCAGTGGCTTCTTATCAAAAAGCCATGGGATTCACATCTTATGTGCAGGGGGAGGAGTTACAGTCACACTCTGAATAGCCCAAATAACCAGTGGTGTGTCTCCCTGGTGCCCCTTCACTGAAATCTTGAAATCTATTTGCTGGGTTAGTTTCCAGTGGCCAGGAGATAATGAGGAGGCAAAGTCCTTACAAATAGGTTGGTTTTATGCACTGTTTAACCATAATCTGCCCTGATAATCTATTTTTTTCATTTTCTTATTCTCTATTTTCCTGGAAATTGCAGACTTTTTAGAACTCACAAACAAGACTACATTTTTAGATCGATTGTGGAATTCATGAGCCCTTTCCAGGATGTATTCAGCAGCTTTTATTGTGTTCTTTTTTTCTCAGACAATAGATCTGCAATGTCTTACCTCTTGCACTCTTTAATAAAGAGAGGGGAAAAAAGATAACTTTCCAATAGTGTTGGCAGTCCAGGAAAGAACATGTTTTACAACTTGTTTTGTTCACTTAAAATAATATTGCCTGTTGTTTGCAACATGTTTCCTGTGCTACCAGCATTTAAGGGAAGTTTGAAAATCTTTTGAAAGCAAGCTGGCTGCTCTCAGTGGCTTGCTTGGTATTGTTTCCTCTTTATATGTCAGAGAAGGGAGGCAACACTGCATAGCCTGTCTTGGAAAAGCCTCTGTCTTGAGGTGGGGCAGGACCTGGGTAACATCACACCACAGATATGTCACCCCTCTCTAACGGACTCTTAAAATGCAGTGAACATGCCAAGTGCTGCCATTTCCACTGAAGGTTTGGTTTCTTCTCATCATTCAGTCTCTAAAAGGGTGAGATGGAGCAAAAGTTATGACTGCTTCCATTGTCCTACTCTTTGCCAGTGCTTGCTGCTTGCTTAGGTCAAGGGAAGACTTTATTTTTCTTGTATTTTCTTTCAGAATCAAGTCAGGCTATGCAGCGTTTTCTCTTCGCACCTTGGACATTGGCACAGCCACATACTTGGAGAAAGTAGTCAGCTCCCTGGGGGAAGCTACAGCACTCCAACCCTGATGTGTATGGCTAATGTACAGCTTCTAAGAGCTCCTCAAAAATAACTTGGTTCCAATTCATATTCTGTCACTGAGTGAATTATTTACTGTATTAGATTTTGAAGGATTAATCTGCCCTTCTTCCATTTCCTTGATGTTTTACTTGCTCCATTTTATCAAGGGAAGTGAATTGCCTCTTGTATTTCTTGTGATGTCATAGGCCAGAGCTGCAGTGACTTTTGTGAAGGTATTATGGAAAAGAGCTAAAAAAACCCCAACACAAAGTCATTTTCTATGAGCACCTGAATATTTCTGCAGCTTGCTAGGTTTAACAAACAGGCCTTGACAGGCTAAACTCTTACAACTCTTCCTGTCAGGGTTGCTGCAGCATTGTCCTTTAATGCCCCTATTTATCTGGGATTTGATGTCAAATAGACTTGAACTTTTGTTTTGTTGGTAACTGTTACATGTGATTTCAGATGAGTCTGACTAATTCATTGAGGCAAAACATCTTACAGTCAGCAACATCTCACAGACCACTTCTTTTCATAGATAGCTTCATAGCTGTATCCATTGGAAGCTCACAGTTACATTTACTGACAGAAAACATCCTCCCCTGAGCTCCTGCAACTGGTCCTTGGGAGGTAGTGTTCTTCTTTGTGCTACAAACAAGTAGAGGTTATAAAAGACAAGACAACAAAGAAACTTGCAGAAAGAGGAGATGAAAACTAGGTGTCTGGACAGGGCCAGCATCACTCAGGCTCATAAGATGTGTTTTCTCTTCCAGCTCTAAAGCCGATGACTTGTCGACTGCTATTCTGAAGCAGAAGAACAGGCCCAATCGGTTAATTGTTGATGAAGCCATCAATGAAGACAACAGTGTTGTGTCACTGTCCCAGGTGCGTCATCTGTAGAGGCAAAACGTTTAATCTGGTAATTGCAAGCTGTTGCTGTCGATTAACTTGAAATGTAACTTTGCAACATGAGTATCAGTGTTTCTGTCAGAAGCTACAGCTGTTACCACTGAGGGAGGATTGTCTTGCTTCATGACACTCCTCCTTGGTAGAAGGTGTTCTGGGCCTCAGTTTGTAGGATTCATTTGAGCTTGTGCCTTTCCTCTGGTTTCGGGATTAGCTCTGTAGCACTGTAGTAAGAGTCTCTGTCCTCTGGATTTGGTATATAGCACTTCCAAGGTGTAATTTCCAAGGTCAAATAACTACTTCAAATGCGTGAATTCCTACTTTATCAAAAGCTTATTCTAACACTTTGCTCTTTACAGGCAAAGATGGATGAACTGCAGCTGTTCAGAGGAGACACTGTCCTGCTCAAAGGAAAGAAGAGGAGAGAAGCAGTCTGCATTGTTCTGTCAGATGATACCTGCTCAGATGAGAAGATTCGCATGAATAGAGTTGTTCGCAACAACCTGAGAGTGCGCCTGGGTGATGTGATCAGGTGAGAACAGTGCTACCTGTGGAAGACATTAGCAGCATTACACATTATCTTATAGTATCTGAGCTGCCCTGTGGCAAAAACAAGTTAAAACCTGTTAGAAATTAATGCCGGAAAAATATGGAACAGCCAAATAGCAAAATTAAAAATCTTGGACATTTATATTCTGATTTTTTGTTGTAAAAATAATTTTTAAATCAGGAATGCTTAAAATAATTTGCTAGGATTTTGTTGTGGAGCACATGCAGGAAGTAGAATCATAAAATAACTTGTTGGAAGGGACCTTAAAAGTAGTAGTAAAACTTGGAAATATGGATCTCTGCTTACAGGAGGCAGGTCCCATTCCACGATGGGAGTGGGTAGAACAGTAGCCCATGAGCATTTCCTGAACATAAAAATGGTAGTTTGCA
Organism: Cyanistes caeruleus; assembly: GCF_971803275.1. NCBI lineage: Eukaryota > Metazoa > Chordata > Aves > Passeriformes > Paridae > Cyanistes > Cyanistes caeruleus. The sequence continues at coordinate 72,537,264 of NC_141732.1, forward strand.
GGTTTAAATAGGGGAAGGCTAACAGCTTCTCCTCCTCCTGAGCATTGTCTCTGAGAAAATGAGAGCCTGGTTCTGACACCAGACTTTCTGAGGTGGTATCTGTAATAATTTTTAAATGCAAAATGTGTTTCATACAAACTTAGTAGATAAGAGAAATGAGGCTGTTCCACCCATCCCTCTACTAAAAATACAAGTTTTAATCACTTCTGTAATTGGTTCAAAATGGTGCTTTATGTCTTTGGATTTAAAGTAGAGGTGAATTCTTACTTTAACTTGATGTGAGATTTCTGTTGGAGTCTCTTCTAGCATGACAGCCCATGCTCTTGTCTTCTCTGTTAGCACCGTGTCTGTAGTGGTTCTCAGCTTCCCAAATGTGTTACCAATTGTCTTGAGTCATTGCGAGGTCAGGGAATTTTCACACACTTGCCCTCAAAGTTTTTCTTGCCAGTCTTTAACTGTTTATAGTGTTACTGTGTCCTGGTTTCTGCCAGGATCCAGATTCATGTGCTAATCACTTCCTGATTGTAGTCTGTCAAATATTTTCCTTCTGGGGCAGTCTCTCTTTTCTTTTACCCTTTTGCTGTATCCTCTCTGTAATGTGGTCCTCTCTGCATGTGGTAAAAGAATCTGTTAGGAGTCCCTAACAAAAGTCACATATGGAAAGCTGCATGCTCAGCTGCAGTTCCATGGCTTTTCTTAGCTGTTGAAGCCAGTTTCTGGCACAGCTGGATACTTTGAGCTGTCGCTACAGTAGGTTGTTGTGCTACACTGCCAAATAATAACTGTAGCATGTATTTAAAAAGGGGAAAGAGCTTTCAGCCTTTAACCTAGTCATCAGCCCTCACAAAGTGGAATTGACACGTGGCTGCAAAGGTGTTTGCCCCTGGTTGGTAATGCGAGAGCCTTTCCTTGGAATCAGGTTTGTCGGCAGTAGGGACTCTGGCCACTGTAGAGAGAGAGAGGAGGAAAGAGAGTTTTCCCCAGCTCACTTTTCCTTGCAGCTGGTTCTGCAGTGACTTGTTGAACTGAAAGCTACCTCGTGACTCTTGCAGGTCTTCAGGCTACATAGAGATGTGTGAATGTGGTGAGGGGGTCTGCAGAAGGGTAGGAGGAAACTCTTAAGCTCTCAAGTAGTGTTGGACAGGGCTGAAAGGAGTGAAGGCAAGTGTGCTGTGAAGAGTAACTCTTGGTGGGTATGATTTTTGCCTTGTCAGCATTGAAATATTCCTGTGCGAGTAGGAAGTCTCACCTTTTCTTTAGGGCTTTTCATGGCCTTAGGATGTTCTCTCCTGGGAAGTGGCATGTCTTTTCTTGTCCAGGTATAGCACTGAGGTACAAGTCCAGAACAGTGTGGCTAACTGGAGTTCTCTTCTTTTGCAGCATCCAGCCTTGCCCAGATGTGAAATATGGCAAACGTATCCACGTGCTGCCAATTGATGACACAGTAGAAGGGATCACAGGGAATCTGTTTGAGGTCTATCTCAAGCCCTACTTCTTGGAAGCTTACAGACCTATCAGGAAAGGTAATAATGCCTGTCATTGAAGTCCTCACAGCCACAAGTGTGAGCTAAAGACTAAACGCAGAGAATTTCTAGAAGCTTGCACAGATCTCTGTGAAGCATTAGACCAGCATCTGCAGGGAGAAATTTTGCTAGTAGTGATTTAAATTTTCTGTAATCTTCAGAAGGAGTTTTTGTTGCTACTGACTGGCAGCAAACACTGGGATTTGGTAGTTCTCCTGCAATTTTTTTAGCTGTATGAGATGGGAGAGCATCAGAAAGGCTCACGAGGAAATTGGGAGAAAATCTCATTAAACTAAATTGCTACCACGTGATGTAAGTGGTGAGTTACCTGCATATTAATCCATTGTTTGGGTGTATGTTGTGCTTATCCAGTTTCATCAGAGTTTATCCTTCATTAGTGTGGTAATTGAAGGAGACTCAGGTTCAGATCCCCACATCTGTAGTGGTAGATTCATCTGCTGTCAGGTACTGAATGTGATGATGTGCAGATAGCTGCCATAGAAATGATCCTATGAGCATTAAGTAACAATTAGCATCATGCAATTTTGTTAATTTCCTACTCTCACCTAAAATCAAATCGCCTTGATCCATACACTGGACTTTTCCATCCTCCCATGTCACCCACAAAGTGCACCCAGGTCCTTGAGGAAAAGCAGAACCATGTGTGGAAAAGCAGAACCATGCATGGGTTTGCCTTTGCCTGAGGTAGCAGCAACCCAGAACATTTATCCCAGCATATTTTTAACGTGCACTACAGGAACTTTGTCTCCTTCTACAGTGTGTTAAAATGTTGGATAGGGAGAGTTAGTCACCAGGTGGCTTTTGCTAAATGTGTGTCCCAAAATTTGCTGGTCACACCAACCTTTGCTCTCCATATAGTCATGAGCAGTCCATTGCATCATGTGGTTTTCCAAAGGCTGGTGCACAGTAGGGAATGCAATACACTCTCTTAGAAACATGTTTTGTCTGTCCTTGGAATTGGAGTAGCCCCAGTGCATGATATTTTGTCATTAGATCCAAAGACCTTTTTTCCGCTTTGAGTACGGAGTAATATGGAGCAGGCTTCCAATGTGCTGGGCCAGGTTCCAGCTCACTGCAGTGATTTGTGTCTCTCTGGAACTGCCAGCATGGCAGCACACCTTTTTCCACATATTTACTAGTTTTTCAGGATTCTACACTTGTTCAGTGTCACACTATATTAGGAACAGCGAAGCATATGACCTAGACACTCTAGCTGAGTGTCACAAGAGAGCAAGTTTTATTATTCCAGATCTTCTTTTATAGACAGGTCCAAGAGGTAAAACTCTCATTGGTCATTAAACCAACACATCACCATTACTGGACAATTGGGTACATCACCCCTTGACTGTTTCTTGCAAGGAAACAACAATGATCCAAACAACACCTGCAAAGGTTGTTTGGATTCTTCCTTATGATTTCCCAGGCCAGAGCGAGACTTTGTTTCACACAGGCACTGTGCTCCTTGCCTGCTTTCAGCATCCATAGTTCAGGAGTGAAATTCCAAAATGTTGTAGGTAGTCACTGGCCTGGACACTTTCCCCTCTGGGTGATGTTCTTAAATATGTTAACTTTAAACAAGATCTGAATCACATTCAGCAATGTGCTGTTTCACCAAGCTTGCCAGAGTTCCAGAGGCACTTGGACAATACCCTTAGGCATGTGGTATGGTCTTTGTGGCTGTCCTGTGCAGGACCAGAAGTTGGACTCAGTGATCCCCATGGGTCCCTTCCAGCTAAGGAAATTCTGTGATAAGGCTGGCTTCAGGTGTATTGAAAGGATATTAAAAATCCTGACAGTGCTCAAATGCTGTTGTAATCAGCCCGGCACTGGAAGACATCAGGAGGGATGTGTAGGAAAGGTGAAGTTACCAATAGCTCCCAGTGGATGGCTCCCGAGGTACAGAGCAGATGGCAGTGCTCAGTTCACTCCTCGGATTTGTATCTAGACTAGTGATTCCATCACATCACAAGCCACTACTGCAAAGAACAACACAAAGATAACCTTAGCCCAGGCAGCCAGGACAGTAAACCTCACCACAGGGGATACCTACAAGGTGTACTAAAAAACGCACCCTGAGAATAAGCATGAATAAACACTGTCACCAGCTATTATTGTATACTGAATGCTTATAACAAATTTAGCTTGGCATGCTCTGCTCAGATCTCGTTATGCCAACCCTTTGTCCCCATGCTGGTTGCCAAAAAGGACTGTTGTCCTTTGATCCCAGCATGTGACTAAATGTCAGACAGCTACTTATTTCCCATCCAGCCATGGTATGGGGAACAGATCATGTAAAAGGAAAAACTTGTGAGTTAAGAACATTTTAGTAATTGAAACAAAGTAAAATATTATAATAATGATGATAATGATAATAATAAAGATCGGGAGGAAACCCAAAAGGACAGGTGTTGCACAATACCTAAGACAGTTGCTCACCATCTGCTGAATAATGCCCAGCCTGTCCCTCATCAGTGTGTGATGTCTCCCAGTGAAATCTACAGTTTATACACTGAGCATGGTGTTCTATGTCATGGAATATCCCTTTGGGCAGTTTGGGTCAGCTCTCCAGGCCATGCTCCCTCCTGGTGTCTTGTGCACCTGCTCAGTGGCAGAGCAGTGCTTGGGGGAGGTAAGCACTGCTGAGCAGCAGCTGAAACAGCAGAGTGTTACCAACATTGTTCTCATACTGAATCCAAATAACAGCACTGAAACAGCTACTAGGGAGAAAATGAGCTCTGTCCCAGATGAAAACAGGACATGTAAGCCAGCTGGCACCCTGACTATATTCACTTCTTCAGAGTAATTTAAGTAATAACTGTGAGGGTGAGTAGAAAACCAAATGCATTTTGGCTTTGTGTTCATAATACTTATGCTGTACCATAGATTAAAGTTCACTATAGACACAAGGCAGAGTTATCCAGAGTCTGCAGCCTAGTGCGACCAGGAGTCACAGTGCAATGTTATATATTATTCTGCTTCTGGAGATGAACAGTTATAACTAGTAGCAGCTAGTTACAATAGATTCAAAATAAATTTTTATTTAGTTAGGGCTTTTTGGCTGCTCTAGAAATGTTAAATTGAAACTGAATAGAAAAAAAAAAGATTTCTTGACTTTGTGTTTTGTATTTGGGCAGGGTATTCTTTTCTGTTGTTTGCTGGATGAAATTTGAGAACTGAAACAGTACTCAGGCTGTCGCAGTGCATGCAGCTTTTGAGTTTAACATGCAAAGCAGTGTTATAAATGCCACAGTGTCTGCCTGTGTGACCCACTTCATAAAACTCCGTGGCTGCTTGTTGTGCAGGGGGTAGACATTTTGCAGATGTGGGTTGCAACAGGCCACTGATGTGTGGGGTTTTACAGGTGACATCTTCTTGGTGCGTGGAGGGATGCGTGCAGTGGAGTTCAAAGTGGTGGAGACAGATCCAAGCCCGTACTGCATAGTGGCTCCGGACACAGTGATCCATTGTGAGGGAGAGCCCATCAAACGGGAGGTGAGCAGAACCCTGCCATGTGGCTTTCCTAATGGATCTCCTCTGTTCAAAGCCTGTTTCTAGGACAGTGCTTGGGGGCAGCAGTGTTTGCAGTTCCTGTTTTGATGTTTTATCCACTGAATGTAAGGGTCAGAAACTCTGGTTTCAGGAGATGAACTGCTGCTGAAGGCAGTCAGAGAAAGGTATTTCCAGTGTCTTCCTCATATGGTGAAAGCACCAGGGGGTAGGTTTGCTGATGAGATGCCATGCTTTGGCAGCAGCTGTTTTGCATCTGCTTCCAGATATTTTACACTGTGCTTGGATGCATCTTTTAATTCTAGTATTCCCTTGATACATAGATGAGAGAGCTTAAATTCCATGCCACATGAAAAGAAAGTCACTTTTTCCAAGAAAAATTTGAAATCCCCAAATGTTTTACATTAAAAAAAAAAAAAATTAATTCCCCAATTCAATGAGGTGTCCAGCCTTGAGTATTGCAACCTTGTGGATGCCTGAGGGGCTTGTCTGACAGCACCTCTTGGTGACCTTACTATAGAGTAAGAAATCTCAGAAAAGTGAGCTAAGGTGGGTGCATACTTTACAGAATAAATACCTTTTTCTGCCTGCAAATAGTGTGTGTGTGCTGGTTTGTTGTTAGCTCCTTCTGAAAAACATGTCTGTGACCCTTGTGAAACTGCACTTGGGCACTCCATGAATCCCACTTGGCCTCTTAAGGCCACAGCGGAGATAGATTAGATTAGATTAAGAGATAGACAGACAGACAGACAGACGTTCAGCCTAGGCCACCAAAATTATGAGGAACCAGAGGTCAGGAGTGAAAGAGGACGGACTGGGATCATGGGATGATGCAGCCTGGAGAGGGGAAGGCACAGGGACAGGCCTACTGGCAACTACCTGATGGGAAGGGATAGATGACCAGGCTTTTCTGAGAGCTGTGCCCAGGGACATGAGTGGATACAGTAGCATAAATTGGATCAAGGGAAATTCCCAGTAGATACTTGGAAAAATGTTTCCCCAGTCCTGGAGCAGAGCCCAGAGAGGGCATAAATCTCCAAAATTGAGACCTTCAGTGCCTGTTAGGTCCAGCCCCTGAGTGACCTTCTTGAGGTAGGTGGGACTTGAACTGAGCCCCTCCAAGATTCCAAGCTATGTTATTATTTTAGTGTGGCCTAAATAACTGAGGCCAGTAAAGGTTTGGACAGCTGAATAAATGGATACTGTGAAGGAAGAGTTGGTTACAACTCATCCTTATGTCTGGACCTTAACATTCAGTGCTAATTGGAGTCAGTCTCAAAAGGTAGCACTGCACTCGAATAACTGGCAGATGAATATGCCAAGTTGTTAGACAGCATTTACTCTAAGGAGTAAGTATATTTTATACTGACATTGTCTCTTGTTACTTCCATTAGCCCCATCAAAGAGTCACAGAGCTTGTTTTGTGCTATAGTCTGTAGGGAACCTGGCAGCAGAGGCTGTCATTCCAGAGGGTGGGCTTCAGTGAAGTCTGAGTACGTGCAGGCAATTCTCTTTATATGTCTGGGAAGACAGAGCTATGAAACAATTATAGAAGACATCAGGAAGACTTGAAAGGGAGAATCTCAAGACAGGCAAGAAATGTCTAAAAAGCCATAATCCTGGCTTCTGTAGACTGGGAGGGGTTGTTGAACTATTGTTTTCACTCAGATGTTTGATGTATTTCCTCCTGGGTAGGATGAAGAGGAGTCACTGAATGAAGTGGGCTATGATGACATTGGTGGCTGCCGGAAGCAGCTGGCTCAAATCAAAGAGATGGTGGAACTTCCCCTCAGACACCCTGCTCTCTTCAAGGCCATAGGGGTGAAGGTACGTCCCCAAGTGCAGATGGCTTGCCCTGGGACATGTCTCTCCATGACAGACATTTAGGAGGCACTGGGAGAGGGTTTTGGGTTTTGTTATAATGCTAGTGTTTGGAAGTATTTGCGTACATGTTCTGGACACAGAGTGAAACCCTGGCAGATTGTAAAGCAGAGTGATGCTTTGACTCAACGCTGCCAGTTACTGGCAAGGTTTTTGTTGTGTGTTGTGTGAAGTAGTAAGGGTGTTGATAGCAATGCTGACATGGCAGCTGTTGCATGAATTTGCATCACAATTTCAGACTGGCATTATCAAATGCTTACAAATTCACTGTGAAGCTGCTTAAGCAGTCAGATACTCACGACCTAAGTCCCTTGCCTTTGTCCTCAGCCTCCACGTGGGATCCTTCTGTATGGTCCTCCTGGCACTGGTAAAACACTGATTGCCCGAGCGGTGGCAAATGAAACGGGGGCTTTCTTCTTCCTGATCAACGGTAAGTTTTGTGGATGCTTTGGCCCCAGGTCTGCTGTGTGCTCACTTGTCCATCTTATGGTAAGGAGTGGTGTTAATAGGACCTGCAGATTGTTTTCCTGACATCCTTCCTTACCTCTTTCAAGCATGCCTCTGGGGACACTTGGAAGCCCTTTGTGTGGAAGTATCTGTAGTGGCACTTCACTGAAGCTCATTTATGTTGTAGCGAGTGCTTGGAAGATTGTGCTGAGACACAGGGCTTAGGTGTCTATCTATTTGTGTTGGTGAAGGCAGAACTGGCAGGCTTTGCTCCCACCATGTTCCATTCAGAAAAGAAGCTGCTGCTGTGGATTCCTCTTTCCCCTCAAGTAAAGCACAAAGACCTCTTTTGTTTTAGTACGTTATTTGGAAGGAAATTCCCTGAAATCTATAATGAGGTGCTTTGGACTTAGCTATAAGTGACAGAACTCCTATTGATAACTCTCGCCTGTAGCAGTTGAGGTGACTACTGGTTGATACCTAGTAAGGACCAGATTCTGAATTTTCCACACTGCTTTTCTGTTTCATTTTAGTCAGTGCTGGAATAAGAGAACATTTTTATTGAAGGAATGCAACTTTTCTTTTCTGATTTCAATCATGTGATAGCTTAGGACAGTATAATACAGCCCAACAGTGACCAGCAGTAGGGTTAGGGAGTTGCTTTTATGTAAATTGGCTGATTTTAGCTGCATGTCACCCTGTCATATACTTCCTCAAGTGTGTGGAAGCTGTCACTAAATGCTAATGCACCAGCTGTTTCTTTAGATGCTTGTACATTTATTGCATGATAAAAATAATGCTGTCAGAGTTAGCAACACATTCACTACCTGCTGGCCCAGTCCAGAGCTGCAGGCAGTGCTGTAGACAGAGCTGATAAGAACTGGTGAGTTACCTGTAATGAAATGCTCAGAGCACCTGCCCCTCCCTTTGTCTCTGCAGCTGGCAGCTTTCTGTGCCTGAGGGTCAGGATTATTTTTCTTGTATCCTTTAGAAGTATATTTTCTCTTCATTGCCACTGCCATCAACATGAGAGCAAAATCTGTAAAAACAGAATAAATCTTTAAACCTGCACTAGTGTTCAGCAGTTGTAGATGTCAGGGGAGTGCTGTCCATCCATTTGGGATCAGTGTGCTTACACACTTTTATTTTGTATTTAACCTTTGAGAGGCAATAGGGGTTGTGTTTTTGTTTGCTTGTTGTTGGTTGTTTTGACTTTTTCAGTTTATAGGATCATACAGAGGTAAATGTATACCTGTGTAATGTAAGCTAAAGATGGCTTCATAGAGCTTTTTCCTTCCCTATCCTGATAATTCATCACCTTATAATTTGATTGCTTCTCTTGCAAGCTAGGACTGGCATTAACTGTGTGTGGTGGCACATTACAGAGAAGCTCACCAAGTGTGAAATAGGGTAAGGAAAGAGGCAGCTAAAGGTAGCTCATTGACTAGTGCTGCATTCTCTTAGAGTAAACTGGAAACACCAAAATAATGATAGAAACTAATTCTGCATGCTGGTCTTGCCTTTCAGCTGCAGATTTAGTGAATTTGATTGATAGTATTTGCTTTGGCTTGAAATACAGCTTGTCCCATGTAGATGTACTAAAAAATTCAGCTGTGTGTTTTTGGGGCTAGCTGCCTCTCTTCTGAGTGGCACAGCATCACTGTTTTTTAGGTCCTGAGATCATGAGCAAGCTGGCTGGTGAGTCTGAGAGTAACCTGAGGAAAGCCTTTGAAGAAGCAGAGAAGAATGCTCCTGCCATCATCTTCATTGATGAACTGGATGCCATTGCTCCTAAGAGAGAGAAGGTAAAGAGAGCCTGTAGGAGGTAAATTAGTATGTCTAATTTTGGTAGCAGCTGGCCTGAGTCTGCGTTTCACTTCAGGGTAAAGCAGCATTGCCTTAACACCTGAATTCAGTTGGACATGAGGACGGTCAGATACAGTTCACAACGTTTGTTACTATCTTGTGGATATTGTATCTGCTGGCTCCCATGCAGCGCTGGCTGCCCTTCTCGGTGTAGAGCAGTTGGTCTCAGTGCAGCTTTCTGTGTCCCCAGACACACGGGGAGGTGGAGCGTCGCATCGTGTCTCAGCTCCTGACCCTCATGGATGGGCTGAAGCAGAGGGCACATGTGATTGTGATGGCAGCCACCAACAGACCCAACAGCATCGACCCAGCACTCCGGCGATTCGGTAACCACCCCTGCCCTCTCTTCCCTCTATGTCACACACTTTGTGACAGGCCATGCTGCAGGGGCCCCTTAAGGATTGAGCAGAAAGTCATGCTGAACATGTGTTACATAAACTGTTGACTTGTCTCCAGCTTCTTGCTAGAAATTATTTTCCAGGCTTGCAGCCTTTGATGTCGTTTTGTGTGCCATGTTAGGTGAGAATGTGTAGAAGTAAAATAATACTTCAAAGTGGGAAAAGTGTGCTAGCCTCTCTTAGGTGAAGCTATTTCAGGACACACTTAAGGAGGAAATGCCTAAGGGGATGTTCATGCATTAGATTGCAGAAGGCTGTGAATTACCCAATTTGGGTTTCTTTTATTAATGAACAGTACAGTAGTTTCTGAGACTCACGTTTTCAAAACGTGAACGTCTGGTGTATGACCAGTTGGTAGTCTGTAATAGCGAATCTGTCAAGTGTGCAGGGGGAACTGGACTCTTAAATATGTAGGGAGGCTTTTGAAAGCATAGCTGTGGCTGGAGGAGAAATAGAAGTGTACTTATCTCAGTGCGTATTGCAGTGATGCCCTGTTTTCCTCATGTGTTTCACCACTTGGGTAATGCTGTGAAGGTTCTAAAAAATTAAATCTCTCAGTATTTTTGGACTCTTGTGACAAGGACACAGAGATAGAAATAAACAAAAATGTCTCATGGTATGTTGGTTCGGTGAAGCCTATTTTCCCAAAACCATGGCTCAGAAAAAGTTAGTAAATGGGCAATCTTCTGTGCTCTATAATCCCAAGGTCTTACTGTTAGTCTCACAGTAGTCTCACTTTGCCTAAATGGTCAGTGTCTTTCCTCCTTCCCTGACCTGTCTCTTCTAATGTGCATCAGCACAGTAGATGCTACAGGAAAACCCAGAATTCTGTTGTTTTGTGATATTTTGTGGAAAACATCACTTTGTTCGTTCAGAGGAACTGCAGCTGCAGCTCCTGTGGTGTGCAGGGTCAGCAGCTCAATGTGTGCTTGTACTCCCCAGGTCGTTTTGACAGAGAGGTAGATATTGGTATCCCTGATGCCACCGGGCGCCTGGAGATCCTCCAGATCCACACAAAAAATATGAAACTGGCTGATGATGTGGATCTGGAACAGGTGAGTAGTGTGCCATTAGGAAAGCTTGTCTTGTTCCCAGTGCTCTGTTTCATAGTTGAAGAATTGTTAAGGCTTGATCATACAAGTGCAGTGACTCAATTAGGACAGCATGAACGTGTGACCTCTGGGATTCTTTCTGGCCAGTTTACCAGTGACCAAAAGCCCTCACTCACTAGTTAGGAATGGCTAAGTGAAACAAATGTGCATCATTCCAGTCTGCAAGTGCCTTGCCACTGTCGTCCTGGGTTGGTTTGCTGTGTCACTGCGTTTAAAAGTACAGTAGCCCTGAAAAAGCTCACAAACAGCTGGGTCAGCATTGTGGTGTCACTGCATCATCTGTAAGCTGGATGGTTCCTGCCATCTCTGTCCTGAATGAAGAACTGCAGTCCTCAGAGTTACCTTTCTGTGCACCATCTGAATTCCAGGGGCAGACTGGATCTCTGGTAGGCAGTAGAAAGCACACTGTCTTTGCCTGAGTGTTATCACTTGTCTTGAATGTGCAGCAAAGCCCTGGTGTTGCTCTCCTCCTTTCCCAGTGAGGGACCAGAGTATGAGTTGCCCGTGCTTGTATCATGAGTCATTTGTATCATTGAGTCATGGTCAGTGCTCTGCTTTCAGGTGGCAAACGAGACCCATGGCCATGTTGGTGCTGACTTGGCTGCTCTTTGCTCAGAAGCTGCTCTTCAGGCTATCAGAAAGAAGATGGATCTCATAGACCTAGAAGATGAAACCATCGATGCTGAAGTGATGAACTCTCTGGCTGTGACCATGGATGACTTCAGGGTAATGCAGGAGTACCCCTCATTCTTCTGGGTGCAATTAATTGCTTCTTTGAAGCAAAAGAACTTGTTAGAATTCATATAATACTGTTTCTTCTAACAACAGTGGGCTCTGAGCCAGAGCAACCCTTCTGCTCTTCGGGAGACTGTGGTAGAGGTGCCACAAGTTACCTGGGAAGATATTGGTGGCCTAGAAGATGTGAAGAGAGAACTCCAGGAGCTTGTACAGGTAAGGCTTTAGAACAGGTTTTTTGCTTTGACAGCTTAAAAAATACAATAAAATCCAGAATATCTTCAATTTCCTGTTTGAGCTGCAAACAGAGTAAATGCAGAAGCTTTATGGTATCTGCTTCTAATGGGCTATAAATACCATACTGATCCATCTTTGTGAACTTGGGGAGGAAGGTGCTGGGAAGCAGCATCAAGTTTTCCTGAGCTGAGTCTGCAGTGACATTTTATGTGGGTGTTGTGCAACATGCATAAACAGCCACAGTTTTATCTCTTAAGTGGAGACTAGCAGTGGGACCAGTTCTGAGAATCATCCTGCATGGTAGTTTTATCTGCGAGGCAGTGGATGATGGTGCTCATACAGAGAGTTTCTGGAGGGCTCACCATCAGCCTTAGCACAGGGACAGATGAGAAATAATTGTGAAACCCTCTACAGAGGGAAAGAACAGGAAAAAAATGCTACAAATGGTCTGTGGAAACTCCAGGTGTCTGCACTGATATGGTTTGGGTTTGACACATTCCTGCTTTCAGCTGGCACTAGAAACATCCTGTCTCTGAATAAAAGAATCTAAATTTTCAGTCTAATTTTCTGATGTTAAAATCATCACCTGTCTTGTATATGACCTCGTTGCTAAGGATAAAGGCTCACATCAGACACCTTGCTGTCTCTGGAGAGCAGAGCAAATAGGTTAGGTAATGAGCTGTTGTTCCCTTTTGCTTCTGCAGGGCAGAGTGAAGCTGAGGTTAAGTGTGCTGGAAAGTACTGAACTGGTACTTGGGAAAGTACTGAACTGTACTTAGTTCCTAGAGGTAAATAGGTTGGTTTTGGCCTTTCCAAGCCAGTGTCCACTTAAAACCTGCAGTGACACCTGGCAGGATCTTGTGTTTAATCCACCAGAAATCTCAGGTAGTGCTTCTGGTAGAACCAAAACTGACTCAGAGAAATGTGTTCCTTCCTGTGGCAGAAGAGTTGGATTGGATGGTCTTTTGAAGGTCCCTTCCCACCCAAACCATTCTGTACTTCCAAGATAGTCTGTTCTGGCTCATCATGAGAGGTTTTTGTTTGTTCTCTTTCAGTATCCTGTGGAGCACCCAGACAAGTTCCTCAAATTTGGCATGACCCCATCAAAAGGAGTTCTGTTCTATGGGCCACCTGGCTGTGGCAAGACACTGCTGGCCAAAGCCATTGCCAACGAATGCCAGGCAAATTTTATTTCCATCAAGGGGCCGGAATTGCTCACCATGTGGTTTGGTGAGTCTGAAGCCAACGTGCGTGAGATCTTTGACAAGGTAAGTATTTCTCCTATTCCCTGTGCTGTCTTTGTGCTGAGGTACCCCCAGAACTTTATCTCCACTGCATCTGTCTTGCTGGTTCTTGCTTGTGTCTTCTGTGTTTTCCCTACTTGCACTGAGAGCAGGAGCTCTTTCCTTGTGTTGGAATTAATCCTCTTCAGCAACATAGTTGTTGAAACTCTTTTTTTCTGACTGCAGTTGGCATCTGTCAGTAGAGGGTGATAAATTCCCCAGTGCCTTTGGCAGAGGCTGTGGTTAGGAGGGCACATGTATGCTCCACACCCCTGGAAACTTAGATTAACACCTCATTAACTGTCATCATCTATAGATTTTCAGAATATCTTGTGGGTTCTTGTCCTGCAATATACACAGTTTAGAAAGGAGCTCACTCCTGCTCAGTTGTCCCATAGTGTCATCTCCTGTCCCAGAAGGTGTCCACATGGATTATTCTGTAAATCCTTGTTCTTGTGGTCAGGGACAGTGCTTTTAGAAAAAAGTTGGAAGGAGAGTGAAGAAAAATTTAGGTGGGAGGGAACCTCAGAGTCTGTCTAGTTCAGCTGTTTGTCCAGAGCAGGGAGATTACTTTGAAATTTCATCAGCTCAGTCCATTGAGTTCTGAACATGTGTGAAGAGTGGAGAATCCCTGACCTCTGTGCTTGCGTGCTGGTGTTGGAGCACTCTCAGTGTGAACAATTTCTTTTCTTTATTTCTCAGCTGCTCGCAGCTATGTCTCCAGGTCAGGAGGCTCCCAACACTCTCCACAGTGGGGGCTGGAAAGGTGTGCGTGGCAGGACTGCAGCAGGCACCTCCTTTTGCCTGTGGTCTTTCCTCCTTTCACTTCACTGTGAAGATCCATCTCCCTATAACTACACATTAGGTAGCTGAAGACAGCAATTGGATTTCTCCCTTCCATTGGACATATCTTACCTGCTTCAGTGCCTGAATAACCAGTTGACATTTTCAGGTCTTGCAGGGAGAGTTCTGGTCCAGCAAAATAGCTCAATTTTTCACTCTAGGTGTTGGAGTTACTACTCTTCTGCCTGGTTAACAATGTTTCCACTTAAGGGAAATTCAACTTGTTGTTCAGGAGAATTTAATGGCGGGGTTGTGTGGCAAGGGACTGCTCTGGAGCAGCTCTTCCAAGCTCTCCTTGTGAAGAGCTGGTACTCCTGAGCTGTGTTAATGGTAAGGAAGGCTTAGTGTGAAGTCAGTGTGCTCCTTGTTGGAAAGTATTAGCATGGAATAATGGTGCCCACTGCTTTTTGCAGGCTCGCCAAGCAGCCCCGTGTGTGCTGTTCTTTGATGAGCTGGACTCCATCGCCAAGGCCCGAGGTGGGAATATCGGTGATGGTGGTGGTGCTGCAGATCGTGTCATCAACCAGATCCTGACCGAGATGGATGGCATGTCCACCAAGAAAAATGTCTTCATCATTGGTGCCACCAACAGGCCAGACATCATTGACCCAGCCATCCTGCGCCCCGGCCGCCTGGATCAGCTCATCTACATCCCTCTGCCTGACGAGAAGTCACGGGTTGCAATCCTTAAGGCCAATCTGAGGAAATCACCAGTTGCCAAGGTAGGATCTGCACCCTGACTACTTCTGGCTTGGGTTTGCTGTGTGCTGTTCCACGCAGGCTGTGAAAGATGGAGCTCTGAGGTTGTGTGTCAGCAAAGCTGGAAATTGGTCTGAAGGAACAGCAGCTCTTTGTCACATAATGAGGTTCTGCTCATGGTGCAGGATCAGAAAAGCCTGTTTTGGTGAGGTGGAAAAAAAAGTGCAGAACACATAGGTGTGAAATAAGAATTGAAAAGGAACTGTTGTGGTGAGTTGTTGCTGAACCCTGTCATAGGCAAGAGCTGTGCCCCTTGCCTGGGAAGTGGCAATAATGCAGCTGAGAGTTAATCAAAGAAAAACAGACATGAAATGAGAGCCCAAGCTTTTTTATGCCAAACTTACCTAATTAGTTTCTAAGGAGGTTGCAGTAATACCCTCTCAACTGAGGGGAGGAGAGGAGGAGGTCAGCTGTCTTGGTCTGCTTGTGCCCTGTCTCTATTTCCAGTCTGATGCTGTTTTGCTTGACTCCTCGTGCTGAGACCTGAACAAATCATATCCTAAATCTGTAAGTGCAGAGGCATTTACAGCCACTTTGTGGATTCTTGGTGGGTGTGAGGTGCACAGCCTGCTTTAGTGTGTGGTTAACTTTTCCTGAAAACGAGAATCTCAAACAGCTGATCTTTCCAAAATTTGCCATAGTTAAGGTAGCACCTTGATACCCTGGAATCTAAAGACACCTCTCTGTCACTTTAGGATGTGAGGTGTAAAGGAAAGGCCTCTCTTCCTTTTTTATTTTTCTCTAGGATGTTGACCTGGATTTCCTGGCTAAGATGACCAACGGCTTCTCAGGGGCTGACCTGACAGAAATTTGCCAGCGTGCCTGCAAACTGGCCATCCGTGAATCCATCGAGAGTGAGATCAGGCGAGAGCGTGAGAGGCAGACCAACCCTTCTGCCATGGTGAGTGGGACACTGAGCTCTCCCTACCCACATGTGTGAGGTGTGATGTGTTCCTCTGTCATCCTTGGGATGAGTGGGCTCTTGTGCAGAGCGTGGAGCTGGAGCACTTTGTTCTTATCTTGTGGGAGGTTGAGGACCCTCCTGGGATGCCTCATGGTCAGCATTGCTCAGGAGGTACCTTCTGCAGCCCTGACTCATGCACACCTCTCCAGCCCCCACCTTGGAGGGTGTTGGGAGCCTTCTGACCTGGGAGGAAGCTGTGAGCAGCTGTTGGCCCCCTTGAGCTTGGGCACACAGCTCACCTGGTCCCTCTGTCCTGCTGCAGGAGGTGGAGGAGGACGACCCGGTTCCCGAGATCCGCAGGGATCACTTTGAGGAGGCCATGCGCTTTGCTCGCCGCTCTGTCAGTGACAATGACATCAGGAAATACGAGATGTTTGCACAGACCCTACAGCAGAGCCGTGGCTTTGGCAGCTTCAGGTACCTGTGGAGTGTGAGGGGTGGGCAGTGTGGCTCAGCCAGCCTCTGAGCACTCCACTGGGGCAGCTTTCTGATAGGTTCTGGGCAACAAAACACTTTTGCACTGCACATTGCCATTCAGCCTAGTGCATTGAGCACCACACAGTGTGGCAGGTGTAGGCTGTGCTGCAGGTTGGTTGTAGATGCTCTGTTGGTGCTCCTGAAGTCCCTTTTTTCCTTTAACTCAAGTGACAGCCAGCAGCCATGAGCCCTTTGACCTTCCCTAAGCCTTCATCCCATTCCTTCTTGCCCATCCTAGTTGTCACTGAGGGTTGGTGCAGAGGGAGGGGATGGTGCTGAGCTGCAGGGAGGCTTTTGAACAGTATCTCTTCTCTCCCGTCCTGCACTGCTGCATGCAGGTTCCCATCAGGCAACCAGGGCGGCGCCGGTCCGAGCCAAGGCACAGGAGGTGGCAGCGGGGGCAACGTGTACAGCGAAGACAATGACGACGATCTCTACGGTTAACTCGCTGTCCTCGGTGGACCAAACTCCACATCAGGCCACGTTGTACAGGGAAAAATCCAATGTTCAGTGGACTCTTGGCTTCTTCATTCCTCAGTCAGAACAGTGTAGCTGCACGTCAGACTTTGTACAGGGAATGTTTTCTGCAAACAGAAATCCAGAGCGGTGTTCAGTTGGGAGGCAGAGAGTGAATTAACAAGGAGGGGAACTGACTTAATTTCTGAGAAATTTCTGTTCTAGTTTATGTGGCAGAATCAGCAGCTTTAGCAAGGGTACAACGCTAGCCTGTATTAAAGAAAAACAAAACCCCACAAAAATAATAAAAAAAAATTAATAAAAATCCCACAAAACTCTAGCAAGGTCCTGGCAGTTCCTTTGTGTGGTGCTGGCACTGTCTATACCCATGTCTCTGGTGCTGTGTGAAACCTGCATGCTCTGGTGGAGCCCATCTGTGAGAGTGTTCCCCTGCTGTGGACAAGGCTGCTCTTCATGCTTAACACCTCTTAGCTCTGTTAATGGAAGAAATGGGTTTGGCAGTGTCTCTGCCCTGCCCTGCGCTGGCTTGGCAGGAAGATCCTGGCAGCAGGTACCTGCTGTTGCTTTTCCAAGGCTGGCCATGAGCTCTCAGGTTTCTTGCTGCTGTGGCTCTGCAGCAAAGGACCTCTCCATCAAGCCCTGTCTCATCCAGGCATGAGGAGCACTTGAGGTGTCTCTGGAGCTATGGCAGTGTGACACCACCATGGCTGGAGAGGGAGGACCTTCAACATGTTCCATGTATCCCAGTTTCTGATGCTTGTCTTGGATCTCTGGTGGAAAGCTGGCCTTGTATTGTGACTCAGACTCAGTAATTGGGTTTTGATTGTGCCTTTTCTTCACCTGTTCTGCCTCCCTGCCTTGCTGCTTCCTTTGTTTTCCCTTCTGTGAACTGAAAAATGTGCTACTGCGGTACTTAGTTGTTTTATGTCAGGGAAGCCCTGGGTCCTGGGGAGCAGGAGCAGGACAAGGGGCTGGACATGGGTGAGCCCTCAACCTGGGGGGAGCAGTGGCAGTAGAATGTCCAGGGCAGCTCCTTAGAGAATGCAGGAATTGAGGGTTTCTGGAAGGAGGGTAAAACAGTTCGTGTTGCAGAATGTTTTCCCGGACCTTTGGGGCTTGGCCACAAGGAGGAGGGCAGGGGCTGTGGGGTTTCTGCCCCAAAGCCTGGCACAGTCTTGAGGGCTCCATCAAGCCATCTGTATTTAAGGGGAGAGGATTTAATGGCAGAAGGAGAGAACTGAGCGTGAGCAGGGGCTTGTGTGAAGCCGTGGAGCACAATGAAATAGGGAACGCTGTGTTTAAATAGCACAAGCCCCTGTGGAGGAGGAGGCAGTGCAGGCCCCGGGGGCCGGGGCTGGCAGCTCACCTGTGCTGTCCTATTTGGGAGCTGTCTGCCGGCACCACTGTCCCTGTCCTCACACCACCTCTGCTGGGGAAATCTTCGCTCCCGCTGGCTCTGGTGGGGGCACTTCTGGCAGTAGGGTTGAGGCGGGGGGAGCTGGTGCTTCCCATGCCTCACTCCATCCTGTTTTTGGGTTAAACATTACCTTTCTGCTCTAGGGTTGATCTCTTCCCTGAGCTCTGCAGGGATGGCAATACCAGCTTTGCTTTGGCTGCAGGGAAACAGACCCAGGTGCTTTCTGCCACATGGGAAAGGAGCTCTCCAGGACTCCCCTAAGTCTTCCACAGCTTGGACAGTGGGTTCTTCCTCCCTGCCAGTGTGGGAACATCACCACCCTGCAAGTCGAGGGACAGATCCATCCTGGCATCATTGTCTGCTGTGGAGGCTGGGCCGAGGAAGCCATGGGATGGTGGGGTGTGTGCTCCTGGCAGCCCAGATCTTCCCCACTGCCTCTGCTAGTTGCAAATGCTAATTGAATCCAGCAGAGGGGCTGGAAAACCTCCTTTCTTCCTTGCCATCTGTAGGACATGGCTCCTGATGAGGGGACAGCACCTACAGGATTTCCAAGAGCATCTATCCCTGTTCTGAGGTTCTGTGTGAACCTGGTGGGAGGGCTGAGCGTGTCCTCCAGATCAGCACTCACAGCCCTGTGAACCTCAGCAGCCCCAGGTGAGCAGTTGGTATCAAGGACTGGGCTTGGCCCCAGCCCTGCCCCTTTCAGCAGAGCCCCCAGTCGGTCACTGCCAGAGCAAGAGCCTTTCTTCAGCACCCTCCTCCCTTGCCCAGATCCCTGCTGGGGGGCCTGGGCAGCTCCCTCAAGTGCTGGAGGGAGGAAGATGCTGTTGCCTCAGGTGTGCCCTGGAGGGTGTAGCATTAATGAGGGGTAAGCTGAGGACACCCCCTTCCTTTTTTGACAGGATCAGCACCTCCCTGTGCCCCCTTGGTCTCCACTCATGGCCCCAGAGCCCCTTCACCCCAACCAGGCCCCATGGGGACCATTGGCTTAATGGCAGTCACAGTCCAGCCACACTCAATGCAGAATGGGAGTCCTCTCTCAGGCCATGGTGGTGGGGTTAGAGACTGGTCCCTGATCCAAGGGAGTGGGACCCTCCTGCAACATCCCAAAGCCCTCAGCCCAGCAGGTGCTCTGATCAGCAGGAGGCCACAAGTGACTGCTCTTCAGTGGGTACTCATCCAGCTCCAGGCAGGTATGGATGTGCTATGGGCATCTCTGCTCCATTGGCATTACTGGCCCCGGGACATCTCTTCCACTTGAGCCTCCCAGGCCATGTGCTTCCTCTCCCCATGGCTATCCTTGTCCCAAGGACATCCCTCTTCCATGGGCGTCCCCTGCACTGTGGATGTGTCCTGCCCACTGACATTTCCTACCCCATGTGTATCGCTTCCCTATGGATGTTCCTTCTCCGAGGGCTTCCCTTCCTGTGGAAGTTTGAACCCAGCTGGCCAATCAGTACCACTCTGCTCATTCACACCCCACATGCCACAGCCCCCTGGCTGATACCCTGGGCATGGTGTTCAATGGCATGGAATATCCCTTTGGGCAGTTTGGGTCAGCTCTCCTGGCCATGCTCCCTCCTGACTTCTTGTGCACCTGCTCAGTGACAGAGCACAGGACATGGAAAAGTTCCTTTGTCCCTCCAGAAATATGGATGGGTTCTGCCATGTAGCTCCATGACTTTAGGGTGCACTGTGAGGGATAGAGACAGGGCCCTTCTGGTCCTGGTCATTGGATTTGCCACTCACTTCTTGTAGAAATGGAATCACAGAACACCCTGAGTTGGAATGGACCCATTGTGACCATTGAGTCAAACTCCTGGGACCATTGTCCAAACACTTCTTGTATCTGTCAGGCTTAGTGCTGTGATCACTTCCCTGGGGAGTTGTTCCAGTGCCCATCAACCCCTCTTGGTGAAAAACCTTTTCAACCTAAATCTCCCCTGACACAGCTTCACGCTTGCCATAGGATCAAGAATACTATACCCTTTGACCCTGCCTGGGAAACTACCCACTGGAGACTGGGCAACAAATGCTCTGAAAGAACTCTCATTTGTGATTGTTTCCCTGTGCAATTCCCATATCTGTGTCTCTATGGTCAAGTAGGTTTTCCTTCCCACATTCTTGTGTCCTCTCCATATTCTCACAGGTGAAACCACCAGGTACCCCTATCTCCTTCCTCTTCCCTAAAAGGATGTCTGCTGTTACCAGCCTGGGGGAATGGAGGAATTCTTTGGAATCCTTTCCAAAGAAAGAAGGCAGGAAGGAATTACCAATGTGGATGCATCATCCTTAGCAATGTTCAAGGCCAGGCTGAATGGGGCTTTGAGCAGTCTGGTCTAGTGGAAGGTGTCCCAGTTCATGGTAGGGAGCTTGGAATGAGATGATTTTTAAGATTCCTTCCAACCTAAACCTTTCTATGACAGATTCTGTGAAAGAAGGGAGATGTAAGAAAATGTTTCTGCCATAGTTGGTCTCTCCAAGGAAAAAGGCCAAAGGTGCAATTATGAACAGTTCCCAACAGATGGCTCCCGAAATACAGAGGGAATGCCAGTACTGAGTGCTTGTATCAGATTTGTCTCACAAATGGAGATTCTGTTGTACCAATGGATCCATGGACTGAGGCCAGTTGTGTGAGGCTCAACCAGGCCAAGTGCTGGGTCCTGCCCTTGGGTCACAGGAGCTCCCTGCAGCTCCAGGCTGGGACAGAGTGGCTGCAAAGCTGCTGGGAGGAAAAGGCCCTGGGGGGTGCTGGTCAACACTGGCTGAACATGAGCCAGTGTGTGCCCAGGTGGCCAAGAAGGCCAAGGACATCCTGAATGTATCAGCAATGATGGGCCCAGCAGGACCAGGGCAGTGACCATCCCCTTGTGCTGGGCACTGATGAGGCCACACTCCAAGTGCTGGGCTCCTCACAGAAATCTGAGGAACAGTCTGGAGCACAAGTCTTGTGCGGTACCACTGAGGGAGCTGGGGGTGTTTATCCTGGAGAAAAACAGACTCAGGGAGGACCTGGTTACTCTCTACAGTGACCTGATGAGGATGAAAGGAAGATGACCTGAAAGACAGCCTCTTCTCCCAAATAGCAAGCAACAGGATATGAGGAAATAGCCTCAAGTTGTGCCAGTGGAGGTTTAAGTTGATATTAGAATAAATTTTGTCATGGAAGGTGTTGTCAAGCATTGAATAAGGCTGCCATGGCCATGGTGCATCCCTGTGGTTATTTAAAAGATGTGTATAATCGAATCACAGAATGTTTAGGTTGGAAAAGACCTCTAAGGTCATCGAGCAAAACAATTCACCCAGCACTGCCAAGTCCACCACTAAATCATGTTTCTCCATGTTCCTAAGCATCTTGGAAACTTTGAGGAGTGGTGTAGATGTGGCAGAGACACCTTTAAGCCACTACTACAAAGAACAACTCACCCAGGCCCCATGGAGGATCAACGTCACCACAGGGGACACACACCAAGCAAGGTGCTCCTGCAAGCACATGCACGGGAATTTTGAGTACAAACAAAACAGCTTTGTGACCAGAAACTATTACACTAATACAGCAACTGCTTATAACAAACCTGGTCTAACAGGCTTTGCTCAGATCTATTGTTACTCCATCCTCTGAGCCCATGTTGGGCAGCGGAAAGGACTGTTGAGATTTCACTAAGTGCAGACACTCACTCATTCTTCCCTCTTTATACACTGAGCATGGTGTTCTATGTCATGGAATATCCCTTTGGGCAGTTTGGGTCAGCTCTCCAGGCCATGCTCCCTCCTGGTGTCTTGTGCACCTGCTCAGTGGCAGAGCAGTGCTTGGGGGAAGTAAGCACTGCTGAGCAACAGCTGAAACAGCAGAGTGTTACCAACATTGTTCTCATACTGAATCCAAATAACAGCACCGAAACAGCTACTAGGGAGAAAATGCTGAACCAACTGAAACCACCACTCATTCCATACTATTTATGTCATGCCAGGTCCCCTGTTCCCAATACCCCACCACTGTCTTTTAATATCATTCTTTTGATCCCTTCCAGTACCTGAAGAAAGCCTTTAAGAAGGATGAGTAGAAGTATTTGATAAGAGCCTGTAGTGACAGGACAAAAAAAAATGGCTTCAAAGTGAAAGAGGCAAGGATTAGACTGGATATCAGGAAGAAATTCTTTACTGCCAGGGTGTGAAGGTTACAGGTTGCCCTGAAAATCTGTGAATGCCCCAACACTGGAAGTGTTCAAGGCCAGGTCTGTTGGCCTTTGAGCAACCTGGTCTAGTGGAAGGTGTCCCTGCCCACGGCAGGGGGTTGGAATGAGGTGAGCTTTAAGGTCCCTTCCAACCCAAACCACTCTTTGATTCTGTGGTGACATTCCCCCTGTCTATGGACCACCCCTATAAAAGTCCCTTGAGGTTGTTTAGTCCATGACCTCGGACTTCATCTGTCCTAGGAGTCTTTCTGGGCAGGAAAGATGGTGCATGGTGGTGTCACATGTAGAAACCAGTTATGATTCCACCACTGCTGGGCTTGGCTGATTTCACCAAAGCTCATCCTTCATTAATATGGCAATCAAAGGAGAGTTGGGTTCAGATCCCCAAATTTATAGAGGCAAGGTGCCCAGTGATGGTGATATAGTGGCCTTGGAAACTATGTGCAATGCTGTGTAGTAATTAACATCATCCAGTTTAATTTATTGAGTATTCTCACCCAAAACCAAACCCTCTTGAGCCACACACTGGACTCGAGAGAAGGGCACAAGACCCATGGGTTTCACTCTCATCTCCTGTCCCTGTGCACTGCTCCTGGTGGGAGCACTGTGCAAACATTGCCTGGCATCAGCAGGACTTCCCATGGGTGCCAGTAGTGCCTCTGACTCTCACCCTGCCCCAGGGTCCTTCTGAGAAGAGATGGGCATTGCTCTCCCCAGCCTCCCCCTGCAGCCCTTCACTGACCATTCCACTGTCCATGTTAGCCACATCCAAGAGCCCCTCATTAGCACTGCTCCCAGTCCTTGGCAATGTGGTCAGTACAACTGAGGCCATGCATGAGAAGAGCAGTCATTCTGTGACCAACCAGGTCATCTATTCATTCCCTTCCTCTTCCTCAGGCCCAAAGGTGCTGTGCACCAAGTACCAGAAGAATTACATTTTTTCTTCCTCTCCCTGCCAACCCCAAGGGTGCCTAGCCAGGGTGGCGATGGCAACGACCCTCCCATCACAAAACACCCCAAGAAAGTGTATTTTTCAAAATACTTCTTTATTTCTCTCAATACTGACATTACAAAAAAAAAAAAAAAAAAAAAAAAAAAGAAAGAAAAAGAAAATTACAAAAAACCCCACTATAAAACATTCAGGTCTCGTTGAAACCGAGAAAAACAAATCAGCTTGCATCTGCGTGCTGGCCTGTCTTCTCGCTCACGGCGTCCACCACATTTCTCCACACTGAACTCCACAGGGACCAGTGGAGGGAACAGTGGCCTCCCCTCGCTGGCCAAAGCAGGTGATTGATTCAGCAGCGCCTCACAGGTCTCCTTGCCCCACAGGGTAACGCTGTACAGCTGTGCCCCCAGCCCCACGGACACCCCACACACAGCCCCCCCACCCCAAGGGACCCCCTGCTTCAAGTCAGTAAATTTTTTTTTTTAAGGAATTAAAAAAAAAAAAAAGATTCCTGGGGCAGGGGGAACTATTTTGGCAGGGTTTTTCTTGGCAGTGCTGTGGTGAAAGAGGAGCTGTACAAAGCCAGGTCAAATGCGCCTCCTGCTTCATAGCAGCCCTTTCCTGGGAAAAAAAATGGCATGAGGCAGAGTGGGCTGAGAAAGGTAAGAAATATAAAAATTCTCCTGATGGAAATCCAAAGATTTTAAAAAAATACAGTATTTGAAAACAGAGCCACTAAACAGACTGCCTCATGCACCTCCCAGCTCCGCCCTGATGTCCAGAAACACCTCCTGAATTAATTGTCCCTGTAGAAAAATATATACACACGCCTCTCTCTTCTTATTAGAATCCCTAATTTGACCTGAAACACTAGTGAAACCCACAGCTCTGCTCACGCTTGGCTCTGCTTTTGCACCCAGATTAGTGCTACACGCACACACAACCCCACTCCGGGGGTTTGCTGTTCGTGTGGCTGAATCATCCCCCTTTCAAAAAAAGCCTGGGTGCGTCAGGCCAGTATCCCCAATACAGGCAGAGAAAAACCCTTACGAAGTTTATCTAATGAGCTCTATATATATATGTATTTAAAAAATAAAAGCAGCAATGCAAACTCAACACATCTGAAAAAAGAAAGCTCCACCCTGGGCTTTCCCCCCTCCTCCTGCTGGCTGGGGCCCTGTGTGCGCAGCAGGTGCAGGCAAGTGCTGCCCACGGGCACTGGGGACATCCCTGGGCAGGGGCAGGAGGCTGGATGGACCATCCCCATGTGCTCCGTTGTTTGGCACAGCCGAGGCTTGGTGTAGGCTTGGCACAGGAGAGTGGACCACGGCTGGACTTGGTACCGTGGCCCCAGGTGAGAAATTGTCCGGCTACTGGGGGGGCCACCGCAGGCAGGAGTGATCGGCACCACGGTACAGCCGGGACCCCAAACAGCAGCAAGTATCAAAGAGGGGAAGAGAAAAACCAGCAGCGGGGATGCCAGATCCTGTGGAGTCCTATTTACACAGCGCTGGACCCCGACAAGTCCAGCTTCTTGTGGGAAGAGTGGCCTGAAAAGCAGGTGACATAAAAAACCCACAACACGACGCACCTCCCTGGGCAAAGGGCCCATGGCTCTCGCTCCTGCGAGGCAAAAAAGAATGGACCTCTGGGGAGAAAGAAAAGGTTTGGCATCTGGGAGAGTTGTGGCAGACAGGAGTCTCCCCATTGGTGGAGTAAAAAACCAGCCAAGAAGGTTGGATGGGGGTGGGTCGGATGGGTTTTTTGGGGGAGAAGTAGTGTGAGGGGTGGGTTGTTTTTTGTTTTTTTTGCATTTAAAAGTGCTGTGGCACCTTGGCTCTGTGCAGGCCAGGTGCTGTGGCACATGCGTTTGGAGTATTGCTGCTTTGGAGGAGAGTCCCTGGGCTCTAGGAGCATGGGAGGTGCTGCTTGAGGATCTGTCTCGTCTGGGGAGCTATTCTGTCCGGGAAGCGGATTTTGAACTCCACGATCAAGTCTCCTCGCTGGCTGGGGGCCTTGGGGAAGGGCAGCCCCTCCCCACGTAGTCTCTTCACTGTCCCTGGCTTGATGATGTCGTTGCAGGGAAGCGGGATCACCCGTCCATCAATGGTGGGAATGTTCACGGTGCAGCCACACAAGGCCTGAGGGAGCAAGAAGGAACAGGCCATCAGATGGGGTTGATGCCCCAAAGTATCCCAACAGCCACACCCTGTCCCCCCACTGGCTGCTCCTCTGACTGAACCGCCCAGCTCCCTCTAGATGCTGCCCAAGAGCATTGGGTGATGCTCACCATAAGCACAGTTCTCTGCTGGCACCAGCCTGGTCCAACCACCATGAACTGGGCTGCAGGAGGTGTGCAGGAGAGAAGCACCTCAGGAGAGGGGTACCCCAGCTCTCACAGAGGGGAAGGACTCCCCTCCCCACCTCCTGGGCTGCCCAGAAGGCACCACCAGCAAGCACCCAGCCACCCACAGCAACAGCACAGGCTAAATTTAGCCCCTTTCCAGCCTCATCGCCCAGCCTCAGGCAGCCGAAAATCCAGCTGAGATCATGGGATGTTGCCACAGCCCATCAGCTGTCACCCTCCAGAGCACGGCAGCTCTGCCCGGTGCTGGGGTTATCTATAGCACAGCCCATGTCCCATGTCCCATCCCCGTCACCGACAGCCCCCACAAGGCTGCGCCAACATGGGACAATGGCGTGGCTGCGGCATTGAGCTTCTCCGGCTGCTGGGGTGCTGCAGGGGCTGGTTCCCATCTCCCATCCCATTGCACAGCCAGGAGCCAGGGTGGGGGTGCCACCCTGCTGTACCCCAGCCCCTGGCAGCAGCCGCACACCGGCCTGCATTGGCAAGCCACGTGATGCGGGAATGCAGCAAGAAAATCCTTGTGTCCTTAAATAACTCAGACAGCTCTGTCGTACATGTGGGCAGGATCGTCTCCAGGCTTTCTGCAAGGGCTGAGAGAGAGGACTGCGGAACGATGCTTCTGGAAGGGGGTGGGGGCTGGGGGGCTGCTGAGCTATAGCCTCAAGCTTCCATGTGGGGGTGGGCACAGGTTTGCCCCTCTGAACTGGGTCCTGGGGGTCCCAGCCCCCCCCAAAACACCCTGCAAGGGGGGTGGAGAAAGATGCAATTGCTGTTTCTGGAGTAGGTTTTCTCCCCAGGAAAAGCCTCCAAAGGCAGAGCAGCAACAGGCACAGGAGAAACATCTCCTGCTGGCTGCTGGCTCTGAGATGATGGATGGGGCTTCTACAGTGGAATCAAGGCTTTGAACCAGAGGGTTTGCAGTGGGATCTGTGCCAGAGCTGGTTTGGGATCTCTTGAGTGGAAAATAGGGGAGAGGGTCCTGTCTCCTTTGCCTGGCTTATCTGCACCGGCCTCCTCCTAGAGAGGGTGTAATCCAGGGACGAAGTCTTCAGTCTGCAGGAGGATGCTTTGTGTGAGCACCAGGTGCTTGGCTGATCTCCAGCAGATTGGGAGGAAAACAGGACAATCTCCCCACATCAAGGAGTTCATGCTGTGCATTCAGGCAAGGATGCCAAAGCCCTCCTGCTCGCTGGTGCCCAGTGCAGTGTGCCATGGCTGCATGTGCCCACGTGTGCCAAGAAAGGACACCTCCAGCCACAAAACAGAAAGGAGAACAAGAACTCCCTGCGGGAACACGTGGATGGGAAAAGCAGGCAGAGATGTGAGCAGAAGCGGGCGGTAACAGCGAAGGCAGACAGGATCTTAATGTTTCCTTCCCAGAGCCAAGACGCAAGAATCCAAGGCGATCGCTCCTCCACCGTATGTCCCTGTTTTTCATTCTTCTTGCTCAACTTTGCTGGCATTTGGGAAAACGGTTGCTGAAGTAACACCAGTAACCGCGGGAGCTACCCCGCATCCTAGAAAGAGGCTTGGTTTATCCCTGGGGATGAAATCACCCTGGGTTTGAGCGCTCTGCTGTGAGAGCAGAGCTTTATCTAGGTCACCAGTGGGTCCTCCTCCGCTCGCAGCAAAGCCGCCGGGGAGGGCGTCACCATCGGCCGCGTCCCAGCCGGGATGAGCCGAGGCGTGGATGCTTCGAGGAAGGTGACGCCAGGTAAAGGATGCAAAGCGGGATGGTGCTGAGGGCAGGCATTAGGCAGCAGCCAGGAGGGCACGACGCCCTGCTGGCAGCGCTGCCTCTCGGCAGAGGCGGCTGCTGATGGAGCTGTGAGTCTCCTCCCTCCTGCAGCTCCCTGCTGTGGCACACGCCTCTGATTTTAGGAAGGAAGAGAACGAATCCCTGGAAAAGCACTCCTACGTATGTGATTCTGCAGCAGACATGTGGCAAAAAGCCTGCACTGCCCTGGCCAGGCACCCAGCAGGGCTGAGACTCAAGGGCAGGGAGGGTCCTCCAGCACCCATCACCTGCCAGCTTTCCTGATGGCACTTTGTTCTCCCATGGCAGTGGCAGAGACTAAAACCCAGGTTAGAAAAGGCAGTCTTGCAAGGCAGAAGGTGCAAGGAGAAACACAAGGCTAAAGCCAGAGGCTGAGGAGATGGAGAAGTTGTGCTCTGTCACATACTAAGGTGGTAGCATACAAAACTGGAGAGCTCCCAGCATCTGCTCATGCTCTAGAGCACTTAGGAACTTCTTTTCTTGGAAGACAAATGCAGCAGAGTACCACACTGCCCTGGCAAGCAGCAGGCTGGGGATGACAGTCAGACCAGCATCCCCATGAGGATGCCCAGCATGCTGGGTTTGTGCTGGGGGAGGTCAGAGACCAGATATTCCATCTGAAAGAGATGAGGGATTTGCCTGGACCATCAATTTTCCGCTTTGTGTCTGCATTGTGCAAGCCCACTGGCAGCATGGAAGCCTTGCTCACAGAGTTCACAGGTGTCCAAGACTTCTGGTGCAACAGTATGTGGAGCTGGAGACTGTTTCTCCAGTTGCTGTGCAAAAGTCAACTCCAGAAAAGAATCCCTCAAGCCTGACCAGTGCACAAACTTAGGCTAACATGGTCTGGGCATCAGCACAGCCAGGTCAGGGTTAACTTCACAGATAAGAGGAATGAACAGAAGGAAATAGCTGAGATATGGCATGCACAGCTCCATAAATAAGGCAGTCTCTCCTGAGTATTTCTGGATCAGCTAGGAGAACCAGCTACTGCAGGAATAAACCTCTGTACCCTGCACTGTGAGGGAAACTCCACTCCTGAGTCTGCAAGTTAAGTGGAGCTGAGTTTGCTTCAGGAGTGCCCCGCTCTGCCTGGCCCGCATGCTTTTTGCCCCCAGTACACCCCGTCACAGCCCGAGCTGGGATGCAGAGCCATCACAGAGCTCTCCTGACTTCCTGGCACATTTCACAAGATCACGTTTTCCTACCAGGTCTTGCCCATTGAGCTTATTTCTATTAAGTGCATTTGAGAACATAAATCTGCCTTCAGGAAGGAAAAAAAAAAAAATCAGCTCATTAAGAAGACAGACAGTGTCTACCGTCTGAAAGGAGCAGCAAATGGCAGCTGCCAAAAATGTCAACGTTAAATGCAGCTGCCAGCTGGGATTTATTAAAAGGTAGTTTTACAGCAGCAGTGGCGAACAGCACATCTTGTACTGAGATAATCTCTTTCCTCTCCCACCTTTGCGCAGACTGCTGGATGATCTGATGCATCCATTTAGCCCTGCCGTGACCTCCAGGACTGGCAGCCTGAAATTGCTGAGTTTTACTCATTGCCCGGGTATTTAATTTGTTTGGTTGCTTATCTAGGAAAGCCAGAAGTAAGGAAAACAGCTAGAGCACCGCTCAGTGAGAGCAAGGGATCGCTTTTCTCCATGTGATCCTGTTCTCTGCCCATGGGAAGAGGCACCTGGTGCAACTCCATGCAGTAACTAAGCCACAGCGGGCTCAGTTACAAGAAAAACAGGAATCAGACTGATGCCACCCAACCTGGGTTTCCTTTGTTCCCACAGAGGATGTGGCCACATGTGAATACCCTATGCTAAAATAGGAAAACAAAACATATGGAGAAGGGAGAAAATGGATAAATACCACCTGAATTGTCTCAAGAAGTGAGGTGTGTTCAGCAGAGACCGCAGTGTCAGTGTCCCATACCTGGCATGGAAGTCAAGCACCTCCGAAGTCCAGGCCAAGCTGGCTTCTGCAGCCCCTTTCTTGTGACCTACCTGGTCTTTCCTATCTAGAGCAGGAGAAAGACTGACTCCTATATAGGCCCCAAATGCCATGAACCAGTGTCACCCCACATCCCATGGGATTTACCACCCATACCCACCTCTTTAAGACTGATGTTTGCCGTGTAGATCACGTTCGTCCCGTCCCTCTTGAAGTGCGAGTGAGGCTTGTCCTTGAGGATGAAGACAATGTCTGCAGGGATGTTGTCTGGAGTGGCATCCCCTTCTTTGGGGAATGTGATTTTGGTTCCCTCCTTCCAACCCCGTTTGATGACAATGTTTAAGATCTTGTCCTCAGTCCGCATGGTCCGGCCATCAGCGTTGAGCCTTCTGCGAGTGATCTTCATCCTCTTGGTGGATCCATGGTAGATCTCTTCCAGGGACACCTTGAGCTCATGGATGACAGGTGGGTCTTGGACCTTCCTCCGTGTGTGCAGGGACTCCTGGTGCCGCCGGTGAACCCCATTAATGCCATTGAAGCCAAACCGGCCAAAGGCACTGAAAGGGTCATCGTCATCATCCATATCCATGTCTTCCTGGTCAAAGCCATTGAACATCCGGGAGCGGCTGCTGGCGAAGAAGATGTCGAAAGGGTTGGAGCCTCCAAAGAAGGAAGCAAAGGTGGCATGGGGGTCTCCATGGAAAGTGTAGTGAAAGGTGTTCCCCGAGCCACCTGAAGAGCCACCTCCAGTTTTGAGACCTGGAAGAGAAGGGGGAAGAGGAGGCATGAATACTCCCTGTGGGGGAATGCTCTGCAAAGACTGCACTGCACAGGTGGGAGAATGCCACCTCCAGGCAGTCCTTCCACCCTCTCCTGAGTGTGCAGATCACCCCTCCAGCCAAACCACCATGAAGGTACCATCTCTACCCATGACACACAATCCTACCCCTACACCCTGAAAGCTCAGAATCCATTCAGGTTTTGCTCCCTCTATCCTTACTGAAGCACCTTTTTGATTCTCCTCTCCCAATTCACCTAATTTTAATTTATAACATACCCTGATCAGCCCATCTCCATTTTTCCCCATGAGCAGACTCCTTCCTGTCCCAATAGCCTTGTCTCTGAGACTGGATATTAGGAAAAATTTCTTCACAGAAATGTTGGTCAGGCATTGGAACAGGCTGCCTAGGGAAGTGATAGAGTCACCATTCTTGGAAGTGTTCAAAAGGTACATGGAAGTAGCACTTAGAGAGAGTGGCACATGGGTTAGTGGGTTAGTGAACATGGCAGTGCTTCACCTTAGTGATCTTCTCCACCCTCAGTGATTCTATGGGCAGGTGGAGGTGAGAGGTTGGCATGCAGCTACCTGCACATTGGCTGTATAAAATGCCAGGTAAACTCCAGGTTTGGATCATTTGGAAACCTTTCCCATGGGAAACTCCCCTACCAGGTCCCAGGCTGAGCCTGACGTCACTGCAACTCATCCCAAGTCCCAAGGAGTCAAGGCACATGACAAGTGCCCCCCAAAGAGGTCACACATACTCTGCAAGGCTATTTTTGACCAGGAGGGTTGGGAAGGGTTAAGCCAAGCCTAGCTCAGGGACTATTTTCAGGGCACACCAGTGACAGTTAAGGACTATTTCTGACAGGCTGTCCTTTGTCCCAAAGCCCCACGCCCCCTCCACAGCAGAACAAATTTGGGGGTCTCTTCTGAGCGTTGAAGTCAGTATTCTGGGTGGGTTGAAAGGGCTTTCCTGCTTCACCTTGCCTACAGAGCATGTGGGACCCTGAAGCTTCTCAAAATGCTGATCTTCATTGCCCAGAAAAATGGGAAACGAAAGGTGTGGGGAAGGTCATGGAACACGAGAGGTTCAACACTGATGGGACATGGGGGAAGATGGTCTTTAACTAGATGGGGCAGCGAGGGAGTTCTTACCCTCTTCTTAAACTCACTCTTATTTTAGATGCCTACAGGCGACAGGGATTTTGCCAAATCCCCAGTGAGCCCCATTCCTAATAGACTGTACAGCCAGGAGGTTTCACCTTTAATCCCATGACGCCAGCCTGAGCGGGGTCCGATTTCATTGAGGCCTCCTGGGAAAAGCTGGTTTCCCACTTGAGAGAGTCTCTTCTCATTTTACAGGGCAGCAAATCACTGTGCCCGGTGCATCCATCACAGCCCTGACATAACTAAAGGGTCAACAATTAACCCACTGCTGCTTAATCCTGCCGGAGGCTTGTGAGGGGATGCACCTGCCCAAGAGAGGAGCTGCCTCTTTCACCCAGCAGCCTGCTCCTGCCAGACCTCCTGCTCTTTTAAGTTCTGGGCTGATTAATGCAGATGCTATTCAGCACTCTCCTCGAATGGGGTTGCACTCTTCCATCATCGACTAATAAGGCTGCCTGCGTTGGAGTGGCTCTCCTCCTCCTCCTCCTCCATGCCAACCACCAGACAACAGCAGCCGCTTGGTTTCAAAACAAGGGCCTATTACTTAAATTGGAAAAAGCTTTGAATCCCGTAGGTCAGCCTGTACCAGGGAGGACAGTGGGACCAGTGCCCAACTGCAGAGGAAATGTGGGCAGAAGCAGTACGTCTCTGCTGTGTTATTTAGGTCATTTAAAGAGTTGCTAATGGATTACCCCAGGTACAACCCAGGAGATGAACTCCTTCCATTCCTCAGCTGGCACCCACAGTTTTGGGGCAGAGAGCAGGGGGAGCCCAGCCACCCCAGGAAGCAAGGTGACAAATTGCTGGAAAAGTGAAGCAACTTGGGGAGGAACAGGATGGGAGGTAATTTCTGACACCTGTGGAGTCTTCACTTTCTCTGATTCTTTGGCAACCAGTCCCATTTCAGGAGTCGGCATGAAACAATGAAACACCTCTGTGTGAAAACCCTCCCTCACCTCTAAAACTGATTTGGACCCCACATCCGTGCCTCTCAGTGGGCAGTGCTTATCCCCTTACCTTCCTCCCCATACTGGTCATACACGGCTCGTTTCTTGGGGTCACTCAGGACGTCATAAGCCTCCGCAATCTCCTTGAACTTCTCCTCAGCATTGGGGTCTTTATTCTTATCAGGGTGATACTTCAGGGCCATTTTCCGATAGGCTTTCTTGATTTCATCTTCATTGGCGCCGCTCTGGATGCCCAAAATCTTGTAATAGTCCTTCCCCATGACGGCGACGCTGCCGGGAGCCGAGTACTTATTCCTGAAAAGAGAAAGACAGCTCTTCGTAAGGTGAATATCACACAGGGGCAGTCGGGGATGGGACTGGCACACACTTATCGCGGAGCCGATGCTCCCTGTGTCCCACAGGCCAGCAGCACCAGAGCCGGCTCAAGTCCACGCTTCCCAACAGAGGTCAGAGCCCCGGTGTCAGAATGTATCCCAGCTCTGTTTTTATCCCGCTGAGCCCTACGGCTGGGATGGACAGACTCATCTCTGAGGCTAAGAGGGAGAGAGAGCTCAAGTCAGGGCACGGAGCTATTATAGGGGCCACGCCACTGCTAACGTCAGGCCAGGACCACGTCCCCCCCTGGCTGAGTCAGGAGGGCTGAGCTATGTCCAAATGTAGCTGCCAGCCTGTGTCCACCCCCCTGCCTGGTTCTCTCCCAGCTGGGGACCTGAGACCCAAGTCAGGGTGATGACAGCAGGTTTTGGAGGCTGAAAGCAGTGGCAGGGACCATGCTGTGCCTTCACCTTAAAGGAACTTCAAACATTTTGTTCCTGAAAGCAATTGGCATTCAGCTGGAGATAAGCGCCTCCGGCTGTCAGAGCCATAATTTGTATTTAGCGGAGAGAGAACAGAGCCGTTAGACAGAAACATCTTGTGATGGTGGGAGGGCTTTTTTCTTTTTCTGTTTTTAAAAAAAACCCAACACTTTCTAGCCTGACTTGCACTCCCTGAGAGCCTCCAACTGGATCTTGCAGTAAGCCAGGAACTCAGGGCTCACTCGCTCCATCGTGCGGGGGCCGAGGCCGTGCCCATGACTATACTAAGGCATGGAAAACCCAGTGGCCGTAATTCATCCCCCAGTCACTGCTGGAGCTGCAGCCACCCAGGGAGCAGCCAGGGGAGATGGCAGGGCTGCTCCACCAGGCAAAAACTAACAAGTCCCATACCTCTCTATGGGTGTTTCCTACTGCTGCTCAACTTTTGGTTATCTGACAGCAAACTCTTGACACCCCAATCTTTAGGGTCTGACCTGGTCCCTTTCACAGTCAGTGCTGACTCTGCTTCTCCCAGGTGCTGCCCACTGCTCACATCCTGCTCCCAGCTACAGTTCACATTTCACCCCACACTTGCTCCAAACACACCTGAGCTGACTCAGCCCACTGTGCCCCTCCAGCAAATGGATTCTGGCACAGTGTATGAGCCTTGACCCTTTTCTTCCCCATCATACAAGCTACCAGATGGTTCTCCCCATCCTTATTCTATCCATGAGCTCCCACTGGACACATGGAACAAAGGAACCCCTGGTCACAAAGGAACCCCCAACCACCACATCTCAATCAAGGGTGGCTATGCTCCCCCAGGATCCATGCCTGTGTGTTACTCTAAGCATCTGGCAGTGACACCAAGCATACAACACTTGCCCTGGGCAATGATCACCTACAGGAGCTTGGAAATTGATCCCACATTTGGCCACCTCCATCCAATCCACCAACTTCTGCTCTTTTTTCTCCAGCCATGGAGGAGAAGCTTTACTGTAGATGGGGAGGGGGGCTAAGGCACACCTGAATGACACAGTGAGGGGAGATGGGGGCATCTGCAAACACTGTACAGCAGCTCAGGCAGCACAGAAAAGGTGGGAGGAGGTCCCTGGGGACATAAAGAGCATCTGACAGCGTCTCCTGTGGCAGCTCCCGGATGCCAGCACATTTCTATACCAGCTCCTGCGTGCAGAAATGCCAGCAGCACCAAGCCCACGCAGGTTCTGGGGATGCTCTGCCCCCAGCCCACACCCACCTTCCCATTTACCCTCCCTAAGGGGCAGGAGGACTGCAGGAGACCCTGGGGTGAGCAACAGGCAGGAGAACCAAGAGCTATCCTGTCCATTCCCCCCACCAAGGGTCACTACAAAACCCCACTTCCCCACAGCAGCCTCCAGTGGAGGGCAGGGGCTCCCTGAGACAATGATTTGACCCTGTCTGGATGTTGCCAACCCTCCCACAGCGAGAGCAAGCCAAGCAGTGCTAAAGACAACCCCATCACACCCTAGCTCCAGCAACACAGAGCTGACAAACCTTCAACTGTTGCTGCCCAGGGACCACAGTGTCTGGCTCTGCTCCCACACAGCCAAACCTGACAGCACCACTGGGCCAAAATCCTTCACCTGGCCAAAATCCCACAGCACTTCCCATGAAAACACATACTGTCCTGGCAAAATGCTGTCACCACCCACAAGAAGTCTGGTCTTGCCCACTGAGAGGTCTTTGGCCAGGGTGGGGATGCCTAATGAGAATCTCTGACCTGACTGAGGACCCCTTCATCTGGCTGGGCATGGAGAACGGAATTTCTGTACCAAAATGTATCCCGGTGCCGCAGTTTACCGTGGCAGAGAGGACCAGGTGCTGGCAGGTGACCCGGTGGGTTAAGGCACACTCCCGAGGTTCAGCTCACATGCACAATGGTGGTAAAACACGACTCTGTCCCCGCAGAGCCTCCCTCCTTCCCTCCCACCTCTCTGGGATCAGCTGTGCCCTGCCACCGATCCTCTCCCCCTTCTGCTCAGTCATCCTCTCCTGACTTCCCATTTAACCCCCTCGGGAGCGGTGGGGGGTTTCAGGCAGGCAAAGGCATTCCTGCATTGCCCTTGCAAATCAGATGCCTCCAGATAAGCCACGGCCACCCTGCCTTGGTGAAAACCACAGGCATTCCCCTGCCCTGCCGAGGCAGCCTAGCCTCCATCCTCCTCTTGCAACCACACCGAAAGAAAAAAAATAATTAAATAAAGAATAAATCTTTGTTCCGGCCCCACACATGACATCAGCCCGAGCAACCGCTGGGCGAGTGCGCCAGCTGAATAGCGATCGTTTGACATAATCCCTCCGCTCGGCAGTCATCTAAGGGAACAAACCCACCCTGGCAACGGCACAAGGTTTTTTTTTTTGTTCCATCTCGGGGTGCAAGGTCGCCGCGGGATGCCAGGGACAGGCGCTGATGGTTTAACGAGGACACAAGGTCGAGAGGCGGAAACCCACTTACCGAAACTTTACGAACACATTCATAGTCCAAGCTGTCATTTTTAAAGGCTCTAGTTTTATTTTAAACATCGCGGCTGTCCGCAGGCGGCGGCAGGTGGTGTGCGCCCGGCCGGGAGGCGCTGGAGGGCGGGAGGAGGGTGGCGGGGCAAAAGGTGCTGGCTCGTGCCGGGGATGCCGCCGCCGCCGCCAAGGGATGCTCTGCTGGCGAGTCCCCCCCTCCACCTCCTCCGGCACACCCAAAGGGCAGCTCTTCGCCAGCCCGGCAGCCGTGGTTGGCTCTGACCTCGCTCCCAGGATGGCTCCGAAAGGGCTCCTCCGGTCGACGCGCTGCCGCCGGGGAGCTGCCGTCCTTTGTGTGTTTCCCAGCCGCGCACAGAGAGACAGACCGTTCAGCGGAGTCACTCGCCGTGCCGTAATTTTCCTTTTAATTGGTTTCCTGACGCTTTCTCGTTAAACCGACAGATTAAGACACTTCTGCTTAATCCGTCAGCTCCGGCACTCCTCTTCTCCACTGCCGCAAGGCACCCAGCCGCCTGGTACCGTCACGTCCCCCACGCAGCCCCCTCCAAGGAGCGCAGGGAGCTCAGCCAGGAGCCCCCCGGTGTCCCCAGAAACGACTCTGCTGACGCCCAGGGCTGAGCACCCGCCAGGCGAATCGGGTAGGGAGAAAAGTAGGGCGGCGTTGGATATGGAAAAAAGTCACGTTAACCAATGTGCACCTCCCCAGCTTTTCCCGTTCGGATGTATGGGGGTCCCTGTGTCCCCCTCACCGGACGCCGGCACCGGTCCGCCGGCAGAAGGGATCTGAGTGCCGCACTCCCGCCCGGTGTCCGCGGCTCCCCGTGGCGGCAGGGCAGCGGGACGGGGACGGTGCGTCCCCCGAGCCCACGGCGCAAAACCTACTTCTGAAAAGTCACCTTCAGGCACGCCAAAGAAAGCTAATGCCACCGCGTCCCCTCGTCTGTCACTCGCAGGCCACGGAGAGCATCCTCTCCAGAAGCTATACACCGAAACTAGGCAGCCGTACCGGGGATATCACCAGGTAGCTCCTGCATCCCACCCGCGGCAAGCGAAACAGCCGGGCGGGCGAGAGCTCCCGTCCCGCTGTGTCCCCAGGGGCTGGAGTCCCGCCGGGCTCCAAGCCGGGTGGGTTCGGCGGGGCGCGGGTGCCGAGGCAGCGCATACCTCTCGGCGCGGCTCCAGAAGAGCAGGATGGCCGGCATGGTAGCGTATCCCGGGTTCAGTCAAGGAGCTGGTGGGGATCTTGTCGCGCCGGGGCAGGCAGAGCCACCCGTGCCCGTGCTGGATGGCAGCCGCAGGCAACCAGGCAGCAATGTCATGACTACCCGCAATGAATCATCCCCTCCCCGAGCCCCCACACGCACCGCCCGCCTCCCCCTCCCCACCGACAGCCCCACTGGGGTGCCGGCACCTGCGTGGGGACGGGGTTAACCCTCCCCTCGCTGCCTCTGCCAGCACAGCCCCCGCTGCCAGCCCCGCCGGCGGCTGCCTCCTGCGTGGGCACGGAGCAGGACCCCCGCTCAGAATTTACCCAGGGAGGGTCCCATATCTCCACAGCCACGAAGTGCTGCCTCCTGCATGGGGATGGTGTCAAGAACCACTTGCCATCATCCCCGACAGGGTCCCCCACTTTTCAGATCTATCTGATGCTGGCTCTTGGGTGGAGATGGGGTCAAGCCCCTCACAGCATCTCCCCAAGTAGGTTCCCCTCTTTCCAGCCACACTCGGCTGCTCACAGTTGTGTGGAGATAGGGTCAAACCCCCCATGCTACCTCCCCATGTAGGCTACCCTATTTCCAGACTCACCAGGATGCTCACAATGGCATGGGGATGGGGTTAAATCCCCTCACTGCACAGATTGCCACCCCATGCCCCCTGCCCAGCCCCACTGTGGGGCTAAGAACTTCATGGGGTTTATCCCCCTCCCAAGCCCAGAGGCACTCTCCTTTTTAGGGGCTGTCACACACATGGGGGTTCACTCTTGCACTGTGCCCCAGTGCACAGACCCACAGGGGTCCAGGAGTGACCCCTTGCCATGATCAAGCCCCACTGGGACCTACTGTCTGCCTTAAGAGAAAAGTGGGTTAACCTTTTCCTCCTGGTCAGCCCTCCCAGGAGACTGTGTCACCTCGACTGGGGACAGGGGTTAACCCCTTCCATGCTGCTCCCTGTTACTGTCATCAGGGCGGGAGGTTACCAACTTTCTCACCAGCCAGTTCAGCCCCACTGGGATACACAGGTACTGCCAGTGCGGTGGTGGAGGGGTGCTGACCCCTTCCAAACCACACCACATAGCTCAAACAGAGCACATTATTCCCTCCAAAGTGAAACAGGAGAGAGGAATTAACCCTAACCTCACCACCCTCTCCAGCTGCACAGGGCTGTACTGCAGCCCCATGGCAGGGGGTGTTACCCTCTCTCTCCTGGCCCCACTTGGATGCACTATCTCTGTTATGGGGCAGGGGGGATTAACACCTTCCTGACACACTCTTCAGACCCACAGGGACACGTGGTCACCAGGTAAGGCAGCTCAGTTAAACCCGACCCACAGCCCCACCAAGAAACCCTGACACCCCACAGGAGCCAGAGATGCCAACTCCTTCCTCCCCCACCTTTAGCCCTATAGAGATTCTGCGTCACCCCATGGTGACAGGGCAGGGTGGCTACCCTCTGTTCCCCACCCACAAAGGGGCAAAGGTCCCAGACCCACAGCAAAACCCTGACACCCCTTGCGGCAGAGAGGCCAATCCTGCCAAGCCACCGGGGACACTCTGTCACTCCATAAAGCAGAGGTTTATGCCCCCGCATCAGGCCAGACTGTCAGCCCACGGGTGCAAGCACCCCTTCCCAGCCCTATAGGGACATGTTGTCACCACAAGGGCAGAGGGGCAAATCGCCTCCAGCCCCACAGTGATACCCTGTCACCCCTTCAGGCTGAGGGACTGTCCATCTCATCCCCATAATGACATCCTGTCACCCCTCGGGGCAGAGGGACTGACCCTCCCCAGTCCCATTGTGATTTTCTACCACCCCACAGTGCAGGGGGACTGACGACCCCCCAGTTTCATGGTAACAACTTGTCAATGCAGGGTGCAGAGAACTGACGCCCCGGTCCCACAGAAACACCCTGTCACCCCTTGGGAAGGAGGGGTGACCCCAGAGCGACACCTTGTTAACCCCGAGACAGGGGCATTTGCCCCCCCCCACCCCACAGTGGCACTTTGTCACCCCCCGAGGCACTGGGTAAGAGCCCCGCCGGTCCCACAGGGGCACCCGGCCACCGCCCGGGGTGGGGGGGACTGACCCCCGCCCAGCCCCACGGCAACACCTTGTCACCCCACGGCGCAGAGAGTGACGCCCCGCCCCACAGTGACACCCTGTTAGCCCCCAGGGCGGGGTGACATGACCGCCCCCCAACCCCATAGCGAGCCGCTTCGCTCCATGGGGCATGGGGACTAATTCCTCCCAGCCCCACGGCAACAACTTGTCACCCCACGGCAGTCCCACGGTGACACCCTGTCACCCCACAGGGCGGGGGGCTGACCCCCACGGCCGCGGTGACACCCCGCGGTGGCACAGCCGGGGCCGGGGTGCGGGGGTGGGTGCGGGGGTGGGTGCGGGGGTCGGTGTGGGGGTGCGGGGGGTCCCCCCCGGCACTCACCGCTCCCGCTGTCCCGGGGCGCCGCGCGCTCGCTGGGCCGCCCCCGCCCCCCGGCCGCCACGTCAGGGGAGTCCCGCCCGCGCCCGCCACGCCCCCGTTGGCCCGAGGGGCTGTCCATCGCCGCTCTGCGCCGCGCTGATTGGCTGCCACTGAAGGGAAGGCGGGGCGAAGGCGGGCCCCCTCAGCTCACCTGCCCGCCTCTCTCCCCCTCGCCTCCCAATCGCAGCCTTCCATTGGCCAGTTCAAGCCTGCACCGCCCTTTCGGCGCTCTCTGATTGGTCGGGCGCTCGCTCGCAGCTGCGGGATCCCCGGGGGGAATCTTCTGGAAAGGCCTGACGTCACCGAGGAGCCGCGCCTCAAGCCGTTCGTGTGCGCGCCCCCTCGCCCGCCGCCCGCGGGTCCGGGGGCTCGGGGAGCGGGGGCTGTGACCTGGAGCCGGGCGGCACAGCGGCGGTGGGTGGTTCTCAGAGCGCCGGGGGTACCCAGCACGCTGTCGGAAGCTGGGGGCTGCACAGGACCCGTGCCCCCTCCCCATCTGCCGTGGCCTGACTGCCCCCCAGGACCCCGGCGCAGGCAGGGCGGTCGTGGTGCAGAATCCCTGAGTGAAATGAGGTTGTAAAAGACCCCTGAGCTCAAGCCCAGCCTGTGACCGGACACCACCCTATCAAGCAGACCATGGCACTGAGTGCCATGTATTTAGAAGCACTGTCAGGAATGGTCGTTCCATCACCTCCACCATCGGAGCCTGTTCCGATGCTTAATCACTCCTTCTGTGATGAAATTCTTCCTAATGTCCAACGTAAACCGCTGGCTCAGGCTGAGGCTTTGTCCTCTCGTTCTGTCACTTGTTCCCAGGGAGGAGAGACTGACCCCCACCTGGCTACACCCTGCTGTCAGGTCACTGCAGAGAGTGAGAATGCTCCCCCTTGAGCCTCCTCCAGGCTGAGCACCCTGAGCTCCCTCAGCTGCTCCTCATAACACTCGTGCGCCAGACCCTTCCTCGGCTCCATCTGTGCTGAAGGAGGTTCAAAGTCCTTGGGAGCACCTGGCAGAGCTGGGAAGGCTGGATCCAGGGTGGAAACTGTGTGAAGAGAAGGTGTCTGGAAGGTGCTGGAGCAGCAGGGCCGTGCTGTGGGAATGCAGGGCAGCGCAGGCATCTCAAGAGCCCTGCCTGCATAAGGGGTGCCCTCCTCCATGTGGGACTGGTGGGGGCTAGAGGGACAGCAAGTCCCTGAGGAGCTAAAAAAGGACATTGCAGTGCTGGAGTGGGTCCAGAGAAGGGAAATGGAGTTGTTAAGGGGTTTGGAGCACAAATCCTATGAGAATTGGCTGATGGAGCTGGGGCTGTTTGGAGAAAAGGAGGCTCCAGGGGCACTTTATCACTCCCTGTAACTCACAGACACGTTATAGCCAGGTGGGGGTTGTTCTCTTCTCCCAGGCAGCCAGGGACTGGAAAATAGGACAAAGCCTCAAGTTGTCCCAGAGGAGGTTTGGGTTGGATATTAGAAAGCATTTCTTCACAGAAAAGGTGATTAAACATTGGAATGGATTGCTCATTCCTCAGCAACTGCCACTCCAGGTGGTGAAATCAACTGTACTGGAGGTGTTTAAGGAGAGATTGGATGTGGCAGCTGGTCTGTGATCTGCTTTACAGGATAGTGTGTGGTCATTGGTTGGACTCGATGAACTCAAAGGTCTTTCCCAGCCTAATTGTTTCTGTGATTCTGTGGGGATCTCTGAGGTGTCTGACAGGGTGACGGGTGAGTGTCCACTCCCCAGGAACAATGCCATAGCCAGATCAAACACCCAATGCAATGGAGCCAGGATCATTATGTAACAGAGGGTGGCTGAGGCTCTTTAGACGTATGAGGCTGTGAGGACTGACATTGTGCTGTGCTTTTTCATTGTGGAAAAGCCACTGGACTCCAAAGCCCTGGTCCAGTGGGAGGCTCAATGTTTGTGTTTAAAACAGCTTCTGCTCTGACATCAGTACATCCCAGCTCCACAGCTAGCAGGGAAACTGGGTAGTTGAGCCACACACGCTGCCAGCACTGTCCCTCTGCAAAGCCCTGTCACGCGTCTCCTTCTGAGGTGGGGGTGTGTTTGGGCTTTTGCCATGTGATCTTTCCAGCATCCCGGCCTGGGTTAGGCCAGTAGCAAGGTGGCTTCTGGCTGGAGGAGCTGTCTGGACCCAGTGACCAGGATTTTGTCCTGAGAAATCTGCCTGTCTTGAGAAGGAAACTCATCTCTTGATTATGTCAAATAAGTGCAGAACACAGGGACAGCATCCTGCCTGCACACCTGCCCATAGACTGAGGGGGGAGCATCTGGTCATGCAGGTGCTGCAGCTCGTGGGTGAAGCTGAGCACTGGTGTGAACAGCTGAAGCTGTTGCTTGTCCTTTTGTAACCTCTGTGAGCTTCCTTACTGATGGAGTGTTTGAACAGAGCTCTTTCAGTTCACATCTTGTCCATCTCTTGCAGTTTGATCACAGCATTGGTCTCTCTGTCCTGCCTGGGCCGGGGTCTTTGACTCTCCGGAGTCCCCTGGCAGGGTGTGAACAGCCACTTGGGCTCGTCGTTTCCCACCGTGGCCTGTCCCTGGATCCCCTGTGAGCCGGGAGAGTCGGAGTCCTCTCCGCTCTGCCCGTGGAGCGGCTGAGTCATCGCGGTCCTGAACCAGCACTTACTGCTGCCCATCTGTTTTGCTGTGTGTTGTTCGGTGGCCCCGTCCCCGTGGCGGGGACGCTCGTGCTGCGTGTCCCGCGCCGTGCCCATGCCCCAGCCCTGCAAATGCTCTTTGTTCCGGCTTTTCATCGCCGGGAGCACTGGAGGCCCCGGGGTGGGGGAGCTGGTGCTGGCTGTCCCCGTGCTCACAAATGATCTGCTTGGTGTGCAGCTTGCCCGCGGACAAACAAGGGCTCCGGGCCAGCGGCTAGCTGCGGCCCTGCTGGGCAGGAGCGGGGTCAGGGCGGACCACAGCCTCCCCTCCTGGGGGCAGAGGGTGTTTGAACCAAAACCGCGCCTCCTTCGCAGCCCGACTCCATTGCTGGCACATCCGCACCCTTTTAAAGACACGCCGGGAAAGTGCAGGGAGGGGTGGCAGGAATAATTAAAGGTACGAAGCCGTTACCATAGATGGAACAATTACATAAACTGGCTCTCTTCCGTCTGGGGGAAGAGATGACTGAGGGAGGCATGATGGGGAATAATAAAATCCTGTGTGGTGGGGGGAAGGAAGGTGAGAAGGGAAGGGTTGCTTGAGTTCCTGTAATTGGGCATCTTATGTCAGAAGATGCAGTGACCTTTACCACACCTGAACACATTTCCTGAAGCAGTTTGGGATTAACCTGTGGAAATGGTGGCCTTAGGTGAAGTGGAGGAGGCAAGATGTAAGCAAATTGTCTGGGATGAAAAGGCAATTGAGCAAATTCCTGAAAAGAGAAATCCACGAGGGCTGATGAGCCCACTGATGTTGATTCTGGTGCAGGAAATCCCCAGACTGCAGGAGTGAGCAGCATGCTGTGCGCACCTGGGGCTTCAGCTCTTCCTGGTGCTTTGTGCCTCACCCCCAGAGGTGATGGGGAGGCAGGAAACCACAGCTCTGGCTGTTTTCCTGTTGAAACATCATTACCTGGTGTCTGAAGGTTGGAGCAGAGGAGGAGGCCACTTAGCTCTGCAACCACCTACTTGAGTGTCATGCCACTGCAAGAAAGACCTTTCCCAGGTTGCTTCCACCTCTTTCTGGGTCTGGATCTCCCCATGGCTAAGCAGATGGGGCAGGAGCAAGGCACTGTCTCCTTGCTGCACGGCTCCCTTGTCCTGCTCAGACTCCCCAGCTCAGCGCAGCACAGGGAAGTCTCCAATGTCTGTGGCTGGGTGAGCTGGGGAGATGCATCTGAGGACATTGGGCTTGGCAGCAGCAGGGTTTGTGCTCTGTTCTCCTCGGCAAGAGCAGCACCTACGCATTTGGTGCTGTCTCTCCTTCTTGCCTGTTCTCATCCTCAGAGATGTCACCCGCCTTTTCCAACACCCCGAGCTGCAGCAGGAGGAAAAGGCTGCAAGGAAAAAAAATCCATGCTCGGTATTTTTATTTATTTATTTATTTATTTATTTTGGTAGGACTAGTGCTCCATTCCCTGCCTGCTGCTGTCCTGGCTGAGGTCTGAGCTTGATGCATCTCTCAGGAGATGGTGGCGGGTCATCTTCTAGAGGACAGGCTGGGCTCTTACATTCTACAGAAGATACTGTCTGTGCAGGGGAGCTCAGTCCAGGAGACCTGGGAACTAGCATCCTTGGGGTTCATCCAACACCTGCCCTGTCCTCTGAGAAAACCACCAGCTCTCACCAGCTCCCAGTCACCCTGGCTGTGTTGGTAGCCTCAGTGTGTGGTGGGCTTGTATCTGCCTGGCCCTGAGCATGGGGTTAACCAGATAGGAATGGTCTCCAGCAGTCTTGTGCCACAAGCAGGATCAGCCACAAGGTCAGCTGTGCTGCTTGGGGCTTTATCCAGGCTGACATTGCAAACCACCAAGGACAGTAATTGC
Organism: Cyanistes caeruleus; assembly: GCF_971803275.1. NCBI lineage: Eukaryota > Metazoa > Chordata > Aves > Passeriformes > Paridae > Cyanistes > Cyanistes caeruleus. The sequence continues at coordinate 72,580,890 of NC_141732.1, forward strand.
AGCACTAGAAGAGCTTGTTCCAGCAGCATCTTCCATGTCCTTGTGCTGCTGTGTGTCAGAGCCTGACTGGCCTCCCAGGGCATGCAGGAGGAAGGGGGTGGAAGCTACTCTCAGCCATAATGATGGTGTTTGGTTTGTCATCCCCGGCTGGGGCTGAGGATGAGGATAGTGGCTGCTGTCTCCCCCCTGCCAGCGCCGCCGGTGGCAGCCGAGCCGGCCGCTCCGCTCGGCACTCCGCACCTGCGGGGGTGGCATAATGAGCCATGTCCTTGTCTCAACCTGCCGCTTCCTCTCCCGGCAGCGTCTGTGCTGCCAGCTGGGTTATTTTTTCTTTTTAATATATTTTTTTTTCTTCTTCTTTTTTTCTCCTTTATTTTTTTCTTCCTGCCGCTATTCTTGAGTGGTTCCCAGCCGGTGTTTGGCAGGCAGCCCTTGCTGGAGACCATCTCCTGGGCTGACCTTTGCCAGCCCCCTCAGATGAGCACAGCAGGGCTCTCCTTTCACCCACGTCAGGTGTGCGGGTGAGATGTGAGCCGCTCTGAGTGGCAGTGTGTGGGAGGACTCGGTCTTCTCCAGTCCCTTGCTGTCCCCACCTGTGCTCATGCTCTGCTGGAGGGGCCAAGTCCTGAAGGCAAGAGTGAGTGGGAGGAAAGGGCATGAGGGATGCTGCAGTGCTTTTTCTGTGATAGATCCTGGGGAAAAGAAAGATTCCACTAGGCAGATCCTGCCTTTGGACACCTTGGCTTGTCCTGACCTGGCCTGCTCTCTCCCTCGCTGAACCACCAACTCACAGGTCTAAACTGGGCATGCAGATTTTGTGGGCAGGGAAAGCCCCTCCTGGAGCCATCTTTGCCAGCCCTGTATCCAAGCAGTTGAAAGAGGAAAGGCAGTGTCCCCGCCCCAGTTTGGTATGTTGGAATGGGGCAATTTGTCCCAAGTTGCTGTGGGAATCAGCAGCAGGCATGGGACTAGAAGTCTTGTCTGGTTGTTATGCTGCCCAGCAAAGCAGGATGGTAATAACTGAGAGCCAGCAGAACCCCCACAGCCTCTGTCATCCTCCTTGCCACTCACCTCTGACCTCCACATCTCCCTGGAAGGAAGGCCAGCTGTGCCAGGGAACCCAAACAACATCAGCCACCCCTGGGGACCCATCTGCACGCGGAGGATGCATGCCGAAGTTTGGGTTGGCTCTGTTTCAGCTTCTAGCCTTTGCCCTGCTTTCGTCAGCAAAGTTGTTCTGCTGTGCTTGGTTCCTCCTGGGCATGTCTCTCACAAGTTACATTTTGGCCAAGCTATTTACTTAGTTTCTCCTGGGAATGCCCCCGTCTCTCTCTCTGTCTGTCTGTCTCTCTCTCTCTCTAAGTACCACCTTGTTTCTGCTCTGTGTTTGCATGTCAAGCACACTGAGTTGTTCGAGTCTCTCTAGCCACCCCAGATTTTTGGAAAATTTTGGCCCTGAAACATCCTTTCCAGGACATGGGCGTCCCCAGTTCTTCCCAGCAGGAGTGCTGTCCCTGAAAGTCACAGCTGGAGGTGGGTAGTGTACAGGTTGGATACAAACCCTGCTGCATCTACTGGAAGTGTGTCCATCTGATACCTTTCCATTGCAGATCTGCCTGGCATCTAATTCTTGATATGCCAAATGAGCTGCGAGGAGTTCATCAGGACAGCAAGTGGTGCCTAGCTGACTGCTGTAGGAAGCTTCATACCTCTATGGGGCTACCAAATGTGTGACCTCTAGAATAAAAATAAAAATATCATAGGGATTGTCTGCAAGGAGAGCTTCCTGAAAGAACAGGCTAGCTTATCTTTATTTTGGTCTTGGCTCTTCTCCACTGCCCACCAAACCTCTTTCCTTGTGTCTCCCCTGGCCCCATGGTAGGTGGTGCTCAGAGGGATGCAGATGGTGTTTTTCGGAGGGCAAAAGATTCTGCTGGTGCTGCAGTGGTAGTGATCTAGCTCCCTGTCTACCCACAGCCCATAACTACAATCTCTCTGATTTTGCTGCTTCCTTAGTATCCCATCTTCTTATGGACAGTGGGCAGGTAAAGCTCTAACCCTGTGCAGAGGAGAAAGGACAGGATTAAGATTCCCAAGCACTCCCTCAAGAGTGCTAGAGGATGCTGAGGTGGCCCTGTCTTGTCTTCAAAAGTAAAAGCAGACATGTGGAGCTCCCTGACTCTGGGACCTTCACCTGTCTTGACTCAGTCTTGTGAAGTTTTGTGCCTTTCAGCCCTTGGACTTCCTGTATGGCATTGTGCTGGTCGTGTGATGGCTCTGCAGATCTCCAGGTCACTGTCTGCTCCTGGCAAGGAAGGTCTTGCCTGGAGCTTTGCATCAGGAGCCCAAGACACCAGCCAGTCTTGATGCTGAGATGGGAGGGGATGCAGTAGTGAGTGAGCTGAGGATGCTAGTATGGCCTGACTGGAGGCTGTAGCAAGGAGGGTTTTCCTCTCTGCCTGTTTCTTGCTTGGAGGCAGAGGATGGGGAGATGGGCCAGGGTGTGGAGGGAGTGTATGAGATGGCGAGTGGTTAACCATGTGTTATAGGTCACTATCTGCAAGTCAGGTAGATTTCTGATGTCCCCCTGATCCAGAGGGCAGTCCTCTGGGGTTTCAGTTGGACCTGGTCTCCCTGGGTGCCTATCATGAGGTATCTGAGCACAGTCATCCTCTCCTGCCTGGCAGACACTTCTGTAATGGCTGCTCTCTGCATGTGTTTTTGTTGGATTGCTCTGCTTCCTGGGGAAAGATTAGTCTTGTCCAGGTGGCCTTGAAGGTATCCACTAACCTGCTGAGATGTCCTGCTCCTTCCACATTTTCTTAGCTTGGAATGGGGCTCCTGCTCATCACCTCCATCACTCAGGTTTGGTGGCAGAGCCTGGGACTGTGCTTGTCCCCCTTTGGAACACAGACAATGAGAAGACACCCTGAGAGAAGAGTGAGAAGATGAGAGTGCATTCTCCTCTCAGCCTAGGTTGAGGACAGGACAGCGGTTTGTCCCTTCCCCAGCACCTGCTAGTCCTTTCCAGCAGCCTTGTGAAGTGGGACTGCAGAGAGGCCAGATCCCTGGGGATAAAAAGATATCTGGAAACCCTGCACAGCTGACCAGTTGTGTGGCCCGTGTGTGAAGCACTAGGGTTCTCATTCCCAAAGCCATGCCCTATTTCCCATGGTGGAAACTGCAGAGAGGATTCAGCCTGGCACATGGACCCCAAAATAAAGCTGATACAGCCAAGTATCAAGTACATACAGAGAAAATACATCCAAGCCTGGTCAGGGATGATGGTGGGTGAAAGTGAAACTTTGCAACCCCTTACTTCTGATTTTCTGGGAGAGAAATCAAGGAGAGGGAAAACCTACAGTGCTGTGTAATTACAGAGTAAATGAGGAGAGCAGTAGTGTCTCCACATGAGAACAGGATAGAAGAATTAATGCTTCAGAAAATCAGTCCCAAACTGATTTCCTGCTTTGTTTCAACTTTCATTAAGGGCAGTGGCACTGAAAGTACAGCCCGGAGGATGGGGAGTGGGAGGGAGGCGGAGAGGAGAAATTGCTTCTGCTGGAAAGGAACAAAACCACAGAGGGTTCAATGTACTGGGCCTGGAGAGAGAGGCTGAGCTGCACCAAGGGGATCTGGGATTGCTGCCACACAATGATGGTGACAGGATTTTTCTTTGGCAAACCACCTTCTTTATCATGTTGCTCAAGCTGGCATGGGAATGAATGACCTGTGTTTGTGGAGGAGGAGGGTTCAGCAAGGGAGACAGCAGGCATGGTCAGGACAAACCAGCAGTGTGGGCACATACAAGTCCTTGTGTCTGGTCTCAAATTCTAGATACGGTTGAGGAAAAATATGAATACTCAAAGTCAAATGGGAAGAGCAGTCATTGAGGGAGTGGGCAGGAACAGGGCAGTAGATGCTGGTGCTTTTGCTTCCTTGAGGTGTGCGGGGTCTTAATCCCTGTGTGTCTCTGAGGTAAGCACAAGTGCCCACTACAGGAAATGTTCCCTGTCCAAGAAAGATATGGGCACATGTCTGTGCAATTAGATGGGGGAACTGAGCTGGGTACCTGTCCTGCAGGTCCTGGGGTGCCTGTGGGTACATCAGTGTCTCACTCCTATATGAGGGGAGGGAGAATAGGACTGGGGTCATGACAACTCATGTTGTCATGACAACTGAGCATCATGGATGCCAGGATCTGTGACCTGCTCTGGGTTAGGAAAGGATCTCATGCCAGGGCACAATGATGGGCTCATGGATGCCACACACACTGTGGTGGCTGCCACTGCTGCACTGCAGGTTGGTGCTGCTGAGTGAGTGTGAGGGAGGTGGAGATGGGATGTTTTCTTGGGCACCTCAAGGGACTTGAAGTTATTCTAGGAAAATTAATGAGCTGAATCCGCTCCATCTCCCAGCTTGGTGCGGCAGCTTGTCCCACACTCAGCTGGAGTTACATGAGGACATGCCAGCAGAGTGGGGTTGTGCAGAGGCACAGGCAGGCTTGGGACTGAATGACTCTGCCTCACTTCTGCCTGGCCATACCTGGGTGTGAGCTGTTCTGGGTCAGCAGAGCTCATGAATCATGCATCATGTGTGTGCCAGGTATGTGCACACTCGTGTGGGCACAGACTGGATCTCCTAGGGGTTGCACACTGGTGTGTGCTGTGACACCTGTGACACCTGTGGGCCTGTGCATCCTGGGGAGTGTTTGCTGAGTGACAACCCCAGGCCAGACCTTTCAGCTCAGTAATGGAGGTTTCTGTCCATGCCCATCCCACGTGGATGTGTCAGTGGGCATTCACACACCTGCCATGCACATATATAACACCCATGTCATGCGTGTGCCAGGCCCTGTACAGCTCCTGCCAGGTCCATCTCGGGCTTTTTGGGGCAGAATGACCTGTGTGGCTCTGGTGAGGTTTTTTGCTACAGTAGCATCCCTGTGGAAGGGTCTCCACTGAACCATGGGGACAAATGTGGCTGGGAATGCTTTTATGTGTGCCACGGAGGTATGTCCCATATGAAAGTTTCTGGATTTGGGACCAAAAAGTGATGGGGCATTTTCCCCCCAGGGAATATGGGACTCCCCATCATGCCATGAATCTGTCCCAAGCATGGTTGCCCTCCTGTGGAGCTGGAGTTTTCCTGGCAGGACATGCACAGGTGCAGAATATACTTCAGTTTGGAGAGGATTGTGAAGAAGCTGGCCGAGGGGGGGGCCGGAATTCCTGAAGGGCGTAGGGATGGTCGCACGTGTCTGCCACACATGTCTGCCTGCGCGTATGTTTGCATGTACGGGCAAAGCTTCCGGAGAGGGTGAATGAATGAGGCAATTCACTATTTCAGCTCTGGCTCTGGCTCGGCTCCTCCTTTAGAGGCAGGCGTGTCGGCGTGTGGGCTCCTGCCTGCGTATGTGCGTGGGCTCCTGCCTGCGTGTGCAGGTGGGCATGGAGGGGGCTTCGGGAGATGTTTGCCACGTCAGGGAATTCACTGCGGGGGCTGCCTTGCGCCCCCGCAGTGCTCGCTGCCTTGTCTGCATAGCGCAGGGTTGTGTAACTTCCGATGCCCCACCGGATCTCCTTACCCGGCAGAGTGGGATGCTCGGGCTGCCCTCCCTGCCTGCCGCCGGGAGACTTCCCCTCATCCAGATGGGATGAGAAGGGCAGTCCTAATGTCCCCACCGCAGAGTATCCCCGAATGACAGGCCAGCTACGGCAGATACAGGGACTGGCTGCAGGGGAAATGCAGTTGGCAGCCAAAAAAACAGGAACCGTCATCTCAGGTCTTAAAAATTTGTGCCCCTCAAACGACGTGTTTGCTCTGGAAGTGGTAAGGGGGGGCATGGTTCTACCCCTGTAGGAACCACGAGGGCATCTGCCTGCTGCCGTGGCTCCCTGCATGCCAGGACTGTGAGACCTCGGCTGAGACCCAGCAATTCATCTCACACAATGCTGGGCAATGGGGATGGGAGATGAGGCTGGCAGGGTTCGTCATGTCTGGTGCCCAGAACCTTTTGGAGGTATCCAAGGGAGATGGGGCAGCTTTGTTGCTGTGGGAAGCAGTAAAGAGGATCTGCCTGACATTTTTATCTCTCTACCACTGTGTTGCCATGCCAGTACTACCATTTCCATGCCAGTACAGCTGTTTCTATGCTGGTACTGCTGTTGCCAGGCTACGCCGAGGGTGTTAGAAGAGGACATCAGGTTGCTTTGAAGACGAGAAGATGGGAGATGAAACCGGGGTGATCCTGTGGCTTCTGAATCCCTTCATGCCTGCCTAGTGACATGCTGGGCACAGACCATCTCAGAGGGTGCTGCGCAGTGACAGAGTTGCTGCTGCCTGTGGGAGTTAGTGTGATGGGTGCAGGTCCCTAGGGCTGGGTCCTGGCAGGTCACTGGCCTTGTGATGCTCACCTGACATTGCCTGGTGCTCCCTCAGCATTGCCAGGTGCTCCTACAACATTGCCTAGTGCTCCCCCTGGCATTTCCTGGTGGTCCCCTGGCATGAGAGCATGATCTGACAGCAGCCTGGTATGTCCATGGTAGTGTTTCACCCATTGAATTTATATAGTCATCAAATAAAGAAGCTAGGATTATTTGACAAGCCCTGTTGAATATATGGACATGAAATCATGCTGGGTTGTAGCCTCTTCCTTAGTTCAGTTTCCTGCACCATGCTGGGGTGTGGTCCTGCTCTTGTAGCCTATTATGATCAGCTGATGGGACTCCTGGCTGCAAGTGTTGGGGACTTTCTGAGCTAAAAATGATACTCCCTAGCAAGCATTCTCCTGGACTGGATGGTCTGGAGGGCACGAAGGTCACTTGGGTGTGCCCCCAATGCATGCAGCAGCCTGCAGGATCCCACAGCTTCATGTGGCAGCTTGGGGTGTTTGTACCACAACTATGCTGCAAAAATCTTTGCAAAGTGGGTCGCAGGGTGGTAACCCTCAGGTGAATGAGGCAGGGTGGCCCAATCAAAGTATCAGCTTGAGTTGTGGCACTGAGTACTTCATTTGTTCTTCATCCTGATACCAGCTCGTAAAGCACTAGATGACCCCACAAAATTGATTTGGTACCTTTTGGCTTTGGGAATAGCTTATTTGGTGAGGTCCCTTCTTTCCTGAGAGGAGGGATTGGTCCCAGAGGATGATGATGGTCTCCTTTTTCTCTGCATCCCCTTCTCCTTCCTTTAATATTTGTTGTGTGCCAGGTGGTTACATGAGAGCACAGCTGTGGGCTGGGGCTCACAACAGATGCCATGTAGTGGACCATTTCTCCACCCTCTGGGACCCATCCTGTGCAAGCAGCTGCTGGGTGTTATCCCATGTGTGGAGGATGTTGTCTGTCCTGCAGTGCTGGACAGACTCCAGCCAGTCTCCGAGCTTGGTCTCCGAGCCAATGCCTGGCTGCAGGGTAGGAGCCAGCACAGGACACTCCCTTGGCTGAAAGCATTTGTTCCCCAAAAGCAAGCCAGCAGCTTCCAGTTCCCCAGCTCCTGTGCTGTTTCTCACCAGTACTTGTTGTCCTTCAGGCAGTGAGGGGGAGCACTGCCAGAGCATCCCACCTAGCCTCCACCTTCCTTCCACCCATCTCCCAGCCCCCATCCCTCCACCCCCATGCTCTAGCCTAAATAATTCCTCCTCTGCCTGGCGGTGTGCAGACTGCTCTCCTGTCCTTCCCTGAGTCATCACTCAGCCAAGCAAGACAGATATAGTTCTGTGCGGCTCCTCGCGGATCAGTCACTCCAGCCCCCAGATCATTTTCCTGCTGGGTCACGGGGTTCTCCATGCCAAACACGTGGTGCCTCCCCCCTTTATTACTCCCATCCTTGTTGCCAGAGCCCCAGGCCCCACTCCTGGGGAGTGAATGGCCCCATTGATGCTGCATGGGCTGGCAGATACCCCAGATGGAACTCTGTGTCCCCTGTGTCGTCTGAGGGCTGGGTGCCTCTGCCTGTGCCAAGCACAATGCTCATTTCTGGAGTGGCTCAGATCCAAATCCCTGCTTTCCAGGTACTCTGGCTGACTTCCTCTTTCCCTGGCCAGCAGGGTATGTCTTGGCCCTATTGAGCTCTCACATTAGATGCTTTCTTATCAGTGTCCTAAGTGACTTGAGGGTGGGCAGGGAGGACTATGTGTGTTGTCTTATGGGCCAGGGGCACATCCTAAATGAAGAGGGGATACTGGGGTACACATCACACATGTGGCACGAGGAGGAATGCTAGGGCACACGCATGGCTCTGCCCACTGTGCTGTACAGAGGGGCCATCAGCAGCTGTTCCAGTGTCAGCTGCAACACTGTGGGAAGGCAGGTCCTGCCCTTTGCTGTACCCCAAATAATTTCACTCTCTGCTTCATTTGGCAGCCAATGGCCTCTGCCACGCCATCCCTGGTGCTTGGTAGCAGATGCTTGGGGTGCAGAGTGGAACATGGCAGCCCAGGGTGGGGGCCAGCTCCCAGTCCCACTGTAATGCCAGGGCAGTAGGATCAGGGAGATGAGGATGCAGGCAACCAGTGCTGTTAGTGCATTGCTCCTGCATGGCCTTGCTCCAAGGCAGGAGAGGACCTGGACACCCTGCCTGAGTGCTGTGTGGGTTGCCAGGATGAGTCACAGCAAAACTGCTGTGGGAACAAGATGCTTGCCGTGCCCAGCACTGCGCTGTGCCCCCCCCCATCCCAGGGCCTCCTCTGCACCCTTTGCACCATGCAGACACCTCGTGTCCCCCCACACAGCTGTGCTGTGCAGGGGAAAGTGGGAGAGAGTGTGCTGGGAACAAGAGGGAGTGTCTGGCAGCCCTGCACTCTGCCAGGGCCACCAAGCCAGCAAAGTGGGGGTGGTGGGAGCTGGTGGCACAGTGTGCAGCTTGGAAACCACACACAGGCCCTGTGTGGGCTGCTGTGGATGGCATAGGTCATGTACATTTCCTGGGAGAGGAGCACACCCTCCCCATACTGGAGTGCCTGTAGGGTTGTGTCCTGTTGGGGCACCTCATCCAACAGCTGGCAGCAGGCTGGGTACGTGCTGGGGAGGGAATGTCATTTCCCCACTCAGGTCCCATACGGCTCCCTCGAGACTGCCCTGTGGATCTGAGCTGCATGTGAGTGGTCCCAGCAGGTGCTGGTGGGTATCTCTGTCCTTACCCGTGGCACCAAACCCCTAGTGCTAGGCTTCATTTCCATCACTTGAACGATCTTCCCAGCCAGGTTGCAGAGCCGGGTGTGGTCAGACCCCGCGGCTATTTGGGGGGGTGCAGTGGCTCTGTACAGAGCAGGTGGTGCCCAGGGCTCCTGCCAGGGGTCAAGGAGAGGAGGGGACTCCACCTGCCCTTGTAACTCATGGGGAGGGGATGTTAGACCCGAGGGAGACCTGAGTCAATCCCTCTTCTCTAAGGCCCAGGTCTCTCACCTCCGGGAGGCTGCGGAGAATGGAGAGCATCCCTGCAGGAGCCTGGGGCTGCTCGGGCTCAGTCCCAGCTCCCCGGGCAGGGGAGTGCTGGTCCTCCATTCACCAGCCACGGGCACATAACCAGGGAGGAGGAAGGTGCTATCAAAGGAGGCAGAGGTAGGAGTCCGAGCTGGGTTTGGTGCAGGAGGGGAAGGGGATCACAAAACAGCCTACAAAATGATTTCGGGGTAATGGAACGAGTCTCTGCGTCCCCCCTTCCCTCCACCCCTCCATCCCTGCTCCCTGCATGCTCTCTGCGGGTTCCCGAGAGCACCGCCGGCTCCCGGCGTGGAGCAGGGGCGACACCCCGTGGTCCCCTCTCAGGAATGCTGGAAGCAGGCAAGGAGCACAGCGCCTGTGTGAAACTAAGTCTCACTCTGGCCTGGGAAATCATAAGGAGGAATCCAAACAGTCCTTGGAGAAGCACAACTACCTTGGCAGGTGTTGTTTGGATCCTTGTTGTCTCCTTGCAAGAAACGGTCAAGGGGTGTAATTTCTAATTATCCAATAATGGTGATGTGTTGGTTTAATGACCAATGAGAGTTTTACCTCTTGGACCTTCTCAGACCTATCTATAAAAGAAGATATGGAATAGTAAAATTTGCTCTCTTGTGAGAGATAGAGCTCTCACTATCTAGACTCAGCTAGATAGTCTATGTCTGCTTTGCCATTCCTAATATAGTGTGACAGCCACTCTGTGAAGGGGAACACCTACACTTCTTACAGCCCCTTGTGCCCCTCTGCAGCCCCAGTCCTCTCTTAGCTGTCCCCAGAGAGCCCTGGTGTCCTTAGGGACCCTGATTCGGGATGGGGGGATCACTTCTGGGCAATCCAATCTCCCCATCTCAATGCTGCACTCCCAAATCCTCTCACCTTTCCCACCTCCTTTTCCTGCTTGCATCTGCAGTGATGTTGCTAAATGGGGAACATCATTTACCCCTCTTCTCCATGGTCACTCCTGCTCTGGCCTGGGAGGGGAAGGATGTTTGGGGCCATCAGGGTGTCACTGTTTCCACAGGCTGTGGCTTCGCTGTCACTGTCACATGCTCCCCAGAGAATCCTCTTTTCTTGCCAGAGGTCTCTGACTGGTCCAATGGTGGGATGGGGCTCTGACATCTTGCCTCAGTGATAGCCAGTGACAGAGCTCACAGTGACACTATCCAGTGAGTCCCTCTGGTCACCCTTCTCCCCTCTATGCCAACATAGCTTTCCTGAAGTTTGTCTGGCTTTGGCATGAGGCTCGTTGTGGCAACTTCCCCTCTGGAACACACCAAACCTGAGGGCACCTGGCCAAGTCCAGGGAAGCCCTGGGGAAGTGCAGAGGTGTTCAGGCTCAGAGAGGGGTGCTATCCTGCACCCTGGGGTGCAAAACCAAGTACTCATCTTCCCCACTAGAAGAGTTTTTTGGGGGGATGGCAGCCCTGTGCAATAGCCCTGAAGCCTGGCAGAGGGAGCAACCTCATTATAGAGTGAGCCACTGCTATCCCCCATCTCCTGGGGCTCCCATGGGGCAGTAGCCCATCACCTGTGGGCTGCTCCTGAGCCAGGCAGGATCTGCCAGTCCTCTCCCACATAGCAGGACCACCGGGTTAAAGGCTGGACCATGCTTTGACCACTGCCTGCTGTGAAAAGCAGGAGCCAGAGCTGCCCGTCAGGACCCTGAGACTCTGTTCCTGGCTCCAGGCAGGGTGATTCTGGACTGGAGCTCTGGAGCTGGGAACCCCCAATGAGCTCCCCAATGAGGAGCACAGCACCCTCTGCATGGCACTTGGCGGTGAGTGACAGATGTGGGACAGCAGACATGTGAGCTGCACACCGTCACTTCAGCAGGGTTTGGGAGGGTTGGGCTGGGCAGCTGGTTCTTGCCCCAGCCTTAAACCCCACATGAGCATCCTGATCCTTTGGTTTGGAGCCTCTGGGATCACCATGGGGATGTCTGCACTGCTTTTAAGGGAAAGGTTTGCAACAGCACTCAGTTTGCACCAGCATTCAGAGAGACCTGGGGAGAGGTTTGCACCAGCATGAGGTGAGCAGATTGCACAAAGTGTCCAGAGAGAGCTTTGTGCCAGATTTCAGTTGTTTGGGAGGTTTGGTATCAAATGCAGCAGAAGATACTCTCCAGCATGTGGAGACAGGCTTGCCTTAACATTAGGGAGGGTGGTCTGTAGGCAACAGAGGCTTTCTTGGGACAGTGTCTCAGAAATCAGCAGTCTTGAAGGACCAGGTGACATCAAAGAGGAGCCACAGCAACACCTTTCCCATTCCTTCACCACATCCTCCTGCTTCTGCCCAGACCTCAATGCTGCCTCTGTGGAGACATGGCTGGGGCACACTCTGAGCGTGGTGGTCACTCAGTGGGGATCTGTAGCTGTGACGGAGTTGTGAAGCTGGTGCTGCAGTGGTGACAGCACAGCCCTGCAGGACACAGGCCACCATGGCCACTTGTGGCCCTTGTTATCCAGCTTTCTGGGGACAGCAGCCAGCTGTGTGTCCTGGCAGGGGTGCCAGGCTGCTGCAGGGAGCAACAGGGTAGGCTGGGGCTGGGAGAGCTCTTGTGTCCTGTTCCCCAGGTGAAGAGCTGGGTGCAAAAGTGGTGTTGGAGTAGGACCCGTAAAGTTCTACCCTTTCAGTCTGAATCCTGGGTAGGGTTTGGGGGTATGGCTCTGGAGTCCTGGAAGTGGGTGCCCCACTCCCAGGCTTCTCAAGCCTTTGTTCTGTACTTGCTTGCTCTTCATTTCCAGCAGACGGAGCAATAACACAGTGATTTAACATCATCTCACCATGTGAGGGCTTCCCTGGTCTTCCCTCTATTGGCAGAGCCCACATCATCACCAACCCATGACATGGCATCATCGGGCTCGAAACCACCGTCAGCTCCCTTCCTGCAAATGTCCATCCTCTTCCCAAGGTGATGAATGCCTCTCCCAAGTGACACAGCTAATTTTAAGGCTTATCTGGCTCTCAGAGCCTGAAATGCTTGCTGGATTTTCTCTGTGGATGAGCTGGACACCCCTGCTGTGGTTTGTACACAATGGTATCCCACTGTGACCGTGGGAGTGAGCTCAAAGGTCCAAGTCAAGCTTTTGGCAGCAAGCTCTGTGGCCCTAAAGACTGAACAGATGCTACCAAGGCAGCATCCCCCCTCCTAATTCCCTCCCAGATCCTCTTCTCAAATCCCATTCCTCTCCCAGCGGCAGCAAGGGCACTGTGCAAGGAAAGTGCCCTCCAGGCTGGTGAGTCCCCTTTACTAGCAGCCTGGTTCCCACAGGCCATGCGCTGCCAGCAATAGCTGCAGCTTTTCCTAGGAGCTCTGTGGATGTGGTTAGCTGGAGCATTCCACCCATGGGGATCACTCTCCTGGGGAACCTCGGTGTCTCTGTGGGGTGATTTCACTGCAGACAGCCTGCTCCCAGCATCCAGCTGTCTCCAGTGCTCAGAGCTCTGTTCTCATCATCCAGTGTCTCTGAAGGCAGGGAGCACACTCATCCCAGTGAAGGGGTGGCCCTGTTACTGCAGTGGCTGGGGTTCCATGGTCAGCCAGGCACTCTCCTTACTGTCTGCTTTCCTGGGAAGATGTGGAGCACCCCGGGTTTGCTTGGTCCTGGGTGCACATGCTGGCTGCCCCCTGTTGCTGCTGTGGGATACTCAGGAGACAGCAGGCCAAGCTTATGTGATAGGACAGTGACCTGAGTCTGGGGATTTGAAACAATAGGAAGCTGTGGGTCCCCAGAAATGCCTGCAGAGAAGCCACAAGACCTGTAAGCACACCAGACTGAAGCTAGCTGGACACAGCTGTTTAATGAATGTATCTCAATACAGATAGGGAGTTGCAACCCATGCACCCACGGCCGCCTCCTCGCCATGGCTCTGGCCACATCTTGGACCTGGCATCCGAAATATCCCCATTGACGCTCTGGCCACATCTCGGACCTGGCATCCAAAATATCCCCATTGGCCTGGCACGCCAGGGTGGTAGAGGAAGATGTCGTGGCACTGGTGCGCCTCCTGGTCTTGCAGTAGGGGAGACCCTGGAGAGGGTTACTGTGCCCTGGCTGGGGGAAGGGGGCTGACCGGGATGATGCCCACAGGGCATTGGGGATGAAGATGAGGGAGTGACCAGGTGGCTGCAAGTGCAGCCCTGGTCTGTATACGCCTCGGGGCCTCCTGGCTGACCCATGGCATGCCAGGCAGGGAGAGGCTGAGGGTGCTGCAGGAAAGGGATTAGAGGGGCAGGAGCAGCTGCTGGGGCTGCCATGGGACCTGGCAAGTTGGCATCCCAACTCCTGGTGTGTTTCTGGGGCAAGTTTTCCGGGCTTCTTGCTCCTTCATCTGTGGGCTGAGTGCATCTATCTACCATAGGGCTGCCAACAGGCAATGCTTCATCCCTGCAGCTGACACCTGGGGGCCTCTGGGCTCTGCCTCCTCCTCCTTACCATAAGCGCTAATGCTCCCAGTGAGGCAAGGCTGCCCACTTGATGTGGTGGGTAGAGAGGGCGACTGAACAGGGCTGGTGTGGGACTGGAACGGCAAGCAAATGAAAAGCATCCCTTGGAACCAGGGGTACAGGAGGGGATTAGGAATGCAGGGGAGTGCTGCTGGCAAGATCAGATGCTTGGAGAGGGGGGGTTCCCCTACATCTGACCTTGCCTTCCCATCCATCCGATGCTTTCTGTTACCAGTGCTCCTTCCTACACCATCACTGTTGGGATTAAATAGTTGGTCACCAGCAGGGAAGGGTTGAGCCATGCCAGGGAATGGTCTCCCAGACACAGCCATGAGTTGTGCATGCAAGAATGGACCTACTGGGCTCCAACCCCTGTTGGAGTAGGGCAGGGATGTGAAAGACCCCAAAAGGAGTCAGCCACATCCCCTGAGGATCCACCACGCTGATGAGCTGAGATGCTGCTTGCTGCAGACCTGTGGGTGCTGCCTGTGGCACGCAGAGGCTCAGCCGTGCTGTCCCATGGCGCTGTGGGAGGCTGGGGGCACATGGGTGCTCTGGGTTCCGCTGTCACCCCACAAGTACGCAGAGCAGACTCTGCTCTGTCTGCAGATGCCTGCGTGCTGTGAGGACAGGGATCATGGGGGCAGCATGTTCCCTGCCCCTTGTGCCCCATGGTGACCCCGGGCACAGTGGGGCACCCTTCCCCACCGTGGTCCCTGCAGGGCTCCGAGGACAGTGGGGACACGCCCTGCCCCGCCCTGCTTCCCACACCAATCAGAGACCCGAGAGCCACTCCTGCTCCCTCAGCCAATTAGAGCCTGGCAAACATCCTCTTCACAACCAATCCAAGGGGGAAGCAGGGCAGAGGGCAGCCATGGCCACTTCACCTCCAGCCAATCGGCGCTCAGCTGTGCCCATGGGGGAGGGTGGGGCAGGTCACCATGGCGGGCGTGGCACCGCGCCCTCAAGGCGCGGCCGGATCTAGGCGAGGGGCTGCAGGTGCAGGGCTGCGCTGTTGGGGCGTGCGGCCAGGATGTAGGCAACGTTCTCCCGCAGGAATCCGGGCCAGTCGATGCTCCTGTGGGCAGACGTGGGGTCACTGGACACAGCACTGCTTCCCCAGAGTCTCCCCCCAAAATGGGGGTGTCTACCACCTCCCTAACCATCCCTGCTTTACCTGGTCTCCTCCTGCTTTGCGGCTGGCAGGATCTTCTCTGGGCTCTTGCCGTTCCTGCTGCTGGCGGGGCTGCCTTCTGATATGGGTCCCACATGGCTGATGCTGTGGCAGGAAGGAGGATGCTCTTCATCCCCGCTCCTCCCCGCTCCTTGTACCCCAGATGGTGGTGGTGGGGGAAGAGGGTGCACAGGGCTGAGAGGCCGTGGAGGAGTAGGTGGCAAGAAGGGGTGGCATTTGTGTGCTGAGCCCCTTTGCTAGGTGTTGGGACTGTGTTGGGAGCTCTGTCTGGGATATCACCCCTACACCGCGCTGGGTACCCCCTCACCTGACATTGCAGGACAGCATCTCCTTTTGGTGCTTGCGAAACCAGGTGTGCCGGGCCTGGCGGCACTCAGCCTCCCCAATGAAGCCGTCATTGTCCTGGTCCAGGGCCAGGAAAGCTGTCCGTGCTCGCTCCCGCTCCTTGGGTGTCAGCAACCGCAGAAGGGCATTCTAGGAGGTCAGAGAAGCAAAGGTGGAGAACTCATTTCATGGGAACCTCCCTCCTTATATTCCCAAAGCTGTAGGGGTCTCCACCCTGAGTGCCATGGCCAGGGATGCTGGCCATGGGAGTCAGCCCCAGGTGCCACAGCCATGGGCATCAGCTGTAAGGGCCAGCTTTGGGTGCCATGACCATGGGTGCTAGTCACGGGCACTGACCTTGGGTGCTGTGGCTGTGGGTGCTGGACCCAGGTGCCACTGCCACCACTGCTGGCCATGGTAGCCAGCCCTGGATGCCACAACCATACCTGCGGCCGTATTTTCTGCAGCAGCTGGATGGACTCATGGGAGAGGAAGTCCTGCCACTCGATGTGCCCCTTCTTGTCGGGGTCCAGGGCATTGAACTGCAGGGCTGCCTGCTCCTCCTGTGCCTCGGGCATGGTCCGCTCAAACTGCTGCTTGTGCACTTGGTGTTTGTAGTGCAGGAAGTCATCCAGGGTCAGGCAGCTCTCTGCAGGGGACAGATTGGCTGTGCTGTGCCCAGAAAGGAGGGGGGACCACCCTCCCCAGCTGCTTCCTGCAGCCATCTGGGACCTGCCACATGGAGGGTACACACCTGGAATGATCTTGCAGTTCCTCAGGGTCTCCATCAGGCTGTACATCTCTTCCTCTGTCAGCAACAGATTGAGGTTGTCCTGGGGTGGGAGGCAGAGAGGAGCCATGAGACAAAGACATGGGGTGGAGGGAGCACATCTCTGCATGGCAGCACCAGGATCTCTTGAGGGGACAATCAGAGAGATGCTGTGATCCCAAGGGACACAGTGGGATGCACTGGGATAGCTCCGCACCTCCATGGTTTGCCCATTCTAGTTCTGCTACTGCACATCTCTGCTGCTACATTCAGTATCTCATGTGCCCACGACGTCACATTTGCATCCCCCACCAAGGTCCTGGGGAGCTGGCTGCAGGGGTGGGGAGGTGGCAAAGGGTCACTGTCCCCTGTTTCTGACAATCCCATTAGGCCAAGGTGAGTGGTGGGACCTGGAGGGCAGCACGTCCCACATTGCCCCACACCAGGCTGTGAGGTAGAACCCTGCTCATGTCCATGTGGGGCACAGTTCCCTGGGGAGCACCCACCACCCAGCAGCAGCCTGGTGTCCCCACTCCAGGCACTCACGCAGTAGTAGCAGCTCCAGCCGGTCTCGGTGTGCGCCGTCTCTGTCACCTCCACGGCGCTGTCCTTCTGCAGGTATCCCATGCGGCGCAGGCAGCCGTCGTGGTACACCCGGTGGCAGATGCGGCAGGGGAAGAGGCTCTCGGCTGTCCACACCTCGCAGATCTCACACATCTCATCATTCAGGATCTGGGGAGGGATGGGCAGATGCTCAGCAGAGCAGTGTGGGCAGGGTCTTGGCTTCTCGATCTGGGCAGTGCTTTGCAGGTGGGGGTGGATGCTGAGGGGCAGAGAGGACGGGAAGATGGGAATATGTGGGGCTGGCATGGTAAGAGGGCGTTGTAAGGGACATGGCTGGTCAAGTTAGAGGATGGGGGTGTGTTTTTGGGGATGAATGGTGGGTGGTGCTGCAGAGTTGTAGGTTCTCTGCAGTGTGGAGTGTGTGTGTGGCTGGACTGTAGGGAGATACATTGTCTGGCCTTTAGGGTTCTAAGTGTCCATGGATAAGATGTAAGGTTTTCCACACATTTCCATTTCCATTTCTAAGGAGATACTAACCTGGGCATATTATCTAGGTACCCTGAGTAATTTAGGCTCAGGGTATGGTTGGACACTGGACACTGCCCCAGGGCAGTGCTCACAACACAAAGCCTGGACAATACTCTCAGGCACATGGTGTGATTCTTGGGGTATCTGTGCATGGTCAGGAGCTGGACTTCAATAATCCTTGTGGATCCCTTCCAACTCAGAATGTTCTATGTCTTTATGGTGCTATATAAGGCTGTAGGTGGGCTGGGGTGTAGGCTTGTTGGGTGGGTGGCTGTATGGGTAAGGGTGTGGATGGGTGGGTTGTAGGATGGAGGGAACGGGTGGATAAGCTGTTGGGTTGTAGATGAGCAGGGATTTAGGGGTTGCAGGTATGGAGGGATGGATTGGGTTGCATGCTGGTTGACTGTAGGTGGATTAATATGTAGGTCAAATTGTCCTCTCTTCCCCAGACCAAGAGCTGCCTGTGCCCAGCAGTGACTTCTCCTTTTCAAGACACTCCAGGGTCCCTCCAGGGCATGTCTGAACAGTTGCACCCCCCTCCCAGTATGGCACCTCCACCTGTCCAGCCTGGCCACTGGCAACCTACCCCACTGAGCCACCTCCATAGGGCTTTGCGAGACTATCGCTGCTTGGCAGACACTCAAGTGCTTGCACAGCGCTCTGCACCCCCAGCCCTGTCCCCATCCCTCCACGCTGTCTCTGTGGTTCCATCAGCTCACCTGCTCCCTCTGCTCCAGGCTGATGTCCGGGGGCTCATCATCGTGGAGCTCCCTCTTGGGCCGGATGAAGGCTGGTGGTGTGAACCTGTTGGCCCGGTCAAACTCCTCTGGCTCCACGCCCCGGCCATCCCGCAGCCGCTCCCAGGCTGCCTTGCTGGCACTGCTCTCCTCCGGCTGGGAAGGTCCTGCCAGCGCTTCCTCCTCTCCCTCCTGCACCTCCTGCTCCAGCGTCCCCTGGCGTGCGGTCCCCGCCTCCGCCCGACGCCGTGTCGATGGCTGCTCCCGCAGCCCATCCTTGAAGGCTGACACGGCCAAGCTGACCTTCTGCACCCTCTCCACCGTCTGCCTCCTGGACATCAGCACCCCCATGGCTCTGCGGTGGGAAGGAAGGTGCTATGTCCCTGACCCCCAAAAGGGTGTCCCGGTGGTTTTCCCCCAGCTGAGGAGCAAGCAGGAGTTTTCCCCCAGCCGCATGAGGAGCAGCTCAAGGCAGGGAGAAATGGAGCCTTTGTGACAAACTGACGCCGGGGTCATGATGGTGGCTGTGGGGAGATGGATTCCTGTCCGTGGAGGGTCTGAGTGGGTGGGGGAATGAGACAGAAGGCAGGGAGATGGTTTGGGGGTGCCTCCCCACCCTTGCTCTATCAACTCCAGCTTAACAAGAAACACATCCATGCCCTTCCCATTCCAGATCAGTAAAACCCAGAGGGACTAGGACCAGCTGTAACCCTTCTCCTTGTGTGCATCTCCTTTCTGCCTTGAAGACAGCCTCTGTGGTCAGTCAAGGGTGAAAGATGTCCTCCCTGCATCTCTGCCCAAGACTAGGTGACAGCTGAACCCTCACCTTCTTTAAATTCCTCTTCACTCAGCTGCCTTTCTTGCACTCACCTGCTTGTGTGTGTGTGTGTCTTCTGTGATCATTTGGCACCCTGCATCCTGCAAGGAGCCATGTGGGGAGGCTGGGCCAGCCATGAGGAGGAGTGTGAGGGTGCAAGAGGGTAGTGGGGCAATGTATGGGATGGGGGGCACATGGGTGCCAAGAAGGATGCTTAGCTTCAGTACCAAGGGAAGATCACTTTAGAATAAAGTGGGGAGGCCAAGAGCAGCAGTAATAACAAGCTGGACCCTGTCTCACTGGGTGTCAGCTGAAGCTGAGGAGAAGCAGAATTTGGCCTCCAGCATCGTGGGGCACAGGACCACCCCACATGGGTCCATGGGCTTCCCCCGTGCCATGCTGGGGTTTGCACTGTGGAAGACACTGCCCAGGGCAGCGGTGGAATCACCATGTCTGGAAGTGTTTAAAAACAGCGTAGACATGGCACTTAGGGATGTGGTTTACTGGTGGCCTTAGCAGTGTTGGGTTAATGGTTGGAGTCAATGATCTTAGAGGTCTTTTCCAGCCTTAATTATTCCCTAATTCTGTGCTGCAGCAAAGAGGCACTTCCAGCTGGTGCCCAGGGACCAGGAGGCAAAGCAGGGAGATTGGAGCAGCAATCTCCCGCCCCGCCAGCCTTGGCAGGGAAGTCCCCAGGTAGCAGGATAATTAGCAGCACGCGTGCACACCGCTGGGATCTCACTGCCGGCGGGAGGACTCGACACCGTGGGCACTGCTGTGGCAGGGAGCCTGGTCAGGGTAATTACAGGTACCCCGCAGCAGCAGGGCCGAGCGGAGCGGAGCAGAGCATGCTGGCAGGCGGCAAACACCACTGCGTGCACACGCATGTGATTTCCCAGCCTCTCCCCACCACCGCGGGACCATCTGCCTGCAGATTCCCACGCGCTCCGCCGGGAATGCAACACGTGTGGGCCCTGTCCTGCGTGTGGGGGTCCCAGCAGCGTGCGCGTGTGTGGGCTGGGGTATTTGCACCTGGTGGCCGCAGTGCCTGGCTCAGAGCTGGTGCCCGGCATTCTTCAGCTCCTGGGGCTTTGCAAAGGTGGGAGCGGGGCAGAGCTGGAGGCACGTGTCCAAGCCACAGCAACAGCATCTCTGCGGCTGTGCCAGTGGGAAGGAAAACACCTGGGTGTTTCTACCTCCTCGCCGTGCCACCACCCTCTGCCTGGCTGGCTCAGGATCACGTCTGCCGTGGTCAGGATCAGCTCTGCTGCTGGGCAGCATTGCAGCTCTGCCTGCGAGCGAGAGAGTCGGAGAAGTCACAGGGAAATCCCCCCCAAGATCTGCCTTTGTAGGGTCCCTGCACCACCGAGCCTCGGCCAGATCCAGGCCTAGTCCTGCCCAAGGTATGGGTAGAAGCAGGGAGGAGAGGGTCCAGAGGGGATAGGCTCTCAGAGAAGAGTGAAAAGAGGTGTGTGGCCCACAGCACGCCAGTCTCCCTGTTACCCGCACTGGTGCTCCTCATCCCAGCGTGCTGGCAGCTTCTCCCCACGGTGCTGCTGAGCTCTGGGTGCCCCAAACCCACCCACCCTGCAGAGCCTTGGGGCAGCCCAGGCAATAGAAGGGTGCCTGGTGTGTGGACTTGCCGTATTCCCCCCCCCCCAAATATGGCTCCCCTGTGTGTTCATGTCATTGTCACCCACCTGCACTGTGCTGCTGCTGCTGCAAGATCCCAGCCCGCCTCCGTTTCCCGTCCTCTCCCAAGCCTACCCTGAGTGCCTTCTGCCACTGTCTACTGTGTGCCTGGGGCCTGGACAGTGTCACTTCTATCACGACTTGTGTCTATTCTCAGCTCTGCTGGCCTCCCTGCCCCCGCTAGTGCTGCACACCTGGACCCCGCCTGCACATCCAGGGCTGAACGGCTTCATCCTGAGCTCAGTCTCCAGACTCCACTGCCTTTCCACAGGCCCCACTGCTCCCCAGATACCCCAAACTTACTCTACACTCTCCAGACCCCTTTTTGCCCGTGCCCCATGCCCTGCCAGGCATTGTGGGATGGGACTTCACCCACACATAGAACCTGGGATGACTTGGGGTCCTGCCAGACTTTGGGAGCCCTCCTTCTCCTGGGGAGGGAGGACCAGGGGCAGTCTTGCCTCACAGCAGCCCAGACACCCGAGCAGCCCCTGTGTCCCCACATGTCCTTGGGGGAAGGTGTCTCCAGTGCTATTTGTGTCCACCCCCGAGGCATACAGAACCACCACCTGTCTCATCGTGACCTAAGAGGTGCGGGGGCCTCGACCTTGCTGCCAGGTTGCACTGCGGGGCTATTTTTAGGTCGCCCCCACAGAGGAGCTAAATCTGGGCACAGGCAGGAGCTGCCTGCAAACACCCGGCTCCACCGAGCCCTGCCAGCACCGGGGGCTGTCACAGTGGGTGGTGGGAAACTTCCCAACCCCTTCCCTTCCCTTGCCCCCAGACCTCTGCACCCCTGCCCTGATCCTTGGGCAACACCTATTCCCCTCACTCTTCTCTTCCGGATTTGCTCCTTGCTGCTTCATTCCTGCAGCAAAACACTGAGCCAGAAAACACTTCATCCTCTTAGTACCCATGGACACATCTTTCCCAGCTTCACACTCCTCTCTCTGTGTGGCAGAAACTGAGGCATGAAGGCAAGGCTGGTGTAGCTGGAGTGAGGATTAAGCCTGTGTTAGGTGGTAATGGGGAGAGAGCTGGTGGCTAGCATGGAGGCACCCCAGGAGAAGGAAACAGGGCAGAGCATCTGGATGCAAACAGAGCCAGTGGTCCCTGCATGGCTGCAAAATCTCTCTGCCATGGCAGAGCACACGTGGCTTGTGCTGGGGTTACGGGGTGCCAGGTTAGTGGTGGGTGTGGGGTGGCGGGTGACACACAGGTGGGCGTAGCGTGGCGCAGCTGGGGCGGTGTGGTGGCTGGGAGTGCAGGAAGGATGCATCGGGGAGCAGCATGGGGGGGGGGTGTTTGTTAGGATTGGGTGTGTTACAGGGTGGAAGAGGTGCGAGGGGTGGATGTGTTTTGGGGTGGATGTGCTACGGCGTGGCTGGCAGTGCAGGGTGGGTGTTACGGCCCACAGAGGGTGGTGCAGAGGCTGTGGGCATGGGGTGGGTGGTGGTGTTGGGTGCGGGGATGTTGCAGCAGCTGGGGGAGTGGGGTGGTCTCTGTGGCAGCTGGGGCTGTGGGATGGGTGCTTCTCAGGGTGAGCTGTTGTGGTGTGAAGTGATGGCCTGGGGAGATGGGGGCATGGAGCCACAGGGTCTGTAGCACTGACTGTTACCTACCCCACAGTGTGTCCTCGGTGAAAGGCCCTGCCAGCAAATGAAGGGTCAGCGGATGCTTGGACCCTTGAGCAGGGTCCACAGCACCCCCTGCCAAGGGGATGCGTCAGGGCTGTGCAGAACCCCCTCAGGTGCCAGGAGCAGGCTCCCAGATCAGGGGTAAGGATGCGCCTGGTCCCCACAGGCTGCCAGGGGGCCAGGCCTCCTCCCTGCCCTCACCACAGGCTGCTGGGTCTTTCGTCTGGCAGTGCTGTGCCTTACTTCGAGCAGCATTAGGGACCCTGGGGGCAGAGGGGTGAGGTACCAACAGGGAGGAGAACTCTAGGATCTCAGAGGCTATGGCAGCCTGGTCCCAGGGCTCTGGCTGAAGGGCATGAAGCAGGGCTGGGAGGAGCTGCCATGGCTCTGCCATGGCTCTGGCACAGCTCTGCACACCCTGCCAGGGGTGAGGGGGACCAGGCTGCAAAGGCAGCAGGCTCTGCTCAGAGGGCATAGCATTCCACCTCCTTGAGCTGGCTGCAGATGGCCACGGGGGTCTGGCAGCATCCCCTTGTCCCCTCTCCCGGGCAGACAGCACATGCTGGAACTGTGGCACTGCTGGGGCTGCTGCTGTGAGGTGATCCATTTGCCATGGGGCAGGGAGATCCGTGGCTGATGGTACCCTCCCACCCTCTGCAGGGCTGTGGGAGTCCAGTGGGGATGTTGGCCAGGGGGGAGGGGGCTGTGTCCCAGTCTTGGGGACACCAAGCCGGTGGCTGTTCTCCCTGCTGGATCAGGTTGCCCGTCCTGCCGCGCTATGACAGATTTTATAGGTGTGTCGCACTCTTTCATCCCAGAGGGGGATGAAAATGCCGTGACAGCAGAGTCCCTTCCTCTGCAGCAGACACAGTTCCTGCCCAGCTCTGCACTTCCCCTTCTCTTCTCCCTCCCCAGCCCCTCTCCCCACTACCCACAGAGGACCCCAATGCCTGGGCAGGACCCTCTCACCCCATCCTCATCCCCACTCCCAGGCATCCCATCCCAGGAGCTCTCATCACTCTCCCCAGCAGCAGGATCCCGGGGACACCCACCGAAGGGTGACACAATGTGTGGACAGCCCAAGCTACGCACCCAGCAAAGCACCCACAATGGCAAAAATACCCCACTTACCAGGATCGGGGTTGGTCTGGGAACACGAGCCCTAGACAGCAGTCCACACGATGTCCATTGCCGCTGCTTCTGGCCACGAGCCCCTCTCCAGCCGCGGGTGCTCACCGCATGCCGTGCCCCGCGTGCAAACCCCAGTCAGGGGATGGAGCGGCGAGGGTGGTACCCGGGAAGCCAGAGCCCTGCACTTGCTGCTGGAGGATGCAGGAGGCAGGAGATGCTGGGAGCGGATGCCTGTGTCTAGCGCGCACACACACACACACACACACACACTCACACACACACACACACACTCACACACTCTCTCTCTCTCTCTCTCTCTCTCTCTCTCAGAGGAAGCAGGGAGCTTGTGACTGGGGCTGAGCAGATGCAGCCTGGTTTGCTGTCCCTGTACCAATTGCTGCCCGAGCCGTGTTAAAAAGCTCTCCGAGAAGCGAAGATTTTTTTTAACCGGGCTGACGTGTGCTGGAAGATACCAATAAAAGCTTTCCCTGCATCTCCTTTGGCCCCCTGGGTTGAACCGCCTTTCTCAGAAAAAAACCTCAAGGATTACAGAGGTGGGACTGCATCCAAGGATGAGCAAAGGTCTCATCTGCCCCCGCTGTGGGGTCTTCCCCAGAGCAGTGCCCCAGCCAGAGGCTACCTGCACCTGCTTTAACCCATTGCCTGCTGGTCAGTGTTGCAGGCAGGCTGTCCTTCCCACACTATGGTGCAGCAGGGGCACAGTGGCTGCTGGCTATGTGCAGTCCCGAGTGCCCAGATCAATGCAAAATCCAGGGGTTTTGTTTTTCTAGTCCCCAGGACTTGATATATCACCTGGGTGGACACCAGCAGGGTTGGGGGCTCATGGGGGGTTTGAAGGAGATGATGGCCAGGAGGGAGGATGCTGGTGGGGAGACAAAGGCACAGTTCTAATGCAGCACCTCTGAAGGCAGAGTATCTGGTCCACATGTATCCCCAGCTGCCCCACATCAGCCTGGTGGAGATGGTCACTCGGCCCCCTTACACCTTACTGGAAGGCGATGCTGCTGGTAAGGGGCTGTGCTATCCCCCTGAGGAATAGACAGGTCTACATGGGGATGATTTAGAGTGAAATAGACCCTCAGCCCCCCTAGGAGCAGCTTCCATGCAGGCTTGGGATTTGTGCTGAAGGTGAGAGCAGAGGGGCTGGGGCAGTGGGGATGCTGCAGGGTTGCCCGGCTCCTTGGTCAAGCTGGACACAGCAGTCCTGTTCTTTCTAGGGCATAGGGAAGCTCTGCTCAGCCCCACTGCACTGTCCCCAGGACACTGCCTGGGGAGAACCCCTCATCCCAGCCTGACATCCTAGCCCTGCCAGCCCCCTGCCCTCTACTGTAGGGCAGATCCTATCAGGCTCCAGGTCTGCCAGCCCCACAGAACAGGACAGCAGTGAGCAGCAGTGGAGAGACAGGGATGTCACCTTTCCCATACAGAGAGGGCGGAGAGCATGGAGTGGGAGACCTGGGATTAAGAACCATTTGACAACTGAAGCTTTGTGGCTTCTGGAAGATGGCCAGCACCATGCCTGAGATCTTCTTCACCCTGAAGAATGCAGCATCCAACAGCCCTGGAGTGCTCTGCATCCCCAGGAGCAGATCACTGGGACAAGGCAGCCCCGACGGGACCAGGTTCCACATGCTTGTGCCACATGCTGGTGCCAGGATGGTTCCTGACCCTTGACTGCTATTCCACATCCTGTGCCAGCCCATCCTAGATGCATGGGCACTGACACTGATCCCTCAAATCCTCACAGCTTCATTACAGACCCTTCCCACGGCTCACCTGGGAGTCAGCTGAGAACATTTTCAGCTCATGTCATCTGCAAACAGATCCAGAGGCTGGGAAAGGCAGCATCTGGGTGCTGTGCTGGGATCTGAGCCGGTCTGTGGCTCCCTTCCCCATGGCTGGGGATGCACAGAGCCAGGCTGGAGACAGGATTTATCTGTTTTCTGCTTGTGGATGTCAGGTCCTGTCTTGCTTCACTCCATCAGCTGCAGGAGCCTTAGTGGAGCCTCTGGGTGCCCTGCCCTGGCCCAAGGTGCCTCTCTGTGCTTCATCCCTCCTCAGGAATGCTTCCTTTTAGGGTGAATCACATTTTGCATTATTTGGCCTGGGGAGCGTGGTGGAAACCAGGGTGAATCACATTTTGCATTATTTGGCCTGGGGAGCGTGGTGGAAACCTGTTGGGATGGCCATGGGGTGGAGAAAGTGGATGCCAGCTGTAAGGGAAGCCTGCGGGAAACATCTTCATAGACGAACCTTGGCCCCAGAGGACTGGAGAGGAGTGTGTGGGCAGGCTGTGAAAGCTTTTAGTGCCTCTGTGGTGAGGGCTGTGCCCTGGCAGTCCCGGGGCCGAGTGTTTCCTGGAAAAGCGGAGGCAAGGAGGAGCTCCAGCCCCGCTCCTGCTCTAGTTGCCAAAGGCCTTGGGGATCCTGCTGTAGGCAGGTGCGCTGTCCCCCAAAACGAAAGCTACAGCCCACATCCTCTTCTGCAAGGACACCCTGTGCCAGATTAAGGATCGTCTCGCACCCTTTGGGGAGGAGGAGGACACAGTCCCCTGTCCTCTCTGATAAGCCACAGCGTGGTTGGCTGCTCACTGGAGCGGCGCAACCGGCAACAGGCTGGGGAAGCTCCTGACAGGGAGCCGGCAGCGCCGGTCTGCTGGAGGAGGGCTGCAGGGGCGGAGGTGAGAGCTGAGCTGCAGCGGGAATGTGCATTTTCGTCAGCTCCTCTCCCCGCTCCCAAATCTCGCATGACGCCCGCGTGTAGGTCACTGGCTGCTGCGGCGGCGCGGCGTGTGGGCTCACCATCTGCGGCTGGGAGCGCCGCGCTGCCCCGCCGCTCCCTGCCTGCCTCCGCCCGCCCGGCCCCCGGGCTGCCGGCACCCCGCGGGGACCGGGCTGCCCCTGGATGGAGGGAGGGAGGCAGGCAGGCAGGGAGGGGGACCCCAAGTTTTGGCAGGAGCAGCAGCCCCGGCGCGCCTGCGCGAGCCGGCGTTCCTGCCAGCCGGCGGGGGGTGATGGAAAAGAGAACTTGTCAAAATAGCGAGGTATCTTTTTTCAGGAGATTGCAAGTTTGGCTGATGGAGATAATAGTGTTGATGCGCTGCAGGGAGGGTTCGGAGAGGCACCGACTCGCCTCGTGGCAGCTGTTTCAGGAGGGAAGGATGATACCAAAATCAGCATGAAATCGGATAAAAACTGGCTGCCTGATGGGCTGCCGTGTCAGACTGCAGGCAGAGAATGGCAGAGCGTCTCCCATCACCTGGAATAAACGGTGCAAGAGCAAACTTGTGAGGCAGACCATGCCTGGCTCCCTCCACAGCCCGTGCCCCCCATATGTGTGGGGTCCATGCAGAGGAAGGAGCTCAGGGTCTTACTCCTGGTTGCAGGCATGATCCCGCTCTCCACTGGCAACCAAACAGGAAACCTCCTGGTGCTGGCTGCAGACAGCACCTCCCAAGGCCACCTGCCGATGGCTATCCTTCATGTCCACTGGACATCACATCCCTGCCCCTGGACATTCACACAGGTTCATTGGTGGCCTCCACCCCTCCTGGTCATCAGTCAGGGGCTGATGGCTGTCCATCATGTTCCCACATCAAGGCCAGATCATCGACACTGCCCTTCACTCCCTACATTGATGGAGCTGTCCTCTGGTTGTCCCACACTCTGACAGCTCAGCCATCGACCCCCACAGCCTCCAGCTCCCTGCAGCTCAAACCTGAGGGTGGAGGGGAGCTGTAGCCCTGTGCCACCTACCCCAAAGGTTTAAACCTGCTTGCCTTGGGGAGCTGGATCCTGGAGAATCCTAGGCTGCTCTGATATCTTCCCTCTCCCAGTCCTGTCCCCACCAATGTCCCCCACCCACCAGGTGTGTGTGTATGTGTGTGTGTGTGTGAGGCTGCAGTGCCATTGCCACTACAAATTGGTGATGGGGTGGTGACTGCTCCATGGTTCCCACTCCCTGCATTCATCCTGCTGTGTTTTTTGGGATGGTGGTGGGGACAGGGATCATCCTGGCTTTTCCTGGACCTCAGTAGCCGGAGTGCCCTAAGCAGGAGCTGCCAGATGGTAGCCAACATGGGTGCAGCCCTTCCTTTGGCCCCCATCAGCAGCCACACAGTAGCAAACCCAAAGTAGGTTAAGACGCTGCGGATGCTGGCTGTGTGCCTCGCGGCTGTGGCACCGAGCTCTTGTGCTCTGAGTTTTTCCCTCCCATCCCAGAATACAGAGCTTTTGCTGAACAGCATTTCTGAGCAGTCCTGTTTACACTGGCAGGGTGCAGAGGCTGGTTTTGCTCATTTTGTTGGTTTTTGCTGGTTTTGCACCCCTCCACCTCCCCAACTCCCCCCAACAGCTTTTGTGGTACTCAAAAAAACCCCAATACAAAAGCCTGCAGTACAACTTGTCGATCTTTTGTCAGTCACGGAGGACTGGGGAGTTTGCAATCAAGGTCTGTCTGGATTCACAGCACAGTTCCAGCTGTGGCATGGCCAGGGACCACTTTGTGTGGATAGGAGGAACCCCTCCTTTGTCCAGCTGGAGGTCTGAGGTCCCACTCCAGCCTGATCCAACAATCTCTCCTGGAGCATGAGCACATTGTGATTCCCAAGGTGCTTTTAGTTCCTTCCAGAGCCTGACTTGGTACAGAATTGAGTGCTGCTTCCTTCTCATCCTCATCTGTGCTGCCATTACTACCTCACTGCCACATCTCCACATCTGCTGGGCTGAGCCATAGCAGCCCCAGATCTGCTGGACATGCATCTATGAGCAGGCAATGCATCCTACCAGCCTCTCCAGATGCTGGAAAGAGAAGATCCAGCCGAGGTTCAGATAATCTATCCTCTCACTTGTCCACTTCCACTTCCAGAGCTGCATGCTACTCTCTGCTCCATGCTGTAGTCCTGCTGACACAGTTTGGCTGTTCCCTTATCCTACAGGACCTGGCTCTGAGAAGCCTTGGAAAGAGTGTGAGGTGCTCAGTACCCTGTTCCCTTGTGCAGTCATTTTCCCACATTGCTCCTCCATAAGCTGCCTTCATCCCCATGGTAAGGGAGAAAAGCTGATGTAGACAACTGCTAGGACCTGGGGAGGGAGTACAGAGAAAGGTCTGGCTGTCTGAGTGCCAAAATGCCCCATGATGAGCTGGGGGGAAGGTTCAGGGGTGAGGGAAGCAGGGACATGAAGGAGTTGGGAGGAAGCCAGCAACCCATTTTGCCCAGAGGATGTACTCCAGGACTTGGATCTGCAGGAAGGTGTTCCCCAAGCTTGTGCTTATCCTGGGATGCCCTTCCTTGGAGTGGCAGGTCCCTGCAGAGCAGCTGGGGCAGGGAGTCATGGGCCTTTTGATCCTGCTCCTGCAGCCGGAGGCTTGCCAAGCATGGCCCTGATGAGATGAGGGTGCTCCCGCTGGACAGATAATAGCTGAGCAATTTAGAGCTCTCTAATCTAGGAGTAGTCTTGCAGGCATCAGCTAAATGACCCTCTCCACAGGACCACTCCAGCCAGCTCCCAGACAGAGGGCATCCCACCCGGCTTACCCGCTCTGCCCCACTTGTAAGTCCCAGAAAATTTGAGTCTGACCCCACGAGTCTCCAGGGACCCTCCTTCCCTAAGCAGGGACATGGGTGTAGTCAAAAAGTGAAGACTGCTGCAGACTTGTCCCCAGGACACTGGTGGGCTCTGGAGAGAAGGATGACCCCTGGGAATAGGGAGAAGGATCAGGACTGTGTTGGTGGGGGGAGTGCTGGGTTTGGACTGCGGATGGGTGCAGGGTTTGGGTTTGTAACCCCACAGCACCTTGCAGGACATGCACTCAGCCCCACAGGAATGCCAGCCCTTCCTGCTGCCCAGCCAGCAGCCTGGCTGTCACCCTGCAGTGTCACCCATCCCCACCCCATCCTCCATCCCTGCCACAGGCTGGTGGAGCATCCTCACAGAGAAGCTTTTCAAGTGGAACGGAAACGCCTAATGAAGGCCGACTTCATTAACCAGGGCTGTCACTGGATGATTGCTGCCTTCCTGAGCCACTCTGTGAGCAATGAGAGTGTGGGAGAGGAGAGGAGAGGAGAGGAGAGGAGAGGAGAGGAGAGGAGAGGAGAGGAGAGGAGAGGAGAGGAGAGGAGAGGAGAGGAGAGGAGAGGAGAGGAGAGGAGAGGAGAGGAGAGGAGAGGAGAGGAGAGGAGAGGAGAGGAGAGGAGAGGAGAGGAGAGGAGAGGAGAGGAGAGGAGAGGAGAGGAGAGGAGAGGAGAGGAGAGGAGAGGAGAGGAGAGGAGAGGAGAGGAGAGGAGAGGAGAGGAGAGGAGAGGAGAGGAGAGGAGAGGAGAGGAGAGGAGAGGAGAGGAGAGGAGAGGAGAGGATCCAAATATGTCTGCCCTGCTGGCAAGGGCACCATGATCTGTTGTTTAGGGAGCTGGGGACAAGCAGGCAGCCCTCAGGGCTGGAGGCAGAGCCCATCTGGCTCCAGAGGAGAGTGGCTCTCCCTCTCCCTCTTTTCCCTCTCCACTCACATAGCTCCTTTCCTGTCTTCTCTTAGCTGAGAGCTGTGAGTGCTGAATCTGGCCATTGAATCCCCCTGGGGCACAGCTGGGTCCTGTTCTAACACGCAGATGGGACCTGGTGTGACCTGCAGTGATCCCAGAGTTCTGGATGCTGCAATCTGGACAGGGACGTGGTGCTTGCAAGTGGTCCAGCAGGCTTCACATTGCTTTTGGCATCTCCATCAGCCCCATTCCCATACTGCAGCATCCTACAGACTGGCTTCCTGAAAAAGCTCCCTCTCCAAGCCTGGGAAACCTTTACCCATGTGAGGGGCTGTGCACGCTCCCTGTCTTCCCTCTTGGGAACCTCCAAGCATCCCTGATGGGGTGATTTGGAACAGCCCCGCAGAGCATCAGAGCCCCAGCACGCCACTGCCTCTCCTCTTAATCAGCTAATTGTGTGTTTGGGGTTTCAGGCAAGGGCCCCAGCCTGGTGTTGCCATACCAACCACATCAGCTTCACTTTCAAACATTTACCAAGCAGGCTTGAAATGTGGAGGGGGGGTGGTGAATTAAAAGAGAAGAGGAAGCCAAACAGAGGGCTGATGGGAGGGGAGAGAGTAAAAGGGCTGCCTGTGCCTCTTTCACTACCCCACGCTGAGTCCTGCAGGGCAGAAAGCTCTGATTAAAACAGCTCTTGCTGGGACTCAGAGGCTTTTTGGGGAACAAAAAATGCCCCTGTCTGCTGGAGACTGTCTGGGGCACTACTGGGGATGGGATCATATTGGTTCCTTCAGCAAGGTGAGGGGAGGGCTGTGAGATGAGGGTTCCCAGGGCCCTAAGCAGGATAGGGGACGGGTGGTGGGTGCTGGTTCTGGGGCCCTATCACCCCCAAAGTTGGCTGAGCCAGTGGTGCAGGCAGCTGGTGGGGTGGCTTGGTGGAAGAGGTTAAAAAAGTGTCTGAAGGTTTGATGTGGGGCAGATCTTACAGCTCAGAGGGTCTGTCCCCTCTTTGCCCCCAGCCTGCTGTCATCCCAGAGTACAGATCAGGACCCCTGCTCCCAGAAGCACTGGCCCCCCTCTGGCATGTGCTTGCCCTGCTCTCTGGAGCTGTCTACCCTGCTGCCTGGCTGTGATCCTGCCCCTCCTCTCTTCCAAATCCACATCTTGGCCCCGCTTGACCTATCTGGATCAGCCCTTCCAGCTTCTCTGGCCCTGCAAAGCAGGCTCTGGGCTGCTTTTTCATGCTAGCACTGGTATAGCATGAGCCCTCCTTTGCCTGCCAGCCCTGCTGCAGCCTCTCAGCAGTGGCCTGTGTGATGCAGGCAAGGGAGCTGCCCCAGGAGGGGAAATGGAGGCGGATGTGTGTTCCTTCTCCTGTTCATCCAGCTTCCTCTGAAAACCCATTTATCAGATCAAAATTTTATACTCTGAGCCATGCCAGAGCCCAGAGAAGAGCAGATTTCAGTTACTTGCAGATTTTGGGCAAAGGAGAGCCATGGCATGGACAGGAGACATCAGCTACTGCAGGTACACAGGGGAGATGGTAAAGAGGTAGAGCAGGTCAGAGAAAGGACAACATACAAGAAACCAAGGTTTTGAGGATGATATGTGGCCTTTTTGGCATCCTGTCCCTTGGGATGGGCCTTGCTCTGGAATCTGATTGCCTCTGCCCTGTTCCTCTTCCCCCCAGCATCCCCTGCCTGGGCTCTGGCACCCACCTGAGTGTCATGTGAGCCTGATGGCACAGGACCATGGCCCTGGCTGTGGAGCAGAGACAGAAAGTCTCTTTTTCCTTTTCATTGCTAAGGCTTCACCATGTAGTACTGCTTCCCTTGAAGCCCCCCTGTTCCTCCTCCTCTGTGCTGAGCAAATCTCTCCATCCCTTCACACTGGCGATGTGGCTCAGCTGTGAATCACTGTGGGCAAGGCTGCTCCTCAGGAGTTTCTTGGTCTCTGGAGACAACCCCATGCACCCTGTGCTGTCTGCTGGCCATGCACCTCCTCCCTGCCATGCTTTGCTCCTCAGAGGCCCCAGCTCTCCCTCCAGTGCTCATGGAGGGAAGGAGCTGGAAGAAGCCTGCTTCTCTGCAATGAGCTCTCTCCTTCCTCTCCCAGGCCTCTACGCAATCTTCACATGCCCCAACAGCCAGCACCACGAGAAACTGTCTCCTCAAACTTATCACAAGGGTTTCAGGGACCTTGTGCCATGCCCAATGGCTTGGGGGACCCTGCCCACACCACAGCTCCTTCCCGTAGCCTGTGGGTCCCCTGCGAGTTCCCTGTCCCACCTGTTATTTCTATGGTGACAAGAGCTGCTGAAGTGGCCATGGTCTGTGGGATGGCTACTGCAAGCCTCAGGCTGGGAGCAGACACAGAGGTCAGCAGCAGGAGTGCAGCCCAGGCTTTGCAGGGCAAAAGCTCTGGGATTGCCCGCACTGCCTTGGGCTTTGCAAGCAGCCTGAGACAGCTCAGCCATCGCAGTTAGCTTATCAGCCTCACTGAGTGGCCCAGATGGCTTTCTGCTGACAGAGTGCAGCCCTGGCAGCTCTCATCTGCTGGAGATGATGTGTGGGCAGGCCTCCTGCTTCCTCCTGTACGTCCTCAGGGGCTGGTGTGCTCAGTGCTGGGTTCTGGGACTCACCCAGACCTTGCCACTGTGCGAATCTGGGCATCAACAGGGCAGGGAGGCAAATCCTCCCTCTTGGGGCTGTGTGTGTGCTGCTAGCTCCATGGATGGAGCAATGTGGGAGGTCCCAGTGGCATACCCTGTGCCATTGGGCAGGATAGCCTGGTGTATCCCTCCTGGATCCTGCATCCTGCCCGTGGCTTCCCCACTATGGACAAAAGACCAGTCAGGGGCTGGGACAAGGACCTCCCCAGTCACAGCTGTGCCACAGCCACCAGGACAGGCTGTAACCTCCTAGCTGCTGACTGCTTTGTCACAAACATCATGCTTTGTTCTCCATCCTCACCATGTGTCTTTTTGACAGGGAAAAGCCTCCAAGCCATTATTCTTGGGCTGTTCTCCCCTGCAGATTCAGACAGAGATGGTCAGTGTGACCTCTGTGCAGGTGGCAGGGAGAAGGAATGTGGTGTCCCACGACCCTGCGTCCCACCCCAGGAAGCTCATATGTAGCACATATGGGCCTCTGAGTGCTGGACACGAGGCTTTTCTCGGGGCAGCTATGTCTGTGAGTTTTACATCTGCTTGCAGCGTTTCCAACGGCTTGATTTACTGTAATTCCTCTGGAAAGCAACTTTTGTGATTGCTAGCCTGGAGATCTCAAGCTGGACTTAAACAACAGGATCCTAAAGAGGCCATGAATAATTGAGCCTAATAAATATTAATAACTGTGGCAGGGCATGTAATTGCACGGAGTGTTCTGGAAACACAGCTCTTGAGGCAAATGTGCACTCTTGGCAGGCTGGGGCAGAGCCCAGTTAACACTGGTGCTGCCAGGCCATGCAGAGCTGTGCCTGGCCACCAGCCCAGCCCCCCTTCCCTGGGGTTAGTGATGGCCAGGGGCAGGGCATGCTGGCCACTGTGTGAGTTTTCAGCTCTCTGTGTTTAGCAGAGGGTCTCTCTCCCATAACCTGATCTCCTGTTGAACATGAGCAGACTCACAGCGTCTGCTGCATCATTTGGGCAGGGATGTTGTCCGACTCTGAGCTATCCTCATCCCTCAGGCATCCTGGGACATCCACTCCAGAAAGTCCTGCCTGCACTCATCTACAGGCCATGGGAGGAATGTCCCAAACTGAAGTCAGTCTATGGATGCTCCTGACTCTTTGTCCACAAACACTGGATTATCTGTCTGTGGCCAGATTTCAAACAGGACTGTCCCATGCATTGCAAAAAATGGATGCACTGCAAAGTCTGGCTCCCAAGGCCAAGTGATATCAAGAAGGCACAGTCTAAGTCTAACCTAAGAAGTCCTCCAAAGCTGGGATGAGTGAAGACAAGACCAAGGGAAGTGATATGCATAGATATTCTATTTGTGAGAGGACAGTGATGGAGAGTGCATGTGGCCACCTCTCTTGACTGAGGCATGTCCTGCAGGG
This sequence comes from Cyanistes caeruleus, assembly GCF_971803275.1. Lineage (NCBI taxonomy): Eukaryota > Metazoa > Chordata > Aves > Passeriformes > Paridae > Cyanistes > Cyanistes caeruleus. The sequence continues at coordinate 72,614,735 of NC_141732.1, forward strand.
AAAGACTGAAGTTGTCACTTGAACCCTTTCTGAGCCATTGGTCAGAGCTTGAGCAGATGCAGGATCCTGCCCAAAGTAGCTGGGATTTTTGGATTAAGTGTAACAACAAAGCTAAAGACAAAACCCAGCTGTACTCTTCCTGGGGTGCTCTAGTCCCTCACCAAATCCTGTGCTGAAGCAGTGCTCACCCTTATGGCTTTGCCAATACCTGATCAAACCCAGCATTTCCCAGTCTTGTCTCTGCTTTTCAAGGCAGATGAGGAAAAGCAGTCATGAAGGAGTCACCAGTGTCTGCATGGAAGGGCTCAGTCTGCAGCAGTGCTATGGGTGGGTTTGGAACACGTATGTGGAGGCTTTGCCAGAGCTTTCTGGGTGCTGTGATTCAGAGTGGGGGCCTTGTGGTCCTGCTCCTTTGCAAAAAAACACTGGCTTTGCTACCTGATGCTGAGGGTGTGATGAAGGCTTCTGTATGGCATGCAGAGGAATGGAACAGAAATATCCCTAAGCTTAGGGCAAGAACAGGGGGTAATTTGAGTAGGATGTTGTCCACAAGTTTCTGCTTGAAAACTGTGGTGCTTGGGCAGCTGAAGGCCTGTGAATGCTTGGCAAGGGTATTGTATCCTCTGCAGGAGCTTCTCCCACACTGAACAAGTGCTCCTTTTCCCCAAGCTGCCTGGCTGTTGAGACTGCATCTTGCAAATGCGGTTTCAGACAATAACAGCTTGCAATTATGCAGTGCTTTCAAAACCAAGATATCCTGAATTTCGTTAACGTCTTTGTATAAAACTAGCTGAGGCTGCTTTTGGGATGCAAAGCTCCAGCCTGTGCGGAAACGTCGCAGCTGGATCGCCCAAATCTTTATTCTTTTCTGGAGATGGATCACCCTGAAGGAGATTTTAGGACGTTGCTGTCTGGTTGGGACATATTGCCTGGGCTCAGCCAGAGCAGAGGGTGCACAGACGCGTCCTGTGGTTTGTGACCCCCACTTTCTGTGATGGCTGTTGCAATGTGGGTTCAGGAGGAGGGCTGGGGATTATCCATGTGGGAGTCAAAGGGGTCTGTGCTCTCTGGGGACAGAGGGATGTGACTTGCTGAGGATCAGTACAGGAAGTGGGAGTTGCTGTAAGACCATTTATGGGGCAGCATCTCAGAAACCATTTCTCAGCATGCAAAGGGCAGCCAAGGATTTCCCAAGGGAAAGCTGTGCTGGACTCCAAGGGTCACCACCAGCAGCTTGAGAGCTGGTGGAGGGCCAGTCATGACTGAAGCACCTGGAGGCTGACACAGGGCTTTCCATCAGCAACAGGGGTACCCACAGGGGATGAACCTTCAGCCAAGCAACTAGACGAGGGTGTCTGACGCCTGACACAGCCTCAGTGCAAAGGGATTAGATAAATGTGTACACCAAGACGCTGAAATTCATCAAGGGGGATGCAAAGTGCAGCCCTGAGGTGCAACGAGCCCAGGCAGGGAGCAGAGCACGGAGCAGCAGCGATGGTGGGAAGGACCTGTGTGTTATCATGGACACTGTGCTGAACGAGAGCCAAGAGAGCACTCTTGTCGTGGAAAAGGGAAACCACATCCTGGACTACATTAGGAGGAGAGTGTCCAGCAGATTGAGGGAAGTTATTATCCCTGCTCCTTGGCACTGGGGGGAAGCACAGATCACAGAAGCTATTCTTGAATTGTTCCTAACAGCAGCTCTCCCCCAGCTTCCTCTGTTGATACCAGGAGGTGAAAATGCAGATGATGATACAGGGGTTACTGCAGAAGCAATAAAGGAACTGTAGTGTTATCCTGAGGCACTTGGAGCACCTGCTTGGGAAGTACATAGTATTTCCTAAGTCACATATAGTTCAAATGACACATTTGGGGAAACAAGGGTCTTTACAGTATGATATTACCTTGTCTTTTGGATGAAAAATTAATGAAAAATTTGGCTTTGAAGAGCCTGGAGGTTTTTTCTGTGATAACAGATACCCCAAAACATAGGAATTCTGAAATGCTTCCAGTCCCTTTGAGTCGCTGTGCAGTCACTCTCCAACTGAAAGACAGTAATACTTCATCTGCTGTAGTGCTTTCAGGATGGAAAACTGCTTCAGCTGTAGTTGAAAGTGTGAAAAAGTGAGTGGTCAGCAGCTTGGCTGACCATTGCTATATGCAGCCAACAGTGCTGGAGCTCTTTGAGGAAGCAGGCAGCAGAAATCAGTATGGCTGATTTCTATATATCAGGGGCTGGCTGCCCGGGGTTTGTGTTGCACGGGGAGTGCTCACATCAGTGTTTTCTCAGTCCTTTTTTTCTTTCTGACTGTGTCCAGAATTCAGTGTTTCAGATGAGACCCATCTGTCTTGAATAGTTACATTTGCCCCCCAGGGTTAACTTAATACCCTGTGCTCAAGAGGAACCCAAATGATTTTGGGGGTTATCACAGGTTCCTCCGCACTGGGTGTTTTGAGGGAGTGGTCTCACTGCTGGGTGAAGCCACTATCACACCGTCAACACTTCAGAGGGATCCAGCACCACATGGCAAGGCTGGCAAGGAGGCACACACTAGAGAGACAGTGACATGGGTGGGCTGGTGGCAAGTGGCTGGAGCAGACTTTCAAGCCCATGGGATGGGCAGGCTTGTGACAAGTGGCTCTGGAGGTGGCAAGCCTCATTCAACAGGGAATCGAGGGCAGTAGTGGATGCCCTGGGATAGCTTTGCCCCAAGCTCCTGCCTTCATGGGTGATTGCAGAGCAACAATCCCCAAATCCGCTCCAGTTTTCAAAGCTTTTAAGCTCCCTGGGCTTTACTGTGCTCAAAGGCAGCTGCATGGAAGAATATTTTCCCTTTGTAAACAGATGCAGCGACCTGCTTAGCATCGATCCTGTGAGGGAGGGTTTCAAATTCAATTTGTTTCCATCATATCTGTGAATAGTTCAGTAAATTGATTTTTGAAAATAAAAATGTATTGACAGTGATCATAGCTGATAAATATAATTTAAAATATAAGATGAGGCTTATGATCATTGAATTGTTCACCTGAGGGATGCAAAACATGTACAGTAAACAGTGTTTTTCTAAGATGTCACTTAAAGGTCTGACCTTTATTTTTTCATGAGACGACTCCAATTTCCATCTCTTTTTCAAAGGAGGAAGCCCTGAAAAAGTCATGGAGTGCAGCTGATGATCCCTAAACCTGCAGTTTATGCGACTGTTGTAATCTCCGCACAACCGTAACTGATGAATATGCATCACATCATTTCTATGCGTGGCAGAAAGTAACCTACTTCTGTCCCCTAACAAGCTGTGGTAGGTCTGGTTGCATATTCCTGAGACTCTGTGCCCTCAGTGGGGCTGTGGGATTTCAGGGAGGGTGGGGACACCAGGGAAAACCCTGAGTCCAGACCTGGTCTGCAGGTTAAGGCTGTGTCTATCCATCTGTTCCACGGGAGTCAGCATGCTGATCTCTTTCTGCCTCCCCTTAAGACCTACTTAGTAGGGTTTGGGGCACAGTGAGGCAGCAGCCTCCTGAGGGTGGCTGGGAGAATGGTGGCCACCCCAGAGGTGGCCCTAAATTAGCATCTTGAAGCCGAAGCCACAGAGATGTGATAGACACAGAAGAATGGCCAAGTGCAACTCTAATGAGTGTTAATGGGAGGTAAGAATTAAATCCTGCCGGCTCATTAGCAAGGGAAGAGGTGCCATCTGCTATGGCTGGCAGGTTCCCTGCCACAGTTTGTGGAGGGGGGGTACTGCTTCTGTGGGGTTGTGGGGAGGCAAGACCCCTGCCTGGGAGGGCCCTTGCTGCTTTGTGCATGCGGAGTGTTGTGTGTGAGAGCTCCCTTTGCCCAGGTGGGATCTGCCTTGGCACTAGGAAGAGTCCCTGTGCACTCTCAATTTGTCCATGGGTCCCCCCAGCCCTTTCCAGCCTGGCCAGTAAGGCAGCAGGACTGGTGGCAGCACTGGCAAGAGGATGAGCTTTGATCGTGCCAAAGAAGGCTGATGGCCTTTCTGTGAGTGCCCAAGACCTGGACTCTTCCCTCCCAGACTGCTGGCAGTGACACAAGGATGCTGTCTGGGCTCTCCAGGCATAGCCAGTTGCCTGCAGGTCCTGGTTGCCCCAAGCCCTTCAGGACAGAGAGATCTGGGGCTGCAAACCAGGTAGTGGAGCTTGGAGATCTCTGACTCTCACTGGGGAACATTGTGTATGAGATACTTCTCCTGGATGGAGGAGAAGTTGCCTAGGGTCTCCTGGTTTGTCTCTGGTCCTCCCAGCCCCTCTCAATGTAGCCTGCAAGGCAGCAGTACCTGTGGCAGGACCAGCTTTGATCCTTCCCAAGGAACATGACCATCAGACCAATCCCACCACTCCACGCTCATGTGTAGCTGAGGACAGGAGCCAGCCTCATGCTGCCATGCCTGTTGTCCTCTCAAATCTGGAGCAGAGCCAGGAGACAAACAGCAAGCACAGAGCAGGAAAAAGGCTGGAGATGAAGCTGTGAACCTTTCTGGAGCAGTGCAGTGGTTCATGGAGAGGTTGAACTGGCTGCTGCCCAAATTCCTGCAGGTGGTGACTGGCTAAGCCAGAGCAGGTCACACGTCAGCATCCCTGCCAGGCTGACTCATGCCCTGTGCTGCATCCCTTGCCTGTCCAGTGCCTGGTGATATCACAGCAGTGGTTCCTCTGACTGCCTCAGCCTGGGGCACCAGGCACCTCTGGCCTTACTGCTCCAAGATTTGTCCTGCTCCTTCCCCCAGCCTGGCCACTGCTGTGGAGTGCAGCTGAGCCTCACTCTCCTGAAATCCTGAGCAACATAGACCTGACCCAGGGAGAAAAGGCCCTGCAGAGCTGGGGTCTGCCCACTCCCTGGGTGGGATGCATGGCTGCAAAGCCCCTTGAGCCTGGACAGTGTAGGTGGCACTGGACTGGAGGGACTGGAACTGTGGTCGTGGGTCATGACTGTGCTGCTGTGTGGATTAGTTGGTGTGCTCAGCTAAAAGGGGGGTCACCTGCCAGAGAGGAGCTGGTTGGCATGAGCAGATGCAAATGAGAAGTTGAGAAGCATAAAACTGTGAATGCTTCTGGGAAATATGCATGGCTGACCGCAGCAATGATGATGATGAGGGGGTGCTGCATAAACACATCTTCATCTTTAAAATCTGTTTCCCTAAAGTAAGAAAATGCTGTTATGCAAGATACAGAAATTAATGTCTGTACTCAGTGTTTGGGAAGAAGTAAGGAAGACTGTGAAATATTTTCCAATTTATCAGGCACTATAGGGGATTCTAGAAGACACCAAGGGCAAATATTTCAAAAGTAGCTGCCTGCATAAGTTGTACCCAAGAGCCCTGTAAAAAGGGTTGAGGGATCTTAGCTGCAATAGTCTACTTCTTTTACGACTGGAATTTCCCTCCTGGTGCTCCCAGGAGGTGCTGGGGCTGACCTCTGCTGGGTATCTCTCTGCTCAGGCATCCACATTTCCCAAAGCACAGAACATCCTTCATGTGAGTCAGGCCCATAGAGAGATGATGCTGCTCTTACTACAAGCATCTTGAAAGAAGACTGGCTGTTTCCTCTTTCTTGGGAAAAGTATGAGCAGAGTAAAAGAAAGGCAATGCAATTCCCACATGAGGTTTTAAAGGGTAATAGGAGCACATCCCATGGGAAGGAGCCCCCTTTGTCTAGCTTTCCACTTCTGCCACATCCATCCTTGTGATGAGAAGCTTGTGGAGAGAGATTGCTTCTCCCTCCACATGGGGACACCCTGTGTCTTGCTGCTGGGAGACAGCACCTCTTTTTGGTGTGCATGGATTTTAACAGGGCTTCTGCTTTCTGTAGCCCTTTGGAGGTTTGGCCATGAGTCTCCAGAATTGTCCTCTACAAAGGAAGCATCATAATGATGCTTATTTGCTGCTTCTTGCCAAGCTACCTCACAAAGCAAGTCTTTTTACAGACATTTCTGGTCATTTCCTGTGCTATGACATTTCCTGTGCTATGAAAGGTATTCCACGCACCCTAGAAAATGCAGTGGAGGTGGGAGTCCCTGTGGGACTTTGGAGACGTCAGGTTGCCCTGAGCTGGGGAGAAGCAGGAGGTGTCTCAGGACAGTAGGCACCAGTAGCCATCTGTGAGGAAGTGACCTTGCCAGGGCACTCCTCCAGGACCAGCTCTGGACCTGATGACGTTCAGCATGATAGGAAATTAATATTAAATGATTGTAGATGAAACCTGCAGGCACAAGGAGAAAGCAGGAAGCTCAAACATTGCAAGGACTGGGCATCTACACAGCCAGCAGTGACACCTGGGGCTGTGAGAAGCTCATCTGATGGCTCCCTCAGAGGCCAAGAGGCTTTTTGAGACTGAATGCAGCTGCTTCATTCCTGTAGACATCCAAAGAGGCAAGAAACCTGGTTCTTTTCTGAATCTGCTGTCTGTAAAAGACCTCCTCCACTGATTCACCCTGTGAGGTTTTGGGTGATGCAGCTAGGCAGGGCATCACTCACAGGTTCATTGAACATACAAAAGTTGACCATCATTTTGAGGCTGCCAGAGCAATAGTTTTGGGAACACCACTGAACTGCTAAAAGGCAGAAGGGCTCAACTCTTTTGTGCTGATCTCAGGAAGTGATTGCTGTCTTTTGTTGACCTCTCATTGTGCCATATCTGAGTAATATGTTCAGGTTTCTGCCCCCAAGTACAGGAGAACATTGATAAACTGCAGTGAATTCAGCAGAAGCCACTAAAATGGCTTAGGCTGGAGCTCCTGCCCTAAAGGAGAAACTGGGGGGCTGGGCTCGTCCCCCTGAGAGAAGGGATGGTTTGGGGGAGATCCAAGAACAGCTCCCCAACATCTATGGGTGCATTATTGAGAAGATGGAGCCAAGTGTTTAATGGAGGTACACAGTGGGGGGATGAGAGAGAGTGGCTTAACACACAGGAAAATTATCCCCATGGGCACAGTCACGTGCTTGAAGAGGGGCCTGGAGAGCTGGAAGGATCTCCAACCTTAGATGATGCTGGGATGCAGATGGACATCCTGTGCAACCTTGTCCAACCAAAGTGGTTCTATGATTCTCTGATCCCACTGCTGCCCTGTTTTGTATGGAAGGCTGGATTTGAGACCTTGTTTGGTCTGCGGGTTCCTGAGATGGATTTGTCAGTCCGTGAAGGGGTAGGAGGGAGAGTGGGGAGACCAGCAACTGAGAGTGGTCTTGTGCAGAGTGAGCCTGAAGGAGGGGTAGGGGAAAGCTGGATACGTGGTAGGAGGACATCCTGCTCTACCTCAGGCCTGCTCTACCACCAGTCCCTGGTGCCTGGTCTGAGACTGGAGGAGAATTGGCCTTGGCAAGGACCCACTTGGAACACAAGGCTCTTGGAGCTGGTGGGGAAAAGCAGGACCAAGCAGCATAAGGAGTCAGACAAGTTGGATAAGAAAGCCAATTTCAATCATATCCTTCTGGATTCGGACTCCTCCAACATACACTTCTGCCAGCTCCAGAGGAGATGGGAGAGGGGAAATTAATGGAGCTGCTTGGAAAGCATTTGCAAATGCTTTGGCCTCATGGAGGCCTGTGGGACAGGGCTCTGAGAGTGATGTGGGCCCAGGGGTCTTGAGCAGGGCTGGGGGCTGACTTGCTCGGGTGCTGGCTGCCAGAACTACCTTCTAGGGGAAAAAGCAGTGGGATGCTGATGTCTGCATCAGGAATGGAGCGGGGCGTGAGGTTACGCCTACGCCTCGGAGGAAGGAGGTTGTAAATCAGGGAATGGTAGGGTGCACAGGGCAAGGAAGATGTCTGGGCTGTCTCAGCATCTGGTGGGACCTGTGTTCATCAGTGATTAATGAAGGAACTGCTGTGTCTGGATGAGGTGATTAAATGTGCACAACAAAGCCACCAGGCACCGCGGCCAGCTGGCAAGGAGAGCCTTGGGCCAAGCTCTCTCATCCCTGGATGGAGTGGCTGCATTCCCCCGTCCCTTGGGGATGGTCCCTGGCTCTGCTCACCTCTTAGCACTTAGCTAGGCATTAGCTGGCCCGGCTCTGAGGCCTGCAACAGAGCATGCAGACCATTTGCCAGCACATGCAGCGATGTTACAGTGGTGCCACTGCATCCTGGGCATCTCTTCAGGACAACACCATCATTCTGCATTAATAAAACAGGAGGAACCAAAGCAAGAGAGTCTTCTGAAGCTATGGGTGATCCCTGGTTTCATGGCTGAGAGACCAGGGGCTGCAGCTGTGGAGAAACCAACAGGGAAAAGGGACAAACAGAAAGGCCACTGCAGTTTGTCTTTTCCCAAAAGTCACAAAGTTCACAAAACTGGGAAGTTGTGTCTGTGTGCTCTCCTCTGTCTACTTTTATTCTTGCTTGCCCCTCATCCATGGACAGTAAGTAACCCAAAAAGCTACTCTAACTGATCATGTCCCTGTGATTCTCTGAGATTATTTTGTTCTCCCAGCTAGCAAGAAACTGTCGTCTACCTTGCCATGGCTCAGGGAGAGGGGATTCATCAGTGCTGTGGGTTCCAAGTGCCCCCTGGCCATTTTGGGGTCCTCAGTGCTCTTTTGGCAGCCTTTCTGACTGGAAAACCCATGTTTTTCAACTTTCACCCATATGGCTTTCAGGAACATTCTTATTTAAAAAAAAAAAGTAAATAAGAAAAATAAAAAAAAAACAATTGCAAGTACTTTCAATGTTTTTTCCTCTGATTGTATTCGTCAGTTTAATTAATTAAGCTGTTTGTCTCAAAATCTCCCCTCTAAATCTGCGCTTTGTTTCTGGTTGAACTGACCAGGTTTTGAGTCCAAGTTGTTCTGTTTGTGTTACCGGCAAAACTTTGGGTTCTCATGCCTGGAAGACATCACATTGGGAACAGCTGGACAAGCTGAGGAGGGGATGGGATCTTCTGTATCTGAGACACCGCAGATGGGGCACTCGGGGTCCTTGCATCTGGGTCATCGAGATCTCTGGTCACCTTGTGCCCTGCCAAAATCCGGCTGCGCTTAGCCTGAGCTTCGTGTGTGGCAACAGAACAAGCACTGCCTGTTGCTGGCCTTCAGAGCTACCCACGGGCAGGCAGGGGAGGTCCTGGCATGGCTGCAATCAAGGCCAAATGTAAATTCCCCCAGCCTTGTGTTGTGCTGGCCTTGGGGAGAGTGAGGGGGCTGGTGGCAGGGAGAGGAAGGAGAGAAGGACAGACCTCCCCATTTGACATGCCTGGAGCTCGTCAGGCTTGTTTGGGTCCCTGCACTGTCAGGAAATGGGTTGTGAGCTCTGTTCCTGCTCTGGTGCCGGCACATCAGCCACTCTGTGTCCCCAAATAACGTGGGCATCAGGGCATTTTATCCTACTGTCATGGTCTCACAGGAAAGCTGCCCAAAGAAATGCCTCCCTCACCCCAAAAACAGCAATACTGGGGGACCTTCTGCACCATGCTGGGAGAAAACATCACATTCAACCACAAGCCCCGCTTATGGGAGCACTGATTTTCCTCCCCAGCTCACCGTTGTGCCTGTTCCTCAGGACTCAGGGGTTGTGTTTCTCTGCTGTCCATCCTATACTCTAGTCCATCAGGAACCTGGATGTCTGCACTTCCTTCTTTCTCCATTGCAATCACAGTGAGGCCAGCTGCAAGCTGCTTGCTTTATGGAGTGGCAAACATAGGGATGGTCTCAAGGTCCAGAGTGAACCCTCAAGCTTGTGAATAGGGAGGGGACAGCCTGTTTCCTTTGACAGGGACAGAGGCTGTGAGTCAGGAGGAGGCTGCAGAAGCCTCAGCACAACAGCTGGATGGATGCAGGATGGCTTCTCTGTGGTGTTGGCTTGGGGTCTGCGAGCCACAAGGAATTGAAGGCTGCAAAATCGGGAGTTGATTGAATAATGAACAACTCCAGGCACTACTGTGAGTGTGTTAATGAGCTCTGGAGGATGGTGTGGACAGCTAGGCAGAATTCCTGGGGGGACAGAGGACACTGGGGACCAGGCTTCTGGTGAGATGCGTTATGGTCATGAATCCTTTCTGACGGCTCTGGACATCTTTCCCCCAGCCTTGCTGTCTCTCTTTTCTTCCCCTTTGAAGGGCATGTGCCTGGTCACCCTATGGTTTGCAGTGTCCCCAGGCTGTGGCTAACTTGCCTGGGTTAGCTCCGAGCCCTTCCTGGGAATTCCCTTCACAGATGCTCCAGTGTTTATTAGCCCATGTGCTTTTGTGCCCGAGTGTGACTGCAAAAGCTGCTTGCAGAAGCAGGCTGGAACTGTTTGCAAACCTTCCAGGCTGGGTCTTTGCCTTAATCTCTGTGATTAGCTCAAATGGAAAGGAACAGCTGGGCAGCTGGCGAGCTGGGGAAATGGGACAAACATATGTGAGATCCAAAGCTTCCCAGAATTTGCAGCTCAGAGTTTAGTGCTGAGGGACTGGAAGGACAGCGCTTTATAGGGGCATCCTTGGAGTGGGAGAAGGGATCAGGTAGTGTGTTTGCCCAGCAGATGCTCTGGCATCCATGGAGGGGCAAGAGAGCCCTGGCTGGGATGTGAGGGCAGAAGAAAGTGTGGGTAACACATCTCCCCTTGTTTCTTGTTTGTCTGGGCTTCCACTTAAATGGGTTGGTATTTAAAGCTGGGGGAGTCCAGTGGGTTACTCAGTCTTAATCCTGCACAGTGCAGATCACAGTGTGCCTGCTTTGGGAAAAGAAGTGTTGCTGCCTTCATGGGAACCCACAAGGGATGGTGCTGATTCCCTAGTGGGCTTGGAGTGGGTCTGGGCTGCAGGTCCACCAGCTGTAGCCTTCTGCAGCCATGTCTTCTCAGCAAGCCAAAGACCAGCGCTCTGGAGTGTCTCACAGTGCAGGGACTGTGGTGGAGGTGGATGAACCCAGCACAGTGTGTCAGGGAGGTTCTTAAAGCGAGGTTTGGGGGTACAATGTCAGAGACAGGCTGCACTCACCTGAAGAAAGCTCTTCTGATGTCCCTCATCACTTTCTTTAGCATATATAGAATTTCTGTTTCAGCAAAACATGATGAGGACAGGCATCAGCCAAGTCTCAGGACAGTGGGAATTTCCAGAAGATTTAGAAGAAAATGTTTTGCCAGTATTTGACAGGGGTGCAGGGGTGACTAGAAAGATGGTGCATGTGTCTGGTGAGGCACTTTGTCCACAGAACTCACCCAGGCTGAAGGATATATCTGGAAATCAAAACTTTTGAAATAAGACAGATTTTTTTTCTGGAAGTCTCTGTGTGACCCAGCAGATCCCAAGGCAGATAACATCAAGTGGGAAGGGAGAACAACTTGACCTTCAAGAGCTTGCTTGGATGTTTGGAGCATTACCCTTATCTTTGAAGAGCTCTTGCCAACACGGCTGTGTACGATCTCAGCTGGACACTCCACTCAGGCTCATTATTCCTAAGAAATGCTTAATTTTTGAGTTCCCTGTGATATGTGGGCAATTGGAAATTTCATTAGTTTCCAGGAAGATCTATTATCTCAGGCAGTGAGAAGCTAACATCATGGGGATGGAAGACGAAAAGGCACTTAATGAGAGGCTGGGAGAAGATTGGGTTAGTGTCATGGGGCTGATGGTGGCAGGTTGGGGTCCTGTTGGGGTCCCCTGAACAGAGTTTCATGAGAAGCTGGAGACAGGCAGAGGTGTGAGTTTGGACATCTCTCTGTACCATCCTCTCTCTTTTGAGAGTGAAGTGTCTTGTGTGTTTTCAAGCACTTCTGCATTGTGCCCCAAATCCTGCTCCCCAAATCTGACCACTCTACATGTGCTGGTGCTGTCCTGGCACAGGGTGAGGCAGCTGAGGTGGTCACACAACTTCTGTAGCAGCAGAGAGGGAGTCTCTCACGGCAGGTGTGTTCAGGGTATCCTGTCACATATAGGGTGTGGCTGTGCTGAGGATTGCATCCTCATTTCCTTCTCCTGAGTGCTGCCACCCCTCTAGCAAGGGCAGGTGTGATGCTGCTGAGGTCCTGCTGTTTGGAAGGGCAAATACAGGTGGTGGCCCAAAGGAAATTTTGCTGTCAAAAAAGCGTGTGGGGCCATTTCAGGATTCTGAAGGCATGAGACGAATTGAGGGGTGCTGGGTGGTGGTGGTGAGTGGGAGGTGGGGGATGGTGGTGTCTGTGTGAGGTTTGAAGCTCCTTATCTGGAGCTCTAAACCCCCACAACACAACATGCCAGCATCATGGATAATCATTACCTCTGTCCATGTCCATCCAGAAGCAGCAAGAAATGTTCTGAACTCTTCTTGCCTCTTCTACTCTGGATTTTCTCTCCAACACTGCGTTTCCATCTCTGGCCACAAAGCTTTGGCCGCTGTATCATGAAGGGATGCTACACTGTGCAGTGAGGAGGGAAGACAAGTTTGGTTTCCCAATATTTTAGTGCAAATGTCCTTAGTCTGGGCAGCTGGCATGCAGCTCAGCAGGGGAATGGGCTCAGGGCTTGCAGACTCCTCATCAGTCCTGCTTCCAGAGGTGGGAGCACAGGGTAAATTCAGAGAGAGCAGGAACATCCCCAGAGCTTTCAACACTGCACTGGCACACAGTCCTCTGCTGCTAGTTTGTACATCTTCCCGTTCTCCCTCCAGGGAGGCTGTTTTGCAATGTTGGCAACTCTCACAGAGACCTTCAGCACTGGAGCAGAGCCCTGTGCAGATGGGAATTAGGGCCATGGCCCTTGTGATCTTTCTAGGAGTACAAAAGTCCCGTCCTGATTACAACCACAATCAGTTACTGGTGGGATACATGGGGTATAATCTGGTCAGAATTTCATCTTGGCAACCTTGAGCTCCTCCAGACTCCTGCAACTTGCAGGATCTGCTCTGCAACAAAGGAGTTGGGGCAAGACCCATAGGGGGAGGCAGGAATGGGACCCCTATTCCTAAGATGTGGAGTTGGACCTTCAGTACAGAGTGCAGGGCTCCTTGGGCTTGTTCAGAGATACCCATCAGCTGGTCCACCAGAGACAGACCAGCTTGGAATGCACAGGGATGTCCCTCTGTCCAGTGGGAACACACCACAACAGCCCTGGATGTGCTGAGACCACCTCACTGTCTCACACTGAACTGTTTGCTAAAGGGATTCAGAAGAAAAGGGGCACCCACCAGCCCACAGGGAAAACACTGAGCCAGCCAGAAGCTGAGCTCTGGGGTTTGGTGGGTGGCTGCTGGCAATGTGTGATGATCCAGGAGCAGGGCAAGGGGATGGAAATTCCCTTTGGGGCTGGGGATTGCGAGTGGCTGTTTACAGCAAGGGAAAAACTGTAGGGCCAGAAGCTGGGTGACCTCCTGGCTGTGTCTGCCTGCCAAGGCTCTGGAGACACGACAAGGATGGAGACAGAACACACCAGTCCATCAGGACAGAGCAGACTTGGGCTGTGGGAAGTACCAGATGAGCCAAAGCAGATTTCTCTTTCATCTTTCCGATTTAGAGAGGAACGATTTGGGCTCTTCTTCAGAAGAGATGACAGCTTCCTCACTGTTTTCCAGGTAAGATCCTCTTTACAGGGCAACTTCATCCTGTGGAGTGAGAAGATGCTCATTATTTGGGAGCCCAGGAGTACAATGGACATTTGGGTCAGGTTCATCCTGAGCTCTGACCTGATGGCATCAGCTGAGGAGCCTCGGGCTGCCTGAGTATTTGGAAATATTCTCCCATCTCCACAAATGACACCAGCTCTCCTTCCCTGGGAAAGCTGTGAGTCCTAGCTGCCCACTGTAGGATTTCCTTGTGATACACTAAATGGAAGTTGTACCTGATGTTTCTTCTTCTGCGGAGTGTTGGTCATGGAAACTGGATGTTGTACCCATGAGAGCTCATCCGCACAGTTACTGTGGGGAACAGACTTGAGGGAAAACTGTCTACAGCTCTCTGGCTTGGCCCTATAGCTTTGAGATGGCAAATGGGCTTGATGAATATTGTCATGGGACATCTGGTGTTTACACTATGTGTTTGGGTGCCTGTGAAGGCAGCACACCAGTCTCCTACCCCACAGAGAACTCTATTAATGCTCCCCAGTGCCATAAACAGAGGTTCTTACTTGGATATGAGCCAGCAGCACAGAATCATAGGATGGTTTGGATTGGAAGGGACCTTAAGGATCAACTAATTCCAAACACCTTCCCCCACAGGCAGGGATACCTTCCACTAGACCAAGTTTCTCAGAGCCCCATCCAACGTGGCCTTGAACTCTGTCAGGGATGGGACATGCACGGCTTCTCTGGGCAACCTTTGTCAGTGCTTCAACACCCTCTTCCTGATATCAAACCTAAACATACTCTCTTTCAGTCTGAAGTCATTCTCCCTAGTTCTATCACTACATGCCCTTGTAAATTGTCTCTCTTCATCTTCCTTCTAGGCTCTCTTCAGGTACTGGAAGGCCACAATTCTTTGGAGCTCTCTCTTTTGCAGGCTGAACAATCCCAGTTCTTTCCTCATATGAGAGATGTTCCATCCCTCTCATCATCTTGGTGGCCTCCTCTGGGCTCACTCCAGCAGGTCCCTGTCCCTCCTGTGCAGGGACCCCAGCTCTGGATGCTCCAGCTGGGTCTCAGCAGAGCAGAGCAGAGGGGCAGAATCCCCTCCCTCCCCTGCTGCCCACGGGGCTCTGGATGCAGCCCAGGACACGTTTGGCTCTCTGGGCTGTGAGTGCCATGGCCAGGGCATGTCCAGCCTCTCACCCACAGCACCCCCAGGTCCTTCTGGGCAGGGTTGCTCTGGGTCTGTTCATGCCCAGCCTGTGCTGATACCGGGGGCTGCTCTCACCCAGGTGCAGCACCAGCACTTTGTCCTGTTAGTCTTCATGGTGTTCCCATAGGTTCCTTTGTAGGGCTTGTCCATGTCCCTCTGGATGTCATCCCATCCTTCAGGTGTGTCCCTCCTCATCCTTTTTTCAATGCCTTATCACTTTATTTTTCCTGAGAGATTGACTCCAAAGCTGGGAGATATCAGCAGTCCCCCTGATGCTCATGTGCAGAAGGGCACATCAGCTCCAATGCCCTGTTTGTGATTCCCCAGTGTTTGTGGCAGACCCACATTTTGTAAGTACAGGTTATTTTGGCCACTGAAATTATTGATACTGGGCACAGTGATGGACAGCAGGGCTCTCTGGGCTGTGCTTACAGAAGAGGAATGGACTTGATCGATCATGTTGATGACAGCTCCTGGCCTGTGGTTGGACAGGCTGAACCTAACTGTTGCTCCCATCTTTCATGCTTATCAAATTAAATCTCCCTGACTGTTGTATCTTGACTTCAGTGGCAGAAGAAGGTTGGCTTTTGCACTTTGTCCTTTCCTGGGGCTTCCACAATATCATAGGCATAGCTGGAGTGTGAAGCACTTACCATGGAATGGAAAAGTATTCATGTGACATATGGCAGATGTCCTGGTTTCGTCTGGAATAAAGGTCTTTTTGGCACCCAGTATGGTGCTCAAAGCATTTGAGATAATGACAGGTTTGATTGGAATATGTTAGACAGAATTTATATCTGTATTGTTATTTAGCTGTCAATGGGCAGAGCTCCTGTGCTTTCTGAAGGGTTTGCTTGCTTGATACTAGAGTATCATATATATATACTGGATATATATATACATCTACTGGACCCTAGTGCTTGTCAGTGGCTGCTTTTTGCTCTTGCAGTTTGCTGCAGGTGCTGTGCAGCTTTTCACCTTCCTGTGCTGTGCATGGGAACATTCCAATAACATCCATGCCAATGGGCCTGGGCTGGCAGATGGCCAGGGCTGCTGTGCTGGGCAGGCTGTCAGTCCATATGAACTCCTAGAAAAGGCACTGTGACCTATAGATGGAGTCCCTAGAGTGTGGATGTGGTGCATGCCAAGGTGTCTGTGGCTGTGGTGAGCCCGTGTTGCAGCAGGTATGCAGTGAAGCATCTCTGGCCAGGGATAAAGCAATGTCGGAGCACTTCATGACTCGGGGGCCGTGAATATCTGCACATCACAGGAGGCTTTCTCCTAAAGGGATGTGGGCTCATGGATGAGCCTACAGCAGAGCAGGGGCAAGGGAAGGGCTTCATCACAGTGTTACACACTGAGAGACCCGAAGTGGAAATGGTCACCTTATGTTGTGGTAACCTGGGATTTGAGTCGCATGTTGTGGGAATATCTGTATCAGGAACCCCCTGTGCCAGTGGAGGGCAGGCCTCACAAGAAGAGGCACAAGGGCAGTAGTGACCCCCATCTGAGCTGGCTTTGGTGCCCAGTAACTCCACCCAGGACACTCCCTTTCCTGCCCCAGTGACCACCATTACAGATGGAGCCCAAAGTCATGGATGAAGTGAATTCAATGGTCACTTTGTAGATGTTTTACAGGGATGGCAAATAGACTAAGGATTGATGCCTGTTTATAAATCTAAGGATGGGAAAGGGGAGAGAGTTTAATGAGGAAGTATTGGGGTGGCATGAGATGTGAACATAATCTAAATGGTATCAGATAAGGGGGGAATATAGCACTGGATTTGTCCAGGAAAGAGTAAATTTATTTCATAATAGCTCATATGGTGCTGTGTTTTACATTTGTGATCAAAACCAGTGTTAATAACACAGGGATGTTTTTGTTATTGCTGAACAGTGTTTGCATAGTCTCAATGCCTTTCTTTTAATTTGGGAGTGCATGAGGAGTGGGGAGTGGACACAGCTGGGGCAGCTGACCCCAACAGATCAAAGGTGTACCCCATACCAATGGTGTTGTGGTCAGCAATAAAATGTGGGGGAAAGAAAGGAAGGGTGGGTTTTTGGAGTTACAGCATTTGTCTTTCCAAACAGCCACCACACGTGATGAAGTATTTACTTCATCAGCATGATGAACACTTTCCTGGAAGTGGTAAACACCTGCCTCCTGATGAGATGAAGTGAATTAATTCTTTATATTGTTTTTCTTGTGCATGCAGCTTTTGCTTTACCTATTAAATCTTCTTTTATCTCAAGCCATGCGTTTTCTGACTTTTACCCTTCTGATTCTCTCCTCCACTCCACTTGGCAGGGAGTGAGTGAGCCATATGTTTAGCTGCTTACTGGGGTTAACCCACAACAGCTCATCAGCCTATTTTAAGTTAAGGCTGTGTTACCTCAGGGCTGTGATGGGAGGGTGAGGCCACTCTGTGAGTTCATAGAATCACAGAGTGGCTTGGGTTGGAAGGGGACTTCAAAGACCATGTTGTTCCAACCCCACTGCCATGGGCCTTCCACTTCCACTAGACCAGGCTGCTCAGACCCCCATTCAAGCTGGCCTTGAATACCCCCAGGGATGAGGCATTCACAATTTATCTGGGAAACCTGTGTCAGTGCCTCATCACCCTCACAGTAAAGATTTTTTTTCTAGTATCTTATCTAAACCTACTCTCTTTCCATTTGAAGCCATTCCCCTTGTCCTCGGTTGTTGGTGGGACATGCTCTGCCCAACTCAGCCTTGAACCCAAGAGCAGGAGGAGATGGGAACAGGCAGAACAGTTTTTGTGTCTGAAAACCCATGGGGAGATTTCGATCTGGCCTCATCTCCCTGCTACGTGGAGAGAGAAACCCAGAGGGAATGGGAGAGGTCACATCTGCCAGAGCTGTGTCCTGAGGGGCTTCAGGGGCTGCGGTATTTGTGTAAGGGATCTGCTGTTCCATGGGAGGTAGCTGCAGTCAAGGGAGAGAGCAGCATCAAATTATACAATCAAAGAATAATTTAGGTTGGAAAAGACCCTTAAGATCATCTCATTCCAACCACTTTGACATGGGCAGAAACATCTTCCACTAGACCAGGTTGCTGAGAACTCCATCCAACCTGGCCTAGGACACTGCCAGGGATGAGACATTCACAAATTTATCTGGGCAACCTGTCCTGAAGATGCTCTCCCTGTCTACTGATAAATGCCAACCATATAAACTGGTTTCTCAAACCTCTTTAAACATCTTTATTGCCTTTATAACCTTGCCTTGAGGCACCATGTGGGGTTTACAATGCTGGCAACTATCACAGGGATCTCCAGTCTTCAAGCAGAGTCCTGCACAGTTGGAAATTGGGGCTGCAGCCCTCTTGGTATTGTTGGTGGGGGATTTCCCCTTTGTGACTGTGACCACAGTCAGCTACTTCTGGAGGACATGGAACAGGACCAGCCCTTATCCTCAGTATGGATACCCATGAACCCACCAGATCTCTGCAGCAAGCAAGGTGTCCTCTGCTACCAAGGCTCTGGGATCCAGCCCATCAGTGGGTATGATGGTGTGCCTGCTCTTTGAGCTGATGCCTGAGCCAGATACCATCAAAGAGGATCTCTCAAGCTGTCTGGGTGACTTTTCCAGGACTGCCATTGCAGGATCTGTGGGGCCTTGGCAGATGGCTGCTGCCAGGAGGTGTCACGGCTTCTGGGCCTGCAGCTCTTCCCTTGCTGTATATAGATGCCTGCCTGCTCCCCATCCCCAAAGGGAATTTCCAGCCCCTCTCACTATTCCCAGCCCCTCACACAATGCCTGCAGCCACCTGCTGGACCACAAGATGCTGACTGGTTGCGGTGCCTTGAGCAGTATCCCAGCTCCAAACAATATTTTCCCCCATGTTTAGGATGTGTCCTCTGCATCCTCTTGGACACATCCATTTGATGATGTGTCAGGTGATGGCCAGGTCACACAGCTAGTCTTGGCTCCCCAGGTCTGTGGTGTGCCTGGGTCAGTCCTGCTCTGTGTGTGCCTGGGAGGAGGGTGCTCTGCATTGTGCAGGTCTCCTGGGTGCTGCAGGGTGTTCCCTCTGTGTAAATCATATTTGGCTGGCGCCAAAATGACCCTCAAATCACTCCTCATTTCTTCTAGCGCTGGCCTTGTGGTAGAGCCAGCTGTTGCCAAATTCCAAAGGCTCTGTTGTTCTGCCCTACTGCTCTGAACCACTGTTCATGGCCAGTTATAATTAAGCTTGGAGTATATAACTTTTTCTTATCTTTTAACTATATCCATACAGGAAGAGAATTTTCCCCGGCATAGCCGAGCTCCCAGAGCCTCGCTATCCACTTTCCTCTCTTCCAACAGCTGTTTCCTTTCTGTGCAGGCTGCTGGGAACAACTTGGCCAATGACTATTCAGGTGTCCTTCTGGTACTGGCGCTCCTTGATGTCAAGTCCTGATGCTCACGGCCCATGAAACGGGCAAGCAACATGGTGGGTCTCTGCCTGGTGTTGGTACCTGACACCTCCTTCTGCTGTGGGGCTTCATCTCCTTTCTCTGCTTTCTCTCTGCTGTTTGCCTTTTCTACTGCTGCCTGGGCAGCTGCTTCCTTGGCTGGGGTGTCTGGCCGAGCCACCAAAAGAGTCCTTCCCTGGTGTTTTCCAGTCTTGGCTGAAACATATCTACTTCCTAGTTTATGACTTGCCGTAATGTCTTCTGCAAAATCTCCAGAGCCTTCTCGATGTTTTGCTTCATTTCCCTTTGGCTGTCTTTAATTCCTCTGTGTCCACACACACAGTCCCCCGCCAACCCCACTGATGAACTCACTGAATGTGACAGCTGCTGTTTCCTCTGGTTCAAGCTCCCAGGGAGGTGAGCTCGTGCCAGAAGCATGGGGCAGAGCAAGCTGCCGGGCATCTGCAGTGAGGCTCTGCCTGGTGTCAAAGTCTGACATCCCAAGAGGGAAGGAGCAGTTTCCTCTCCAAAAATGCTCAGACAGCTTTTTTTTCCCAGCAGCTTCTCAAGTCTCTGTGAATTCACACGCCAGAGCAATGCCTTCGCATGAAGCGCATGCATCTGCGCATCCCATCCCGGGCTGTGCCTGTCCAACCCACCCATCTCCCACCGCCCAGAGCTCCATCTCGGCTGGCACACACTGTGCCCTGCTTTGGGAGCTGCTGCTCGCCTTGCCGTGAGAGGATTTATGGCTTGTTCCATCTCCACTTTCAGTGAAGGTGCCAGTAGTTTCCACTGAGTTTTACACTTCCATACGAGGACCTGTGGGATTTCTGGATGGAGTATTGATGTACTTCCCATATTCATGGAAGAGAGGCTACCTGTGGCTGGTGGAAAGGATGAGGACTAGCTGAGAGGCATAGTGTTCTTGGAGGATTGTGCAAGAGCTGAACCTCTCTTCCTTGAAATGTCTCTCACTCTCTGCCTTGTCCTGCTCTTCCTTTCTTGGCCACCCCAAGCCCGTCTCCACCATGCTACAGAGGCACAGGCTCTGAGCCATCTCCCCAATATTTCCTGGTGGCATAGTGCACACTCACAACAGCCACAGTCCAAAGGATGCCATGTGCCTCAGTCAGGGACTGAGAACTGAGCAATTCTGGCCATGCATTTCCCATGGGGACACAAAACTTGCCCAGTCCCTTGATTTTGGATCTGACCAAGCACTGTGTGCAGTATTGCTCATTCTGCAGAAGATGCCATGGGAAGAGAGCACTGTTCCAGGGTGCAGGATCTGCTCAGGTCCCTCTCATCCTGTTCATTTAGCCCCTGAACATTTCCAGCATCCTGCCTTAAGCCTGAGCCACTCTGTAGTCATGCTAGCAACCAAAGGAATAACCTGCACCAGGCTGGGAGATCAGTTTTCCCTCTGGGGAAACAAGGAGTGTGTGTGGGGCAAACTTTTCAAGGCTGAAGACCCTCTCCCAGCCCAGCTGGCTTCAGCACCCGTGCACTCCTGAGGAGTTGTTTCCTTGTTCTTCTCAGCATGCTGTGCTTATCCTGCTCTTCCCATTGGCCTCACTGAAGGCCGGGGACGGAGCAGCAGCCAGCAGGCAGCCTGCCCGGCTCGTGTGCCGCCAGCTTCCAGCAATTCTTTCCCGCATCCCTAGGAATGTGTCGCTGTTTGACATTTCTATACGTTGTGCCTGGCAGCCTGCTCCCCTTCCCAGACACAGGGGTTTTCCATGATGGGCTTTGCAAACTACCTCTGTGCTAGGTCCTGGGAATCGGGGCCTCTGCAGGAAGGAATTTGCTGGTCAGCGGGTTGAAAGGAACTGTGAGACCCTGTTCCTGTCAGTAGTGACTTTAATTTGGAGGCAGCATCCACAAGGATTCGGAAATTCCCAGTCCTGTTGGTTGATGCCTTTAGTTTGAGGAACCTCTGCTCCCAGCCCTGAGCTGCCTGAGAAGCAGACTCTGCAGTCTGGTTAAGTGGGACAGAGCTGGAGGCTTCCCCAGGGCTGATGGTGGATGAGCAGAGGGCTGAGTGCTCAGGAGAACAGATCTGGAAATACAGGTTGAGATGCTAGGAAACTGTGATGCTAGAAACCAGGGAAGTAATCCAGAGATGAGCTCCAAGCCCTGGAGCTCTGGTGCTCTGGTGCAGGGTACAAACTTGGGAAGAATTTGAGGTTGAGGCTTGAGAGAGCTTCTACAGGCTGCTACAGTGGTTTTACTGCCTGGGAAAGGACCATAAGCAAGGTAGTGAAGTGTCTTTTGCTATGGTCCCACTGTTTCTGTGCACTCTGTGTTTGAGGACATCACACACTCTGCCTAGGATACCCTCCTCTCTTCTTACACTGTGGAAGTTCCTCCACCACAGGGATGCAAAGGGCTGGAGCTGGGCTGCCTGGACATAGGGGGAGCTGGAGGCATCAAAGCCTTCTTGCAATGGCTCTGTACAGCCTCAGACACAGATCCTGTATTCAGAGAAGGATTCTCCATAGCTGAGACACGTTAGAGGGCATCCTGTCTGGCTGTGTATTCCTCCCTGTGTCTGCCTCCATTCTGCACCTATGAGCTATGGAAAAATATGGTGACTGCAGGAGCCCAGGTCCAGGAATCAGTTATGTGCAAGAAATTGTGCCTGGCCAGCTGCTGGAGGCTGCTGGTGTTTGAGACCCCTAAAAGGCTTGTCTCTACCCCCCTGCTGTCAGTTCCTCTGTATCCCAAAATTCAGTCAACCCTGCAATGAGTGAGGGATGCTCACTCATCTCTCATTGCCAGAAGCTCCCTTCTTTCTCCTTGGGCTGGGGGAGCAGGTGGCAGAGAAAGGCATATCAAGAGGAAGGAGTGAAGGGGGATGCTCTGAGGGGAGGGAGGCAGAAGGGGAGGCAGGACATGGACTCCCAGACTGATTTCCAAGGGGCCCTGCTGCTCACGCATGCAGATGTGTCTGCAATTGCTAAGTACCCCTTTCCTTCCTGGGACCTCTCCAACCACCTTCCCTGGAAAGAATGAGAGTCTGCTCATCCAGATACTTTGTTAGAGGTGCAAGTCACATCAACAGGGAGTTGCCAAAGACTGATGCCTTTGGGAATGGAAACACACGCCCTGGCCCTACTCAGCAGCTCAGACCGTGCTTGGGGCTGGCCTCTGGCCAGAGGTTGCTGCTGCAGTGTCCTCAAAACACTCAGAGAGCCAGGGACTTTCCAGGAGCTTGCTGCCATAGTGGGACATGGAGTGGGCAAGGAAGGAATCTGGGCTCTGTGCTGGAACTGCAAAGCTCTCCTTGGCTTCTCTGAGAGCACCCAGGCACTGCCATCTGGGGAGGCTGCACAAGTAAGGGCTGGAAAGGTACCAAGCACCTGCAAGGCTCTCCTTTTTTCTGCCCTGTCCTGATGCCACCAATGCTTTGTGATTAGGGGGATTGGTGACAGCACACAGAATGTCTCTGGGGACTCATTCCCCCTGCAGCCAAGTACCCTGGGGAGATGCACTTGCAGACAACCTGCTACTGCCCATGTCCCATGCTGGCTGCTTGCCCCAGCAATAGACACAGACACAGCAGTCTCTGTGTTGCACAAGTGTGTGGGGAGCTGCCTCCCCTATCTGTGTGCTGGGCACGTGGGTGCTCCCTGGCTTGGGACCTCCATGCATGAGTGATGGAGGAAGCCCCACAAGTGCAGCCCTGGCACACTGCCTCAGGCAGTCCCAGGGGAATGCTGGTCCCCTGGCCCAAGAGAGGGCTGCAAGGCAATTGGTGATCCATGACTGCAGCATTGCCTTCTCCCTGCTGAGGGGAACAAGACTGTGGGCACCTTACACAGCTCCGCTTTCTGCAGCAGCTGGGACTTTGGTCTCCTGGGTTACTCATTGTCCTTGATGACTATTAATCAGGGTCATTATCAGGAACTGGTGAAAAATCTTGATGTTACAACCCAGCTCTCAGGCAGCAGGGGCCTCGAAGGGGTTTGACCCCCATTATCATTGGTTAGACCCCATGAGGGCTGCTCGCTCCACTGGGGCTCCCAGTGCACAGCTGGGGACTGGAGCTATCCGAGGAGCTGGAGGCCAGGGTGAGTGAAGAGGGGCTGTTAGCAGTGGGTGGTGAACGATGGCAAGGGGGACTTCTTGCTGGTGGGGGTTGTCCAGGGGGGCTGGAATGGTGCTGGGACACCATCTCTTCTCAAAGGGGCTCTGGAGCAGGGTGAGAGTCAGCAACACCAGACACATCACAGAAAATTCCAATTAAACTGTGCGAGAAGTGTTTCCAACTTAGGGATGTTTCATGCACTGGAACAGGTTGCCCAAAGCAGTTGTGAAGACACCATCCTTGGTCTCTTCCAGATCATGCTCTGGAAATTACCTGAAAAATGTCTGACTGTCCTTTCCCCACCAGTTTGACTAGTGTCACACTAGCTGCTCAGGGCTTGGTTCAGTAAAAAAGACCATCTCTTTGGATGGCTTCTGTCACCACAGGAATTTCCTGTGGGGTCCTGTTCAGCTCTCTGGGTTGACTTCTACATAGTCCCCATCTGTCCAGCTATGTCCAGCTGCACAGGGTCAAGTCATGCTGCTGTAGGTTTTCACATCCTTGTCAGCACATTCCTTCAGCTAGTCAAGGTCCCCACTCACCCTCAGCTCCCCACAGTCTGATATCAGCACCAAAATATGGTGGGCTGTGATGTTTTCCCCAGCCCCACTGCAGTCTGGCCCTCACACATTCCAGCCCTACAGCTGTACCCAGCTTTGTTCAGCTGGGGTCATCCCCAAGGCAGCCAGCATGGATGGAGACTCAGGGGGAAGGGGTGTGGGCTCACCTTGAACCACTTCTCACCTATTATTTGTGTTGGTGGTTTGGCTTGGAAGCAAACCACAAAGTGGGGGAGCAAAACAGGTTGACTCCTTGGTTTCTTTGAAGGCTTGGCCACTTTCCAGGATCCTTTTCACGGGAATAAACACCCGACCCTCTGAGAGCAGGTAGTGGCAGGTTGTGAGACTGTGTAGGAAACTGGAGACCACAGACTCATCTATCTGTGATGGGAGCTGTATCTCCAGCATGTCCCCCACCTGGCACCCCACGCCGTGATGGGCAGCTGGGAACAAGACAGGACGTGTCTGTAAAGGGGGGCTTGCAGCTTACAGGAATCCCCCACCCTCTACTCCTGCATCACCCAGCCCTTGGCCGGCTGGTGGGCTGCCTGCCAGGCTGTCCGAAAACGAAAGCAAGGAATCCAGAGATAAATAGGAGCAGCCTCAGCACGAGGCAGCAGTGTGTGCTCTGCTCCCAAGCCTTGTCCCGCTCCCAAGCCTTGCTCTGCTCAGTGCCCGTGGCAGCACCATGGCTCTCCGAACCTTCCTGCTGCTGCTGCTGCTGCTGGCTGCTGCCCTCCTCATCACCCAGGCTCAAGGTGAGGAGCGAGGAGCCCTCCTGCCTGCTCCTGCTGGGATGGGGCAGGGTGTGCGGGTACTGGTGGGGTGTGCGCAGGGTGCCAGGTGGTGAGGGAGGTGTTTGTAGTGTGCTGGTGTGTGGAGTTTGTGTGTGTGTGTGTGGGGTTTGTGTGTGTGCAGGGTTCTGTGTGTGTGTGCAGGGTTCTCTGTGTGTGCGTGAAGGATGGACGCTTTTCTTATGCCTTTCTTGGGGGGATTTTATACGTTTGTATTTATATTTGAAAACTGTGCTTTCATTCATTCTGTGTGCATGTGCAGGGTTCTGTGTGTGTGCCTGGGGCACTGGCTTGCAGTGCTTGCTCGGCTTGGGAGTGTGTCTGTGTGCATGTGGCTGCTGGGGCAGCAGCACCCCAAGCTGAAAAGAACAGGAGAACGAGGTTCAGCCCCTTTTCAAGGAGCTCATCTCTGCCTCAGTTTCCCCTCCACCACTCTTGGATGTGGTGTCTCATGTTCCTGGGGCCAGGTCTGACCTGTAGCTGGACATTGGGGTTGAGAGCTCCTAAGCTGACGTGCTGCCCAGGATCACCCCGACCAAGCAAGCCCTGTGCTGTCAGCTGGCATTCAGTGCTGAAGGTGTCCTGACTCGCTGACGATCCCAAATCCCACATCCCCTCCTTGCTCACAGGCATTGGAAGCTCAGCCTCGGACTGCTGCCTGAAGCATAGCCAGAAAGCCATCCCCAGTGGTGTGGTGACATCCTACCGCCTCCAGGGACCCGAGTCAGGATGTTTGCTTGATGCTGTTGTGTGAGTACCCTGTGGTGGCCACGGCCACTTGGAACAGTTTGGCTGCAGACAAACCCTCCCCTGTCCTCCTGCTGCTTTCCCCCAGAAAAATCTTTCTGCTGCTCCCCCAGGTTCACCACCAAGAGGAACAGGAAAATCTGTGCCTCTCCCACTGACGGCACTATCCAGAAGTTGATGCAGCACCTGGACAAGAAGGCCAAAAATGATAAGAACAAGAAGAAGGGGCAGACCCAGCGTCCCAGGGGCAGAGCCAAGAAGCAGAGGCGACAGCAGGTCTAAGTCAGGCCCGAAGAGGTAGGTGAGGGGGGTCAGTAGAGTGACGGTGCTGCACCCCATTCTAGATCCTTCTGTGTGGGAGGGTGGGCATTCAGCTCCTGGTGCAAAGCCTGGGAGACGTGTCAGAGCCATGGCTGGAGCACAGAGGCACTTAGGGAACAACTCCCTCTTGGTTTGTGCTTGCCTTGAAATTAAATTTGTTTCAGGAGCTGCTGGGATAAAGCATGCTTGGGGATGGGTAGGGCAGGTCACACTGGGGAATGGCCCCCAGCTGGGGTGGATGATCTCGCTGAGACCCTCTGCATTTCCCCCCCCTTCCTTGCCTTTGATAGGACGGATGCCTTCCCACTGGTGACTGACCCGGCCCGGCAATGGCAACGGCGACGGACATACACAAACCACACACCCACCCACCCGCCAGCCCCAGGGCGGGGATGGGGCAGGCTGAGGAGGATTCCCTCTGCCCCAAAACCTCTTTGTTGCTGCTATGCCTGACACAGAGATCCCCCAGCACCTGCGGTGCCTGGGCGCTCTCAGCAAAGCAGGCACCCAGGTCCCCACTTGTCCCACAGCCAAACAAGTGGGGACCTGGGCGTGGGAGCTGATCCATGGCCTCCAGAGGAAAGTGGATAGGCTTCCCACTGAATGGGAGTTATTTAGCCTAGAAGGATGGATGCTTTTCTTATGACTTTTTTGGGGGGATATTATACATTTGTATTTATATTTGAAAACTGTGCTTTCATTCAGTCTTCCTGAAAGGCTTTGCTTCTGTCTCCTTGTGCTTCACAAAGTAGCCTTTATGCTGCAGGCTAGATTTTCTGGAAAATTTCTCTTATTTTTCTACCAAATAAACCATGGCTGCATTTTATTTTCCTCTCATCTCTTTGCTCCTTCTTGGCTTGCAAGGCTGAACTAGGCAGGTCCCAAGTCCTGTGGTCCTACTTGAGCTGCTGGCTGGGTGCTTCTTTGCAGAGCAATTAACAGCAGCTGAGATGGAGACTTTTGGGGTGACAGTGGTAAGAATGTGGCTCTATGTTTGGACTGTTCTAATGTTTCAGGTTTTATGGTGCACTGTTGCATTGTAGTTTGGGTAAAGATAGCCACAATTTGTCCCTTTAGTTTTTTTTTTATTTTCTTTTTTAGGTACGACATTTCCATGAAATCAGAACTAATTGTTCAATTTAGTAGAATTATACCCTTTTAGCTCCCCTGGCTACAAAATTGCAATGAAATCTGAACAAGTTGTTCGGTTTAGTGGAATTTTACCCTTTTCTTTCCCCTGGCTTTGCTTGTGTCAGGGATTCAGACACTATTAAGACAAATGCTTCATTTCCTGGGGAAAAAAAAAAGCACCAGCAACTCTCTTATACTTACTTACCAAATCTGAAGAGCTCACAAGGTAAAAAACATATGTGAGTCTGTGAAGGTGGGGGAATAAAAGATTTTGTAAAATTCATTGTAGACATCCTGCAGCCATTTGAGAGCAGCTCTATCCCAAACCTTTAGTGAGAGAAGTCACTAAGTAGAGGGCACTTTTAGTTGAGACTGCAAGTGAAGGTGGGACAGACCCCTGGGACAGGGCTGGGGGGAAATTGGCATCTCCCTGTGCTTGCAACCTGCTCTCCCTGGCATGCTGAGAAGGAGCAAATTGAACAGATGTACTAGAGCATCACTGCTATCTGCTTGCAGAGATTTTGAATGTGGACTTTGGTCAGTAAAGGTCTATTAAGTCATATAAATGCAATAATAGGATTTGCAGAGCTTAACAGTATCAGCATGGGCTGTGTGTTTTTTGGCGTAAAGCTTGTACCTGAGTATTTCTACTAAGTATGTATCTGGCTTGACTGCTTTATTAAGAGGGCATTTAGATCTATCATTTTAAGATTGTGCAAAGTAACTGTGAATTCAAAGATTCTGGCCCTGAGCATGGGACAGGCACTGAGCTGTCTCCTTGCTGCTGCCTCCTCCACACTGAACATGTGGCTGTCTGCCAGACCAGCTTTTGGACAGGATGTGTGGCAATAAAATGTATTCTTTATAACCAAACCCACTTGTTCCAGCTGTTGTGATGGGCTTTGGTGGGGTGGGAAGGGTTGAATGGCGGTGTGCTCTCCTGCCCCACTCACCATCATCCCCCCAGTCCAGGCTTTTGCAGTGCTCCTGTGCAATGCATCCTTGTGGTGCTTGGGCTGGGAGCTGCTGGCACAGGGGAGCAGTGCAAGTCCCCTCTCTTGTAGCTGTTGTCCAGCAATATGGAGACATCCTGGTTGCTCATCTGTCCCCAGTGAGGGGTTCTGAGGAGCCAGTGAACATGAGCACAACACTGGTTTGGAAACAGCATCTTTTCTCATGCTGAGCCACTAACTCCAACCCATCCTGGATGTGCACTGCTTGTTCAAAGCAGGGGCTCTGTGCTCCTTGCTGCTTTGGGATAACAGCAATAAAACAGGTTACTAATGAGGCTGTGCTCTGGGCTTTTCTGGGAACCTGCAGAGAAGGAGTCAGGTGGGGGTGCTGTGGGAGGGCTGGGGGCAGCCCTGTGCTTGATGGGGACACACTGCATCCAGCAGCCCTGCCTCTAATGAACAACTTGTGCTGGTTGCGGTGTCAGGGGATTGTGAAATGGTTGCAAAAATTCCCTAGAAATGAGACCCAGACGAATACATCTGTAACCAGAAACAGCTAAGCATGAGAAGATGGTAGGAACGAGCCAGCATGTGAGTTGTGCCCTGGTATCCCTGGCTGTGGAAGGAAACCCTGCACAGGAAGGCTTTTCCCCTTTAAATGTGAGGAGGGCATTAGGCTAAAACAGGTTAAAAAGACATGCCAGTGATGGTATTCTAGTTTGCCCTAAAATTTACCCAAAACCCCAGGGTCTGGAAACACATGAGAATTTGTCCCATGCTCAGGAAATCACGGTGAGCATGGGCACAGATGCACAAATATAACCCCACGTGTGCCTGTGCCTGTACATGCACAGGTGTTTGCACTCCCTTTCCAGATTCATTGCTGAATGCTGCTTTCCAGGAAAACAAGGTCTCAGGGTTAATGGGAGCCTCTCGAGGCAGGTGTGAAACAGGTGGTCACAGTGCTGCTACAGTGAGATGGCACCAGGGAAACACCTCTGAGGAGATTCCCTGTGAAAAGTGATGAGCCATGAGCTGCAGTACTGTGTGGGGCAGCAAAATTCCTTCTTCATGAAGGAGCTGAATCCATGGACCCCAGCTGGGTCAAGAGATATGAAGAAGAAGGTCTAAGGAGGTGCAGTAGTGAAGCAGCAGAAAGGAATTCGCAAAGCTGTACCCTTGGGCGGGGCAAACCTGATGCTATGTGCTGGGGTAGTAGGTGGGCAGAGCTGTAGAAAAGCCCACCTAGACATAAAATCAGGGAGGGAGGGAGGGAGGGAGGGAGGGAGGGAGGGAGGAAGGAAGGAAGGAAGGAAGGAAGGAAGGAAGGAAGGAAGGAAGGAAGGAAGGAAGGAAGGAAGGAAGGAAGGAAGGAAGGAAGGAAGGAAGGAAGGAAGGAAGGAAGGAAGGAAGGAAGGAAGGAAGGAAGGCTGGCTGCAACAATGTTAAGCTGAGTAAAGATTTAGGAAAGCTCAGCCATCCTGGAGCAGAAAGGCTTCAGTGACAGCAGAGAGCAGCCAAGAGAGACAGAAAACAGAATGCAGCCAAGAAAGACTTGAGCCCAGGCCAAATGATTAGCCCAAGTCATAAGCTGGTGCAGACGATGCTCCAGGGTTGTGCCAGCAGTGGAGGGCTCTGGGCTGTGATGCCAGCTGGAGCTCCAGCAAGGCTCACCTGGACATAGGCACACCAGCTCTGTCCCTCCATCCCAGGTCCTTGCCCAGCAGCAGGAGTGGGCTGCAGCAGCCTCATGGGGGTCAAGGGCTGCTTTTGGGGCTGCACAAGTGTTAGAGGGGCTTTGGATTCCAAGTAAAGCCCCAAGGTGTTTTTTGGTGTTCTGTCCACCAACACTGCTCTCCTGTGGTCTTGAGAGCAGAGAGGATGTGGGAAAGTGGCTGGTGGGCAACAGGGGCTCTTACCCTTCCTGCCCCAAGCTGTTTCCCAGTCCTGGCCATCCCCTGGCATTCATGCTGTCCTAAAGGGCACAGCCCAGAGATTCCTCTCAACCCTTTTGTTCCCTACATGTAACTCCCAAGTGTCTTCCTTCCCCCACCTTCTGTTTTGCTGTCTGAAGACCCTTGGCTTTCGAGTGTCTCATGCTGTCATTCCTTCTTTGTCCTTTATGGTGACTTTATGATACTGGTATCCCCAGTTGTCTGGTTTATGTTATATATCAAGTTCTTCACCTTTAAGACTGGCTCTGAGAGCGAAAGAGGGGGACAGAAGAAGCACACAGTTTGTGTTAAAGAAAAAACATCACTCCCCCACATCCCGCTCCTAGACTGCGGTGTCTGCAGAACAGACAAGCTGCAGGACACAGCTTCTCTCTGGCTTTTAGTTAGTTTTAGCTAGCTGAGGCAGAGGAGTTCCCTGAACCCTTTTTTCCCTTTTTCCTGGATCTGTGCAAGCCTGCTCTGGACTGAACATCCAGCCAAACTCTGGGAGCTCACGCCTGTGGCCCACCGGGGCCTGGGCCTCAGCACTATCCAGCACCAAAAGGAGTGGTAAAAACCTGAGAGAGCTGAGCTACACCACATGAAAAGGACCATTCTTCCTAGATTTGCCATCCCATCGAACAGTGAGAAGTTTTATTATTTAATATTATTCAATTTCTGTTAAATAAACAGCTTTTTCCACTTCTCTCCAAGGAATTTTTTTTCCTTTCTCAGACCAGTTGGGGGGGAGGAGCCATTTGAATTTTTTTCGTCTGTGGGGAAACCCCCATTTAGAGTTTTTCTCCCAGATTTGCCCTAAACTAGGACATCCTTCCATTTCCCCAGAACTCCAGGTCCCTCTGCTTGTCTTCCATCCTTGCCTCCCCATGGCAGATCTGCTTCTTGGCTGTGAAAAAGCATCTGCTGTACTCTGAGGATATCCTGTGTTGGGGCCAATGTGAGCCCTGCCCCAGAGCTGCAACAAACCAAGAACCTCACAGTCTCCCCTGCCCATTGTCAAAGAACCAACAGAGCAGTGAGAGCAGCCCCCAGGGGTTTGTTCTGTCCCATAAGCTTGTAGATCTGTCCACAGGTGAACTGGGTGTGCGGCCTCACCAGGCATCCTTCTTCACCAAGCCATGCAGGGCTTGTCAAGGAGATTTCTGATTGGCTGTACAAGTCTTTTTGTACAGGTCTTTGAGCTGTCCTGGCCATCCCCTCTGAAATCCCTGGAAGGGTTGCAGAGAGGACAGGCAGAGTGATGGCAGGGAGTCAGGGCTGGAGGCATCCCACTGGCCACTGCCATCTCAGTGCTATTTGCAGGAAGCATCTGGATGGGAAACTACAGCCCAAAGCTGATGCTGGGGGACGTGTATTGCAGAGATCCTGGGAGATTGCTGCTTACCTAAGAGTGTAGAGCAAGACACAGCTGAAGATTTATTTGGATCTGCTGCACATCACTCATGGTGACCTCAATATCAGCAACACTGGAGTCAGTGAATATTAGAGACAGAGCAGGAATTGGAATCTTTTGAATCTTTCTGAACCAGATCCTCAGGTTCATCTTTGCTACTTCAGGGCAAAGCTGTGACTTGCTGTTTTTTCTCCCTTATCTCCATTTAAATTAGATTGACTGTGTTCACTCAGCTAGAGGAGATCCAGTGGGGCCCTGGGCCTCATAGGCTGCTGTAGCCTCAGTCCTAGTGCTACACCAGGACTGGGAATTGATGGGAGCTGTGTGAGGCTGCCATGGGCTGGGAATTGCAAGGGGAATTGAAGCAGCTGCAGTGTTTTCCCAGTATTTCCCAATGAAATGAATGCAGCCAGGCCAGATCCCACCACAGGGACTGTCTGTAGCTGGAATTTGCTGAAATTCCCCCTTTGCCCTTTCCAGCTCTGTAGCTCAGAGGTGGAAGGCAGACCACCACCAGACAGCCTGGGGAGAGCTGTCCTGACGGCTCCTGTGGCTGTCAGGTCTCAAGGAAGGCAGCAGAATGGTCAGTGCTCCCTGAGGAGAGCCCAGGGGTGAAGGTGATACCCTCATGATCTGTTTTGATGGGGTGGATTTCCCCCAGGGATCATTAGCCCCTTCTGATTTCCACTTTAATTAACAACTGCATTACCAAGGTTTCTGCAGGCGTGAGTGCTCATGCTGTGGTGTCCTCAGGGCCGGAGCTCCAGTGCTCCCTAATTGCTCAGGAAGAGGTTTAAATGAGTCAGTGCCAACAATGCTCTTCCTTCATCCCCACCAAATCTTCTGCCTGTTTGTGCCTCTGGGGACCCTGGACCCTGAAGCATCCCTGTCTTTCCCATCTCCACCACTTCTTCTGGTCCCCGAGGCTCAGTCCTGTGAGTGGGATGGGTGACCTTCCTGAATGCCACGGGGATGCACTTCACAGATGACCACACTTTTCTTAGAAATCTTACTGACCCCAATAGAGGGGGAAACACACCACATTCCCCTTTCACAATGCAAGTGGAAAGCCCCTTTCCTCACTCTGGTGTTCTTCCTGGGGAGCAGAGGCGTGTGAAGCTGCTGTGCTTTGACCCACTTGGCTCCCTGACAACTGTCACGAGGAAGAACAACCTCCCTTTCCTGCCTTTGTCACTGGCAGGGGTGGTGGGCAGCTCGAGGGATGGGGGTCCCCTGCAGCCAGAGGTGGCTAAGAGGTTTAGTCCCAGATGGATATATTCCCAACCCAGCACGCTCCTTTTGGTGTAGAGGCAGTTGGGAGACAGCAGCAGGCTGGAAAACCTTGTGCCAGGGAAGTGGTGTCTGGGGACACCCGTGCTTGCCGTGGGGTGCAGGACCCAGCAGTGCCTGGAGGGGAGTCCCACAGCACGGGACTCCCAGCACCCCCTGACAGCCCTTGGTTGTGCTTCAGGGTCTGTCAATCACACTGAACATGCAAGGAGGTGAGGGTTTGCTGCTGGGCAGCCCCTCAAGCACCCCTTGCCAGTGGGTCAGGGCTCTGCTCTTGGGACCCACTCTTTGCAGAGGGCCCCACACTGTCAGACCAACCCCCAGCAAGGAGCTGGCTCTGGATTAGGAGCAGTTCTGGCCGCCAGCAACCAGGAGCTGTCATCCTCCCTGCTGCAACATCTCTTTGGCAGTGTCCTGAGAAGATTAAGTAGAGACCAGGTTGCAAAAGCAGCCTACACCCCCAAACCTGTGGGGAGCTGGAGGCTGATGATGGACGTTAATCCTCCACTACCTAAACTCGCCTTCTGCTGGTTTGTGAGTGTCAGCAGGTGCTGACTGAAGTTAAGCTGGCACATCCTGTTTGTGCTACTCCTCCTGCCCACCAGCCCTCTCCTGATTGCTTCTCTGCAGCACTAGCTTGCTGGGGCATGGGAGCAGCCAGAGGCAATTCTTTCCTGATGGAGGAGATCACCCCACATAGGAGGCTGGTGCCAGTGCCAGTGCCAGTGCAGGGATGCAGCACCATGTCTGGTGGCATGGCTGGAGTCTCCTTTTGCTTCTCACCATGGAGTGGGGAAGGGGCAGAGCCTCTCCTGCTGCTGAGAGGAGCAGAGGGACTCACTGAGATCCCTGGGTGCCAGCTGTCTGCCTTGTGCCTGGGTAGATATTTATCCACATGGAAGGGGTCTGTACACTGCTCTCCACTGAGGTGCAAGGACAGTCCAAAGCTGGATCAAGGGGAAAGGTGCAGGCATAGAGACTCAGCTCCAGGCTTTGTTTGCCCCTGTTGCAAAATATTTTTCCTGTTGTCAGTGGTAATTTATCTGGGTGCATCTGATGCCTTCACGTTTGTCCTGGGCACCTCAAAGGAGACCCTAGCTCTGGCATCTCCATCTCCCTAGAAGGCAGCTGCAGGCAGCAGTGAGCTTTCCATCCTTCTTTCCCTGGGCTGCAGAGCCCCAGTGCTCTCTGCCTCCCACAGGGGACTGAAGCAGCCTGGTTTAAGGGACATCACTGCAGGTGGCACTGGCACTGGCACGGTGGTGAGTCACCGTACCAAGGAGAAACAGCCCCCGTCCCTGTGCTCCTGTGAAGATTCGAAGCGGGAGCGCTGGTCCTCACTCTCAGCAGTGCCCACGCAGCGGGTGAGCTGCTGGCACCCTGAGCTGTGCACACAGCCTCCGTGGGGGATTTCTGCTCTTGCATGGAGAAAACCTGTTTACAGGAAGCTCTGTAGCTGCCTTTGGCCAGGAGCCCATTTCCTGGGACACCTGGAAATCAGGTTGTCTTTTGGCCTGTGAGATCTTGGCCCCGGAGTGGAGCGTGCTGGCTGGGCACTCCTCTCTCTGCCAGCTTCGGATGTGCCCCCCCACAGGCACTGGGGAGGGCAAGGGGAGAAAGCCAGGCTTCAGCAACCAGACAGGGAGACTCTGGGGGCGACACAGTCATCAGCCCAGTACCAACATATGCCCTAAAAATGGGGTTGAGGCAAGCTCTAAGCCCCATAGCATCAGAGGGTTGAGACTATGGGATATTTAATGTGAATGTCCCGTGGATGTCTCAGTGAAGACTGGGAAATGTGTGGGATGAGAGCCCCCCCAGGTGCCATCCCAGGGCCCTGGGGTGCTTTCACAAGGTAAAGGGACCCTGGAGCTGCCTGGTCCTGACCAGCAGCACCTATGGCCCGAGTGCTGGCAGAGAGGGCAAAAGAGTGTTTGGCTATGGGACCACAGAACAGCTGTCTGCAGGGAAAGCAGCTGCTGGGATATTCGGGAACTGCTCAAAGATTAGAATCCAGCCTGTTGTAAGACTTGTTACAACTTCCCAGCCTCCAAAAGAAAGTGAAAGCCATGGGCTGGAAGGATATATAAGCAGTGGGGAGCAACAGCAGCAGCAGCAGGGCTCAGGGAAGCTGTGCAGAGCTCGCCTCTCCTGCCTGGAGCTCCATCATCTCCAGCCCACCCTCTGCCAGACTCAGCAGCAAAATGCAGCAGCTGCATCTTCTCTGCCTCAGTCTCCTGTTACTGGGACATATCCTAGATGGTAAGAGGGGACCTCTTGGGCTGTCTTTCCTGCAGAAATGAGAGGATTCTGTTTCTTCTCTCTTTTGCACTTCCAGCAGACTTTCAGAGGGACACGTGGCTGCCACGCCATCACAGCCCTCCTACATCCTCTTCTTGTAACCTGTCCTGCTCAAAGTCCAGCCATGAGCCTGTGGGGCTCTGGGGCTGGGAAGGCATGTTTGGGAAAGGCCATGGAGCAATCCTGCCTCCCAGTGCTCTAGCCCAGCTTGCACACATTGGGCTGGGGTTGTCTTGGTCCCATTCTCCCCAGAACATGAAGGGAACATTCCTGTCACCCTGTGGTGTAGGGCAGCCTGGAGGCAAGTGGCAGGGCTGATGTTTGAGGGGCTGTTGGTGTTGGATGTGGGGTTTGCACGGGTCACAGCTGTCTGGGTGGGTGACATCAGAACCTCTACCTGAGGTGGGGAGCTGGGGCATCCAGACCCTTTGTGGTGCTGCACCACACCTCGCTGCTGAGGGTCTGACCACTGACAGACGTCTGTGGGTGCTGCCAGCCTTGTCAGGCGTTATGTGAATACAGCATTTGCTGGGAGGGGTGGCTCTGGATCTCCTTCCCTGCAGAGAAGCACAGACAGCTATGTCCTTCAGCTGTCACAGGAATGATCCATGTGGGGTGGGCTGGTGGTGGGGTAGCTGCCAAACCTGTGATTGCTTCAGTAAATAAAGCTGAAGTCATACCCAGCCCCTCAGAACTGCGTGTCTGTATTGCAGTACCCTGAAGCAGGGTAAGGACCCCCGTGTCCTGCCTTGCTAGGTGGGGTGCAGGAGGGACACAGTCATGCAGAGGGGTTGCCTTCTGCCTGTTCACTCTTTCTCATCTCCTTTGCTTTCTGTCGGAAGGAGGCAAAGGACTCCCAGCACTGGGGTGTGAGTGCAATAAAGCTGGTGCCTGTGTGCCCAGCCAGGGCAGTGTGTGACAGCATTCCTGCAGGCACCATCCTGCTGCAGCCCCTTCACCCTCTGGGGAGGCTGGGAGAGGTGCAGCTGACCTCAGCCTGCATGGTGTGTTCCTCCTCCAGTGCACAGCGGGAACAACGTCCTGGACTGCTGCCTGCGGACAAGCGAGACACCCATCCCCAGGCGGATCGTGCAGGATTACCGGCTCCAGCTGGTGCAGGACGGCTGTGACATCCCTGCTGCCGTGTAAGAGCAGGGTGGTGATGGCTGAGGGACAAGGCCTCGTGTTGGCCAAGGGATGGACCTTGCATGGAGGAAGGGTTGAAGGCAGAGCAGGATAGCAGAGGGTTGAAGTTGAGCTGGATTTGAGGGTGAAGGGATAGGG
This sequence comes from Cyanistes caeruleus, assembly GCF_971803275.1. Taxonomy (NCBI): domain Eukaryota; kingdom Metazoa; phylum Chordata; class Aves; order Passeriformes; family Paridae; genus Cyanistes; species Cyanistes caeruleus. The sequence continues at coordinate 72,650,653 of NC_141732.1, forward strand.
AGAGCGACAGAAGAGATCCTGAAGATCCAGAAGAGGCTCAGTGGGAGGGGGAGCAGCTGAGAGGGGATAGCATGGGACTAAAGCCTGGGAAGAAAGTCATCTACAGGCAGAGATGGGGGAGGGCAGTGAGGTAGGCAGCAGGTGAGAACTTGAGCTGTTCTTGAGCATGCATGGGATGTCTGCTTACTACATCTTGTTTTTTTCCCCCTCATGGACATGGCAGATTCATCACCACAAAGGGCAAGCGCCTCTGTGCACCGCTCCGTTCCCCATGGGTGATTCGTCTCCAAGAAAGGCTGGATGCTGGCTCTGCCAAGAGGGTAAGAACCATCCCTGCTCTCAGCCAGGCATGAGATCAGCCCAGAGGGTGGCTTTATCCACTGCCAAACAGGCTTCTCCCGTTGTGACTGGGCTGCTGGGAAGAGCAGGGGCATGCTCTACTGAGGCATGGATAATTTGTCTTGGTCTCCATCCCTGCTGCCTCAAACTGGAACCAGTCTGCCTCCTTGATAGTCACTCTTCCACCCCAAATAAATGCAGTTCTGGGGCTTTTGTCTACCCAGTGCCACTCTTGTCTGAGCCTGGTGTGTGCCATGGCAAATGGCATTGGGAGCAAAATCCCTCCCCATTCTGTCCCACAAGCCTGGAGTCTGCTGCTTTTGCATCTTCATGGGGAGGGCTTGTGATGAGTTTGGTGGGTGCTTTACAAGCCCTGATAGGTCCATCACTGCCATGGCTTGTCCAGCAGAGGAAGGGACCCTGGGGAAGCTCATACCCCAAGGAGCACACTAACACCAGTTGGGTTTTTCACTTCCCCAGGGAAAACCCCAGGGCAAGTAGGTCCTGAAGAAACCATGGCTGGTCCCAACATCTGGAGGGGATCACCTCCCAGCTGTGAATCTGATGCTAATGGAACCAACCTGCTTCCACCTCCAGTCTCAGGCCTGACTCTTCTTGAGACTCATACCAATGCATGGGGCTGGGCAGAGCCCTGTCTGCTCTGTCTTTTTCCCTCTGCCTCCAATGTGACCCAGCAGCCTGTGTCAGGCTGAGCCAGGGGCTGCTGGACTCCACCACCTTTGCATCCTGGAAGCTGTTTGAGGGAATGGTCTACGAGGTGAGCTGGGGAGTCTCAGACTTCCCATCAGCACAGCAGCTGCCACCTGCGGCTCTAGTCTGATCCCTTTGGTTTCCATTGTCAGCCCCAGCCTGGAGCCCTTCTGCATCCCTGGGATGGGCTGCCAGCATAGAACAGTGTGGGGATGGAGGGAAGTGATGGAGATGTTCCACAATGGTCATACATTGTGCTGATCCTTGCCAAGCACATCCCAGCTGCCCTCAGAAAATGTGTGGCTGATGTGGCTCCTCTCTCACTCCTGAATTCCCTCCACTGTTTCCTTCCTGCCCTTCATTGCAAGGGTAGAAATAGAGCCATTAATGTGGAGCAGGCAGAGAGGTGGCTCAGAGCCCCAGCTCTCCTCCAGGACATTGTACTCTTTCTCAGCCTGACCCACCATCCAGCCCTGCCCCATGCCCGTGCCTGGAGGTCATGCTGCTCTCAGGTTATTTGCTGCTATTTTTGTTCATTTGTTCATTGCAACAATTCCATGTGTATGCCTCTTTTTACTCTCTCTTTTTTTTTTTTTTACCATGCTGTGATTTTGTTAAATAAAAAGAAAAGCCAGCAGGTAGTTGTTATGCCTCATGTTTGAGCCTGAAAGCCAGTGTGGAGTGTGTGGTGAGCAGACAGCACGTGGCAAGGGGACTGTGCTGGGGTATGGGGAGAAGGAAGGAGGGTTCATAGGGGTGAAAGATACAGCAGCTGGGCTGCAGGTCTCTCCTGGGAGTCTCTCAGCACCACAGCAAAACAGGCACCCTGCTCTGCACTGCTCAGCCAGGCTACAGGAGCAGGTCCCTGTAGGAAGGTGAACAGGGATGGGGTAGGAGGGAGCACGCCAGTATTGCACCATCCAGCCCCAAATGCTTCAATCCTGCCAGTGCAGATACTGGGTTGGAGCTCCCAAGCTCTCAGCTCCTGGGACATGGAAAAAGTGCTGCAGGAACAGGGGGTGTGTTCTTGCAGTATAGGGAAACTGAGGCACGGTGTGGTTGATTACTCTGGCAGGTCAGTACTTGCTGGCAGCTGGGATGCAGGTAAGTAGAAGGATAAGCTTTTGGGGCAATGGAGGCTGCTGAAGACACCTACTCCTGGGTACATCCATGGATAAAGCACAGATGGCAGCCTCCTAGCTCCTGTCACTCATCAACAGTAAGCTGAGAGCCTGTGACCATTTCCCTCCTGAGCCTCAGGTCTGATGTGCACTCTGAATAAGGTCTTGCTGTCTCAAAGTGCTCTGATGTCCCCTTTTGTCCAGACCATGGGATGTTTGATCAAAGCTGCTCTGTCCAGCATTTGTGTGTCTGACAGCAGGCACCATCCTCTCTTCCCAAGCACCTCTGTGTCACGGTCTGCATCATTAAATTGGTTGGGTTTGATGCCAGTCAGCATGCCTGGGCACAGGTTGGGAGTGAAATGGCCCAGGATTATTCCTGAAGGTGGGGGGGACATAGCCACCAGCCCTCAGGGGATGGCATCTACGGTGGTGCAGTGGCTGGGCTGTCCAAGCCAGGGAGTGCCCAGGTACCTGATGACTTTCTGCTGATGCCTCTTGAATGCAAGCTTAATCCTCTCCCTTCTTCTCCCCTGGTTGCCTGGCTCACTCAGCTGGTGGCTTGTTTCTCTTTCAGGTGTTCTCCCCTCTGGGATCCTCCTCCCTGGTATCTGCACATGCAATACCTTGGGCTCAGTTGTCTCTGGAGTGTGACTCTCACAGAGCACCAGCTCTGTCCCAGATCATTAACTGTAGTGACAGCCCCAGCAATTCAATCCTGGATAGCAGAAGGAAGAGAAGGAAGGCTGGTATGGGAAGAGAGGCCAAGACAAACAGTGTGAGTGGGAAATGAGGATAACTGGCGCTGGCTTGGACAGAAGCCTTCCTGCTGCTCGCTCAGTGACCTGTGAGGGGGCCATGGCTGGGGAGGGGGAGGATGCTTGGCATGGATCTGCTCTGAGGCTGAGCTGCTGCAGCTGGAGCAGGTCCCTGCAAAGGGCAGGGACAGACAGAGGGGCTTAGCCTGGGGTGGATCAGATTCATTCTTGGCTGCAGGCTGCCATGACAAGGAGAATAGTGTCCTGGACCAGGGAAAATGAGGGAGAAGGGGCTTGCACTTGGATGCTGGAAGCAGATTAATGAATTTCCATGAGTTTCAGGGATGTTTTAGCCAACCAGCCCGTAAGAGCATGGTTGCAAAGCCCAGGGTTCCCATCTCTCCTGGGAGCAGTAAATGTGTTCTCCTTGGATAAATGCAGCTGCACAACACAGATCCCTGCTAGGTCCTTGCCTGCCATGGTTCTCAAGTGGACAGTGATCCAGATCCCAGCTCTGGCAACAGACTGCTCTTACCCCACAAGGGGAGGACAAGAGGAGATACTATCCTGGACCAGGTATGTGGTCCTGGCTCCTGTCCCTCTTCCAGCCCTGCAGCAGCCTCTCCCCCTACTCCAGAGCCCAACTCCTCTTGGAAATCTGTCAAAACCCAGACTGGTTCAGTGCTTAGTATACTAGGGAGTGAATTTCTCTGATTCAAAATGTCAATGATCTCTTTAGAAGGAAGCAGCCACTTTCCTTAGGGAAAGCAGTTAGTCACTGCCATGTCAAAACCCTCAGTTCCCAGCCCAAAGCTAGTTTCAGTAAAAAAGTCCTCCTGCTTTTCTCTGCCCAGATATGTTTTTCTCGCTCTTTTCCTACCCTCGCTTCATCCCCAGTGGCGTGTGGTGCAGGATGATGCAGACATACCTTCAGTAGCTCAGGAGTTATGTGCAGGGATCACTTTGGTTCTGGAACATTGGCTGAATCACCTGTAGCCCTTTATTCAAACCTGGGGACCTGTATTTTACATGTTGTGGAGCACCAAGATGCTGTAACTGCAAAGCTCCTTTCACAAGGAGCTGATAGAACAGCCACTCTCTCGGTGACTGTGCACAAGGCAGGAGAGGGAGGACAGGGCTGCATCCATGCGAGCAAACTGAGCATTGGGTCACTCACAACTGGGATCATGAGAGCACTCCTGTGTCTGCCTGGCACGGTGAAAGCAGTCTTGGATGCTCCCCAGGCTGAGTCCAAGGGGCACCAGACACAGCAGGCACAATCTGCTGCGGTCTCAAGGTCTGACCTGGCACAGGCATACCCAGCTAGGAGGTAGGATCAAAGGTTCCATGGAAAAAACACCCAACTGCTTCTCTGCAAGCAAGGCACCAAGGGAAATGCAATGTTTGGTGCCATAATACCCTTTCCAGGAAGGGTATTTCCTGGAACTGGTTTTGTCACTTGCCTCCAAAGAGATGGTGTACAGGGACTTTTCTGTCACCAGCATCCCCCATGTGTTGCACATGCTGCTCCTGGGGTGACAGGGGAGGACCAACTGCATCCTGCCCACATGGACCTGCAGGCAGGGTGAGCAACAGCACAGGGGCTGAAAGATGGTTCCCCTCTCACAACCTTCACACAGCTTCTTCATGTGACTCCCTGGTGCACAAGAGTCCACAGGAGTTGTGGACATGCCCTGGGCACATTTGCCAGTGCAGGGGACAGATGTTCCCCATTCTGGTGGCCTCCACCCAATGGTGCCAAGGCAAAGGGCTGCTCTTCCTTGGCACAAATTTCAGATCCAGCTGGCAGGGGCCCAGGGACCTGTCTGGGTTTATGTGAGGAGATGGGACATGCAGATGGTTGGGAAGGGTGGGAAGCCAGGTGAGGAAAAGCCCCTTTAGTCTTGTTCCATTGTACAGTTTGCTCTTGCCTAAACAACATGAGTGGATGATGGAGAGGATCCAGACCTGGCATCTCTCATCCTCAGGCCCCTGCTTGCTCCCCCCTCACTTCCAGCATATCATTCCCACTGCTGCTTGTCTGGACACTTTCTGCCAAGAATTGTCCTGTGGGAAGATGCCAGCACTCCTAGCCAGGCTGTGTGATTCCAAGAAAGAGCTGGTGCCATTCCTGCCATGCTCCTGCAGCTGAACTCTCCCTGGTGGCATTGCCCAGCCTGCACCTCCATGGTCTGATCCCCAGCCCTGGAATATGGGACCAGGGTGTTTTTCCTGCCCTGAGCTCCTGGAGTCAAATTGAGCCCAGCAGCTGCCTTATATGGAGACCCTTGTGCCTTGACAGGACTTGACTCAGCCTGGTGTTTCTAGAAGTAGCAGGAGCTACAGCTCATTGCAGTGGGGGCTGAGCCACGAGCCAAGCACAGCTCTGCCCCGGTCCCAGGGCTCCCTAGGAAAGGGAGGGGAGACCCATCCTGTACCCATCTTCTCTCTATGCAGAGAAGCACTAAAAACTGGAGATAAAGACAAAATCAGGAGGGAAAGCAGAGAGAAAACTTAATGTGCTGGGAGAACACTCTGGAAAGTACCATTACCCATCCCTCCTGAGCGAGCAATAGGCAGTGGCAGGAGGCTTAGTGTCATTTCTGTGGCCCTCCCCACCTCTCCCTCCTGTTTTCCTGCTTAGCTGTGCCTCTAGGTAAGGCTTTTTTCTGCTCCCCACACTGTGTGCCCAGCCACAGAAGGCTGGGGGAAACCTACCCTCCCTTCTTTTCTCAATTGCTCTGCCACCACAGCAAAATGGCCTGGATTCAGGGCAAAACAGGACTGCTTCTGTCAGAAACTGAGGTGAGAGGTCACCACCAGCTCAGACTGCAGGGATGGAGTTTGGGGGAGACTAGCAAAGACCTGGTTAGCTCTGCTTGGGATGAGCGGGACAGCAGTCGGGCAAGCAAAGATGAGAAGATTTTGTACTTTCTCATGAATCTGTGAAATTGGTGTGCAGCCTGAGGCTGGCTGGGATGCATTATACCCATAAGCATGAGAAATCTTTCCTTGTCTATGGTGAGAAGGGAAAGCCAGAAGATTGCTGCTAGTAAGGCAGACCCAGGGGCTCTTCCTGGAGTGTTGCTTCAGATCTAAGCACAAATCTCTAATCCTGGTGTCTTGCTCTGTCTGCTTGGCCCCGTGCTGCCCAGTTTCTGCCCCCTTTCTTTGGATCCTTCTGCCCTAGATACATTTTACTGGCATGGTGACTATTCTGTGCCTGTCCAGAGAATTTGGCAGCTGTGCTGTGTCAATGCAGATTTGCAAGGTGTGGTGTTTCCTGGTTTCAAGCTTCCTGGCTTGGGAGGTTCACCTGTTGCAGCCTTTAGTTGTTCCTTGCTCTGAGCATATCTCATTCTTCCCCACTTTCCCACAGAAAGCAATATTTTATTCCTTGCAGATGCTATGTCTGGGAAAGCCCCTCTGCTGAGATGTGCACAGACTGTCCCCACACTGCAAACCCACAACTCTGTTTACATGGATGCTCCTTTATCCTGTTTAAATTATCAAGTTGTGTCTTTCTGCGCTCTGTGGGAAGGATGATGCTCTAGAAATGTGAGCTGAAGAGGTGGTCTTTGGCAAATAAATCAAGTGGTTTCCTTGAAAGTACCTGCAATGCATAGTTTCCCACCTTTTTATTTAGCTGACACAGCTTTTGGAAAGGACCAGTCAGCATTTACGATGATGGATGACAGCCACTGTACTGCACAGAACAAAAGCAGAAGTGTCCTGGATACGCTACAGCTACAGATTGAGCCTCTTCTCACAGTGCTTGGTTTCATTTCCCAGCCACTGCATTGTCCTCTGACCCTGCCGAGGACAGCTGTCCCAGGGAACTCCCAGTGCCAGAGAACAGGGCTGTGGGTTTCACTGCCTGCCTGGGGTGAAAGCAGGGCTGATATCTGCAGTGTGCAGCCCAGCTGTTTCTGGAGGCTGTGTCTGCACTGTGCAGTGGCTCTTTGCTGAGCCTCTGGGATATGGCTGGCTTCAGGAGGGCAGCAGGTCCTGGAGATGCCGTCACTCAGCTCAGCACTCCTCACTTCGGGTAGGCAGGCTCTGTCCTGTTTGCACTGCTTTGCCCCCCATCCCAGTACAGACGCTTGGAGCAGCAGATATTTTGCAGCTTGACACAGGATGGTAGGAGGGATGCTCTCCCTCCCTTCATCTGGCTTCCAGCTAAACCACTCACTAGCCCTGCTGCCAGCAAATCCAACACAGGTGGTTTGTTGCAAAAAATAGCATCTCGTGGCATGCCTGTGTGCTGTAGAGATGGTGTTTAAAACTGAGTTACTGCAGACTGAAGCAAAAAATCACCACAAAGAGCCATTTGTGAGTCAGCCTCACATCAAGAGGTGCTCAGGTCTCCAGCCCAACTTGGCAGCTGGTGCAGTGCTAATAGCAGAAGTGGGGGTTGTGTTGGGATGTAGGAGGAAGGGTACATGCCCTGCAGCTTGCTGTCACTGCATCCAGGAGCTGTCCCTTTCCCTTCCAGCAGGGGTGGCTGCTTGATTTATCTCTGAGATTTCTTTAGTGAGGATTTTTGGACATCACTCATGTGTGGTCCTGTAGTGCAATAATTGTAAAATCAGTCTTACTGGGAAAAGTGGTCCCAGATGGGACAGCTGGACTCTGGAAAGGTGTGCACCCACTTGGGAGGGGTGTGGAGGACACTGGTGAGTTTGATCAGAGGTGTGAATGATGTGGCCTCAAACAACAGGATGAAGGAGCTTGATTTAGTCTTGCTTCCAGGAATGGATGACATGGTCTCCAAGTCCACAGAGGGATACAGTGAAGAGAAAGTGAAAAGAAGTACAGAGTTTAATTCTGATAAGTCAAGAAACCACAGGGGTCAGACTTTGGAGGAAATTCCATTTAGCAGGAAGAGGGAGATGAAGAAATGATGCATGTCCACTGTTGGAAATTTTTACAGTGAGACCAGTGTTTGTCAGAAAGCTGGAAGCAACGCTGGCTCTGGCTCAGCACAGGATGGGTTAGATGACCCCAGGTAGTCCTTCCTAATCCGTTTTCCCCCCCTGTTATACTGTCCTACCTTCTTCCAAGCGGGCGAGGTGACTTTCTCCGCCTTACGCTGTACACCTGAGGGCTGCATGAAATCCTTCACTTCCCATGGCCTTGGGAATCTCTCTAAAAGCAGGAGAAGGGAGGATGGGTGTTACACTCTGGAGTCCCCATTTACTTGTTGGGTGCTTGATGTGAGGCTACCTGTGGTCACAAAAAACCCTTGCTCTTGGATGCAAACCCAGAATGTGATCTAGTGCCCAGATGATGAAGGTACCTTGGGGAGAGTTTGCCATGCCAGACTGAAAGAAACAGATCTTGTGTGTCTTCCATTAGAAGTATCTTTGAAGCAGGCTTGTTGTCACCATCTGTGCCACATGCTAGGGTGCTCCTGATGAGGGCTTTGGCAGGCTTGGCTCTGTTTCACCAGCATAATTTGAGTTTGGGCTTGAGGAAAAAAAGAAATCAACCCAAAGAGATAACAGAAAAGAGCTCTTCAGGGCGAACGTGAAGCCAAGGAGTTTAGCATCAAACGCCTTTTGAAAGCAGCTGTGCAGCCTTGCTCAGGGATAAATAAAGGCTGGTTTGAAGCTGGAGAGCTAGCTGGCAGCACACACTGTTCCCATCTTGCCAAACACTTCCCAGACCACCTGTCCTCGCAGGGCTGGGTTCCCTACAGAGCTCTCATGCTGCTGCACACTGTGGTGGAGTGGATGGATACCAGCATCCTGATGCTCAGGCTGAGCTTGCAGAGAGGGCATGGCTCAGGCTCATCTTGAGGGGGAAGCCCTTGCAGGGTCCTTTATCTCTCTGGAGAGCTCAGAGAGATGGAGACCATTCCACTTCGTGGTATATCCTCACCCTTGTGATGTTTCCAAGATTTGGAGTGGGAGGCAGCTGTGAGTTTGGCTGGCAGGAGACGTGCACTGCCTGGCCCCCAGGGTAGTGCCAAGCAGAGACCACAGTTTTTGGTTGGTGCAAGGTCTGAAGCATTGGAGCCAAGGGAGTTCTAATCAAAGCAGGCCCTCAAGTGTCTGTGCTCAGCACTTTAGCAGAATAAGGAAGGACTCAAGTGAAAAAACATCTGGAACAAGATCAGAAGCCAGACACTCTCCTAAACAAAGGAGATGCATGTCCTTGGAGGAGAAAACAGACATGTAAATAGAGATGGAAGGGGCCAACAGAAGGTTGGATTTCTCTGGATCTCATTTGTCTTTCTTGTGCTGCAGCTGTCTAAAGTAAATGCTGGGGGGCTGTGGTGTGCTGGAACATGCTGGGGCCATTCATCATGGGCTGTGCTGGCAGCTGGGACAAGTCCATGATGAGCAGAACCTTCCAGCATTCCAGAGGGCTCTGCCTCTCTTGCACCACTAGTTTTGCCTTTCTTGTGCTGCATGCAGGCAAAGGTAGAAAGATAACAACTTCTTTCAACGGGGCATTTGCCCCTGTGAACGTGACCCCGAGGTGTTTTTTCACAAGGACTCTGGCTGGTTGCCAGGAGGGTCATTGCCCTTCCTGTTTCCAGAACCCCTTCAGTGTACTCTGGGAAGGAATTCCTCCTGGTCCAAATCTTGCCCCTCATTGACTGTGTCTGGTTGTACTTACACAAAAACCTTCTGGGTCAGTACTTTCCAGTCTGAACAGACTCAGTCTGCTCAGTATTCCTCCTCTTTCTGCTCTCCTGTTCTGGACAGTGTGTGGAGGTCGGGTAGTTCTGCAGGGATTTGATATGGAGCTGCTAAAATGGGATTTCTTTGACAGCCAGGAGATCAAGTCTTGGCACACCTCACACATTGTGAAGAGAGTCTGCAGCTCCATTCTGTGCTTCCATGGGTCATCAGGGACAGCACAGGCAAAGATCTGAACATCAAAATTCTAAAGCGAGACTTTTTCTCAGCTGCTTGCAAAAGGAGCTGAAGAAGGCTATAGTGGCTGGGATTTTGAGGGCTTCCCTGCAGAGCCAAGGGGATGTACTGCTCCAGAACAGCATCATCCTTCCCACTTTTCCTGTGGGATACCCCCGTCCAAGGATTTCCAGGCAGAGGCTTATCAGGAACAGGAAAAAGCCATCAAAGAAAGTCAAGCTAAAGTCTTCTGGGACAGAACTGCTGAAAGTGCACAGGGGAGCTAGGGAAGTCTCTGAAGCATCTAAGATGTACTAGGCTGGTATCCCTAAAGGGGCACAGCAGCAAGGAATGGGAAGTCCCTGGCTGGCTCTTCTGTGCCTGATAAGGCAGACTGGCTCCATGCCCTGCTAAGGAGGGACTTGCTTGTGCATCCTTTCTTACTGGAAACAGAGGGGAAAGTCATCAAGATAACAGCCAGAAGGATGGGGAAAGAAAATGAGTCCCACTCTAAGCACAGCCATTGCATTAACCAGACTCCTAAACTGTTATAAAGGAACTATCAGAAACTGGGCAGCATTGAAATTACAGGGCCACTGAGCTCCTCTCCTTTCTCATAAAGCCACCCTGCAGCAGTAGAACTGCACTGATCTCCTGGAATCCTTAAAGGCCTTTTGAAGCCTCTGTTTTCTTTAGGGAGACTGACTCAGGATCCCCCAGTCAATTTTGGTTAGAAACATCTTCCTCACAGCCCACTGCAGCATTGCCAGAGTCAGCCCAAAGGCTCCTGTTCCACATGCATCCCTGAAATGCCCAGGTCAAAGTTTAAAAACAACAGCAGTACTCTTTTCACACTCTGTTGATAATCCATTGAACTCAGCACAGGGTGCTGGTGGGGCACAGCCAGGGGCTGGACAATCCCACCACAGACAGGTCCGTGTGGTTCCCACACAAGCTCCACCTGGGGAAGCTCCTGCACTGGTGGCTTCTGGGTGTTGGCAAGGAAGGATGATTCTGGATTCCTTTCTGTCTGCTGATTTTTCTTATGTACCTAGTAGTGGTCTCAGCTGAAGAGAGAGACAGAGTGAGAGAACCTCTGTCCTGACCTTGCACTGCTGCTCATGGGCTGTTCCCTTCACCATTTGCACACTGAAATTTCACATGATGCCTTCCACATCCTTTTATTCTTGTAAGAGGTATATACTGCTGCTCTTGTGAATGATCAAAGAAGCTCCTGAACCTGTTCTCACCTTCCTTGTTGGTGTCCTCTGACAAGCCCCACAAGGTACTGGGCAGCTGCTCTTCACAAGCATCCTGCTTGCCGAGGCACCTCTCACTCAGCAGGGGGCTGGGATGAGGGGTACCAGCAGAGGTTCTTCCCTGTCCTTCATCCCCAAGAGATCTTTACCTACCCAGCATTTCTCACATCCTGAGGAAGCGGCTGCAGATAGAGGAGCTGCGAGTGCTGTCTGGGAGGAAGCGTGCTGGTCCTTTGACCTCCTGTGCTACGGGAACAAGAGCTCTCCTGGCTCTCTGCCCTGCTCTAGCAATGCTTAACCCAATGTCCCTGACTCCCTGAAAAATCCCGGACAGCAGAAAAAGGCAGCCACCCGCTGGGAAGAAGGAAAGCACCACCGGGTCTCTTCTTGTCTTTGTTCAGGCAAACAAAGTCCAAGGCTAGCTGTCACACAGAGCCATTCCAGGCTGTGGGTGTGTGGCAGCACATCCTGGAGACCCACAGAAACTGGCTGCAGAGATAAAAAAGCCAGAGAGAACTTTGCCTGAGGACATCCCAGGGCGGTGCAGGGCTAAAGACATGATGCACGAGGTTGTGCTGGTTTTATCTGAACTCACAAGTGATACCAGTGGGTACCTCCAGTTCCTTGCAGTAGGGAAACAGCACCCTGGACCACATCTGTGCTGACTATTGACTGAAAAATGCTGATGGGTCACTCCAACACAAGTATTTTGTGGTTTGGTTTCTGTTTGTGGATTTCATTCAGTTTGTTTGTTGGTTGTTTTGGTTTCTTTTATTTAAAAATATAATTTCTGTGGACAGGGGTGCTTGGGGTGAATATGACAGGACTCAGAGATGAGCACAAAGTAAGAGGCTGCTCTGACAGATGCCTACCCTTCCTCTACACTTCTTGCTGCTGCAGTTTCTGCATCCCAAACACTATTTCTGGAGGGACAAGAGGGTTTGTGGTCATGCTGTGGGAAGATGCCCCTTGTCACCAGGATGTCCCAAAGTGGAAGAGCAGCCCCAGCAGAAGAGATTGCTCCCTGCCTATATCAGAGGGCTTTTCAGGTAGTCCTTTTTCAGGACTCTGCTCCACAGTGACAATAGGCTCATCCTTTAACTGCAGTCCTGCAATGGTCTCTGTGTGTCCCTCACTGTCCTCCTTCTTCCCTGTGTACAGGAGTGGCAGATAACTCTTCCATCCATTGTATGCCTGGTCTGTTTAGCTAAGACTGAGAGGGCTTTAGTGTCTAGTGCACGTCTGAGTCTCTGGACAGCACCTGTAAGGGTAAGAGTTCCTTTAGAGGCACACAGGGCTGGCACATTCTGCACTTGAGTGTTGATGCTCCTTTTGGTGTGCAGGAACTGAAGCCACAGTGAGGAGTGCTGGCATGGGCCACGGGAAATGCTCTTTACCTCCCTACTGCCCTAACATCACAGGAAAACACTGTTAGAACCCTCCAGGCCAGGGGAGCCCTGCTTTGGTCATGGAACACTTGTCTTTGCCTGGAATGCCATCTCAAGGAGTTTGTGCTGGGATGCCTTGCCCCCCATAGCTCCCTTTTCACACAAACACAGAGCAAGGAGAAGGCATCTGCCAAACTCTCACCAGCACCTGCAGGCAGGCAGTAGGAGCTGGGCACAGGTCACAGCCACATACGCCCATGGCTTATGGTGAAAGAGCTTGCACAGAACACAGTGAGCACGGGAAGAAACCAAAATCTCCACCATCGTGGGTCACTGCCATTCTTTTTCAAGGTTCCAATGCTGGTTCACGTAAGCCTATCTCAGTTCAGAGCTGACATCACATCAGAGCCCTAGATACATTCAGTACTGCCATTTGCTGGGTTTATCCCTCCTGGCACCCTCCTGGAATACTCAGATGATGCCACAAGGCTGTGCACGGCCCCCTGTGCCTGGGTGAGGATGCTGAAAGCCACCTGGTTTGCAGCCAGGGATGGGGTAAAGCTAGCCTGCTTAGCCTGCCCCAGGTGCATGCCAGTGAATACTTCCCAGCTAATCAAGGATGTTTTCTAGAGAGCTCCAGGCAGTGCACAGCTAATGTCTCACACCAGTGTTGTTTACCTCTGCAGTGAAATAAGCTGCTGATTACACAGCGGTATATTTAAGGGCTTTCAATATCTTTATTGGGTACAAGATACAAAAACTTAGCCTGGTAACTGTCTTTAAAGAAAAAAGGAGTGAAGGTAAATCTAAATGATTAAGGGAGGACTTGGCACCTTATCCCCCTTTTTACAGTCTGCTCAGGTTTACAGGTAACACAGCCCTGTGCACATTTCACTAAATACAGTGCTACAATGAAGGTTCATTTCCTTGCAGAGACACTGGCAAGCTCCACAGCTTGGTCTTATCCTCTCTTTTAGGGCTGCCAATGGTAATTTGTCCTTTGCTGCTGATGGATTGTGTGGCTTGGACAGGTATTTTGTCACTCCTGGCCCGAGCCATGAGTAGAAGAGCAGTGGGGAGTTGTGTTATCTCCTTGCCATTCTTGGCAAAGGTGGGGAGCACAGGAGAGATATGACACATCAACAGCCCAGATCCAAGATATACCGAGAGGCTGGGCTTCCCTTGGAGCAAGACCCCACAGCTGGGTGGGCAGAACACCTTCTTGCACCTCCTGAGGTTTCAGCTGCTGCCCATCACCCTAACAACCAGTCTCCTTGTCTTTTTTGGGCTTTTCCTACTTTCTGGGTCTGAGCTGTGCTTTGAGGAGGGGTATGAGAATTATTATACCAGGGGAATCACAGTACCATTCACCATGGGTTGTGCTGGAACTTGTGCTTCCCTTTGCAGCTGATGTTCCAGCGAAGGTGGAAGCTCCTTTTTGTTTTACATCTTTGAAGTGACTGCCTTCCTGAAGAAATGAAAGCATGACCTTTCAGGCATCAGTATACTTCCTTTGGGCTCCAGATCTCAGTTCTAACACTTTCAAAAGTTTCCAGCCCTGCAGAGCAAGGAGCACTGGAGAGGTGAAGCAGGTCTGTAGATCACCTGTCAGATCTTCACCAGGGATCCTCAGGCCACAGCTTAGGAACTGCTGCTTTTAAAGGATTGTGATGCAAAAAGGAAGAGAAAGAGGTTATTTTCTGCAGAACTGGGCCCTGGAGCAAAGCCAAGCTCCTATGCTTATGTAATAAAAATAAGCAAACAGTAAAAATCCCGCAGGAAGGGGAGGCCACTAACCCACTGCAGGATCTGAGCCGCCAACAGTGCTGACTTCTTCCTCTTTCCTCCAACAGAGGCTTCGGTTTTTGCTGGGTTCTCCTCCTGCTGGGCAGCAACAGGCTGCCCTCCCAGCAAAGGTGGCACACAAATTGTACTGTGCCTCCTTCCATCTGCCCTTCCAGTGGGCCCCCAAACTCAGCAGCTCTTTTTGGCCCAGCTACAGGCAGGAGTCTGACATTTTTGACTGTTCCAGTGCCCCTGAAGACAGAGCAGTGCCCACTGCAGGGCATCAGTGCTGCACAGGTGAGAGCAACTGAAGCAAATGTTCCCTTGTGCTGGAACACTCTGAACATCATTTCTGGCATGTTTTGGCCCAGGTCAGCTAGCCTGACCCCAAAGGCAGGCAACATTCCCAACCAGAAAGCAGTCCTTGGCAGAGCGGATGTCTTAGTGCAAACATAGCTGGAGCAACCTAGCTCCTCCCTATGTGGGCCTGGGTGTTGGTTTCTGGCTGATGCTTCTGCTGGGGCTCTCAGAGCCACTGTGGCTTATTGCCTTTACACATGGGCCTGGAGAGGCCATCCCTCAGCTCCACACACAGCAAAAGCATTTTTCCAGCTCCTTCAGCTACCATGCCTCCTCACACCTCTCATCCATCACCTGCTGGGGCATCTGAACAAGCTCAAAGGGGATGCCCAGCCCCACAGTCCTCTGCAGTCCTCTTTGAGTCTGCCACCAGTGCCCCACATCATGCACATGGTTTGGGGCACCAGTGCCCCAAACCATGCCTAACGGGCAAGGCCACTGGGGTGTAGGTCTTTACCTAAAGTAGCTCAGTGCAGCTCTACCAGAGCTTCTGAAGCACTGACAGCCTCATGCTTAGAGGACTTTCTCACCAGGCAGCAGGAGCTGAGGGATGTGGATGGTGTCACCCTGCTGCAGATGGGAGCGAACATGGCTCTCAGCTTGCTTCACCCCTGGTTTGCTGTTATCAGGGATCTGAGATGGGGCCTAAAGTAAGACTGGGAGGGTCTGCCTGTGGCAGCCTGTCACCAAGTAGAGATGCCATGCAGAGGAAGGAAGCATTTGTTTGGTGGAAACCACCCCCAGAACCCTGAGCCTACAGGGAAGGGACAGCACTGCTCCCATGACCTGAACTGGAAAGCTGGAATCAAGCACAGATCAAGGGGAAGATATGACAGCCCCAGACGTGGGGACTTGTCCATTCCTCGATGTCCTCAGGTCAAGGATTTACCAATCCTCCTGGGTTGGTAAATCTCAATTTAAGAGTGAAATAGTCACGTCAGTGCTTAACTTCTGCTAGCTGCCTGCAGAGGCTGTGAGTTCCACCAAGGGATGGGGAAGCCTCAAGGGGTGCAGCTCCATAGCCCACACCATCCATGTTGTCACTGCTGTCCCTGCTGCCCCCAGGCATCAGCACATACCAACACAAGGCTTGGCAGGGAGCCCAGGTGGAAAGGGCCAGAAGGGCTTTCTACCTGCTTGGCTCCTCAAGATCCATCACTGGCTTGATGTCCTGAGCCACAGGCTGCAGACTGGTTCCCAACAGCTCCCTCAGTTTCTATTCCCCAGTCACATTCTTCTTTTCAGTTTCCAGAGTTTTCTCTGTGACTATAAATAGCCTTGTGAGGGACTTGCCAGTCCTCGTGGAAGAAGAGGCAATAATCTCTTCCGGAAGGAAGTGTCCAGGACACCTGAAGGACCCCTCTAACCCAAGTGTAAATGATACCAAACAATGTGCCCAGGAGGAAACTGAGGCAGTGAGGGCAGAGGAAGCTGTGAGGAGCAGAATGCTTTGTGGAGGGACTACAGCTGCTGACATTAGTTAATTAATGCTTGGTGAGGGGCTGCCATTCTTGGGGATCCATGGTGCTCCTGTCTGAGCACTGCTGAGCCACAGGCTTGACACAAAACCAGGTCACAGGCTTGCCACAAAACCAGGCAGCATGCTGTGAACAGCCAAGAGTCCTGTTGGGGGTCTACAAGTAGTGTTTTTAGTGAGATGATTTACTACTTCTCATTTGCCAGCTTGGCACTGGAGATGGCTGCCGTCCCCTCCAGCCACCCAGATGTCTGCATTAGAAACAGAGTCTTGTTCTGAAAAAAACTGTCCTTGTCCCCCCAAGAGAATATATCCACAGGGTGGACTGGAGGTCTGCAGGAAGATCTGCATCCAGCATCTTTACCCCTTGTCTGGTGTCAGGAGCTGCTGATCCTGCAGTGGCAGAGGTTTTACCCTACCACAGAATCTCTCCTCTCCACAGGACAGACACAGCTGAGATGACACACTTTTCTCTTGATATTCCCTAATTGGCTTTATTTGTCCATATTAAACATTTACCATCCACAGTTAGCTCCTTCATTAGCTATGACACATCATGTTTAACCACACAGCAATATTGCATCAATGCCTGGGCCAGCAGCAAACACTCGGGAAACTTCTGCACAAGGATAATACAGAGACTATGAAAAAATCTGTGTCTGAATGAAAACTCAGACAAGCTTGGAGATACTTCTGAGCTGGTAGCAGACCTTAGACAAGTGCACACAACCCCATGCACAGCCTTCATCCCTGCCTCCTTTGTTTACACACAGCATAATGGCTTGCCTGTGGACCTGCGCACTTGCAGAGAGGAACGAACACTCATTTGGTTCACAAACCACAGCGTAATTAATTCCCAAAAAATCTTCTGGGCTTCACTCTGTGGCTGTGGAAGTTCAAGGTGCCACCCAGGTTTAACCAGATGCTTCTGCACGCCCAGGGTGCTCAGTCCCACCAGCACAGGGCGAGGGATGGGCCTCCCATGGCCAGGGAGAAACCAGACAGGTAGGAAAGGAAAACCATTTCAGAAATGACAGAAAAAGCAAGATGAGGAGCGTGCCGAGGTCCCTGCTATCCCCAGCCCCACGCTGAAAAAGCCTCAGGCCCGTCACCCCCATCCTGAGCGTTTTCTCAGCCTCCTCTCGCAGGGATGGACACAATTTCTCCGAAGGCTGTTTTTGAAGGCAATGTTTGCCATCTAGTGGGAAAACAGAGTCTGTGTATCTCGCCTGCAGAAGGATGCGGCTTGTGGTTATTTTGGCAGTAGTGGGAGCCACACGCCCCCTTGCCCATAGCTGGGCAGCGGCTCCCAGCCGGGAGTTCCGGGGAGGGAAATTGGAATAGGTGGTGCTGGTTCAGCTCCCTTCAGGCAGCTCGCCAGGCTCTTTGCCGTCAGCCAAAGATGCCTCCCTGAGTGTGGATCCCTAGCCCAAGCCCTTGCAGAGGACCCTGGCCGACCTGCTGCCCGGTGTAAGTGGGGAGCTGAAAGCAGTGCTCTGTAGTAGGTGAAAAAGCACCATGTTGTGGAAAAATGGTGCCTTTCAGATCAGCAAACCCCTGGGGACTGGTGCCTTCCAGATTGGCATCCTCCCAGGCATCTGTCTTCCAGGTTAGCATCCTCCTGGGGATCAGTGCCCTCCAGGCTGGCATCTCCAGCACTCCACTGGCAATCAGCACCTTCCTAGTCAGCATCCTCTCTGGCATCAGTGCCTTCCAGGTCAGCATATTTCTAGTGATCAGCACTTTGCAGGTTAGCTTTCCTCTGGCAATCAGTGCCTTTAAGACCTGCAGATCATCCTGGGGATCAGCCATCATCCCAGAAGGGGATCTCAGACAGATCTGACACTTTTGGCACTTTACGACCTCCAGATCCATCAGCACATAGGTGACTATGCTGGTGCCAGTGCCTAGAACTCATGTGGAGCTCCGCTGCTCCCACATCTAGTGGGTCTCCCAATGGAGAACAAAAGCTGGAAGCTGCTTGAAGGTGATGTGACTTTGCAAAGACCACACAAGACTCCCAAAGGCACATTTAACTTGGGTCCATCATACTCGGGATGCAGACAAAGGCGCAGCTGTACAGAGCTCTGTCTGCCCAGTGCCTGCTCTGTGGAATCCTGGAAGCATGGAGAGCACTGGAGTGCCCCAGCTGGTTCAGAAGTTCCTGCTTAGGGCTGGGCCATGCTGTCCCTAACCTCTACTTGTTTATTCTGCCACGCTGACAAAGCAGCTGATGTGGCAGGGAATGAAGGGGAGGAAAAGGTACAGCTGGTAGGCAGAGAGCAGGTAGAGAGGCTGCACAGAGAAGTTCCCAAAACATGTCCTTCTCTGTCTTAGTCCCTGCAGCTGGAGGAGAAGATGGAGTTCCTGCCACGGGGAAGGGAGGAGATCATCTCTGAGCAAGTGGCACGGCAGCACTGAGGAATGTACAGCAGAAATGCGTGCATGGGGAGCACATGTGTCCCATAGTGTCACCACACTTCAGGGCAGGAACACAAAACACTGGGAACCCTTCCGTGGATAACAGGACTGTTCCCCGTGCTGGAAAAAAGAAAAAAAAAGAGAAAAGAAAAAAAAAAAAAAAAAGGAAAAAGCTATCAGGAAAATCGTGGGCTGCTGCTGATTGGAGCAGGGAGAAGCCATTTCCCAAGAGCATCACGAGCAGCAGTGCCTCACAGTTGTTGCCTCCCAGCATCTCTGTGGCCAGGTGCTTGGCATCCGTGAAAGACCAAAAGCATCCTAGAGGCAGGGAAGGGGCCAGCCCCAGCAAGCAAAGAAAGAAACAACCTATTTCTGGAGGGAAAAGCTGACAATGCAGCAGTAAGGCATGTCTCAGGTCTCTCCCTTCTCCACATCTGACCCGGCAGGTGATGTCTCCTGTTTCAGAAAAGAAAAGCAAGGAACTTTCAGGCCTGTGTCAGCTAGAAAGGAAGGCAGATGAAGAAGAGGGAGTATGGGGGATTGCAGAAGACTCTAATGGGTTGAGTGCTTGTATCCCTAGCAAGTTCCCAGGTAGAGATATCCACATGCAGGTGGGATGAAAGCCAAGGTCAGGGTGAATGCTCAGCACTACACTTTTAAAGCATTCATGTTTGGATTGACTGTCTGAGGGCACAGTTCCTGCTGTTCCCACTCTCTGTGTCTGGGCAGTGTGAGATGGAAGTGGCTCCTGAGGGGGATGCAATCCCTCTGGAGATGGCCCACATTCTCCCCAGTACTCTCAGGACCTCCACTGGTGACAGCTGTCTCACGTCAGCTGTGATGTCACTTATATGAGGACTGGGTGCCTAGGTCACACCCAGGACTTGTTCCCAGTCACATCCTTGCTCTCTGCCCATGGGCCTCTCATCCTTCTTCACAAGTCAGCCCCTGCAGAGTGAGCATCTTTGATGCTTAGGATGGTAACCGAGTGTCCAAACTACCCATCCATACATTAATCTATAAATTAATCTATCCCTTCCTTCCTCTGTCAAATGATCCACAAATCCACATATACATCTGTATGTCTCCTTCCCTCAATCCATGCATCCTTCCCTCCCTGCTGAACCACTGTCTGTGTATGTACCCTTTGCTCTCTACATCATCTCATGACACATACAGATGTATGTTTCATGGCTATTCTGCTGAAGCTGCTTTTTCTTCTTTCCTTGGCTCAGGATTTGGCTCAGAAGGAAGCAGAAGCAGCCATGAGAGGTAAGTTGAGACTGTTTTGCTTCACAGTCCTGTGCAACTCGCCTCCTCCCCTGCAAAATGCGGGCTGATCCTGGCAGCGAGGCAGGGAGAGGAGGAGGCTAGTCCTGAGGGCTAGATCAGAAATTTGGCAGGGTTGGTGGCAGTCAAACAGCCCAGGCAGTGCTGCACAACCGCCCACAACCAGTGCCCTGCTGCAAAGGCTTTTGCCAAAGCTATGAATTTCCCAAACAAGCCCCTGCCTGAGACATGATCTGGCCACCCTGTGCTGGATGGAGACAATGGGTATGGACATCTCTTGTGTCTCAGTGCTGGGGACCTTCCCTGGCGTGCAGCATTGGCTGATGGAAATTTCTTAAAGCAAGCATATCCCCAGGCCGTGGTCTCCTGCACTTTCTTCCTGCTGGGCTTGGGCTGTTCCATGCCAGGAAGCTGGACCCATCCCTGCCTCATGTGGATGCAGTCCACGGGTGGCTTGGACCTGGCATATTCTCAGCATCTCCAGGCCTGGCTTGTACCAGTTCCCCTGGTGATCTTGGCACAGCACCCACGCTGGGGAGGGGGGGATGCGGCATCAAAGGCAAGTTTGGATGTGCCTCTGCCTATTTGGGGCAGGGTGCGTCCAGGCAGGGCTCCAGCCTGCAGCAGGAAGCCTCCTGCTCAGTGGCTGTGTGAGCCACCAGAGAGCCCAAGCCTGGAGGAAGTGCCCTGGCCCCACAGTGGGACAGGGAGGTGCCGGCACTGGGACTGGTCTCATGGTCCCTTCCTGTTTTTCTCCTTCACAGCTTGAAGACAAAGTTGATTTTGGCATCTGGATCCCTCTCCTTTATTCCAGATTGCTGCTCCCCCCAGCCCTCCCCTTGCATCTTCTCAGTCTGCTGGAAAGCCCTGTTTGCCCATGTCCAGCACCAGCGCATCCTCCCCTTTGGCAACAGGGAGAGCAGCACCCCAGTACCACCCATCTCTATTCTCCAAAGCACACAATTTTCTATTTCCTTTAGGTCCCCAAGGCCTGTGTGTCACATTTACAGGCTGCTGGGGCATGGAGCTGAGCCATGGGGCACCCCAGCAGTGCAGTGCAGGCAGGCAGGGTTTTGTGGTGGCGTGCAGACCCCTGCCTGTCCTTGGTATCTTCAGCTGCCAAATGGATGACAGGTCATGACTCCTTACATCAGAGAGGAAAAGGGTCACCCTCCAGGGCCATGAGCAGCAGGATGCAGTGATGAGGACCAGATGTGCCTTTCCTGCCCTCCAGCTGCCCTGGTCACCAGAACTGGGTGTCCCTACCCTCTGGTCAGGCAAAACCCAGCTAAGGAAGGGACACAGGGCTTGGCACATGGGGACAACAGATCTATGGGCTCCCCAGCCAGCAGCAACAAAATTCTCTTTTGCTCTTTAGAGCATGCCTGGATTTTCTGGGGTATGAAAGCAGGCAGAGTGCAGGGGCTAGAGCTGCTGTCTCCCATTTTCTGGCTGCTGTGCTGCTACATCTCAAGCAGGCATCAGTCTCTAAATCAGCACCAGATGCTGGGAAATTACTGAGTTGTTTGCAAACACTGGGGCCACAGCTATGGGATGTACATCATCTGTATCCCACAGCATCTCTAGACACTGCTTTGATCCCTTCCACAGTGGCAGAGGAGTGGGATCTGGTGGTGATAAGAGGAGGTTTCCAATGGTAAAGGCTGCCCATGCCATGCTGGGGACTGAGAAGAGACAAGGTGACCATGACAAGACAAGAGTGGCTGTGTGACACATCAGAATGTGTGTTGGCTGGTTGGATGCTGGGGACCAGAGCCCAGCAGATGATGGCAGTGTGATATAGCTGGAGCTGTCAAGCTGTGGGATACACCTGGGAGAGGTGATGTGCCTGGAAATCCAGGCAAGATCTGCCTCTTTACACCTCCCCAGCTTAGTGACTTGCCTTACCTGCCCTGTGAGAGCTCTGCTCTGGTCCAGGGATAGTGCCATGCTAGTAGCACACTGCAGATAGAGGACTGACCACCATCTCTCTCATTCAGCGTGCCTGTGCTCACGAGGGACAGTGAGGGGCTGCAACCCCACAGAGCCAAGCATGGAGAGCCCTCATGACCCCACAGCTAGGGCACCCAGTGAGAGCAGCAGGGAGCCTGTGGGCACAAAACACATTGCAAAAGGCACAGCCTGCCCCAGTTCCCTCCAACCCAGTCCACACAAGGACCCTTTGTGGGTGTCCCAGTCCAGGCTCCCTCTGCATCGTGGGTTCACAGGCAGCCCCAGGACCCTGCACTGGTTCTGCTCCCCGTGCTCCACGCGTTGCTGCTGTCTGAATTTCCACCCAGCTCCATCTGGATCTCGTTGGGCTGCTGGCACTGAGCACCAGGGCCGGGAGGTGCCAACACATGGAAGCCATTAGAGGGGCTGGGTCGAGGTGCAGCAAGGGGGCCACATGCAGAGCAAGGGGGGCTGTGCAGAGGGTCCTGTCTCAGCTATCACACTGGTGAGGGCAAGGGGGATGTCTGCATCCTCTTCTGGCACTTAGCCTTGGCATGGGTCTCTCAGCCCCTCCAGGCAGCTGGGGAGAGGGCTGAAGAGATTGGGAGGCAGCCTTGCTGCCTGTGCACCTCCTGCAAGGACCATTCCCAAGCTGGCACTCATTCCTCCCTTGGAACAGCATCATCTGCAAAGGGTTTTGCCTGGACAGTGCCAATGATAGCATTGGCATATCCCCTTTATTGGCATCGCTGCTCCGTCCAGCCACAGCACGGGGGATTGGGGCAGAGGGAAGGGGCAGGGGGTGTTCTCTTCTGCCTGCTGGCGGCTGGTGGGGGGTGACAGGCAGGGATCAGCACCCCTTGTTCTGGCACTGATGCCCGGCACCCCCGGGAGCCTACACCCACGGTTCCCCTCAACACTAGGCAGTGAAGTGGGGCTGGCTCAGTGTCTTATCCCCATTTGTTTAGCAGCGCTCGGAGGTGGAGCTGGCCTGTCACCCTGAGCCTGAAGTGACTCCAGCTGGCTCCTGGTGGGCTCAGGCAGTCCAACGCTCCTGAGAGCAGAGTCTCTCTCTCCTTAGGATCCATCCTGCAACCCCAGGGTGTTGGGGGCTCCGGCAATGTCCACAGCTGTGGGGTGACCCAGGAGGCGTGGGGTCCTTGGGGGCCAGCAGTGGCATCAAGTCCCACGCATGGGCAAGCAGGTGCAAGGAGCAGGGATCGGCCAGGGCTCTCTACAGGATCTGAGCTTCTGCCGAGAGAGAGGACAGGGGGTCAAGCAGGACACTGGAGACACTGACCTGCCCCATGCTCTGCGTTCCCTGCCCCACATTCCCCCCCATTCCTCACCCTGCACCCCGACTCACTTGGTAGTGCCCTCAAGTGGGTGGCAGCAACCAGAAAGTTTGGTTTGGTCTTGTCTTTACCATGTTTCCTCACCCGGAGCCTGGGGATGACAGCAATGGTGGTTGAAGACCCCAAGCAGCCTCCCTGAGCATCAGGATTGCCCACATTCCCAGTGATCCTGCTGTGCTTCCATCCAGCTGTGCCCAAATGTGCCCAGCACAGCTTAACCTCTCCCGTGGGTCAGCTCCAGGGCTACAGCTAGAACTGGTCACTGGTTAGAATAGGATTGGGATGGGAACAGGGACTGACAGCAGAGCCAGAGCATGATAGGGACACCCCATGGTGGCAGGATGAGAGGGGACCTGGGAACAGGATTCCCAGGGAGAAAAGTTACATGGAGGGGTGTCTGTTCTGACTCTGGAGCATGAGACTCCCCAGCAGGAGCCTTTGGGAGGATACTAGAAGGAGCAGCATCTTGAGGGGATTCAGAGAAAGGTCCCTTGGATCTGGTGTCATTAGAAAGAGCCCAGGCAGGCTGGGAAGTGTGCTGGGGTGGGTGTGCTGGGAAGAGGCACTGGTGTGGGACAGGGGCAAGGGGAACATAAACCACCCTATGGAGCATCAGGTATGTTTTGGCAGTGACCTAGAATAGGGCTGGGGGATGACAGGGCACTCTATGAACAGAGGGTTCAGGATGGGATGGGGACAGCAATCCTACAGCCCCTCCTACTCAAAACCCAGCCTACCAGATGAGGATGGTGATGACAAGAACAGCAGCCAGGATGAAGAAGGCAAAGATCCCAAGGGACACCAGGACGGCCATCTTCTCCAAGGGGTCACTGCGATCTGGGGCAGAGAGACTGTCACAGCCAAGGGATGCCATAGTCCCCAGCAACTGGGGACCCTATGGCAAGCTCCTGGATACTCCAGCAGCCCAGCCACACACAGGCTTGGAGCAGGACTCCCTTGCCATGGCTCTCAGACACACACATGGCACTCCTGCCCACCACCCCTAGCTATACTCACTGATGGGCTCAGGGTTGGGAGCCTGGGAGGGCTCCTCAGCCAGGCTCTCCAGTCTGGCATCTGTAGTGGTTTCTTCACTTGCTGTGGAGGCCAGGTCTGGAAGGACAGAAGGGATGGAAACACTCACCAAAAGCATATGCAGCACCCCAGGGACCCACAGATAGGAGTGTGGAAGGGTATCCTTGTGCCCCAGAAGTGCCAAGAGCCCAAGGGTGCCACTGAGGTACTAATGGTGCTTTGGAAACCCCATTCTGTCCCAAGCCTGTGTGGAACAATGCCCAAATGGCATCTGCACAGCTGCAGGCTAACATGGGCTGGGAGATACTTTCTGTTCCTGCAGCTCTGCTTCCCAACCTTAAGTGGCCATGGAGTTGAGACTTACTCTTGTTGATATCTGGGGGAATGAGTGCCATGGGGAAGGGACCGAAGAGGGGCAGTCTGGGGTTCTGGAGACACTAGATGATAGGCTGCTGGGGGCTGCAGCCTGTCCCACTCTTACCTCTGACAGGTGTTGCCCGGGCCTCAGCACTCCACTCACTCCAATTCCCCGCATCCAGGAAATCCTTGGCACTGACTTGGACCACGTGCTCCAGCCCAGTGAAGGCATCTGTGATAACCTCAGACAGATTCACCGTCTCTACCTGTGCCAGGCAGAGGGGAGCTGTGGGGCAGGCAGGGGCATCCCTCACTGCCCTCCCTGGCCCCATGCACAGCCTGCTCCTGTGCCAGCCCTGCCTTTCCTTGCACACTTACCACGGACCAGGAACGGTGGATGACGGGCCGGTACTGGAGCCGAAACCTTAGCTGGAAGTGGGGTTCCTTTGGCCAGGAGGAAGGGTACTTCCAGCTCACATGGAGTCGGCGTGGGGCCAGGGGGATGGGCTCCACCACCAAGCCCTCCGGAGGGTCTGGCTTAACTGTGTGGGAAAGGACAGGAAGCCCTTGTCACCCTGCATGCCGTGCACAGCGGGGTAGGGGTCCCTCCTATCGCCCACAGGGAACTGCCCAGGCATGGACAAACAGCGGGAGAGACAGATAGATGGATGGGGACTCACTGATGGCCTGCATGGTGACATCAAGAAGGCGGTAGCTGAAGCCCAGGGGGTTCACCTCGGTGATGTTCAGGCGGTAGGAGCTCCAGAACTCTGACCTGTGGACGGTGCAGGTGCCGGGGTGGGATGGATCCTGCAGGCACAGCCCCACGTGCCCATTCTTGTTCCTGCAGACAGGGAGAAAGGGTGGTGACACATCCTACCTGCCCACCATGCACAGCTTCCAAATGCTGCCAAAGAGGTGCCATGGGAGACCCCAATGCCAAGACCCTGGTGGAGGAGGCAGCCGTGCTGGCTCAGCTGCTCTCACCCTTCCAGAGTCCAGCATATCCCTCTGAGCATGAAAGAAGGGACTCTTTTCCCAGCTCCACACTCTGCCTGGGAAGGTCCCTCCCCAAGGCAAACCTTTCTCCTTGAGGCAAACCCTTCTCCCAGACTCCCAAGGTAGCTGGGAGGTAGCTGGCTCCCTGATAGGGACCCCCAGCTCTTGCTCTGGGGTCCCTGCTGAAGACAGCAGCAGAGCCTTTGGGATGGGGGCCAGTCCCTAGAACAGGAGCAGGGTGGGAGTCAGTCCTACCTCCGCTTTTCTTCGCCTGTCAGGGATTTCTTCCTGCCATGGAGACAGAGGGAAAAGCAGATGATTAGGATGAGGGGGCAGCACAAAGTGAACCCCACCATGACCCAGAGGAGGGACAGGAGTCCACACTGCAAAGCAGCCCCACACTCCCATGCTGACATACACATGTGACAGCATGGGGGACAGAGCCAAAACCATGTCCAGCTCTTCTAATGAACAGCCTGACAGCAGGAGCTGGGGATCCCAGGGAAAATAAATGGGACACCCTTCCCTGGGATTTCATCACACAGCAGCAAAGACTCAGAGGCAGTGATAAAAGCAGCTCCCCAGAGCCTGACTTCACCCTCCCCCTAAAGCCCCCTAAATCCATTCCTCCTCCCTGTGGAGTCTCTGATGCTCCTCTCAGCCCCCTCCCCATCAAGCCCTCAGCTCTTGCAGCTTTCAGCAGAGCTGTGCTTTATGAGCTCCATTGGACTTCAAAGCCGCCCGCTAATTTGGCTTGCAGGGATAATTAGAAGCAGCAATGCTGTCAGGGCTCCTTTCATCCCAAAGCATGCTGGAGCGTGGAGGCTTGCAGATGACCTGCTTCTCTTTTTTTATTGCCCCTCTGGTGCTGGCAGAGCTGTCAGTAGGGAGGGAGCCTGCCTGTGCCAGCCCCCCAGTGCTGCTGAGACCCACGCTGAGGGCAAGCAAATGCTTGGTGCTCTGCTCACCCCAAAACAGGACCTGCTCTGGGATGCAGCATGGTCCTTGGGGCAGGAGGTGAGCCCAGGACGTGTGTGGGATGGCCAGATGGATTTGGTGGTTATCCTTGGCTGTGACTCAGAGCTCACACCATAACAAGTGAAATCCATGTCCTGTGGGGATACTTCACCTGTATGTGGTGATGTATCTGGTGGGGAGGAAGGTCTCCACACTGGAGGTCCAGGAGCAAGAGAAATTCTCATAGTCAGATGCTCTGCAGGACACAAAGGGGACTCCAGGAAGGTCTGGGGTCCGGGGGAAACAGCAATCAGCGAGGAGTCCCCCATCCTGCAGCCCATCCAGCACACAGGGATGCCGTGTCAACACCAAGCCCCGTTTTGGCAAGCTCCTGGCAGGGAGCACACTCCCCCTAGAAGAGCCCAGCTCACAGACATGCTACTCACGCCCCAGGCGCAGGGACACAGTGTGCAGGAGGCCACCATCCTCGCCATGGCAGCTGTAGGTTCCCATGAAGGCCAAGCTGGCGCGTGGCAGCACCAGGGATCCCTGCTGGATGGCCGAGCCCTCCGGCAGCGCCATGGCACCTGCTCGTCTCCATTGCACTGGTGAGCTGGGTAGGGGAGGCCAGGCAGGCTGTGTTAGAGGACAGGGATGCCCAGGCTCACCCCATAAACCATCCCATTGGACAGATCCCTTGATGTGCACGGAAAAGACTTACCTGGCATGGACACCAGGGCATGGTAGGGTCACGTCTGTCCCCAGCTGGCCATACTGCAC
Organism: Cyanistes caeruleus; assembly: GCF_971803275.1. Lineage (NCBI taxonomy): Eukaryota > Metazoa > Chordata > Aves > Passeriformes > Paridae > Cyanistes > Cyanistes caeruleus. Next base: position 72,677,864 of record NC_141732.1, read on the forward strand.
ACCTGGAGTGACACACATCACTGTCAGCACTCCATGCCACCCCACACCAGGGCTGGGGAGCCCCTGGGGCTGTACCCCACAGTGGGCACTGGCTATGGGGTCCTGCTTCATGCAGGCATCACCACAGGGGAGTGGAAAGGACTTGTCCCAGTTAGGGCTGGGCAATGAGCAGAAGCACAGGTTGGCCATCACTGTAGGATGTAGGGCTGTGTTTCATGTAGCCCTGGCAGGTCTGATCCTGTCTGGGGGAAATGGGGTGCCCTCAGGGTTCTCGTGCCTGGGATGTAGGGGAGGAGGTGCTTGATGGGGGGTCTCACCTTCCTCTCCCCAGTCTTCAGGGATAGCAAAGGAGGCTGATGCCAGGGCTGCTGTGAGGAACACCATCACCCTGCCCAGGCCTGGGATGGAACTGCGCATCTGGAGGGCAGAGAATGGGAGGAGAGTGTTATTACCAGGAATGGGGCAGCTGATACGCTCCACAGCATTCCTGCAGGGCCATGGATCCTGCATCTCCCTCTCATCTCACCCCATCCTATTGGGAGACAGAAAAGGCACTGAATCCCAGTACCCAGATGGGACATCTGGCAGTGTCTGTGCCACAGTCACAGCTGGTTCCTGGCTGCTGAGCAGGAATGCCTGGAGCAGGGATGTGGGGGGCAAATGCTGACCTGGAGCTTGGGGCTGTGTAGGTTCGTGGGATTAAGGGCTATTTGCCATTGCAATCCTGTGCTGGGAGCCTTGGCTGGCTCCCAGCCCCAGGGTGGTCCAGAGACCTGTGCATGTGCAGCTGGGGCAGGAAGGAACTAAGGAGAAATTCTAGCGTGCCTTTGCATGGCAGGTGACAGCAATCAGATCTAAACAGGATCACACAGCCAGGGAGAGCAGGGCTGTGATAGCTCAGGTTGTACCAAGTCTCACATCACTGCCCATGCCTGCACTCACTGTCAGGCTCCAGGTAAGTCTCCATCTGTGGGAGAATGGTGCTGAAATCCCTTCCTCCCAGTCAGTGATCCCCAGTGAGAGGGGCAGGGGATGCAGAGTCAGGGATGTGCACCCAGCTCTTCATGGGTCAACCCCTGCCACAGTCTGGCATCTCTCTGGCAGCATCACCCTTTCCATCCCAACCTATGCCACTGTGAGCACATCAGTCAGTGTCACTCTGGCCAACACAGCCAGCATTGTCCTGTCCTGCCCTACCACTATCACCCTGTCCATCACAGCCAGCAGTGCTCTACAATATCCACCCAGCCAGCACCCGGTCTGTGCCAGCCAGCACAACCCTAAAGCATGTGGACCCACCTGCAGAGTCCTGCATAAGCAGGACATATCAGCCAGCATCACCCTGTCCATCCCAGCCCCATCACCCTGTCTGTGCCAGCAAGCATCACCCCAGGGCACCAGAGGTCCTGGCCAGCATCACACTACCCCTACCAGGAGTGCCACACGATCTCTGTCAGTCAGAAATTAATAATTTCTCCCCAGAAGACCCCCCCCCTCCCCCTGCCCACCCCTCACAACTGGACAAACCTGTTTATTTACACCCACACTGTTGGCCTCTGGTCCCAACTGCAGGCAGGGGCTGAGGGCACACAAGGCAGTCAGCTCCCTGCCAGCCCCAAGAGCAGGCATAAATCTGTAGGCATAAATCCGTGTCTCCAGGGTCCAACAGCTGGAGGGAGGGATGCTCCAGCCCAGCAAAGGCACCCCAGCGCAGCAGCCGGTTCCCCTCCTGTGGCTGACTGCCCATGGCCACAGACCAAACCGCCTGGCGAAGGAAACAAGAGCTACAAGGCAAAGTGCTGCAGGGGGGAGGCGTGCGGCACCCCACATCAACCCTGCTCTGAGCATGCCAGGCAGCCTCAAACACAAGCCCCAAATGTAAATAATTTCATGAGACTGTCATAAGCTTTTCCTACCAAACCACCCTAGAAACGTTCCCAAGAAATATCAGTCAAAAGGTCTCTGCCAAAATGATGCTGGTAAGTAACTGGGAACATTTGGCCTGAAAGTAAAATATTTTGGTGATGGAAAAAAAAAAAAAAAAAAAAAAAAAAAAAAAAAAAAAAAAAAAGACAAAAAATGAGTGTATTTTGTCTTAAAAGCAGCAACCAAAAATAACTCCAAAAATCACGTGGGTAGAGTGAAGGAATAGTTCTGGAGGGAGGGGGAAGGGGAGTGGGTGTATGTGTGTGTGTCAGGAGGAAGAGAGAGTGTGTTAATATACAGAGAGAAAAACAGCTTTAAAATAAAATAATTTCTTCTCCTGACCAACCTGGTTCTTCATTCAAACACTGAAGAGGGTATCCAGCCCGTCTCCATAATGACCCTAGAGGTTAAGTCTAGTTAGGGACCACTAACCTAAACCCCAACCCTAACGGTCCCTAGCTCTAACCCTAAATCTAACCCTAACACTGCTCATCTTGATGGCCAGACGTCTTTTACCCTTCACCACCCTTTGTCCCAGGGTCCTCTCAGAGCTCCCCATCCTCACCCCAGCACCCCATGAGCTCCCCTGCCTCAGAGGGGTACCCCTGCCAGCACAGTGTGACAAGGCAGCACTGAGCCCCTCCAGACACACACTGACTCAGTAAATGACCCACATGAGCCCTGCCAAAAATGATCCCTGGGGACACAGCATCACTGCAGAGACAAGCAGCAGGGCAAGCCCTTCCTTGTCTGCCCAAACACCACAAACAAAAGGGGAAAGAGCTACAGAGCTGGAGAAGACGCAGAGCCTTTGTCTTCCCCAGGTGCAGAAGTGGGGCAGGGGGCCAGGTGCTACAAGACAGTCTGCCCAGAAAGGATCCCCTTATTTTCTGCCACCAAACTCCCTGGACAAGGGAAAAACAGGGGTGCAAATGAACACAAGCATGTGAGTGGCCAGGCTTACCTTCCTTGGTGGCTCCACACCCCCACAGATGGGCACACAGGCAGAGAAAACATCCCTTGATGCTTGCACCAGCAGTGACACATTCTGGGGACACAGAGTCCCAGCACAGTGGTCCTGGACCCGAGCCGGGACAGAGGGAACAATCAGAGCTTTTCTTCGTCCCTTCATGCTAATCCTGGCCAGAGAGACGCCTGCTGCCAGCCCAGGGCTGGGTGACATCCTGTTGCCACAGCCAGGGTAGAGGGGCCCAGCTCAGCCTGGGTGTGTGGTTTGGTCCTGGTAGGAAGGGCAGCAGTGCTGGACCCTGCTTCCTCAGCACGATGCTCTTGTCACTGGCAGGGCCACGGTGACCAGGCAGCCTCTGGCACCCGTGGATATGAGCCAGAAATGCACGGTGTCACTCTCCATCCCTCCCTGGTCCTGCTGTTCTGCTGGGCACCATCTGAGCTCATGCAAAAGTTTTTGGGGAGTGGTGGGGAGAAATCCTAACATAAGCCCCTTCTTGCATGCAAACTGAAGTGATGTAAGCCAAAACTTCCCTCAAAATCATGGCCAGGTGCACCGGCACCAGTGTCCACATCGGGTGTGACAGTTCCCTCGGCACAGCTGCTCTGTGCCATGCCCTGCCTTGGCCTGGCAAAGCCCAGCACAGATTCCTGGGGGAAGCCAACTTTCCATTGTGCTCAGGGCTTTGAAAGACATGGGGTTTTGTTTTCTTAGTGTTTTTTTGTTTTGTTTTGTTGTTTGGGTTTTTTTTGCTTCATTTGAAGTTGCTCTTCAAAGCAAATGGATTGCACACAGAGCAGGGGTGGTGGGGACAAGGACAGAAGCAGATGACACTGTGCCTCAAGGCTGTAGATGACAGCCTGCAGATGAGGGATGCTCCCCACAGAGCACAGAAAGCTGGGGTGCCTCTTAACCTCTTCCTAGGATGGCTGGGGGCAGCATTGCAACAGAGATATGGCAAATAATCCAAGAGCACTTGGCAGCTCTGCCTACCCTGTGCCAGGCCCTGACGGAGTCACCCACCTGCAAAAAGCAATGGGCAGAGAGGCCCAAAGCTGGCTCAAATGCCCCCGAGATGGCACCACTCTGAGCATCCCCAGAGCTGGGGGAGCATCCCTGGCCCTCTGCTGCAAGCCCTCTCTTCCAGTGACTGCTGAAAAATGTCCTATATAGGAAAAATGTCCTATGCTGAAATGCTGAACGCCGCAGGAATTTCCCTCTCCTTGCTTCCCTGTGGGGAAATGTGCCTTAGGTACAGTGCCTTACTAATCCCTCTGCACCTGACAGGCCTGCAGAAGCACCATGCCTCACTCTGAGGAGCCATGGCATGGTCTGAGTATGTCTCTGTGGCTGCTGATCTGCCCAGGGCCCTGGAATCACCCCATCCCTGCAGCACTGTTGATTTTCACCATCACTGTGTGAACGTGCGCCTGTGAGGGGAGCATCAGCTCCACTACTGGATGGTCCCCTGCAACAGCCACCCCTGTCCCCTAAATGCTGCTGGCACCCTCCCTGGGTGCCCACTAAAAGCCCAGCAGTGGGTGCTGGAGGGAAGCATGTCCCCCACCACGACCAGGGCCACCAGAGCCATGCACATTCTCCAGGACTACCTGGTGAGGCATTACCTTGCCCACCTTGGGCACTGCGGGGATGATGCTCTGAGCACTGTCCCCAGTCCCCCCCACAATGCCTTGGGGACCTCAGAAAGAGCTGTTTTCATTTCACTTCAGTGGGGTGCATGGCCCCCCATGCCTGCTGTGGGGGGTACCATGCTGTGCTGGGCTGTGCCAGAACACACACCTGCATGGCTGCAGCCAGTGCAACCCCAAGGCACTGGAATTATCCCAGTTAAACCAGTAAAACCAGTTGGAGTCTTTCCCCGTGAGGCCAGTGCAGTCCAATAAGACCTGTGCACAGTCTGAACATAGGACTAAACCCAGTACAGTCATGATGTGGGGCTTAACTCAGGGCAACCCAAATATTGCATTATACCCCACAGCCCAGGAGGGGAATTAGGGACCACTAACCTAAACCCCAACCCTAGCAGTCCCTAGCTCTAACCCTAAACCAGGACGGGAATCAGTTTAGTCTAAATGTGTGGTTAAACTCAGCCCAGCCCAGGAGTGGGGCTAAACCCAGCTCAGCCAAAATGTAAGGCTGGACCTAGCACAGGTTAAACATGTGATTACACCACGCTAATGTGGGGTTAAACTCGGCACAGCTGGGGTTAACCCGCAGCTCAATTCAAGCACAGGGTTAACCTCAGCACAGCCTAGTCATGGGGTTACACAGTTCAAATGTGGGGCTAAACCCAATGCAACCATGGGGTGGGGTTAACCCCAGCTCAGCCCTAATACAGGGACAACCCCAGCCTTGTCCATGGAATCAGTTATCTCCACAGGCAGATACAATGCATATCTCTGTCCAAACTAGACCAACCCCCTCCAACATCCACTGGTGATACACAGCTGACCACAGCCCCATTGGTGTCCAAAGCCAAGCCCAAATCCCTCCATAATCCAAGGGTCACCTCTCCTCTGTGGAGCCAACAGCTGCCAGCAGTTCCTGGTGCTTGGGGCTGGGGGGGCCCCTACACACCTCAGCATGCCAGCAGCACCATGGAGGTCGGGCTCTGCTCTTACCCCAGCTGGGAAACTCTCACCCCAACACCCTGATTTCCGCTCTCCTCCGCTCCATCCTGCGAGAAGTCGTCTCTGGCTCCCGGTTGTGACTGGAGGCATCGGCAAGGGCCAAAACAGCGAGGGCTCTGTTAGCAGCCAGCAGCCCTGACACTGTGCCAGCTGGCAGCGTTTGCATTCCGAGGCGGGAGAGAAGGGGCGCCCCCCTCTCCATCCCCATCCCCACACTCCTCTCTCCCAAGCCACGTGCCAGAGACGTTCCTAAAAATAATCTCCCGGCTGTAAAGAAACCTACCAGCGCTGTAGCTGTTGTGCTGGTGGATTTCTTTACAGCTTGGAGATTATTTTTAGGGTGGAGGCATGGAAGTTGGTGGGAGGGGGTGCTGCATCCCCACTGTCCTTGGCACATGGTTACAGGACAGGGATGGGCACAGTGCTGGATCTGGGGACACGGGTGGGACCTGCCAGCAGAGAGCTGGGCCACCCTGTGATTACAGCAGGGTGGGAAAGGCTTTTCCTGTCCCAGGAACATTTTGGGATTTGGGACATTTTTCTGCTCCTGGGCTCAGTCCAGGCTGGCAGAGAATTAAGTGAACACAGAGCTCCCAGTAGGGTGGAGTAGCCGGGTACCAGAGTGCAGCCTGTCCCCCCTGGACCATCTGCATCTCCCAGAACAAAGTTCCCCCATAAACTGGCCCTGGAGCTGATACAAGAGCTCATGCATCCATCAGTGTAGGAGACAGACATACAAGTACATACCTGTGAATGTCCCAGGCACACCCAGCTCCCTCTGATGCTCCTGATGAACTCCAGCCTGGGGCTGGGAACTCTGATCGGGAGCAGGGCCCCACAGCATCCCCCATACGCGATGCTCCCCCTTCCCTCCTCCTGCTCCAAAGCTGGCCAGAGCCCAAGAGCCATCAGGCTCAGCTCCATCCCTGAGGCACGAAGGCGCATGGGTCAGCCAAAACACGGCAGGGCCAAAACAAACAGCTCACCTTACACAAATGCTCCCCCAGCTAGCAATTTGCTGTCACTCCTTTTGCAAAACAAAATCCCTTTTGGGCAAGAGAGAGATTTCAGGAGTCATTAAGGACCACCTGGGCAGGCAAAATAGAGCCACCACCAAGGGGTGGCCCAAATAAAGCCCAAAGGGTGTTCCATTAACCTATTGTACACCACCAGCAGTGTCCCTGTGGGAGAGCGGTGGGGGGGTGGAAATTGCAGACCCCCAACAATATGTGATGTGGGGATAATGATGCCACCCCCCTTCACCTGGTCGGATAACCATGACCTGTCTTCTTCAAGCTTGGAGTCAACCCTACCTGCTTTCACAGAACCATTGAATAATTAAGGTTGGAACAGACCTCCAAGATCATCAAATTTGCTACGTGGAGGTGGCTCAGGGGAGGCAGCTGGCTGCAAAGCACATGACAGGAACAGAGGCTGGGAAAAAACCTCACTGGGGGCAGCATCCATGCCCCCACACCACACTTCTTGCCAAGCCAATCAGATGGCAGTCTCCAAGCCAAAAGGAGATGGAAACGTGGCAAAAAGTGGAAAGAAGGGGAAAACATGGGGGCTGTAGTACAGGGCCAGGGGATGGGGGCTGAGCCCTGCCTAAGTTGAGAAGGTTGGAAAAACACTGTCCAGCTCATTTTTTGCTAAGGGAAAAAAAAACCCAGCCAAGTCCTGAAAGATTAAGTGCAATTGTATTCAAGAGGGGGAAAGCAGAGCCATGCAGTGAGTGTGCTGACACATCTCCTTCCCCAGTGCTGGAGAGAAGCCCCAGCCTCATCGAGGCCAGCTCTGTTTACAGGCTCCCATTGTCTCTCTTTTTTCATTTGGATTTCCCCCCTCCAGTGTTATAGTTCAGAGTAAACAAAAGCAAGCAGCCTCTCACTCCAAACATTTCAGCCATCCCAAACTTTCTCTGGAGGGGGGCTGCCCATGGAATTTTCCTCATCCAGAAGAATTTCGAAATGTTCCCATTGCAGCCTGCTCTGACTGGAGGCCAAGATAGCTCCAAAATTCTTCACGAAATGCTTGAGCTGCCCTGTGTACTGCCACAGCTCCGTCTGTGCCCCAAAGCTCCCCCCATGCACAGGGAGACCCTCTGGCCTGGCCAGAGGGGAGCAGAGGCACATTCCAGCCTGCATAATTCCCCACAGCTCATCCCATTCACCTGAAGTGAGACAGCAGGCCTTGGTGAGTATGGATCCTACCTTCTTGTTTTAAGCTTCCACTTAAATTCTTATTGCTCCAAGTCAGCAGTGCTGGTGCAAAGTACTTGAGCGCGCTGAGGGGTATGTGAGGCAATCCACCCCAGCAAAACACAATATTTCCCTTTGCAGGCAGCATCTCCCTAGCACCAGGCAGAGGGGAGAGGGTGCAGCAGGTGCCAGAGCTCCTCCTGGGAGTGGTCAGTGGCACCTCGGGCACCAGGAGCACTTTTTGCAGCAGGTGATGCCTCTTCAGTGCTGCTGTGCCACCGCATGGGCAGGTGGACAAGGAAGGGATGGTGTGCTGCATACATCCCCCAGGATGGAGTGGGGGCACAGCACCGTGCCCTGCACACCCCTGGCAGATGCTGTGTGGAAGGGAGGACAAACTGTACTCCAGGATGAGCCAGGTGGTGGGTGCCACCCAAGTGCGCTGCTGTTCCCTGGCGCACATCATGCAGTCAGGGTAGGCACCCTGGTCCCAGAAGGGCTGGGACCCCAGAGAAGTCAAGCAGCGATCCACACAGCTCTCTTGGCTTTGGCTGAGTACAGATATGAGATGAAACCCATGAGACCCTGGCATAAGGGTGCCAGCACTGTTCCACCTGCTGGTAATGGAGGCACTGGAGGTAGATCCTGAAACAACTGGGAGGGGAAGAGCCCAGCTAAAAAGCCCCACAAAAAAGCCAAAAGTTGCAGGAAGAAGTACCTAAAGCTCAGTCCAGAGTGGATTTGGGTGTCAATGCAAGCCATTGGAATGGCTTTGCATGCTGATGTCCCTTGTCTGCTGTCCAGAACAGCCCCTGAATGGGTTGCACTGCGTAGGTGGTCCTGCACCCAAAACAGACCCCAACATGCTGGAGAACCCCCACATCCTCCCTCCCTGGGCACACACAGATTTTGGGGACTGCAACCCCTTGATGAACATGCTGTCACCCCAGAAAGTCAAAGCATTGCTGGTACCTGCTGCATCTCCCATCCACAGCACCTCACCCTGGTGGGCACAGAGCCCTGTGCCACCACAGCAGCAGTGGCAGGGGGGAGATACCTCAGCTCCACGCCGGGCTGGAATCTTGCTGTGGGACAGGGCTCTGCTGGGCGCCCCTGCTGCCTCTGCACCATCTCCCTGCGCCGCCTCGCTGGGTTCTCCTCCTCCACGGAGGTTGCTCAGTGGTTTGGCGTGGGAGTGGTCCTACCCCCCCAACCCCAGCAGCCCCCTCCCCTATAAAGGGGCCAGGCAGCGGCTGTGTGGGAAGCAGAGCCCTCAACACAGCAGATGGGGTCTGTAAAGTGAGGCTCCCCCAGGTGTGTTTGCCTTGGCTGGGGCTCAAGCCCGTCCAATTAGAGCTATAGAAAACATATCTTACAAAAAAACGAGGGGGGAAAAATAATCCTCTCCCCTGTGCTGGGGCCCATGGTTTGGCCAGGGTTTCTCGGCAGGCCAAGCACAGGCAATGCAGGCTCTGCTGGCAGCAGCCCGGGGAGGGCGGGATGTTTGTGGATATTAAAATGCAGTCGTAAAGTAGAAGAAAAGGGCAGCCTTGTTTCAGAACGAGTCTCTGAGGCTTTCCCCTCTCCCGTCATGCTCGGCACCTGGCCGGCAGCACGAGCAGCTCCCCCTTCCCACAGCTTCCCCAGCCACCCCCAGCTCGCCCAAGGGCTGAGGTGCTGTCAGCGAGACCCCATTCCTCATGGACTGGACATCATCTGCAGGAGGGAGCAGATCTGGGAGGGCTGCCCTCTGCAGCTACCCATATTGGGTCAACATTACAGCTGTGCCTCTGTAAGACCCACCCCTGCACATCCCTTCCTTGTCACCCCCGCAGCTCTCTGCTTTCCCTTGTCCACTGCCCTGCCTGCATGGAGCCAAGGCTGCCTGGCCCCAGCTGCTTGGCAGCAGCCACATGGCAACACCACCGGTACTCCACTGGTTGGCCTCTCCCGGCCTCCCTGCTGGAAGTAAAACAAGCTGGATGGTCATTTGGTCAAGACTTAAAATTATTCACAGGCACCCAACACCCTGGGTGCCCAAGCAAAATAAGGGGGACATGGCAGGGCTCCTTCCATTCCCAGGGAGAACCCTCTCACTAGGATATCTCTGCAAATTCATCCCTGAAACATGATGCTACCTCTCCACAGCATCACCTCCATGCTGCCATATCCAGCTCTGGAAAGTCACAGCAGGAGGCTGGGAAGCAGTTGCAGGCATCAGCTTCAGCAAGGGTGGCTCCATCCTGGCCCACCTGCTCAGCTGGAGATGCCCAGTGCACATCTGGCTTCACCACTGCCTTCTGCCCCCCTTCCCAGCTTAGCAGGGAGGGGAGTTTGGGCTGCGAGCCTGGAATTCGTCCCGTCCCCCCCCCCGCCCCATATCCATTCCCCAAGCCCATCCCTCTCCCTTTGTCCTCTACAGGCTCTCCAAGCCCCCGTCCCTCTGCCCCACGGGGACCCGGGGCACATCCCATCCCCAGCCACGGCCCAAATGACTAACGCCCCGGCAAGCGAACCGGGTGCCGTCGGGGCGAGCAGGGCCTGTCCCTTGGCCGCGCTCCCTCCCCGCAGTGGTGAAATCACGTCTGGAGAAAGCCCGGGGAGTGAGGCGCCGGGGCCCCCCCGCTGCTTCCCAGCGAGGATGCTCGCTTCCCCGCCCGCCGGCCGGCCGCCCCCGCTCTGCAAACCCCACATCCCAGCAAAGGGGGGCTCCAGGCATGCCGCCTGCAGCAGAGCCTCATACCCCATCTCCTCCTCCTCCTCCTCCTCGTTCCGGATCCCATAGCAGCATCCCAGCTGTGGAAGTGGCTGTGAGATGTGGAAACGCAGCAGCGAGCCCCAGATGCTCGTAAAAGCGCTGCCGGGGAGTGGGCAGGAACCTCTAATTCCCTCTAACTCCCGTAAACCCGCCAGAGGCCGGGGGCAGCCGGGGCTGGAGGGGCTGGAGGGGGTACCCGTCCTGCTGACACACCACCCCCTCCACGGCAGGGGAAGCTGGCTCATGGAAGGAGCGGGTGGCTCGGGCTGCCTGGAGCCAGCGCCGGGCAGCACCGGAGGGGACAGCGAGGGACGGGCCACCAGCACGCGGCCTCGAGCGGGCACGCGGCACGTGCCGGTCGCCACGGGGTGACTAATGCGGCTCTTGAAACGGCACGGGAGCGTGGCTCCGGGTTAGGCTTTAATTATCTGCCTTCCTCCGCAGCCCGTGCCTCTCCGCCCCCTGGACCGCCACAGGGACCCCGGGAATGTCCATCCCCCTCCCCGGCCGGGGCTGCTGGCATGGAGCGAGCAGGGCTGCGGCGGGGAGCTGGCTGGGAGCACGCCGAGGCTGCAGCTGGGGGCTATAAAAAGCACGGCTGTGGTATGCAGCGAGGCACGGAGAGGGGAATAAAATAAAATCAGGTGGTGGATGAGTCGGGCGCTTGCTCCTGCACCAGGTCTGGCGACGCTGCTGCTCCCCATCACGCCTTCCCTGCTCCCTGCCCGGCTGACAGCCCGCTGAGGCTGGGGCAGAGCCGAGAGCGGGGATTTGGCAGAAGGTGGGAGACGTAGGGCTGGCTTGGCGGCGACTGGAGGGGGGTCAAGGCTGGGGAAACAATCGCTGGCTCTGGTACATGGGCTCCTGCCCGGGATGGAAGCATCGCAGCCACCACTTGCCCAGCTCAGAGACGCCAGGTCCGGGGGCACTCAGTCTTCTGGCAGCTCGTAGCGGAGGATTAACCGTGCGCTGATTGACGGCCAGAGCTGCCTCGGACAGCCCCACCATCCCCCAGCACCCGGATCCTTGTGGGGACCTCATCCACAGGGGACCGTAGCCCCGCAAGCTGGGTACAGAGAGGGCTCCCCTAAGGCCGGCAGGAGCTGCCTGCCCAAGGACGTGCCGTGTTTGCACAAGTCTGAGCAGGGGAAGGTCAGATTAATTTTAAACCTGAATAAACAAGGAGAGAAGGCAGTGCCAGAGCTCGCCCTTCTCAGCAGGGATGCCCAGCAGCAGAGCACAGCACCCACAGCACAGCTCTGCCCTGCCCAGGGGTTCACATCCCCCTAAGAGAGCTGGAACAGACCCACGACCAGGGCCTCCCTTTTCCGCAAGGAGCTCCCAGCTGAGTCAGTGCTGGCAGCAGGGAGAGCAGCTCCTGCTTGATTTTGCTAGATTCCTCTGGTCTCCACAGAGAAGCATCCACCCTGGGACCCTCATCCCACTGGGAACAGCACCAGGGCTCGCCTGTTCCCTGGCAACAATGCACAATGTGGTCTTAGGAATGAACAAGAAGAAAAGAAAATAGTAAAATTGTTTGTAGGTCAAGAATAAAATTAAAAAAAAAATGAAGTTTGTGTTTTTCATGCCAAAAGGAAAATGAAAACCAAAACATTTTGTTCTAAATGATAGGCCTTGTTTAGCTTTCAGTGGTTTTACTTTTTAAAAAAGGTCTGAGTTAAATCGAGCTAAATTTGTCTTCCAAACATTACCTTGGGGCAAGGAATAAAATAAATTGGAAAAAAAAAAATTAAATCAAAACATCTCATTTGGAAAATGTCAAGAGCAAAACGCCACAGCTTTTCCAGCCTGGGAGAACCGCAGCCGGGCGCTGAACCCAGCCTCAGTTCACAGCTTGAGATGGCCCCCCCGAAGCAACTTTTTTTTCCCCAGAAAATAAAGCAACTACTGTGCCAATTAATGGCTGGCATGGCTTGTGCCCTGGTGCCTGGCTCCCATCAGGGATGTCCCCACTGCCCATGCTGGTCCCCAGGACCTGCTGGAACATGGAGAGGCCCTGTTACAATCAGCAGCCGTGCGCATGAGCTGAATCTGAGCTGAGCTGCTCTCCAAAACTCCTCTTTAAATGTCTTTTCTATTAGGTCAGCATTCCTGCGTCGCCCAGGGAAGGTGGTTACGGCCGGCAGCCCGGCACACAGGCTCCTCGGTGCTTGCTGCTGGCTCTCCAACAGCAAGCAGCCTGCCCACGCTATTAAATTACTGAGAAAAATGGATCGTTTCACCAAAAATTAGGTGCAGGAACCTCTCATGCAGTGGCAAGACGAGCTGGTAATTGGAAATTCATAGAGCTGGCCACAAATGCTGCCTCTGGCTCTGCTCCACCCTCCTCTGGTTGTGGTGAGAGATGGTAGAGAGATGTTTACTGCCATCCCTGAAATGCTGCCGCTGATGGAGATGCAGCAGCCACATTGCCAGCAGCAATGTGAGGTCCCCCACATACCCTAAGGGGGTCACATGCTGCTGCACAGTCCCTCTGTCCTTGATAGGTGGGAAAAATAGGTGACAAAAGCTCTCAGAGACCCTTCCAGACACTGGAGGAAGAAAGCTCTCTACACATGGCTCACCATCAAGCACCCTACTGGGGACATGTCTCATGGGGACATAGTTTGGGGATGCCCCAGCACCACCCCATTCTTACAGCAGCACCCCAGGGGTGCACCCCACAGACCTTGCCTTACTCAAGTCCTCCATCCATCCATCCATCCATCCATCCATCCATCCATCCATCCATCCATCCATCCATCCATCCCAGGCACAGCATAAGCGCCACTGCTGCTCCATCTGAGCATCTCACCATCCTACCAGACCACTCTGAGCCCAAGCCTCAGTGCCTTGCTGAGCAGAGCTCTCCAAGGCATCTCCAGGACAAACCACCAAGCTTCAGGGGCTGCTGGAGAACCCAGTGCATATCTGCAAACTCCAGCAGGGAAGGAGGAATGTGGATGTGCAGCAGATCAAGAGCTGTGTCAACAAGATACTCAGAGAGACTAGTCCCTCACACTGACTACTGCCTGTGCCAGCACAGGAAATGGAGGTACTCATCTTCCTTGCTATGTACACTGTTTTTTGGATGCAGGGGTGCAAGGACTGTGGGCACGGTCCCAGCTGGAGAGGGGAAATGGAGCTGGGCACAGGATCAGGGAGGCCAGAGAAAACGGATGCCTCCCCTGACACAGCCATGCCCCAGCCATGAAGCTGCAAAACTCAATGCCAGGATAGGGTGGAGCAGCCTCAAGGGAGCCATGAAACAGCCCAGCGGGAGCCTTGTAAGAGCTAAAAAAATCAAAAGCAGCCAAAGCACCGAGGAACCCCCAGGGCTGTGTGTTTGCCCTTGCAAGACAAGGATGGAGCAATAGCTGGTTGGGTCCACCAGCTCCTCCTAAGCCTTGAGGCCTCAGGCAAAACTCATGGAAAGCAAAGACTCCTGCAGACCTCCCCAGCAGCTGGGGGCTGGCTCTGGCCCTGTAAGGAAGTCTGGGGAGGTGCCAGCTGGCCTGGGCACCCTGCGTGACAGCAGCTTTCGCAAAACCAAGCCGGGCCACTGTGGCCAGGCCATCCCTGGAGACCTTCGCAGGGCTGTTGCAGCACAGCTGTTGTGAGCTCTGTCGCAATGCTGGCACGGCACTGGGCTGGACCACAATGAAGACCCTTCTTGACAGCCCTTTCTGGTTTTCCCTATCTATTTTTTGCAGGAAGGTAAGGGCTGAACTACGCCTTTCATGATCTCACTGAATTCAAAAGGCACTGATGCCCATGCCAGCCTTCAACAAAAAGGGACTGGTGATGTGCCTATGGGACTATGGGTCTGGCCAGGATGAAAGCCTTCTGTCCCAAAGGAAGGGGATGGTGAAAGCACAGGAAGGCAAAGGAAACAGCTGGACAGGCACAGCCACGCCAGCCCAGGGGCTCCACGGATGCTGTGCCAGCCCTATTCCTCCTCACACTTCTATGAGGACATCCACAACCCTTAGGCTGCCAGCAGAATGGCAGGCAGCAGCCCTAAGCCCTGTCTGGAGCTCCCCAGGGGGGGATGACACAGCTACAGCTGAGCACAACACTCCTCAAAGTCAATGGGTCAAAAGACCCTCCTCAAGCAGCCACAGAGATGATGGTCCACCAAAGCTGGAAGCTTCTTCCTTCCCTTCTTCCCCTCAGTGTGTAGTCAGCACTGGCTTCTCAACAAGGGTTGGCATGTTTTCACTTTGGGAGGTGAAATAAACCAGAAGATGCCCAAATGATTTTCTTTCCACCATAAGGACTTCATTAGATGATGGAGCCCTGAACTTTTCCACCTCTCCCTATACGGCAATCTCTGCGGGTCCATAACACTTTTCATTAGGCAGTTTCTATTTTGGCTGTCTCCATACTGAGAGGAACAGACCAGAGCTGAGCAGCATCTGGAGAGCCCCAGGCTGATTTCCAAAGTGCTTTCAGCATCCTCTTTTCTCCTGGTCAATGCAGCTTTGCCTGCATGCAAACCCACATGGGACAGTCCCATGTCCGGCCATGCCAGATCCCCTGAGGTCCCTCCAGCCTCCTTGTCCTCTCCAAAAGCATCTTTAGGAAACACGTACAAGCAGGTGGATGTGATCTTCCTCTGCCCAAACTCTTTCAAAATTCCTCAAAAGCCTCTTCAGCAATGACCAATGCCTGCTGCAAGCAAGCCCAAGCTGTGCTGATCAGATGTGACCAATGTGACCACAGTGAGCAGTCCTGGTAAGACAGAGGCAAATCAGGTCTTGACTGATTTCTTGTCCCTCTTTTCCTGGATGCCTCCAACTCAAACACCAGAGTAGGAGGAGCATTTTTTTGCCACATCACAGACTCATACCACTAGAGAGAAGGAACTGCACCTTCCAGCCGAGCCATGTGCCTGTACTGGAGAGCCTGCCAGATTCTCCAGGGGCTGCATGTGCTGTGACCTTTCAAAAGAGACCAAAGCTCACACTATCCCACTCCCATGCCAGGGTGACTCAGAGACCTGGGAAGATCATTCCCAGATAACTCCCAAGAGACCTTGAGAGATAATTCCTATTTACACACTGATCCCTGACACTGTAAACCTGCTAATCTCCAGAGGAATTTTCCTTTTTCCATGGGAATCTGGCTGTTGGAGAAGACTCAACCACAGCTGCAAGGCATTTGTGCTTTTCCCCACCTTCATAACCTGGATGGGAGAAGAAAACCATCACTGGGAGGTACAGAGAGATTAACTAGTAGAAACTCGGGTCATAAAGTCATGGCATGCCTGGCCAGAGAGATTTGGTGATTTTCACACATGCGATGCTGTTGTAACCACAGGAGCACTTAGAAAAACCAAAAACTCTCTAAACATCCCAGCAAGCCAATTCAGACATCCCAGGGCTAATCCCTTATGCTGGCATTCTATCAGCATCCCAAATGCTGCTGAAGCCCTCGTGTGCTACCTACAGGGGAGAGCTCCCATACCATCCAAACTCTGCCCTTGGCTGTATCTTGGGTAGGGGCAGAGCCACCCTTTTTCATGCCTAAACAAGAGGAGGGGAAACAAGCTGTGAGAGATGCTGAAATTTTCCAAAGGGAGAAAAGTAGAGACACAAGCCAGCACCTGCCCCCTCCCGCGGGAAGCATCTCACAAGGGGTTTTCCTCCAGAGCCAAACCCGCGGGAGAAGAGGAGGCAAGAATCCTTTGGCTTGCTTAACCTAACAAGGAAGCTATAAATATAGCAGGGTAAACACCAGAGAGGGAGAAGAGGTCTTGAACTAAAAGCACAATGTTGGCACAAACCCACAGGGGAATAAGCTCTCCAGGAACGCATTCAGCAGGAAACGGGAGGGAGGTTAAGGCCTGTGTGAGCAGGAAGAGCCCGGAGTTGCCTTTGAACAAGAGCAGAGTGGAAAGAAAGGGTTTGAACTGAGTGCTCAGCTAGTTCATGGCAGGTGAGGATGCCACACTCTATTGCCATCCATTAGTGTTTCCCCACTCAGGATAGTCCAGGTGAGTTGTGTGAGAAGGACAGGGGAGGCAGGACTCCTTCATGTGTGGGCTGTGTGGGCCACCTGGGTGCCCACCCAGCACGACAGCTTCTGATAAACCCAGCAGCTGCAACGGGGAACTGCTGCTGCCACGATGAAAACGGCCGGGAGACTCGCCGCGCCGTGAGTCATTCATTCATCCTTCACAAACAGGGCCTGCACTTGGCCAAGCATCCTCCCCCCCCACCGCTGGGACAGCTTGCTGGGACAGGGAAAAAGTGGCTTATTAGATATAATCAAGTCAAGTTTTCCCCTCCCTGTGAGGTTCCTCTTCCTGGAATAGGAAGCACAAGACCAGAGCTGCTTTTCTTCCCCCTTCCTGCAGGCTCTGCTGTTTGCTGCACCCTCCAGGGAGCCCTCCCCATGACCCCACTGAACCCCACATACCCTGTTCACCCACACTGGTGACATGCAGCCCTGAGCACAACCAGCACAACCCTGCTGTCACCAGTTAGACCCTGTCCCCCACCTCCAGTCCCACTCTGGCTGCCAAGGCTGGTTTGCAGCTCTCTGGAGAGCAGATATTACCCCTTTTGTTCCTGCCCAAAAAGTGCCAGGCTGATGGCGCAGAGGGTGGATGGTTGATGAGGGGGCATTGTGGCCATTTTTCATCCTTGTCCCTACCACAGGAGGGCCTCCAGCAATTCCCAGCTCCCTGTGAGGTTCCTCTCCCTGTGCCAGGCTGGGATGATGTGTGTGCCTCATGTCACCGCACAGGTAACCTCGCTGCGACCTGCCCTCCTGTAAACAGGTAGAGCACAAACACGCCACCTCCTCCTGCAAACCCAACAGCCAGACACGGGGCAGTCGCCTCCTGGCACACAAGGCACTTGGGCAGCCCCAGAAGTCTCAACTCTGCCTGTGCCACCGATGCCAGCCAGTCCAACACCATTTTGTGTGCATGGCAACACATCTGTGAGCTGCTGCAGTGCCGGGTTTCTTCCCATCCATAGGGACCAGGCACAAGGCACCCTCAGGCCCTATCACGGTTGCTGACAGTGATGTCCAAGCCAAACTCAGCCCCGTGGACACCCCTGACAGCCCTCACTAGCCCGGAGGCAGAGCTCGGAGGGGACCTGGTGGGTGACACAGCCAGCCAGGTGGTGGGCACAGTCCAGGGCTGGCCGCTCATCGGGGCTGGCACAGGACGGAGAAGCTGGGGTTGAGACAGCATCCCGGGGCAAGGAGGGACAAGGCAGGCAGAGCCCTGCCAGCTCCCGCGCATGGGAAAGCGCCTCTCTCAGCGCCTCTCCTAATTGGGAGCAGCTTTTCCCTGGACCCCCCAGGAGAAGAGGGGGCCCTGCCAGGGGGGCGCTTTGCCTGGCATTCCAGTCTTTCTCCAGAAAACTCCCTTCAGAGACACCAGGGGTGTCCAAATCGGGAATGGGAGGGGGTGGTCTGTGGAGGCAGGGGAAGGGGCTCAAACATCCCACCCCAGGCACATCAATGCCCCGAGCATCTCCGGGCAAGGCGGAGGCGCAGAGGGCGGAGAAGGGGGAGCAGCACTGGGTACCCACAAGCAGCCAGGAGGGACCGGGAGGGCAAGTCCCTGGCAGCCGCTTTGCGAGGGGACACAGACACACAGACATCCCCACACACCCGCACAACTTTCTCCACCCGGGCAGCAAACAGCTCCGGGAGCTGCCTGACCGCAGCCGCGCGTCCCTCGCCGCCAAGAGCGGCGACGCGTTCCCCTGGCGGGCTGGGGGCCGGGGGGCTGCTCCCTACCTTCCTGCGTGGCGCCGCGGCTATGTGTCCATGTCGCTAGCGGAGCGGGAGCGGGAGCGGGCCGGGAGCGGGAGCGGGGCGCCCGCACCGGGCTGGCTGGGGCCGGTAGCGCAGGCGGTGCGAAGCCGCCGGGGCTGCCGCCGCCGCTCCATTGGAGCAGGGCTCTGCCAATCTGCCGCCACCACCCCGGGACGCTTCCTGCCTGTGAGCCGCCCCCCGGGACCGGGAGGGATCCGGACCCGCTGCCCGCAGCTTGTCCGGGATTCGCGGTCCCCCCCGGGGCCCCCCGTCCCAGCCCGGCCGGAGCGCTGGCATGGGGACCCCACCGCGGTGCGCTGATGTGCGGTGCCCTCCGGAGCCCCCCGAGGCTCAGCAACCCCCCGAGAGTGCACAACCCTCCCCGGTGATCTCGGGGGTCAGCGCTTCCTGCATTCACAACCCATCCCTGCATCCCGGAGGAGTGGAGGAAGGCAGTCCTGCCTGAGACTCAGTTTCCCTTGCCCCTGGGCGGGCCATTTCTTTGGGGTTTATTATTGTAGTGGTTCATTTGATGGGGAACAGGCAGGATGAATTCTGACTGCGGGATTTGTGTCCCTGAGTTGAAGAAAAGGCTCATTCCTCCTCGCAGCTTGTGGTGTGTGTTTGCATCCCTCTTTTGCAGGACACATCCACCACCCAAGCTGCTTTCCCTTGGAAATGGGCTTGGTTTGCCATTTTATCACGGTGACAATTCTCAAGCGGAAAAAGATTTGTTGGGAGTGTGCATCAGGTGGTGAAGACTCACTAGGAACTTTCCTCTCAGGTGGCACCTGAGGCCAGGTCTGGTTTGAGATTTCCCCATGTGATGCCATCAAGGCTGGCACTGCTGGAGCCCTGGGATGGACCCAGTGTTTCCCTCCCCACAAAGCAAGCTGCCTGTGCAGAGATAATGGCCATTTATCCAGGCAGAGATAATCTTCCAGGTGTGTGCAGCGCCCACACGGCACTTCCCCTGCAAAAACCAGCAGGCTCTCTAGGCTGGCAGGAATGAACAGAGTCACAGACTCCTTATGCAAACCTACAGTGACAAACTGACCCTTGCCATATCCAGGCACATCCCTGAGCCCTTGAGTAACAAAAGACTACCTGCTGTTGTCCCATCCTATCTCTTCGACACCACAGAAATACACTGATGACCTATCTCACCTCCTGTGTGCCCATATGATAATAAAATAGTGTCTTCCTTCATTCCAGCTCACTCATGCAACCCTACCTTATCAGACTTTGGGAGAGGTGGAGGCTGTGTGTGGGGTGAGCAGTTCCTGGCTTTGCTCTTGGCTTCACTGTGAGAGTTGAGCTCAGCCATGGTTGAGGCTTGGTGCCCACATTGCCCAAGGAATAGCCCAATGTGCCACATCTTCTTGTGGCTGAGGCTGCTGCCTCACCAGCCACGCGTGACCAGATCCATCCCACCTGCACTACAAGAGCTGGGGCTGTGCCAAGGCTGGGGATGTCCCTCCTTGAGTCAGCCCCTGTGGCCTTTCAGGTGCTCTGCAGGAGGGGTGTGGTTCCACCAGCCTGCTCACATCTTCCCTCATCTAGTGGCTCATGTGAATTTTGGGAGCCTGGGGATGTAGGAGGGGCTGGTCGTGGGCAGAGAGAGGTTTCCTCCATCCAGCTGCGAACTTTCCCCTTCCTGCCTCCTGATACTGCTCTGCTCGCTGCAGCCTGCATGAACTGAGCATCTTCCAGGATTGGCCAGCTCCTCTGGAAGGAGCAGAGTTGGATGGGCTGCAGCACTCATTTGGCCCTGGGTCCTCCCCCGGGAGCAGACCCTGAGCTTTCCTCAATGCCTCGTGGTGCTTGCAGTGCACCGCGGGCTGGGCTGCTCGGCGCCAGAGCTGGCTGGGAGCCACACGCTGCTTTCTCTGCCGCTGCAGTGCTGGAGAGCTGAGCCGAGACGAGGATCTGGGGAATCCCCCAGCTCTGCAGGGCTGCAGCCACCCTTGGGGGTGGGAATCTGAGAGCAGAACCTGATTTGGAGGGGTGTCTGTGCAGGGGGCTGGCACTGTCAGTGGTGTGCTGGGAGGAGGGATGTAGTGAGAATCTGGACTATGTTGGGCCACCAGCTCTGAGCAGAGGTAGAAAACTGCAGTGTTGGGTGAAGAAAGAGGAGGTTTGACAGGGATGTGGGGTCTTCTGGATGAGCAGGACACTTGATGGGGCTGCATGCACCTGTGTGTCCTTGGGGCGGGACATCCCTGTCACAGGGCAGCTCTTCCTCTGCTCAGGCTCAGATAAGGATCATGAACTCCACACACTTCCCAGCTCCTCCTTTCTGCTATGGCAAAAGGACATGTTCAAGCTGTCTGCAGCATCCTGTCCAGCAGCTGGTCTCTCTCTCAGCAGCCCAAAAGGACTGAATTTAGGGACCATAGCATCCCTTTCCCTTCCCTCATGAGCAATGAGGAAGCTGACACCTCTTGTCCAGGCAGATCAAGGCTTGGAGATGTGAGCAGATGTCTGAATTACACTGCCACAAACCCACACAGGATGAGCTGAACTGGGCCATAAGAGCTGTGTGCTGCCCTCCCTCCCTGTCCATAGCTTTGCCTGACTTGCTGATGCTATGTCCTCCCTCAAAGATGTCCTGAGATCCTGTGCCAGAAGGAAGCAGTCACATCCATGACTCCCATGTGTTGGGCTAGGCGAAGAGACTGAGAGCTTTGGGATCATGAGCTTGAGACCTGGAGCTGGGCCAGACTTGAAGTGAGATGTGTCATGCTGATGTGCAGGTGCCCTCTCCTGATGATGTGCTGAGGGATGGGGACACTGCTCCTCATCAGCCATTAGCTGAGTTAGCACCTGCTGGACTTCTCCCTGTATGATGTGAGGGGAGCAGATGGATGGATGGAAAAGGACTGTGGGGACTGGAGATGAGTGCATCTGAAATCTATGGTGTCCTCTCATGGTTTCTGTGCAGAGGGGACTGTCACAGGATGTGTCTCCTCATGAGCAGGCCTGGCTGATGGTGTGAAGCCTCTCAGAGCTACCTGTCTGAGGATGCTCTACAACTCTGCAGCTTGGGCAAGGATGGGGCACACACTTGCCCTGGAAGCCAGCCCCAGTGACTGTCCCTGACATCCCAGAGACACAGGTGATCATTTCAGAGGTGCAGGTGCCTGCTGAATGAAGGGCATTTGGGGGCAATGGGGCTGTCCCCTTCAGCACCAGCCTATTTGCCTTGTGTGGGACTTGCCCTGTGAAGCCTCCTGCTCAGTGGCTTTGCTCTGGGAGGCTTGGCATGTGTCCATGCTCTGGCTGACGTGCTGTGGGCATGGCCCCGTCTGAAGTGCAGGCTTGTTGCGTGTTTACCCTGGCCAGCCTGAGGTGTACAGGAAACCAGAGAGCTCTGCTCCCTGCCTGTCACTTTATTTATTATGGTCACAGCTTGGGCTGCCCACACTGTGAAATGAAGGTAGCAAAAACCCCAAGCGCTGCAGCACAGTTCCTGCCCTGCCAGCCCTGCTCTGCTCTGATTCACACTGCTATCCTGGAGCTGGGAGCAATCCTGTCCTGGAGCAAGAGGGTGGGGTGCTCAGTGCTGTGCAAAGATCATCCTGAGAGTAGGGTGGCTTTTCCCAGGTGTATCCAGCCACACTGTGCCAGGAGAAACTGCTGGTGGATGCTCAAACCAGTGTCACATCACAGTCATTACCTGTGCTAACACCTGGATGTCCCAGTCTGGTTATGTCTTTCCTGGCTCTTCACTTCTGCTCTGCAAAACAGTAGTGAGCATTGGCCTAGGTCTGCACTGCTGCTGCTCCAGGGATTTTCATCCATCTCACCCTGAAAGGAGGTGTGGGGAACACTGCCCAGCTGCCACTACAATGTGCAGAGCCTGGGCTCACTCTTTGGACCCCAGATTTTTGTTGCCCGTGGCCATCAGCTTCACACAGCCTGTTCCATCCCTGCTGCCATGGCAGGTCCTCACCCTAGAGAGGACACCACAGTGGTGACTCTAGCTGCTTTAGGGGTGGAGTTTAAGGTTCGGAGGCTGCTGAGGACTGGTCTGGGGACAGGTGCCTGTTTGGGGACTTGAGCCGTCCCAGCTGCTCCCACCACTGTCCACTGCAAGCACCTGGGAGGCACTGTGAGGAGCACTGCATGCTGAGAGACACGGGAGAACTCGCAGCTGAAGAGCAAAGCAGAGAGAGGTGACTTACACACACATGGCTGTTTATAGGGACTGCCAGGACCTGACTGGCAGCAGCAGCGGCTGGGCTGGCGTTTTGGGAGTGCAGTCCAAAACCACCAGCCAGCAACCTGGGGACATGAAACAAAACCTCCCTGCACTCCGAGGGCTCCTGGTCCCCACAGGGTCACATGGCTTGCTGGACTGCATTGCTATTAAAGGGAGAAAGTGCTAGTGAGCTGATAAACAGGGGAAAGTGAGCCAACTCCTGAAACCATGGACAACTTGGCAGCCCTCCTCCCAGAGCAGGCAGATGGGTGCTGGAGCCTGCTAAGCAGGACTCAACACTTGGTCTGAAATCTTTGGCACAGTGTTTTGGGCCAAAGAGAGTTAAATCTAGGAAGGTGAGAGAGAGATCTGCCTTTTAAGGAGGATTTTAAGAGCTTAATATTAATCTTGTTGCATTTAGGCATCTCTAATTTCTGTGTTTTTTACCAAACTAAAGTGCAGGCAGACATTCACTGAAGGACCATGGCAATATGTGAGTATGACTTTTTGAAGGCATTAAATTTATAGGGTGAGATAGCAAGCAAAAACCAACTAACCAACCAAAACCAGCCCAGAGACATGGAACATGAGAATTTATTTACAAAGGAAAAACAGGAATGTTCTGGAGGGTGGATTTCTCTCCTGGCTCTGGGCAGCATCTCTGTGGTGCCAGCCCTCAGCATCTGGATGCTGCCCATGGAGCCACCACCTGGGCACTACACAAGGAGATCCTGCCCATGGGCAAGGCTTGGCTGCTTCCCAAAGCTGATAGTGACTGCCTGCAGGCTGTCTTTTGGTTGTTCAGACCCAGGGGTATACCAGTCATGTTCCTGCTCCTCATGGCAGAATAACTCTTCATTTCTGCAGCAGCTGAGATACTGCTGATCCTGCTGATGCTGCCATTCCTGGTACCTGCTGATGTCTGTGAATCTGGGCAGCATGGGGTCTCTCCTTAAGCACCTGCTCCTGGTTTGTGGCTCACATGGGGTGGGAAAGGTCCTTATGTTTATATGAGAAGCCCCATTGCTCCTGCCCCCCACGAGCCCAGATCCGTGCCTTTGGAATGTGGGTGATACTGTAGCATGGAACAGAGTTGGGAAACAGGGATAAGATGGGGAGACTGAGGACTCGGTGGTAAAAACCCTCTGCCCTGTTGGATCCCCGGCTCGATCAAGCAGTGGTTCTGCTGAAGGAGGAGGTTTACCTCGGGGGCGGGCACCGGGCTGGTGTGTGCACATCCCTGCGGGATCGGCCGTCCCCAGGCTGGACCAGGGCGTGCTCAGCTAGGGCTGGGCTGCGGGGGGAGAGGGAGCAGTCCCCGGCGAGGAGCGGAATGCAGGCATTCTTCCAGACCGCGCTGCTCGGGCTGTGGCTGCCCTCTCCCGGCTGCCGAACAGGGCTGAGCTTCACTTCCCGGGCAGCATCCGCCTCCTCTGGTCCCCCGGAGTGCTGCAGACCTGCGGCTGGCAGCCCTCTGTGCCCTTTACCCGCTGCACAGGACCATTAGCACCCAGCAACTCCGACCTGTCAAACTCGAGCTTTCCTGGGCGTTGTGTGAGCCCGCTTGTACTGCTGAGAAAGTCACGGCAGGGGCGAGGACAGCACCAGGCTTCAAATGGCCAAATGCTGCTCCTTGGTGACAAAGAGCGCCGGGACACCCTAATGCCAGGGATTTCACAGAATCAAAGAGTGGTTTGGGGTGAAAGGGACTTTAAAGATGACCTTATTGCAACACCTCCCTGCCCTGGGCAAGGTCACCTTTCACTAGGCCAGGAGGTCAAAGCTCATCCCACGTGCCCTTGAACACTTCCAGGGGCAGGACCTCCACAACTTCTCTGGGCAGCCTGTGCCAGTCCTCACCACCCTCACAGCAAAAACATTTCTTTGTAGCATCTAATATAAATATCCCTTTTAGTTTAATAACATTCTCCTTTGCCCTATTACTATCTGCCTTTGTGAAAATTACCTCTTTTTATAAGCCAAGTTCCCTTTAAGCAGGGATGTCATGGTGGCTTGTTCTGCAGAAGGTGACAGGTGCATCTCTCCTCCATGCTCCAGGTCTCCTGGTTCCCTGGTGCTCAGGGGTCAGTCGTGCTCTGGGGTGCAGTGTAAGCCTGACAAGTTAGAGTTTGGGGATATCTGTTAGGAGTTTTCTGAGCAAAAATAAACCCCCCAAAAATTCTGAAAAGCCAAAGTTTTGGAAACAAAAAAATCAGGAAAACTGCAGTGGAAAGGATAGCGGTGCTGTGTGGATTGTGTCAGGTATAATTCTTGTCCCAGACAGAAGACAAACATGCTGGGGTTCAGGAACAGGCAGGCATCACAGAGAATGTCTGTGAGATTTCCTGAGAGGGGCCAAGCTGCACCCCATCCTCATTCAAAACTTCACCAGTGTTTTGAATTTTGCAGGTATATCCTCAAAGAAGTTCCTTCAGGCAACAGCTGTCCAATATTGAAAAAGGGAAAAGCATCCAGTTTGAGCAATTTTTTCAAGCTGCTGTTGCTGCCCCATGTGGCTCCAAGCTGAGTGGGACACCTGGGAGAGAAGGAGTGTAACAGCGGAGGAGGACAACAGCACAACTTCTGCCTCTATGGCACAGGGTCATGAGAAGGTGAGGGCCTTGAGGTTAGAGGCACCAGGAAAAAAGAGGACTGTTACTATTTAACAGCAAGCATCCCTTGAGAAAAGACAGGTCTAAATGTAGAACAGACCACCCGTACAGGAGAGGGAGCAACAGCCACCCCTGCACCCCAGGGGGAGATGCTGTGGGCTGGAGATTCCTGTGAGGCACCAGGGAAATCTGATCACACCTGTTCTCCATGAGAAATGACACCTGTGGAGCAGAGGGTGCCACACTTGTGGTGGCAGGAGCAGCGTGGCTGGGCTGTACATGGGGAAGAGGGGAGCAGTAGGCCAGATAAAGAAGTGTGTGACCAGAAAAGAGGGATTTATGCAGAATGTCTAAACCCACTATCTCAAGTAAGTCCCTGGAATATAGGTCATTGCTGGAAGCTGGTCTGGGCCTCTTTCTTGGAATAGGGATGAGGGGGTGATGTGGGAGAGATGGAAGCATCTTTCCTTTGGGGATGTGTCTGCCTGTCATTGAGGGGCTGTGTGAGCTGCCCTGGGGCAGAGCACCTGCTGCATCTGCCAGGGAGTGTCACCAAGGCGGGGGTCCCTGCTGACATCTCACGGCAGGGTGGCATTGTTAGTAAATCCATCTCTGTTCGGGGTGTCCTACAGGCTCGAGCAGGGCAGCCTGGCTCTGTGGGTGCATTTGCTCGATTTGGAGGATTATTGCAGCGCTCCCAGAACAGCCGTGCGAGGGCAGCACAGACCGCCGGGAGCAGGAGCAGGAGCAGGAGCAGGAACAGGAGCAGGAACAGGAGCAGGAGCAGGAGCAGGAACAGGAGCAGGAGCAGCAGGAGCAGGAGCAGGAGTAGGAACAGGAGCAGGAGCAGGAGCAGGAGCAGGAGCAGGAGCAGGAGCAGGAGCAGGAGCAGGAGCAGGAGCAGGAGTAGGAGCAGGAGCAGGAGCAGGAGCAGGGAGCAGGAGCAGGAGCAGGGAGCAGGAGCAGGAGCAGGAGCAGGAACAGGAGCAGGAGCAGGAGCAGGAGCAGGAGCAGGAGCAGGAGCAGGAGCAGGGAGCAGGAGCAGGAGCAGGAGCAGGAGCAGGAGAGGAGCAGGAGTAGGAGCAGGAGAGGAGCAGGAGCAGGAACAGGAGCAGGAGCAGGAGAGGAGCAGGAGCAGGAGCAGGAGCAGGAGAGGAGAGGAGCAGGAGCAGGAGCAGGAGCAGGAGAGGAGCAGGAGCAGGAGCAGGAGCAGGAGCAGGAGCAGGAGCAGGAGAGGAGCAGGAGCAGGAGCAGGAGCAGGGGCAGGAGCAGGAGCAGGAGTAGGAGCAGGAACAGGAGCAGGAGCAGGAGCAGGAGCAGGAGCAGGAGAGGAGCAGGAGCAGGAGCAGGAGTAGGAGCAGGAGCAGGAGCAGGAGCAGGAGCAGGAGCAGGAGCAGGAGAGGAGCAGGAGAGGAGCAGGAGCAGGAGCAGGAGTAGGAGCAGGAGCAGGAGCAGGAGCAGGAGCAGGAGCAGGAGCAGGAGCAGGGAGCAGGAGCAGGAGCAGGAGCAGGAGCAGGAGAGGAGCAGGAGTAGGAGCAGGAACAGGAGTAGGAGCAGGAGCAGGAGCAGGAGCAGGAGCAGGAGCAGGAGCAGGAGCAGGAGCAGGAGCAGGAACAGGAGCAGGAGCAGGAGCAGGAGCAGGGAGCAGGAGCAGGAGCAGGAGCAGGAGCAGGAGCAGGAGCAGGGAGCAGGAGCAGGAGCAGGAACAGGAGCAGGAGCAGGAACAGGAGCAGGAACAGGAGCAGGAACAGGAGCAGGAGCAGGGAGCAGGAGCAGGAGCAGGAACAGGAGTAGGAGCAGGAGCAGGGAGCAGGGAGCAGGAGCAGGAGCAGGAACAGGAGCAGGAGCAGGAACAGGAGCAGGAGCAGGAGCAGGAGCAGGAGCAGGAACAGGAGCAGGAGCAGGAGCAGGAGCAGGAACAGGAGCAGGAGCAGGAGCAGGAGCAGGAGCAGGAGCAGGAACAGGAGCAGGAACAGGAGCAGGAGCAGGAGCAGGGAGCAGGAGCAGGAGCAGGAACAGGAGCAGGAGCAGGAACAGGAGCAGGAGCAGGAACAGGAGCAGGAGCAGGAGCAGGAGCAGGAGCAGGAGCAGGAGCAGGAGCAGGGAGCAGGAACAGGAACAGGAGCAGGAGCAGGAGCAGGAGCAGGAACAGGAGCAGGAGCAGGAACAGGAGCAGGAGCAGGAGCAGGAGCAGGAGCAGGGAGCAGGAGCAGGAGCAGGAGCAGGAGCAGGAGCAGGAGCAGGGAGCAGCAGGAGCAGACCAGAGCCAGCACACCTGCTTGCCAACAAATCTCCGCACAGGTCCTCTAGGACCTTGCCCTGTGCTCCCTCCCCGCAGCAGGTCAGGGCTTGCTCAGCTTGAGTGGAGCTGCTGTAATTCCTTCTGCTGGCTCAGGAAACTTTTTATCTCCTTTCTCCTGGTGGATGAGATGCAGTGTTCCATCCTGGCTGGGCGCACATTGCTCCAGGTGTATGTCACCTGCCTCAGGATATGTGAATCCTGCTCATTCACTGGGGAAACCAGGTTGAAAATGGGAAAAGACATGAGAAAACAAAGTCAGCTTTCTGGGAGCTGCATGGGGAGCCCTGATCACTTAGAATTTGCCCCGTGCACCAAGAAGCCACGTCTCTCTCTCCATGACACTGGGGACAGGGGCTGTAAATTTTTTCCAGTTTAATGCTGGCAAAACCCATGTAGTTTCTGGGAGGGAGGATCTGCTCAGCTCAGTATCCCCTCAGAGCCCTGTGGAGGGAGGAGAAGATGCCCAGCATAACAGAAACCTCTCCAGTGTGACAGGAGACCAACTTTGCTCCTACAAGGGATGGGGAAAGAGGCTGGGGCTGGGGAGGATGACAGGGCAGAAGATGTGTGGGCTGTGAGCCACAGAGAGAGCAGCAGGCTTTTGTGACTAGCAGCAGTCAGGAGGGTGAGAAGGTAAAAGTCTGTGCAGGATCCTGCTGATAATCTGGCAGGTATTCCTTGTTGCAGACACTGTTCATTAAAGACAGGAAAGCACAGGGGGCTTTCCAGTGTTTCCAAGCTCCAGATGATGTCTGGATGACTTTTCTCCCAGGAGAAGATCCCTGATGGACACTGGAACTGGACTGTGTTTCTGGAAGGAGAGCCAGGACTGTGTGAGGATGCCTCTCAGGGCTGTCCCCCTGCTCAGCCCAGACTGATGAGGTCCCAACAAGCTGTGATGGGACTGACTCTGCTCTCCACATTTTCCAAAGAGCACCAAACAGAGGCACTACATCTGGGCACTGGAGAGCTTTATCCCTGACTCACTTACTGAGAAACTTTTGAGAAAGATCTGTTCTCCCTACTATAACAGCAGGCAACAGCACCAGAAGGTTGTCCTATTCAAGAGCCTATATAAGTTGTGGATGGTCCTTCCCTGAAAATGTTCAAGGCCAGGTGGGACAGGGCTTTGAGTAACCTGCTCTAGTGGAAGATGTCTCTGCCCATGGTAGTGGGATTGAAACAAGGTGATCTTTAAGGTCTCCTCCAACCCAGACCATTGTGTGATTCCATGATCCTTGTGCCAAGTACAGAGAAGGCTGTTCTGTTTTTGGAAGAGCCAGCACACCAGGAGATCATCTACCCATCAGCCACAGCTAACCTTGGTACCTGCTTGGGTTATAAAGTTGTGTAGAATTGCAACAGCTCTTCTCTGGGTTTGACCTTCCTTCCTTTATGGTTTCTGGAAATATTCCCTCTCTGCAGAAAAAGTGCTCTTGGGAATATGAAGTATTTGAGGATATGGGTCTGCATGAATCTAAGCACACCCACAAAGCAAATACCAGCCCTTTGCAGCACAGCATGCAGATGGTGAATCACCATCCTTGCTGCTGTGATGTGCCATGGTCATTACATACCAGCTCCTGCCCCAGCTGTTGGGCTCAGGGACAGGGCTGAGCTCAGGACAGAGCTGCCAGCTCCAGAAAACATCTGGGCTTCTATAAAACCAGGTCTGGTGCTACACATAGCCTTTGGATGGGTGAGCTGGGAGCACAACTACGGGCCCATGTTTTCCCTGGGATCTGAAAGGGGCTGCTCTGGTGTCCCTTTCCCCTCCTCTACTCCTTGACTTTTTCATCCCCCTGCTCCACTGAAGCATAAATTACTGCTCCATCCTGCAAACCCTTTCCCTGAGGGAGCACAAGGCAGTGGAGAAACAGACATTTGCTACTGCCTCTGTTCTTAACTCACAGCCTTGTCCATGCTAAAAGCTCTGAGATGATAAACACGCAAGTGGTGCAAGTGGTTGATCACACCAATTACCCCATTAAAGCCAGAGCCACCACTCTTGCCTCAGGCATCTCACTTCCTGGTGTAGCCTGATAATATTGCTTGTCCCCAGGGTTTGCCAGTCACTATTCAGAGGACCTAAATGTGGAGCAAACAGCTCCTGCTGGGCAGGTACTCTCAAAATTCTGTCTGTCTGTCTGAGACTGGGGAATCCATGGCTTCCCCTGGTTTCCCCTTCCAGGTGATTTGCAGATCATGATGACACCCAGGATAGTTTATTCTCAGCCATCTGATGCTTTCTCTCTTGAACATACTCCCATGCCGAGGGAGTGTTCAGCAAAACACACTTCTGGAGGAGAATCCCCTGAGACTGCAAGAGTCCATGGGATTTATCTCTGCAACTTATAAAAGTTTTACTACAAATCTTCTGGCCCAAGTGAGCCAAGAGCTTGCTCCATAAATTACTACCAAGCTAGGGATTAGGAGCACTAAAACAGACGTACTTCGCAGCTAAAAATAAGGCACGGCACAAGCTTGAAGATTTGTTCTGCCTGGAAGTTTTATTGCACCCAAACTGTATGAGATAATGTGCAAGAAAGAACCGCTTAGCGGATCCATCTGCTTTTGGACACATTCGCCTGCTCAATAGCTCTGGAACGAGGCAATGAATCCGTGAAAGAAAGTGGAGTTAGACAGTGTTACCCAGTGCAGTAAAACTTTCTCCAGACAAAGAGAAAGGCTGCCCTGTCCCCTCCCAGCTCTGCTCTGGGGTGCTCTGAGGACCCTGACCTTAGGTGGTGTTTGGGGCTGCTGACAAAGGAGTGAACCCCACCAGTGCTGATGCCAGATGTTGCTCTTGCTCGGCTTGTTTAGCCTATGGATGTAAACAAGCTCTGAGAAAGTATTCTCCCTTCTGCTAAGGCTTGGCTGTATCTCCAGAAGTGCCCAGTACTGGTACCCTTCTCCTGGCTGGGTAACTGAGTGTAGCCCTGTCAGCCTCCAACCTGCAGTTGTATACAATACAATGCAAAAGTTGTAATGCATATAAAAGTCGTAATGAAAGACAAACTTTGTAATGTCTGCAAAGTTGTTCACAGAATCCCAGAATGGCAGATGTTTGCAGGGACCTCCAGAGCTTTTAAAAGTTTGTTTAAGCATGGCCTGGTAGAGCTCATCCAGGAGGCCTTTGAATATATCCAAAGATGGTAATCCACAGCCTCCTTGGTCAATCTACTCCTGTGGCTGGTCACTTGGACAATGAAAGAGTGTGTCCTATATTCTGGTTCATGTCCATTGCCTCTTATCTTGTCACTGGACAGGTCTCTC
Source organism: Cyanistes caeruleus (assembly GCF_971803275.1). Lineage (NCBI taxonomy): Eukaryota > Metazoa > Chordata > Aves > Passeriformes > Paridae > Cyanistes > Cyanistes caeruleus. The sequence goes on from NC_141732.1 coordinate 72,708,546, forward strand.
CCATCTTTTCACCATAGGAGAGATGATCCAATCCCTTCATCATCTCGTGGTGCTTTGTTTGACTCTCCAGTATGCCTATATCTGCCTTCTGCTGAGATTCCAGAACTGCATACAGAGTTCCGGCTGTGTCCTCACCACTGCTGTGTAGAGCAAATCATCTTCTCCCTTGACCTGCTGCCAGCACTTTCCCACCAGGAAGCAATCTAACCCAGGATAAGGCTTTTTCAACAAGGGCACACTGCTGGCCAATATTCAGCTCAATGTCCACCAGGATCTCCAGCTCTTTCCATCTGAGCAGCCCTCAGCATCATCAGTGCATGGGGTTGTTTCTCCCCAGCTGCAGGACTTGGCGTTTCTCCTTGCTGAACACCATAAAGTTCCTGTTGGCCCCTATCTCAAGGCCTTTTAGGATGGCAGCATGATCCTCTGGAATTCCTGCCACTCCTGCATCAGGACCAGAGGAGGGTCCTGCACAGTCCCAACCAGGGACACCTTTGAGGAGCAGGATGGAGTATTGTGGCGCAGCCATCATGCAGAACAGGTGAGGCTGGTTGGACTCCATGCATGTAGGGTGAGGGTTTTCATGAGCACTGGATCCATCAGAGACAGAGCCATGCTGGCTGGTTGTGTACTGAAGATCTGTATTTTTGTCAGAGAACCTCTGGTGGCATTGGCAGTTCTGGGAGCAAAGCCTCCACTTTTAACCAGCCTCACTGGGATCTCCATGACAGAGGCAGGCTCCACAGTTTATCCCTTGGGCCAGAGGATGCTGTTCCCTCTAGGAGGAGCAGGGAACAGAGTGACTTAGGGACTGCCTGTCTGTGTGTCTCTGGCTCTTCTGCCACTTCTGTCCTACTTTGTATCCCTTCAAATCCCTTCAAAGCAACTGAGCTTTTCCAGCAACAAAGCAGGGGGGACAGCAGATGTGGCTGAGACCCCAGTCCTGTAGTGAGGGTCAGCCCAAGCTTGTTAATATCTGAGGCCATGATTGCAGCAGCTTTTGGGGAGCCTGAACATGCCCTGACAGGAGTTACCTGTCTCAAGATATGTTTGGGATTTGAACCTGGGCCCAGGGAAAGGTGAACACTGAGGCAGCCAGGGAATATGCAACTTCAATTGAGCTGGGAATCACAGCTGCTTTGTTAACCTGACAGAGACAGTTCTATCCTGTCACCCTGCTGAATGTGACAAGTGTGCTGGCAGCTTTTCTGGAACCACAGCTCAGGAGATGTGGCACTGAGTTCAGCTGGGGCAGTGCTGACCCTCAGTGTGAAGGACACCAAGCACTGATCTCTGGTGGTCCCTTTGGTCACATCAACAGGACATAAAGATGCACCTGAGGCACAACCCCATATGCATCCTCACCGTACACCTCATACACCTGCGTGCCTTGTGCCAAAGGGCAGAGAAATAGGATGAGCCACCCTGCTCTTCAAACTGTCTGTGTGCATGTGCAGGGGTGGAGAAAGGCAGAAAAGGCTTTCCTGAGAGAAATGTAGCAGTAAATTAAACCACAAGCCACCTCCCCTGAAGAAAGCCTCCAGTCAGCTCCTGGAGGCTGTGAGCTCCTCCTGTGTGAAAACCCAGTGAGCAGCAGAAGGAAGAGAGGTCTCCTACTCTCCTTCTACTGACCCACAGACTGCCACTGTAGCCTTAGTCCCAAGCAGCACTCAACTAGCTGCACAGATCCCCATGCTGGCTACAGCATTTGCTGATGCTCCAGGGATGTGCAGCCTCAGGTGTGCCCAGGTGTTCTTCAGGGCCACCACAAAAGGGCCAGCCCTGGGAACATACCCCGCGCTGAGACCAAGCTGTGTTGTGAAGCCATCTGTTTCCATCCTGCAGCTGCTGTCCTTCCCATTGCAATTTACTCAGCCTCCTATAATTTATTCATCCCAGGATGCAGCTTGTACATCTGCAGTATCATTACTGGAGACGCCATTAGCTTTAAAATTTTATAAACCTCTGTGCAGGTGATAAGTTGAAAAGTTAAAGAGGGTAATTGTGGCAGGAAAACAGGGGTATTTGCTCAGTGTTTGTCTCACACCAGAGATTCAGACTCTGGAGGGGAGGCATTGGAGGGAGATCAGCAGAGTGGTGTGAGTGAGTGAACTGCTGCCAGCTCCCAGCCAGCTCACCTAGGTGTGAACCCATCCCTGCTGGATCCATGCACAGGGCAAGGGACCTACAGGCATTTCCACATCTTTCTCCCTCCTGCCTCCTTGGCTGCGCAATTTCCTCAGGTCAATGACAAGAAGGGCTGCACAACCAGATCTTTGCATCTGGATGTGCTGCTCATGTTTCTGTGATGGACTTGACAAGGGTTAGGGTAATCCTGAATTGTCTACCTGCTGTCTGTTGGTCTGGATGCTTCAGAATTCTCCAGGGAGTTGGGAGAGTCTCCACCATGAAGATACTCACCACTTGGAGCATGCCTGGAACTTCCAAGCTGCATGTCCTGCCTGCAGTCCCTCCTGCCTCTCTACTTCCTGACCAGGTTCATGTGCCCTCGCTCAAGAGCACAGCAATTAAATCATGCTGGGAAGTTTTCCTAGAAAGTTTCCATGGCTGGGGTGCAAGCATGCACCAAAGGATTGGCAGGGAAGCAGGCATGGGAGCCTTCACTGGAGCCCTGCACCCTTTGCAATGAATTAAGAGCATGCTGATCACTTCTGGCAGCTGGAGGTCTCTGACAGCTGAGCCAGGGGGATAAATTCCCTCTCCCCAAGGCCAAGGGAGATATACAAGATGTACAAGGATGATTTACAGGCTGCTCGCAAGGACTGATGAGCTGGAAGGCTGCAGGGAGCAGGGTCAGTACCAAGCAGTTTGGGGCATGGAGGAGTTTGAGGGGTGGTGAGAGGGAGTGAGGGGTAGCTGAGACCAGGCAGGGAAGAGACAAGGTCCCAAAGGTGTCCCACAGTCTGCAGACTGCTCTCTCTCTCCATGCTACAGGTGAGAACATCCGAAATCCCCCCTCCATCCCTGGTGTACCTGCAGCCCTGTTCAATCTCCCGCAGCCTGATGACTTGGACACTGTTGTCTGTCCCAAGGGTATGGTCAAGGAGCAGACAGCTGTGAGCACTGGGGACAGGCTGCTCGTGGGTCTTGCTGGCAGGAGTCTATCCCATCTTGTACATATTTTCATGCTGGCTAATGAAAGCAGCCTGTAGCTGGGTAATTTGACTTCACCTGTCCTTTCTGTGAACCTCATCAGTCCCTCATACACAGTGTCACTCTATGTCTGTCCTGTGAGTCACTGCCCTGCAGGGTGAGTCAGTCACACGCTGTGCAACTACATTATCCAAGTCCTGAGCCCTCACCTGAGCTGTGCCAGAAGCTGGTGGCAGTCCTGGTTCAAGCTTCAGGACTCATTTCCCCCTCCATCCTGCAAGCAACTTGTGCCTCCTTCCATAGCTGTGTTTCCCAGGATGCTTCAGCACCTTCTATGAAAGGATAAAGGATCTGAATGCTCAGCCAAAGGGAATTCACAAACCCTTGAGCAACAGGAGGGCAATGAAGCTTGGGGAAGTCTGGAAGGCACATCAACCCAGCTGAGACTGACCAGTTCCCAGCTTGTCCTGCTCTTCTGACATAGCCAGATTGCTCTTTTCTTCCCCAAATGACACACACACACACACAGACACACACACACACAGACACACACACACACACAGACACACACACACACAGACACATTGATTTTACTGGTGCCCATTCCTCTTCACTGTGATTTTTTGGTCTCTGGTTTATTGTGAGAAATTAGCTCAAGATGGGACTGAGAAGCCTAAAATGGCTTTAAGTAGGAAGACAGGCTCATTCTGCTGCCTGCCTTAGGTGGCCATGATCTGCTGGGGTGATTTTGCTGCAAGGTAGAGTTCCCATCTGAATTTTGGGGCAACATGCCATGGGCTGTAAGCATCACCATTCCTACATCCACAGACCTTACCCCATTGACAGCTCAACCTTTCTGCCAGGTCTTACTCTGCTGCATAGTTCACAACAAGGACCTTTTCCTGGCTTTCCCTACAAAGTCCCGGTTCCCTGGGAATAGACAGTGAGCTCCTAGCAAGGCATGGCCATCTTCTGCAGAGTGTAGTCCTCTGAAGGACTTTAGAACCCTCAGCAGCCTGGATGGCCCTGGACTTGACTCCAGGCATCCTAGGAAGTTATTACAGAAATACAGCCCTGCACAACAATTTCTTTTGGAATGTGAAGACCAAGCAGGACTACACTCAATAGCAGTCTCACTTGTCAATTTTGGCAGCCAGAGCTGGCTCCTTGCTCTTCTGCTGCATTGGCTTCTTCCCATGTTGCTCAGCTTCCATCCACTCGTACACCAGGATGAAGTCTTCTCTAACTGTTCCTGACTTCAGCATGCTGCCAGGTAAACAGTGTGGAAATTAGTGGAGACAAGTAAATAATTTGTAAACAATCATTTATTCATTACTTTCCCCTCCTTTCCCTGTGCAAGCAGATTGCGAGGTGCTTCAGAAGCACTCGCAGTTTGGAGTGAGTTCTCTTGTAAGGCATTTCCCACTCCCCATGAATAACTTATGAACAGATCAGAGTGAATATTAAGGGCCTGAAAATCCAGAGACTTGGGCTGCTGAGCTGAGTGAGTACCGCTTGAGCTCCTCCAATAGACAAGATATCTAACAAAACACCACTAAGTGGATTCACTGTGCTGTAATTAAACAGTGTGCACATCTGTTAGTCAATGGCCTGCCTGTCAGGTGGGGTAAGGTAGTCATGCAGCAGGGGATGGCATGCCTGAGATGTGTGGTCTGTGATTGGGATACCAAGTCTTAGCATTTACTCTTGGTGTTGATTCATATTGTACAGTGCTTCTGCTGAGCTGTTGATGAGACGCAAACATGACCCAGCCAGCTGGGCTGGGTTGATGCAAGAGGTTCACAGAAAAGTCTTCTGAACAGCCCCACATGTCTATAAATTACCCAAGCACTGGAAGAAGGCACACATGGAGGGCTTAAGCCCCAAACCGACAGAAAGCATGAAGATGTGCTGACTTCAAAGAGTCCGAAGTTAAGCTTGTGCTTGGCTTCAGTCAGGTGCTCTGTGATGGGCATTTATCCACCTTTGAGCTCAGCCACCTGCTTTGTGTTATTTTTTTTTTCAAAAGATGATTATAATTCACTCCAAGTTCCCAACCCCCTGCCTGGCTAGGATTCAGATCAGTGCTAGATGTAATAGGGGAGGTGGGCTATGAGCTGAAATCCCTTTGCCTCTTGCAGAGCTCGCTGTCAGCCCTGCATAAGATGTTCCCCACGTCCCAGGGTAGTTCTTGTAGAACTCAGGGCTATTTTGATCCCAGGTACATTTTCCAGTGTAGGCCTCAAGCATTTCTCAGTGTAATGGGAAGGTCAGGAGAACCCTGTGGCTGGGGACATCACCAGTATCCTCTCTTGAGGCCTTTGGCACAGCATCTTTCATGCCACCATGGCTGAGCCATCAGGCCTAATAGGCACCTAACAGCTGATCTCCTGTTGCCTTCATTTCAATAGCTAGGAAGTCCTGGATAGGATTTAAACCAGGGGTGAATGTGAGGCACAAAGCTATGGATCCATGTTCCAAACACCTGGGGTACCCAGGGGATGCTGTGAGGTACCCACAATGCCATGAGTCTCCTCTGAACATCCTGCAGCACATCCACTGGCATGGTACAAGTCTTCCTGCACCCCTGAGTGTCACCATGGCAGGCTGTGTGCGGGCAGCCCTACCCAGAGCACCCACAGAGCAGTGCAGCAGGCTCTGGAGCAGGCTAGGGGACCATTCCCATCTCTGGGATGGACCCAAAGCAGCACACAGCTTGAGGCCGGCCCCAGCTCCCCCTTGCTGGATCCCCCATGCATCTGTAGCCCTTTCCCCTCCCCAGCAGCCTCATGCACCTGCACTCCTAGGCGGAGTGGGATTTATCCTGCCCCAGGCGCTCGGTGCAAGGGGTCAGCCCTCATAAACCTCTCCGGCACCGCAGCCCAGGCCAGCTGCCTCGCTTGCGCCCACAGGGAGAGCCTCAGCACCCCAGGAGAGTTTTGCTATCAGTCACTCCCCAGGCCAGCACCCACCCTGTTAGGTCCAGGGCATGGCATGGTGGCAGCATGGTGAGGATGGGGCTGTGTGCTCCTGTCCTCCAGCTCTTCTCTCCACACCAAGCACTTTGGGTAAGCCCCAGAACGTGGGAGACGGCATGCAGTCATTCTGGTCCTCCAGCAAACCCCTCCAGCTGTCTGGAACCAGTGCAGATTGTGGGACGTGTCTGGTGACTGACGAGGCCTCAAATCCACGTTTGTGAGAGATGATATCGAGAGCTCTAATTCTTTTATGAGCGAGGGGTCGGGGGGAGGCAGGGACTCCCAGGGCGGCTCAGAGGGGAGGCGGCAATGCGTGCATGTGCGTGTGTGGAACACGTTTCATCCCACAGACCCCCAGCTGCAGGAGTCCTGCACAGATAAAACCAGCATCCCATCACCTCTGAGTGGCAGGGACCAGCTGGGGAGGAGGTTAGACAATGGCAGCAACAGCAAAGGGGCTGGGCGCTAACAGCAGGGCTCAGGGTCAGCTCCTGTCAAACCCTCTGCACTGTTCCTCTTGCATGTCCAGAGGACATCACCAAAGTCCTCTCTGGGCCTTGCCCATGGGATTACTCCAGCCTTCGGCCCTTCCTCAGTAGATGAGTTCCTGGAAATCTTTGTGGTGCTGGTCAACTCCTTTACCAACAGAGAGACCCCTCAATGGAGTGCTTCCATGTGACTGCTCCACCATCCAGAGTCAGATGAGATGCTATGGCCACCTTCAAACCATACTGATGCTCCTGGAGAAGTTGCTCTCCTACCCTGCAGTCTCATGGGCAGCATGCTGGTAGTTTCCACAGGAAAACCCTGTCTGCAAACTGCTCTGCCCTGATTTAGTCCCAGCTAACCTGCATTAAACCCCACCACACCACTGAGGAGTAGGTCAGAGTCACCAACGCTTTCCAGCTGGCCAGAAAACTGCCTGGTCTTTCATCAGGCAAGAGCAAGGCAAAAAGTAAGCCCAGGTGAAGCCATGATGCCTGCTCCCAAGTGCACTGTCTCGGATGGGATCCTGCTGGGAAAGGACATGGAGCAACCTCTTGGCTAGGAAATCTTAGAAGAAGGCACTTGCCTGCTGCACACCCAGGGTCAGTGTCTGAACCTGTTCCCACAGCTACCTCAGGTGACTTCCAAAGGTGGGGATCTGGCAGCCACATGCCATTAATGTCCCATGGCTAAGGCTGCAAGGGGACCACCAAGGTCACACGCTGCCATCCATGGCTGCAGGGCGCTGCCTGGTTCTCTCAGTGGGAAGATCCTGTCCCTGCTTCCCACAGACAGTGGGGATGGAGGAACCTCTCCTCGAAATGGCCAGAGTGCCTGCATGCAGTGACTCTCACCCGGAAAGGAGGAGGGGGGCCGAGGCCTCTTTGTAACCCAATCTCGTCTGCATGGGCCCCTTTGTTGTTATTACATTTATTTATTGATCCCCCTTGGGAAAACCTTAGCGGTGCTGGACTTGCTGGGGCTTTATTAATGGGGATAGGGAGTGAGGGGAGGGAAGGGGGGCCAAACAGAGCACTCGGACCATCTGTTCCCACCAAAGGGATGGAGCAACAATAGCCATGTTTATAAAACTTCTCTGCAACTCATTGTGTTTGCGAAAGGAGAGCTTCCACATCAAAGGCCATTTCCGCTCCCACTGCTCAGGGGCCCCTCCATCTTCCAGCATTCTGCAAGGATTGTCCTGTCCTGGTCCCTTTTCCTCACAGCCCTGGACACATGGTGAGGTGATAGTGGCATCACCCAGAGAGGGACCACCATGACTGGAAACACTCCTGCCAAAGGGAGTGTTCATCACCTGCCCGTGTCTGCTGGTCCAGGGGGAACTTTCCAAAGAGAGGTTTCTCCTGGGAGCAATGAAACCAGCATAAGGCATTGGACAGTGTTTGCCAAGCACTGGTGTTGGGAGCAACGATTTGTCCAGTACTGGAGACCTGTCTCTTGGATGGTTTCTTTCAGTCCACTGAAACAGAAGTATTCATGAAGTTCTTTGGTTTTCCTCAAATCTCAGATGTGGGGGAAAAAAATAAAGGAAGAAAAACAAAGGAATGGAGTGGGGTTTGGCCACGTCAAAGCTGGCTGATGGGGTCCTTCATAATGAAACAACTGTGTTTGGCTTTGCTTGAGGCTCATATTAGATTATCTGTTACAATCAGACATGAAATAAAGACCATTAAACAGCAATGAAATATTTTGACTGAACCAGTATGTTGTTTTTTTCTTCCCAAACTGATCTTTATGGACAAGAGGAGGGTTTAGCTCTGGCTCAGATCAAAGCCAAATGTCTTCGTGGGGACTTGGAGTTGTCAGCCATATCCTGACCACGAATCAATCCTGCAGCTGGGGACAGGCTGCTCTGGGGTGAATTTGCATGCTGGAGGTTTGGGACATATCCAGGCTGTCACACGTCCACAGCATGACCCTGAATGATGGCATATCACCTCCTGGGACTGGATCTTCTTCCCCACTTTCTGGGGCTCTATGGCAGTGATTGTCTCCATGGGGTAATTCACATGTGAGCTGGTGACTCTGCTGGGGTTTGTGACCATTGGGTGTGAGAAACAGAGAAACTCCCTAGAGATGTAGAATTATCTCAGCCCAGCTCTGGACAAAACTGAGACCTCTGGAAGATGCTGCCAGCCTGCAGGAGGGCACTGGAAAGGCTTCTCTCTGCACCATGTGTTTATGCAGGAACCTGATTTCCAGCTGGCAGGACAGGCATCCTGACAGCAGGCTGGTGGCTGGGCAGGGTTCAGGCTGTCTCACACCTTTCAACCATCCCTTCCATCCTGGAGAGGGGAAACCTTCCCAGAGACTGTATGACGCCTTCTCAGGAAGCAGTCCAAGTCCCTGTTGGCCGTGTCCCCTTGGCCAGGCTGCTGGAGGAGACCTGAGTATGGTCCCTGATTGCTTTTGGCAGAGCGTAGGGAGCATGCTGCTCTCTCCCAGCACTTAGCAGCTTCCCTGGGAACCACGCAGGAAAGGAGGAGAGGAGCCCAGACTTGTGGGAGACACTTTTCATTTCATGCCTAAGCCACTACTCTGCTGCTCAGCCACATGGCTCCATTAAGTCCCTTTCTGGCTGTCTTCTTTCCATCAATCACTCCGTCTCCACGAGCAGCCCAGACACCGGATCTGGGTTATAAATAAGACAATCAATCAGCGATGCTATTAGATAAACAGAGTGGCAGAAGCCAAATTAATGCTTGGCTTTTTCTTGAAAGGGAGGAAAAAAAGAGTCAATTGCTTATTAGAGGACCCTGGTGTGGTCTGGTCTCCAAGCTGCAGCTGAGCCGGGTGGGCTGTGCTTGGCTGCTGTGTTTGTGTGTAGGGAGGTTTGGGATGCTGTGAGCACAGAATCCCTGTGGGGCACCCTGGCCAGATCAGGGAGAGGGCTGGGGCAGACTGGAGGTGAACAGGGAGGTTGTAGCACTGGTGCAGTGTGGGAGATGGGAAAACAGTGGTGGGAGCTGCCCATCTGGGCAGTGAGGAGGTTTCAGGGTTGGTCTAGCTGGGAGGGAGGGTATGAGGCTGCAGGCAGAACTGTCTGGAGACCATGGACACAATGCCAGGACAGACACTGAGCCAGTCAGGATGGACACAAAGAAGAAGAGCATCACTGCTTGGAGGCTTTTCAAACAGCAGGCAGTGTCTTATGGAGGTGAATCAAGTCCTTGTCTGGAGCCACCAATGAATAAGACGGTCCAAGACTGTCATTTGTGGTATGTTGTGACCATCTGTCACCTCTTGTTGCTACAAACCTCTGCCTTACAGCATTGTGAGGGTGCCCAAGGCTGTTTTTACCTCCAGGGTCTGCACCTGCAGCTCCATCTGCTTCTCTGTGTGGTGGTAGCCGATTGATTCAAAGCTCCTGGGCTCATTCCTGAACCAAAGAGGTCAGAGAATAAACTTTCCTCTTGGTGGGACCTTGTTTCCTGATCTACACTCCTGCCACAGAGGAAGTGTCATGGAGTTACTTTACCTTTAAGGGAGTTGGAGTTGCTGGGAAGTGCCTGGAGTCTTTTCTCCTGACCAATTATCGGTCATTGCTGAGAATTGACAGCAGTTTAGGCCATTGAAAAGTAGGATCAACTTGTGAACCCTACCTTAAAGTGTAAAAGCAGAGCTCTCTGGGTTCTCTTTGTTTTCTGGCTGTGGAGGGTGGCGGAGCTCCAGGCCTCCCGTCCCTGCCCAGGCCATGCGGCCGGGCGGGGATGGGGCCGGGCCTGCCCCGTCTCCAGGCCGGGAGATGGGGGGGCCTGGGGAAGGTTTTCCTCGGGCCCGGGCCGGGCCGAGCCGATCTCTGGCTCGGCTGCAGGTTTTGCTGTAACTAATTCACTAAAAACTGCCCAGTGAAGAAAGAGAGAGGCCCTGGACTTGCAGCGGGTTGGAGCAGCGACTACACGCTCCAGAGCAGCCATGAGGAACTTTCCATCGCAGACGGCTCCAGCTCCTGTTCGGCAGAGATCTCCGAACCATCTACAAAAGCCTGGGCAAGATTTTAACTCTTTCATTACCCAGATGAGACTTGTGGATTAATCTTTTTATCCAGAGAGAAAAAAAGAGAGTGATCAACATGAAAAGAGACTTTATAAACTACCAGTGACAGGAAAGAAAAGAAGCTTCAGAAGAGGTAGAGAATTAAGAAGATGCTTTAATTAAGCTGAAATATCTTTCTGTTAAAACTATGGAGATGGACAAGTCCTGAAAAGAACTCCTTTAATTCATGGTACCGGATCTAGAGAGGAATAAAGTGTTCAAAGTGTAAATCTGAGTAAAGAGTAGAGTAATTATGGTATAGTGAAGTGCTGGGAGATTTGAAGCCTTGAGAGGCAATGAGAAAACTGTTTTCTGGTGAAGCTCACAGAAACAGATGAAGAAGACTTTTTTTGCCTTTGAATAACTTATCCTTAAAAATGCTGTCTCTAGACTCATGGCCCATACACACTTCAGAGTGATGTGAAAATGGGAGGAGTGAACTCTAATAATAGCAGCTCTGGGCAGCGAACATTAGGGCAATGGAAAACTATAAAAAAAATAGTTTTCTTGTGAGAAACTCCATAAATTAACAGGAAGAAAGTTCTGTTTCTCTACAAAGACTGGTGAAAAGACTGTAGCAAGAATTGGGACTGTTTTAACCATCAAAGTTCCAAAGTTTTTGTCTCTGTTGTCATGTGAACAAGGGAATAGTGGGTAGATAGGGGATGGAAAGGTTTTTCTGGAAATTTATTCTGGTGTTCTTATTATTGTAATTTGTCAATAAACTTTCTTTTTTTTTCTTTTAAGTTTTATACCTGTTTTGCTCTTGTTCTAATCCATATCTCACAGCAAGAAATAAGTAATTTTCTTAGTTATTGGTTTAAAACCACGACAGGAAGAAAGCCCTGGGAGGAAGGCCATAATCTGCCAAAGTCATCCAGTGTACAGGAGACATAAGCTCTGTAGAGGAGACATAAGCTTTTTCTGAATCAATACTGTGCTTTGGGCTGGGCTCTTGTACTTGCTGGACTTGACACTACTGCAGGTTGAGGACTGGGAGAGTCTGAGCTTCTCCAAGCCAATCTGACTATTTACAGTCTCATCCCTCACAGAAGCTGCTCTTCATGCTTTCATCCCAGGGACGGCCTTTCCACTAGCTCCTGCTGCTTTCACCTCCACCTGACACTTCTCCCATTTGCTGTGATGGAGTGGGGTATCTGCCCCTGGAGGACCAGTCTGCCCCTGTACAAAAAAGGAGCAGCTCTCCTCTGCCAAGTGGCTCGAAAGAACACACCTGGCATTTCCACCCAGTCCAGCAGGCTCTCAGGTGGGGACTGGCAGTGCAGCTATGGGTGTGCTTTCTCAACAGCTGAGCCTGCTTTCATTCCCCATTCTCACCTGTGACTGTGCCAGACTGTGGCAGAGCTGAACTCACAACACAGCACTCACTGCTCCTCCTTCATCCAAACATATCACCAAAGCATATCACCCCATCACAGGCTATGCAGTGCACTCCTGTCAGCCTAATTTGTGATAAATAAATTTATGTTTGTTATGCCCTGGGAAATCCAGGTTCCTGGGAGGCTGGTGTGGGAGCAGGTAGATTTTCTGACTATTGGGTCAGGGAGAATGAGGTCTCTGCTAGCACCTGCCTAAGGAAGGATGCAGGAGGTGTAGTTATTTGGGCGCATTCCACTGTTCAGTCCCCTTTGCTCAAGCATGGAGGGTGGAAAGTGGTGGTTTCTACTTCCTCCAAGGCTTCAAGTCCAGGAAATAGCTCCTGCTTTCCAGCTGATCCCTGTTGCAGAGCTTGGGGAGCTCCGTGCAAGGTTGCTCTCACATCAGCAACAGTCCAAAACAACACCTAAGGTGGGATTTACTGCCACATATGAGCTGGGAAGATGCAGGGACCCACTGCACCCGAGTGATGTATTGGATTTCAGGTTATGTGATGCACAGGTCTCTCTGAGCATTGTAATTCCCTCTTTCTTCCTGTATGGATTTAAACTGCTAAGTGGATGGATTTTCTGCTTGGCAGGGATGCTCCCCTGGGACCTTCCCCAGTTTGAAACATCTCTGCACATCTGTACATAATATTCCTGGGGCACTTAATGAGTGGGCTTTTACGACACCCCTTGCTTTATAGACTGCTGCTTAACGTGGCCAGGCACCACAGTGGGGCTGACAAACGGCATCCCAGAGCCAGTGGAAAGCCGAGTACCAACTCCAGGTGCTGGATGATGCCTGGGGCTCTGTGTGAAAGCCACTGCTCTCAATTGGCTTCTCACACAGCTGCCCTGAGCAGTGGAAGCACCACTCCCTTGGTCCCTGAAACAGCTTGAGAGGGACAGGTTTCTTCTGCTTAATAACCTGAGACAGCATACCTCTGGACCATCTATGGAAGTCTTGGGAGGAGATGAAGGCAATCAGTCTGTCTGGGATGATTCCCCCTGGCAAGGGCTGGGCCTGACATTTTCATCTCTGCTAAGAGCTGTCCCTTCCCCCTGCCCCAAAGAGCCATCTGCTATGGTAGATTACCCCAGCTTTTAGCACTGTGAATCCATAATTAGTGCATAATTAATTACCAGATGTTTTTAACACTAATGAAACATTAATAAATGACGGAGGCATGTTGTCTGGTAATGGAACATTAACCAGTGAACCAAGTCAGCGCTGCCGCCGGCATGGCCGAGGCAGAGACAGGTCTGCATCTGATGGAACTCTTCCCTAAGCAAAGCCCCAACACTGTTCAAATCACAGCACATGCCTGGTGGGAGCAAGTGACCAGCTTGGTGCTGCCTTCAGGCTTTGTAGAGGTGAGGCTGTGGCTCCTTCACCTCCATCCTTTCATTCCTTCCATCCACCCCACGCATGTGTGCATCCAGCCAGCCACACACACACCTCCCTGCTGTAGAGACTTAGTTGGGCCACTGGAGAGGCAATTTTTTAAAAAATGGAGCTTTTCCCCCTAGGCATTGCTTGATGGCATCTCTGCTCCGGGGGGTGCTCACAAGCAAGGCACACGGGGAAAGGACAGACTCTAGCAATGTACTTTGCTGCACCACACTGAGTGCCTGGGAGCCCTGCCCTGACAGAAGTTTAATTCAGAGCATCTGGGCCAGTGACATTTTCCTAACATGAAATTATTAATCAGACATGGGAAGTGCATTAGTTGTGACTACGTGCCACCTTCAGGCTGGGGCACAGGCAGGTCTCCATCCCCCTGCCTGCCCGACAGATGTCAGGGTGCAGCCAGAGTTTGGAGACACACGAGGCCTGTGAATAGGGAGGTGTGTGACAGCACGGGTGTCATATGGGGTGGTGACAACCACCTCCTTTCCTCACCAGGAGCGGCTGGGCATCCCCCTTGCACCTTCTCAGGATGTGCTGAAGGCCAGCTTTTGGGTCTCCCACCCCTCTGGGAAGATGGTGCTACGGTCTCAAAGGCCAGAGCTGGCTCCAGGTTGTGTGTGTGGCCCCCCTCAATGCTGCTCCCACGTCTTCCCCAACTCAGCCAGCACCACGCACAGAAACAGGCAGCCAAAACCAGCCTCTCCAGATGGAAGGGAAATAGCACCCAGAGCCGCCAGTCATCATGAAATGAACATTTAATGAAGACAGTCTCTCCTGGTGCGTGTGAGTGTGTGCGTGTGTGCGTTGTCTCTGTGAGCTTAGTTTTATCCCCTCTATTACTTTTTTTTTGATTTTTTTTTTTTTTTATATATATACATCTATAAAAAATTCAAATACAGCATGTCAACAGTGGGAATACTAGGACGTACGGTATTAAATACTGCGCTTGGGTCCAGGCAGGGCCAAGAGGAGGTGTCTTTACAAAACAGGACTTCGGGCAGGATGGGGAGGAGAGCAGAGCAGGCATGGGGACATCTGGGGACAGCCAGGGACAGCAGGGGGACAGCGGGGCACAGGTCTGCAGGGCTCCAGCTCTAAAGGCAACAGCAGAGCTATTCTGCTTTTGTTGGAGAATGAGACAAAGACATCAATGGGGGTGATTCCCTGTATCCAATATGGTTAAAAGTTTGGGGGTGATGTTGGGGTGGGGTTGGGGGTGGCGAAGGCTCCTGCAGGGCGCTGTGGAGGGGGAGGTGGAGGGACAGCTCTCCCAGGTGCTCAGCAAGGGGCAGGAGGGTTTTTTTCGGTGTTTCACTTCCTTTTTTTGTTCCATTAAAACCCTGCCAGCTCCCTGCTCCCCAATCTGGTGAAAGCCACCAGCTCCCCCCTCCACCACCCCCTTGGAGGGGACCGAGAACCCCCCGCCCCGATCCGTGCACCCCTCCAGCTTCGCCACATGGTCGAGAGCTCAGGGGAGCGAGTCCAGTCCTTGGGGGACCCCCTTTTGCCATAAGGGGGTACACAGCTTGGAGCATCATTCCCCTCACCACCCCCCCGTTTTCATATCCCCTTTTCTCGGTGCGCTGCCGCAGGGGCGGCGGGCACGTCTTTGGCGTGGGGGGGTTCAGCTGTATGAGTGGGGCCCTCAGCTGCGGCGCGGGGCCCGGGCTCGCTTCACTGCGCTGAGGAAAGGGGCACGGAGATGTCTCCTCACTCCGGGCTGGGAGAGGGTTCTGCGGCTCCCCAGGGGACGGCAGCGGCTCTGTCCTCCTCCGAAGTGACGGCGAGAAGCGTGATACGTCCTCAATGTGTGCAAAATCGAAGAGCTAAGAGACTCAACCCGGGAGCGGGGCGGCGGGGGCGGCGGTGGGCGGTGGGGAGGCGGCTGCGCTGGGCTGCGGTGGATGGACAGATGGAGATCTGCAAGCAGGGAGCAGAAAGGTCACGGTCTTGCACCAAACTCAGCTGTGCCCAGTCACTGGTGGGACATACCAGGCGGAATTTGGCCTTTTTTCCATAAGGGAAATTCACCCACGTAGCCAAACACATCATTTCCACCTCCTCTGCCCAGGGCTGGGCCTGCCCACCCTCCCCTGGCCGCATGCCACCACCTCTCCTGATGCCACCACTAGTGTCACACATGAGGTGACACTGTCAGAAGGCAGCAAAGAACCTTGTGCCCACAAGGGGTTTCTCTTTGGGCACCAAAGGATGGGTGGCATATCCTTTATCTCCCAAAAGTGATCACTGCTTCCAGGATCCATCCCTGTTCTTGGGCAATATGAGGACAGTAAAAGGGCATTTGGGTGTGACACCCATGAGACATCAGCCCTGTTCTGGAGGAGAGGGGCATTTTGTAGCTCTCCAGGCTGCTAGCTCTGTTCTAAGCCAAATTAAGGACATTTTTGAGATGCAATCTGAATTTGTTGATCTCGGATAATTTTTCTTTCATCACTAAGCAAAGGCCTTAGATTTCCAAGTGTTTTCTTTGCCTCTTAAAAACATCAGCAGAGAGGATGGGAGAGGGCTGCTGAGAACAAGACATCAAAGACCGACCATTTTCCCAGCTTTGCTTGAAAGGCCATTTTCAGCTGAATATCCTTCTGGAAAAGCAGTCAGACTTGGTGCATTTACAAAACTGAAAAAAACCCCGAACAACTTGTTCTCAATGCCCTTCACCCACAGTCTGGCTGGAGCATCCACTTACCAACCACATTAGAGCTCAAAGGGTCCCCATATCCCTGCCCCAGCCCAGTACCCACCTCCTGCCTTTGACACCTCTGATTTGGGAGATACTCACTAAATAAAGAGGACACTATAGGCAGCCACGACCAGTCCAGCTGTCCAACACACTGCCATGGCCCCGCTGCCCACCACGGCTCCCTTGTCACAGATCTTGGTGGTGGGTGGTGCCATGAAAGAGGAGGTGCTAGCGCTTGTTGTCTCTGCAAGGAAGGAGAGTGGATGGTGAGGGGAGCTGGGGTGCCCTGGGATTCATCCGATAGGAGCAGCCCTGCTCCCCTGCTGGTGTGGATAGGACCCAGCCCCAAATTGCCCTTTTCAGTGCTATACCACACTAGGGCTGAGGTGGAGGGCTGGAATGATCCATGAGACTTTCCTGGCTGTGACAGTGGACCTACTGCTTGGAGAAGTTTCTGCCATCAAGCAGAGCTGGGCTTCCTTCTCATCCCCATCCTGACCAGCTGAACCACTCTCCTATGCACCAGCTCGGTAGGAATTTTAGCTAAGAAGTTCCAATGAGCCACTAATGCTCAGCTGAGAGCATCCCTCACCCAAAGAGCATGCCAGACACATCAGGCTGCATCTGCTGGGCTGGCTCACAGGCTTTGTCCTGCTCTGTACTGAACCAGATGGATTGTCTATGCCTGCAGAGGGCTGCAGGACTGCAGGGAGTGCTTGGATGGCCAGTCAGGCTGGGGCAGCTTTGGCCACATCCAGATGGACCCAGCATGCCCCTGGCCAGACTGTCTGGGCTGACTGGGGACCACAGGGTCTGTCTCAGCATCTTTCAGATTCTATTGAGGTGTCACAGTGAGGCTCAGTGCTGGAGCTGGAGTGTCCCACATCAGCCCTGCCTGGCTGCACCAGGCTGCACGTTCAGGGATGTGTGTGCCAGGAACACACGTGTGAGGGACACACGTGTGAGGGACACACGTGTGCCTGCACACGGAGCGGGAGGGTGACACTGGAAGGGGCATTTGCATTTACCACAATGCAGGTGGGAATAGAAGCAAAACCAAAACACTGGCAGTACTGCTGCAAGGTGTTCCAGCACTCTTCGTGAGCGTTTATACACCTGGGAATGGTGGGAGGGATGCAAATCCCTGCTGCTGCCTGAATATCCAGGTGCTCTACCAGGTGCTGTTTTGAAAAGGGGGGTGTTTCTCTGCATAGCAGTCAAGGAAACCAGTGCAGGGTCTGCTCCATCCTTTCTGGGAAATGGTGGGCTGATAACACCCATTTGGACACAGTCCCAGCTCCTTCCTAGAAATAGAGACTTGTTAACTTGGTGGCTTTTATTTTGAGTTGGCATCCCTTTGAGCCATTGTGAAGGGTCAGAGGTGTTGGAGGGGTAGGACTGGAGATGGGAGGGAGGGCTGGAGGAAGACAGCACTCTAGGGAACAACAACCACAACAACCACAACAACCACAACAACCACAACAGCACAGTGACCAGCCTCACTGTCCTGCCCCAAGTATCCGGGTGAGAAGGATGCTGGACCCAGGTGAGCTGAGTTAGCATTCTTCAGCCCATGGGTGCACCTGCTGACAGGGCCATGGTGCAGGGTGAAGGGTTGCAGCTCCAGGGGTGTTTGGGGGCTATCCCTGGCCATGGACAAAACTTGCATGGAGCCAAAGAGAAGATCCCTCAGCCCAGAGTCCTTGGCTCCTTCTGAATGAAGCCTGTTTGTACTGGGAGGGGGCTCTTACCTGTGATCTGGGCCTCCGTGGTGAGATGCTTGGGCTCCTCTGTCCAGGGGGTGGCATGAACAGCCACACTCCAGTCACTCCACGTGCCAATGTCGTTGTCTTTGGCTGCCACCTGGATGATGTATTCCTTGCCAGCGTAAGCATCCGTGATGGTGTGCGATGTCCCATCCGACAGCTCGACCTGGGGGCAGCAGCGGGGAGGGAAGGGCGGTCAGAGGAGCTGCCCAGAGGTGTAAGGCAATCAAGTATATTTAGCTTGGCTAAACGATATTAACAAGACCTTTTCGGCACTTTTGGAAATACTGGGGCGTTGTGGGCAGAGGCACAAGCCCAGGACAGGGATGGAACGGGAGGGAGATGCTCCAGCTGCAGCTACACTGAAGGAGTAAAGACCTAAAGTGGTTCCACTCCCAGATTCACGGCGTCAGAGTGGAGCAGCTTCCTCTAGAGGTCACCAGAAACTAGCAGATGTGCGTGCGGGCTTCCTCGGACATGCTAGGGCAGCTGGGAGTTGGATATTGCAGGCAGTGGGTGGGGTGTGCAACGCGCTTTCAGGGCACCACTGACAGTGCTGGGAGGAGGCTTCCCTGCCAGCAACACCTCTGGCCAGCCCGATCCCGTGCCTGCTGGCATCCCGTTGTTTTGGCTCGCATCCCTCCAGCTGGGCCTTTGGATAAGTATCAAGTTGTGTCCAGACATCTTTCCTAGAAACTATTCCCTCTGTCCCATTGTCACTGCTGTCTGAGCCATAGAAGATCCTGCCGTCCTTTGTGCTGCAAAGTGCAATGGTTTAACCCCATTTAACCCTCCAAGAGATCGCGGTTCCATTTGGAGCTTGGCTCCAGGACAGAGGGATGCAGGTGCTCAGCAGAAATGCACCTCGATGGCACAGATCCCGGTGAGCAAACATGTGGCTGACAGAAGGGGAGGGCTCAGCATCCAAATGACCAGGGCAGGAGCATCTGGTAGAAGCTAAGTGGGACACTGCCCTTCTCCCCATCTCTGAGACTGAGGACCAACCTGCTTCCCACTTGAGTTCCCCTCTGTGCTACTGTGTGTGGCATGGGGGGCACACAGGGCACCCCTTGTCTGCCCTGCACCCTGCCCAGACACATTTCTGATAAATGCTGCAGGATGAGGGGTGGTGTGGGACAGACACAGCCCATCTGCCAGGGGCTCGAGCATCACATCGTGGGCGGGAGCAGCTTCATGGTGCTACACGTGTGGTGTCCTCCAAATCTCCCCAGGCACCCAGGAGAAAGTCAGGCACAGAATCACACTGTCCTGGGGCACAGCAACAGCTCAGTGACAGGAGGAAGATCCAAACTTCTGTGAGGGAAGGAAGGAAGGAGGGAGGGAGGGAGGGAGGGAGGGAGGGAGGGAGGGAGGGAGGGAGGGAGGGAGGGAGGGAGGAAGGAAGGAAGGAAGGAAGGAAGGAAGGAAGGAAGGAAGGAAGGAAGGAAGGAAGGAAGGAAGGAAGGAAGGAAGGAAGGAAGGAAGGAAGGAAGGAAGGAAGGAAGGAAGGAAGGAAGGAAGGAAGGAAGGAAGGAAGGAAGGAAGGAAGGAAGGAAGGAAGGAAGGAAGGAAGGAAGGAAGGAAGGAAGGAAGGAAGGAAGGAAGGAAGGAAGGAAGGAAGGAAGGAAGGAAGGAAGGAAGGCAGGCCTAGGCCAATGCACCTGTGGGATGAGGCTGTTCTGGCAGTGTGGCTGTACATACCCAAGGGATGGTGTGTTCAGTGCCATCACCCCATGGCTTGCTGGAGTACCTTCAAAGCAGGAACTCACCCTGAGAAAGAACCAGCCCATTTCCTTCTGTGCAGCACATGCAACAGCCCAGCACAGATGTAATCCCTTTGGCATGAAAGCTGCCGCCCCCTCCAGGCTTTTCCTCTGGGGGATTCCTAACAGGAGGGGGCATTTTTGCTTTCTTGTCCAGGTGAAAATTCTTACTTCCAGCCTTCTGCCCAGAACATCAGAGCCCTTGGGCTTTGCACTCCCAGCTGCTTCTGCCAGCCGACCTGAGCCCCACATCTGGAGCACACCTGGATGCAGGCCTGATTGGTCTTCCCACAGCCACTGGGAGCCCAGGCACCTCGGGGTGGGCAGGCAGGAGAGCCACCAGGTCATGAATCATCTGGTCTGCTAGGCAGGTCACCTCCCTGGAGTGGCACAGTGAAGCTCTCTCTGCCACCCAGACCTTGGGAGCTCTTTGGTGGCACCCACCAATGTGGATGGCAATGCCAAGGGAATCAAGTTAAATTAGTTCCTAATGCTAATTATATGAAATGAAACCTTGCAGGGTGAGCTGCCAACTCTGCTGACTTGACTTGCTCTGTGCTGGCTGGGGTATGGTTTGGAGTTGGAGAATGAGGACAGGGCTCTAAAAGATGCTGGGCTTATGACTCTGTCCAAGACTTCCAGCGTGCTCTGAACCCCCTGGCTCCTTCCTGGGACTTGCACCAAGCAGGATACAGGCAGGCCAACCCTACTTAGGTCCTGATGACCTGGCAGGGCTGCTTTCCCATCAACATTTTCTCCATCCCAAAATCCATCCTAGCTTTCCCTTGGGAGCAATTGCGGCCTCTTCCCACTGACAAAAAATCAGCAGTTGAGTGTGTGTAGGTGGGGTGTCACAGGCACAATGGAGTTAAATCTGTGCTTTGCCTGGGCAGGGGGAGTGTCCCCCCAGGACCCAGATTGTCCCTTCTTGCAAGACCTGGGAGGATGTTGCCCTAAGCTCTGCTTTACCCCACAGTCAAAAAGAGAACGCATAGATGGTATCATCCATCTCTTCCCACATACACAACCTCTGGATGCAGACCTTCTGAGCTGGGCAGCCAGGGACATACCCAGCATTGGTCATGGTGGGGAGAAAGCCACTGGGTGGGTGCTCAAAGGGATTGGGTCCAACTGGACACAGTCAGGGAGAGACAGAACTGGGGGAAGACACACTGAAGAGGCTGTGGGAGTACGGGTGGACACACAGCATCAAAGGCAGAGAGAGAAATTCCTTAATCCATGTCCTTGCCACACAGAGACAAAAGCTGGAGGAAGGCTGTGCATGGTAATTTTTTTTGGCCAGGGTGGGGGTTTGTGTGTGGCTGCCTGCCTTTGTGCACCTGCCAAAAGTCACTCCAACTGGCTGTGAAGTGCTGCCCAGATTAATGAGGGATCAGTAGCCAGTGCAAGGCAGAGCTATTAGCATTGCAAAAAAAAAAAAAAAAAAAAAAAAAAAAAAAAAGAAGAAAAAGAAAATAAAAGGAAAAAAGAAAGAGAGAAAAAGAAAAGAGAGAGAAAGAGTATAAAAGCCCTTGAACCCAGTAATTCAGATGACAGCTTGCTGAGGACAGCATGGGCTGGGATCCCATACCCTGCCATGGTCACATACCCCCACATTCCTGCTTGGAAAGATTATGGAGCTGCCGAGTGCCCACCCACAGTCCCAAGTGCCAAGATGAGCACATGGGCCAGTGCCACATTGATGGGATGGAGACAGACACTTAGGGCAGGCTGAGGGGAGGACTGCTCGCCACTTGGTTTTCCCCCTGTCCATGCTGGTCCCCCCTGCACATGTGCTGGAGGCCTGGGGACATCCACAGCAGCCATACACAGCCCAGCCCTCCTTCCAGTCCCTGCCTGCAGACTGATGTCCCTGCCTCGGTGCTTGACACAGCAGGAGTTAAGAAAGCCACTGTCCCCTCTGAGCTCCCCTCACCCTGCTCCCATGGCCCCCAGCCCACCCTGCCAGGGTGCCCTGGCAGTGAAAAACGACACTGTGCTTTGTTCCCACCCAGGCTCTGCTCCAGGTACAGGGCGACCAAGTAGCAATTACTGGTGCACAGGGTGAACACGGGCAGATCTGAAGCCCTCATGGCCTTCAGAAGGGGATGGGGCAGTGGGGCAGGGAAGAAACCCCCACCCCAACAGCTGGGCAGGGGGCTGGTGTGTGTTGAAAGGAGGTGCAGGGGGAGAAGGGTGGATCAGATGCCTCCTTTTCTGCATCCCACATGAAAATGTGTTTGCTGGCTCCCTTGTGGTGGCAGTGGCTCTGTTTTCCATTCCTAGACACCTCCTGCTTTCCAGTGCAGCTCCTAGAGTGGGGAGGGGGTGCTCCACCAGCAGTATGGGGATGAGGACTGGCACCCCTCTGTCCCAAGGCAGGGCTGCACTGTGTCTGTGTGTGTGACAGGACAGTGACCACACACCTGTCCCAGGTGCTGTATCAAGCCTAGATGAGTCTGTTTTCCCCAGAATAAAAGGAGCGCCCTCCCTGGCTATTGCAAGGTGAAGTTGATGTGCTCACACAGCCTTTGCTACCCACAGCACACACAGAATGAGCATAACCTGGCTCTGCCAAACATCTGGCATCCTTGCAGCCTCGTCCTCTGGATGCTACTTGAATTATACTGGATGATGGGGGAAATTGGAACTGGATAGGGATGGGGACACCCCAGTGAGCTCTATTTCACAACCACTTTTCCCCACAGCATGGGCCAGATCCTGCCACTGGGCTGCAAGGAGCTTTGCAGGGACTCAGCTACACAAACAGCTGCTGTTTCAGGAGCCTTCAGTCCCTGTGAGTGCAGGGGGATCCCAGCAGGGTTTCCACCTGTGCTGAGGAACAGAATAAACCCAAAGAAGAAGTAATCCCCAAGCAAACTGCCCCACCACTGGGAAGTTCAGGAGGGTCACTGCAAACAGCCAGTGCAGCTTGAGAAAAGATGACGCCATGTGGAAAAGAAACGTTTTGCTTTTTCCCTTTGAAAAAGGGAATATATTTGCCTGGAGAGCAAATATGTCTGACAGTGATTTCTAACAAAGGTACCCCCTAATACCTCCTCCTTCCACAGAGCTGCAACAATCAGTTGGTACAAGCCCAGACACAACTTTCTACCTGGACTCTGGAATGACTGAAAGTTGGGGAAAATGAATGACCCCCTCTTATTCTTTGCAGGTGGGTAGTGGAAAAGCCACTCCAGCAAGGCCTGAGCTGTGCTCTCTGCTGTCACCCCCTCCTCAAAAGGCTGTTGTGGTGCTGCACAGAGCCCAGCCCTGCTGTGGGTTTGGGAGGATGAGCTATCACAGGGCTCCTCTGCAGCCTGGGCTGTGCCACACCAGGTGCAGCTGAATGGATCCCTTCTGGCTCAAAATAAAGACCATCTTTGAAAGCAGGGGCTGTAACAGGAAAACAAGGTAACAGGAAACTTTCTCCAGACATGCTGTCAGAGGTTGCTTCTGCTTGTGGCTATGGGGAAGATGGGGGCAGGGATGCTGAGGGCACTCAGCAACAACTCTAACCTGGCCTGCACTGGCATAGGCTGCTTGCAGATTCCTCCACCATGCTGGTGCAGTGGGCTGGGGGTGAAAGCAGCTTGTGCATGGGCATGGCAGAGCACAGAGACCTGCCCAGTGTGGTCTGCATGTGGGCAGGGAAAGTTAGGCTTGCTAGCACCTTCCTACCTGCTTGTAGCTGTGTGAGCATGCAGGTGGGGACATGCACGACTGAGTGCCCTGCTGCTCTGTGCCACCTTTACAGCTGCCAGCTGCTCAGTACTGTTAGGTCACCAGCAGTTTCCAAGGGGGCTGAGAGCACCCAGGCAATGCCAGCCAAGGGTCCTGAACCTGCTCTATCCCAGAGAAGGTGATTTCTGGGCATTTCCCACCCCTACCCTCCTCTGAGAAAATCTCTGCTCCAGCCCTGCCTGCCCCATGCTGAGCTGCAAGAAACACTATTACAGACTCCATATTTTGCTCCCATCTATTAATTCTTTGGATTTTTCCCCCCTTCTTTTTTAATCACTGACTTTGCAGCCAGGAGGAGAGAAATGCTGCAATAAAAGCTACCAGGCGTGAAGTTGTAACCCAGCTTGCTCAGGGTGACCTCCCTGCCAAGATTGCCTTGCAAAGAGGGGGAGTGCAGGAAAGGCAGCAGAGGTGCAGGGGGATGTGAACGGGCACAAAGAGGCACTCCTGCTGCAAAGTGACATTGCCACCGTGCCGGCAGGGACGCTGCTATGGCAGGCAGTGGCACTAATTGCCTTCTTACCCAGCTTGCTCCATCCCTCTCCTTGCCCATCACAGACAGGATATATGCATTAGTTCACACTCTCAGGCTGTATCAGGCTGTTCCGAGGCAGGAACTTCCAGAGACAGAATGTGAGATCCACTTCTCCGACCAAAAAATGTTGCTTTGCCCTGGGAGACAAGCCTGAGCCTGCCCTGGCAGCCAGTTCCAACATTGATGAGGGAGGTCAGTCCAGAGGACAATGCCATCCTTGCACCAACAAACCCAACACTAAGTATTTGGCAATTTGACAAACTTTCCAAGCCTGTCTCCCAAACCCCATCATTTTCCCAGATCAGAGGCAAGCACAGATGTCTGTGTGGGTTTGTTGGGTTTTTTTGTCCAAATTCCTAAAATCCTGCGATGGTGGGAGCACTTCTACTTGCACTTCCAGAGAAGGACGCTTCCAGCCCTCGCAAATGCTCACGAACATGCCCCTAATGCTTCCAACGCAGAAGAGGAAGGAGAGAACCCAGCCACATTATTAGCTTTAAATATCTCATGACCTTTTACTGCAAATCTCAAGATCTGAGGCGCAGCCCGCCTCACGGTTCGTTAACATTTCATGTTGTCAGCGCGGCCAATGGGTTCAATTAGACTTCGCGACGGCATCTGCAAATTGCTGGCAACCCACAGTAGGAAATCCTCCCTCGGTCTGGCCACCAGCTCTGACGCTGCATAAGAAATACCTTCTCGAGCCTCGCCACATTCCTGGGATGTGCATCGAGCTGGCAAGGGCTCAGCGCACGTGATCGCCCTCCAAAAACTGCGAAAGGGATGGGGGGGCGCGGATCCTGCTGCAGAAAATGCCATGGGAAGGGAGACAAAGTGGCTGCAAGAGCTGTCCATGGCTCCCCAGAGATGCTGAGGAGGGTGTGTGGCCACCCGCCTGCACGGAGGGGCGAGCGTGCAGATGCGCTCGCAGGGAGATCGCATGTGTGAGTGCGGCAATCGCTGCTGCTGCGAGTTAACTGAAGGAGCCTGTAAAACCAGAAACAGGCTATTAGCAATCCATTAGGAAAGGCTATCAGTTCCAGCCTAGGTAAGCCATTAGAGGAACATCTGAGAGCATTAGGAGAGCTCGCTTGGGGCCAGGATGGGGCTATAAAACAGAAGAGGAAACCACGCTGATCTGGCTTGAATTACAAACTTAAAAGCGGGAGAAAAATAAAGGATACCCTAAACATTTAATGTTTTATATTTAGGAGACAGAAGGGGAGATTTTGCCAAAAGGAGAGAATAAAAAAACCTGTTTAGGCTACAAATATCCATCTCTCTTCTGGCAGCAGAGAAACCACCAGCCCCTCTTCCAGAAAGGGAAGAGTGTGATTTTAAAGTTTCTTGAGTTTCAGAGTGAGCTCAGCGCTGGTGAGTTGGAGGGGAGTCTTTGGCCACATGATGTGACATGATGTGACACGGCTGCATCCCCAACAGCTATGAAATGCTTGTGCCCAGGTTCAAGGGAGCTGCTGTGAGGAGGCATGATCCAGCATACCTGCATACCCATGTGGAAACTCATCCTCATCCTCATCCTCATCATCATCATCCCTCCAGGATAATAATTCCCAGAGCACGTTACCGTAATTCCCAGAGCAAACCTCAACACGAGAGCTGCTAAGTGGTCTGGGTGGAAAGGTGCTGCTGAGCAGGGGAAAGGGATTGCAAATGGCACGCTGGGGCTCAAACCCAATTTGCAAAGTGCTGGGAAGGAGGGTGTTCTCCCTAGAGATTGCTTCACAGTGTGGGATGCTTGGGCCAGGCATCACCAGACCTTCTCTGGAGGAGGGGAAACTGCATTTATGGCCAGCTGACACAGTGGTGGTCTCGATAAGATCCACTGCTCCCATCATGGATGGCTTCATCTTCTGGTGCCAAGCCCTGGCATTATTAAAATCCTGAAAGGAAGAGCCTGGAAGAAAGCAGATGCTGATTGAATCAGGCCCTATGGTATTTGACAGCTCGACATCCATCTGATCCTATTAGTGCTCATTCGGTCCTGCCTGCCGAGGTGCTGTGCATAAATCAGACCCTGCAAAGATAACGGGAGGTGGAGAGGTGAAAGAGGAGCTGCTTCTTCTGCCAAGAAATACCACGTGTGAGCAGGGCCTGCATGGATATTCTGTCTCTGGGCAGCCTCTGATGCTCCTTTGTGGGTTTTCTCCTGCAGGGATGCTGGGCTTCCCACAGGGCTGCCAAGCACCTGCTGAAAATCCACGGCTGCTATAGAGGTGGGCTGCCATGAGGAGGCAGGGGCACAGCTCAGCCTGTGGACCTTGGGCAGACAGGGATGTGCCAGAACATGAGGTTACCCATCTCCTCCTGGCTGCTGGCAGGGACTTCTCCTCTCCCTACCGAGCTCCAAGCTGCCCCATTGTCAGTGTGCAGGTTGTGTGGGCATAAAAAGCAAGGGCTTCTCTGTGCCAACAGCCAGAGCCAAGATGGGGGGCAGCTTGAGGCAGGAGACCTGCACCTCCACGAGAATTAAAACATGCTCCTGCAAGCATGGCATGTGTCACCACCTCATCCTTTCCCAGGGCACTTGTCCCTTTGAGCTGAGACCCAGCACGGCCACCACAGGCCAAGAGGGATAGATGAGCTAGACTTGGACCTACCAAACCATGTCCTTCCCTTTTCTATCTCAGTTTGGGGGAACAGGGACACCCTCCAAAATGACAACAAGTAATAAGATAAACAAAGAGTGCAGGCAGGCTTGGGCATGCTCCAAGCATGCTGACATTGGTGGGGGTTAATTTTTGGTACAAACACCTGCATTTGGGCTAAACAGGTAGAATGTGCCAATGGGGTCTGGGGTCAGAGCAGCTCCAGCTGCTGCAGCGCTGCCTTCCTCTGGTGTTTGGGAAACGATTGAATTAGGCTTAGCAAATAATTCATCTGATGAATAGTGGCAGTTTTCCTCAAATCATCCACAAATCAGATTTTTCATTACCCAGCCAGCAGGGCAGGGAGTCAGAAAACAAGGCTGGCACCTCACTCACGGAATGCTTGCACTTTCTCACTGAGCAAATTATTCCCCAAACACTCTTCTCCATCAGTCAGTGATGAGGAACATGTCTCTTGCAAGGGGATATTGATTAAAAGCAGTACCCAGCACTGCTGCACCTTCCTGAAATGCTGGGAGATGAACTCTTCCCAGCAATCCTTGTACCCAGCAGGAGAGCTAGTACCTTGAGCGCTCTCTGCATCTCAGGATATTTTTATGTAGTAGGAGTTAGGTTTTTACTGAACAAGACCTGCCTTTTCCAACTAGGGTGGCCCTGCCACCAGTGTCACCAACACCTCAGTGTATTTCCCACCATCACTGCCTGCCTGAGGGCACTGATGGGGAGGCCACAACATCCCCTCAGGGCTCTGCCTGATGGGACTGCCATGGCTTGACTCTGCAATTATGGTGCCCCACACCCAGTGATGGAGGGACCTGCTACTCAGAGGGTGTAGGAGGTGACTCAGTGACTACCCCACCGTTTTTGGGTGCAAACCAGGGTATTTGGCTGCATCTGGTCTGTGGCAGGGCAAAACCATCAGCTTTTTCCACAACAATTGCACACCTTGGGGAAAAAAAAAAAATAAATGTTGTGTTTGGAAGTTTCCACTAAATCTTCCCCTTTTTACACAGCTTGAGCATTTCTGCCCCAAATAGAAAAAAAAAAAAAGTCCAACAGAAAACTAATACCCAAACTCCACCTATGCCTTCTAACCTCTCTGGATCCTCCACAGGTGCTCTCCCACTACTAGGGAAGAAACAAAGGGCAAAGAGACAAGCAGGAAAACCCTCTAACTTTCAGAGCCATCAGCAAATGCTGCAATCTGAAACATAACCTGTGGTGCTGCCTCATCAAAAAACACAAGCAAACGCAAAAAATGACCAAGACACCTTGCAGAGTCATGAGCAAGCCTCCCATCCACTCTCCCACATATTCCTCTCCCCAGGAAGTGCTGGCTGGAAGAAAATCCCACTTAGCAGTTTGATGTAGGTTCCCAGAGACCCAGTGCTGCCTCTTATTTGACTTTTGTGTTTTTTTAGCACAATTGTTTATCAAGCAAAGCACCTAAGTGGCTTTCAGCTGGCCCAGCTTGGGCACAGAAGGGATGCTGGACGAGCTATGCCAGAGTAGCAGCACCTCCTCTCCAGCCACAGGATGCTTTGCTATACAACCTGAGCATACAAGCAGCACACAGAGGGGGGAAAAAAAAAAAAAAAAAAAAAAAATCAAATCCTGTTTGTTATCTTCCTGCAGTAACAAATGCAATCTGTCCTCCAGGCTGCCAAGGATTTCACTGACAATTTTTTTTTAAGGAAACAAGAAATAAAAGTAAGAAATACGATAACATCGCAGCAATTGCTCGGTGACTGTGCTCTGAGTTATGGTGAGCGGTATTTTATCTCCAGTTCAAAATCTAAATGTGGCAGAGGCGCATTTAAATGTGGTGACATTTATACTTTAAATGCCTTTTACATCTCGTTGGCAAGTTTTATATAGAACATATGTATGGAGAGTAGATAGGGGCCAAGGATGAAAACGCGGAGCAGGGAGAGGCTGCAGAGCCATTTGTAGGCAGAATGTGAGCTACAAGAAAGATAGAGAGGAGGAGAAAAGCAACGAGAAAGAGAAGGAGAGGAACGGGGTCCAGGTTGCCTGGGCAGTAAATATACATCTTTTTTTGGTCCCTGAACTCTTTTTTATAATGCAGCTTGTTCCCAGTCACCAGCTCGTCCCTCTCCCTCGCATCCCAGGCAGGGCAGCATCACTCACGTGTTGCCACTGGTCCAGGATGAGAGGCCGATACCGCAGGAAGAACTTCAGCGGGAAAGACTCAGGGTCAGGCCACGATGAGGGGTTTTGCCATGACACCTCCAGTCTTCGAGGGTTATTTGGCACGGGTTTGGCCACCACACTCTCCGGAGGGTCTGGCTTTACTGGAAGAGAAGAAAAGAGGGTGGTTGGCAAATGTTTGCATGTGGCATACTTCCTTTATACCCCTTGGCAAAGCTGGCTGGGCTTTGCACCATGTGCAAAGAGGAGCAGCCAACATGCATCCTTTTCCCAAACTAATTAGATGCAAATCACCTTTTGTTGTCCAGGTCATTGGCATGGCTGTCCTGGATCAAAATACCACCATTCAGGAGATGACAGCACTGCAGACACATGGAAACAACTGGGCCAAGGCAGAGAGCATTCCTCCTACACAAGCTAATTGAATTGGGATGAGCCCACCAAGCCAAAATCTTGCACTTCCCTTGCAACTGCTGATTTCTCTGAGTCTGACACACATTCTAGCCTGCTTACCTCACAATAATGTGGCAGAGTTTGGCCCTTGGGTTTAGGGCTGGGGTTTTGAGGATTCAAAGCATTGGCACATCATACTTACTAAGGGGGAAGGATTGCCCTGGTCACCTTCCAGCCCAGCTCTCTCTCTCACTTTCACTGCCTGCTCTGCTTTTGGGATATGGGGATATTTTCTTGCTACCTGACATGTATTGCAGGTGAATATTAACTGGCTGTGAGCTACACAACGTGCTTTGATGTTGCAGCTACTTCCAAAGTGTCAGAGGCTCATCACAGACAGGCCGTGATGAATGTTGCTGCCTGTTGCAGAGCAGTCCTTTTTCCATGCCAAGGGTTTGATCAAATCCTGACAGCTCAAACTCCCAATTGCAATAGCAAAGCTAAAAAAATTCGTGTACGCTCATGCTTATCCTTTAATCATGGTCAGGAAGGAGCTGGACACACGCAGCTGGGCACACAGCTGTGCCAGAGGTGGATGAGGGCTCTCTGTGCACTCCAAGAACAGCAATGCACATGAGTCTTCATGTCCTGGAAGGTGCTTAACCCCCTCCCAAGTCCACACGTAGGCAAGTGGATCCCTCCTGACCTGAACATTTCTGGACTGAACAATGGTCCTCAGGCTCTGACTGCCTTGAGCATAAGCCTGTCAAGATGTCAGCATCAGACTCCTCTCCCAAGGATGGAGGAGGGATTTGTGGGGCTGTGGGGAGCTCCCTTCTGCCTGGCAGAGCTCCTGTCCTACAGTCAGAAGTGTTCTTCATGCTGACTCCTGGGTTCCCTGCTGTGGGTGGGAAGTGATGCCCTCACAGGGGCTTTGCTTACCCTGAGAGAGGAAGAAGGTAGTGGTGGTGAGTGAGTGAGCCGCTCCCTCACCACCTGAGCCTGCCTGCAGGCAGCCCTGCCCTATGTGTGAAGGGCATCTTTCCTTCACTCAGATGGGATCAGGTGCTGATGTGTGGCCAGTCTGCTGCAAGTGGAGTCACATGTGAGCTGCTTGCTGCCACCCCTGCTCATCTCAGGAGAAACCAGAGTGATGGTGGCATTGCAGCAACTGTCCCTGCACTGCCACCTCTTGCTCATCTCAGGAGAAACCAGCCTGTGATGCTTTGAGAACACTTTCTTGTCTGCAGGTGAGGCAGAGAGGGTGCTGAATTGAAGCCACAGCCCAACTACCTTGGTGGGACTCGTTTTCCCCATGACATAGCCCACCACTACCTCTCTCCCCCCAGCCTCCTCTTGCTCAGCATCCTGGCACACACCCTGATGCAGTCCTTTATCACCAACATCTTCACCACCACCCTGGCTTTCATCACCTTCCCTCTGTCACAGTGGGTGTGAGGAGGGCTGGACAGCTTCCTCCTTCCCAAAGTCACTTCACCCTCAGAGGATGGTCCCAGAGCTCTGGCAGTGGCTGGTCAGCTGGTGAACCTAACCACGGGTGCCTAGAGCCACCTCCCAGCTCCCACAGACTCCTCTCTGTGGCAGGATGGGGGCACAATTTTCCATTTACAGCTTTATCCTCGGCAGCAGGAACTCTTTTCTGGGGCTGTGCTGAGCTGAGCTACTCCAGATGGCTCTGCAATTCCTCCGCTCACTTTGAATCCCAGGGCTGGGGCTGGACATCAGCTTCCATCGACAGGGACTTGGAGTCCAAACACATACGGAAAAGTATAAATCCAGTGTTGGCTCAGCAGGATGGGTTTGCAAAACAAAAGTCTGTTTGGCTGAACGAATGCAGATGACTGTGAACTGCAGCTCTGCAGCAAGGAAGTGGGAAGGAAAGTGCTGGGCTGGGGATGGATGCAGTGGATACTCCCTGGGTTAATGCAGGGGGCCTGGTTTTTAGTATGCCAGCATGAAGACATGATTAAATTCAGTTGGGCATGGCAAATGGGCTTGGGCAGCAATGAGAAATATGACTGTGACTGTTAAAGGAAGTCAGAAAAAGAAGTGCCCTAATGCTGAGGTGGGAGTCACCTGCCCATTTTGCAGGGATGTGACCCCTAGCCCCTCTCCTGAAAGTTGGCCACTGTTGCTTCTGCACAGAGGAAGGCTGCCCTGGCTTCAGGTGTGTGTTCCTGGCTGCTACAAGCCATCAAACAGCACTGCAGGTTAACAGGAAAACCAAAAATCCCTGGTACCACCTCATGTGCCCCCCCTCCATCCACAGGGCTCCTGCCCAGGGTAGAGGGCACAGCAGAGCCAACCCCTCCAGAATCACAAAGCCAAAACTGTTGTTGCCACAACCTTCCAACACAGTGGGGACACAACAGCCAGGAGAGGGGAGCAGTCCAGAGAGGACAAACCTGTGTCTCTTAGGACAGACCTCAGCCTGCTGTGCTCATCACGGGAAACACCTGGGCTGGTCCCACAGGGGCCAGATGAGGATTGAGGGGAGACAGGCTGTGTCCAGCTTCCTGATTTCTATGTGACCTTGAAGGAGTCATTTATACCCTGCAGACAGGGACAAGTGCTCCTCCTTCCCCAGCCTTTGTCTGCCTCCATTCAGGCTGCACATGGTGAGGCAGGGGCTGTCTGGCTGTACATCAACCAGCATAATAGAGCCCTGTCCTCACTGAGGGCCTGCAGGCAGTAACGTAATAAAAGCAGTAATAGTAATAATAATAATGGATGATGGGCATTAGGCTGAGTACTGGTTAAGCGGCTATAAAACCAGATGTAATATTATCCTGCAGAGCTGAGGGAGCATCATCAGACATTCCTGGGAAGGGGACTTGGCCAGGAGGCTACTCACAGCTCTTCCCACTTGGTTTTTGGCTGCAGTGTCTAAGTGAGGGCTTGAAGTGCAAGAAGAGCATCAGGGAGCAGCTTCTCCTTAAGGCACTGCACGTTCATGTTTAACTGCGAGTCTTTAGCTATCCATTGCCCCTGGCTGTTGTCAGACATGTCTCAAAATGAATCTGGTGGTTCAGAAAAGCAGCTGAGACCCTGTGGCATGGAGCATCCCGTCTCTCCAACAAGCACTAAAATGGATCCCTTGCGGCCATTAAATATCCCCTGGCATTTTCCATGAGCAGAGGGATATTAAACTCCATGTCTTAGCCAAATGTCAGTCTAGGTAATTTAATTCTGCCTCCCTAAGTAGTATGAATTGAACTGACCTTCTGCTTAGGCAACTGTATACCTGTGTTCAAAGACTCCCAATTTCATACAGACATGGGTATCGTGCAGCCTCTCTGGGATGCTCTGCATCTTCACTGCCCCAGAGCTGGAGTCAGAAGGATCAGATGACCTTCCCAAGGTCACACAAAGGATGGGCAGCATATTTGAGGAAGGTATCCACACCTGCAAGGCCCCATCCAAGGCTTCCTCCCTCCTTTTAGTGCTGTGCATCTTCTCATATTTTTCCCCATGATCATTTGACAAGAAAGATGATGAGGCAGGATGCTGGTGTTGCTATGTGTTGGTGCTGCCCTGGCTTTCCTGGGGGATACAAAAAACAGCTCTTGGGCTGAAACACAAGTGAGGAAGGTGTGGTTGTATCCTAGTGGGCCAAAAATATCCCCATGCTGTTCCAGCCATCACGAAGGAGGTGGCAGCTCTTTACACAGCCACCTCACTCCTCCCTGGCATCTTCCTCTGCCTCCAGATCCTCTTCCCCACAGTCCCTTTTCCACCTCCTCCTCCCTGGGGCTGGAGCCCTGATGTCTGTCTGGCTCTGCAGGACCCCCTTGCACTCACCTGTATTAATATCAATACTTCTGCAGAAGATGTAATTATGAAAACAATTTGCAGGAGCAAGATGAGGAGGAAGGCAGTCCGGATCTCCTGCATTGGTAGGAGATGGGGGCCAGAGGGCCGGAAAAGCTTTTCCAGTCATCATTGAAAATGACAATGCAGAGTGACCCTTCACAGCTGGCTGCTAATAACCAGCACGGCACGACTGCCAGCAAGGCAGGGGCTCAGGACAGCAAAAGAAAGTACCAGTCATTTTCCACTCAATTAGAGACCATCTTCTGAGCAGCTGGGGAAGGGATTTTCTGCTGGGGGCTCCAGGGATGGAAAAGGAGTGAAGAAGCAAAACCAAAGGAGGTCACTCCTTCCCAGGGGTCTTTTTGTGCTTGCCCAGGCTGGGTGGGTGGTCTGACTCAGGAGAGGGTCTTCTTCCAGCTGAGATGGTGCTGAGAGGGAGCTGCTGCCCTGCACTGCTCTCTCCTTGGCTCTGGGTTGCTGTGTCCCCAGGAGGGCGTAAGATCGGGGCTACGTGGCTGCACTCTAACCTCCATGCAGAAGGTATGATGTTTTTCTCCAGGAAAACACAAGGCAGGCTCTGACAACCACAGCCCAGGGATTTCAGGAGAAGCATCACACAGGTCCTGGCTGACACTGTTTCTTCATTTTAGCAGGATGTGTGCAGATGTTGCAATGTTCTCACTCAGCATTTTCTCACTGAGCCGAAGCAGCGGCTTTGCCCTGAGCCATAGGTTTTCCACCCTTCATCTAGCAAAGCGAAACCCAGAAAAATCTCCCAGATGACAGCTCATCAGGCCAGCTGAGATCCCCAGAAAACCTGCTGGATGCTAGATCCACACATCCAGCACTCCCCACGCTGGGAGACAGTCCTGAATTGCAGCTGCAGAGAAGAGAGCTGGAAGAGACACTGAAGCTTCAGTGAGGACCACAGGCAACCTGGGGCAAAACTGCCTAGCAAAATGTAGCAATGCAGTGCACTTGTTTTAACACCAGGATGGCATGAGGAGAAGTTCCACTCGGGGTAGACAGCTGTTGTTCAGCAGCTGCAGATGCTGTAATGATCTGCTAAGCCTGTGACTTCCCGCTTCAGCACTCTGTTACCACCCTGTCTGTGCTGCTGATGCGTGGCACCCCTACCAAATCCTGAGGAGAATTTCGAAGTTGTGCAGAATATGGAAGTTTTAAGGCCACTGGATGCTGAAGTGGTTATGGGAATGGGCTGCTGCAGGACATGGCCTCTCCTATCAGCATCAGCCCATCACCCCTTCCCCAAGTGCCAACCTGGAGCCAGGTGATGCTGGGTGGTCTGACCTCTCAGAGCACTGCTGAGACATGTCCAGGCACCCTGCACCCTTCCAGGCACTCGTGCAAGAGGCAGAAATAGTACACCAATGCTAAGGGCTGGCCTAGGGTAGTGCTGGTCTCTGTTCACCACTCCTCTGACCTGTGCCGAGTTCAAACTGCTGGGCTGGATCCAGCTTTGTGCTGGTGTTGGGATGCCCCAAGCTTGCAGCAGGGTGTGATTCCCCAAGGGAGCTGCCCTTGTGTGCTGGATGGAGGACCAGATGTTTGGGAAGCTAGGCAGGGCATGGGTGGGATACAGATGTTACAAGCGGGTGCCATGAACTCCTGGAGGAGGGAATGCAAGGAACTTGGAAAATGTTCTTTAATTGCTGTCCTGGGCCATGCAGGCTGGAGGTTACCTTCATTTTTAAGGAGTGTATCTTCCACAAACACAACAATTTCCATTTAAAGGCACCCAAATGACTGAAATTCCACCACTTCCCTGATAAGCTCCCTGCCTTGTTATTGGCATTCCCGATGCACTGATGAACA
Source organism: Cyanistes caeruleus (assembly GCF_971803275.1). NCBI lineage: Eukaryota > Metazoa > Chordata > Aves > Passeriformes > Paridae > Cyanistes > Cyanistes caeruleus. The sequence continues at coordinate 72,743,344 of NC_141732.1, forward strand.
CAAGCTTCAGGTATGGACCATGGCTGCAGACACATAGCAGGACAGTACCTGCTCCAAACAGTTGGCTGTTCAGTGCCTTGTTCGATATTTTCCAGAATTTGAGGTACAAAGGGAAAATCCGGTGGATTAGCAGTGGAGCTCCTCTTCTTGCACTCCAGCACTTCCAGCTTCTCCATGCTGTGATGCGTAGCACATCGAAGGCAAAGACCAAGCACTGGCTGCACTTTAATGATTCACCTAGTTGTTTTTCAGGTTCAGTAACTGCCACATGCAACCAGAAAATTGTTTTTCAGTGTATTCCTGAACTCCATTCTCTTCTATTTTTCCTGTTCTTTGAGGATGTCACAGCACCAGCTGTAATCCGGCTTTGGATGGTGGCTAAAGCTCCCTGATTTGCTGTGTTTGCACTGGATTGCTCAATTCATGCCCACCCTTCACAGTCAGGGGAGTATCTCTGCTGTGGGTGTGGACATGGATGCTTCCCAATCTCTGTGGCACAGCCTGAGACATGGACAGCCCATTCCACAGGGTCTGCTGCTCCCTGTCCCACACTGCACAGCATCTGCTGTCCTGACAGGGCAGTGAACAGGTGCAAAAGAAGAAACAGGGTTTTTAGGAAAATACTAGGTAAGGGCTGAGGGAACTTGACTATAGGAGAGCTTTATCCTGACTAAGAATGGAGAGAAGAGAATGGGACATTTTAATTCCTCTTGCAATCCTAATTCCCATGACTCTGCTTCCAGCACAAATACCAAACCTCTCCTTTAGGGATGCTCTGAGGTTGTAGGAATGGCAACACCATTTGGACCTCACAATTTTTAAAGCTCTCTGCCCTAATACATAGCAGCTTCTTTCCCTGCATCCCAAACAGGGAAGAACTCAGCAACTGTTGGTGATCTGGATCCACTGGGGGTGGGACCACGCATGACACCAGGCCACTGATGTGACCAGTGTGGAGGCTGCCTGTGGGCATCCTGCCTGGCTCCCCCAGGATGCTCAGGTGCCTGCAGGGCCCTGGGAATGGGAAGGGCACAGGGAGGATGCCAGAGTGGCTCAGATCCCATCTCCATGGATAGGCAGAATCTCCACTTGGTGAGGCAGTCCCTTCCCTGCTGCATCGTTCCAATGGATGACACTGCACCACAAGCCAACCCCAAACACCGCCCTGGAGAGGCCTTTGCTGCTGTAGAATTTACCTATGGCGAACTCGTCAAAGGTGAGAGTGGTGAAGTTCTTTCCCAGAGCATTCGTGACTGTCAGAGTCACCTTGTACTTCACTGTTGAGAAGAGCTGGAGGTACCTGATGTGACACCTGTTTTTGGGAACGGCATCCTTCTCACAAACCATGTCTTTTGTGCCATGTCTGGAAAGCAGAGATGAGAAGAGGTGTTACCTGTGGATGCACCCAAGCTGCTGGAGGAAGGAGGCAGATTGTGCAGCTCTGCATCCCCGCTAAGACAATGGTCCCCAGCCCTTGCTGCAGCCAAAGGGCTGTGTTCCTCCTGCCAGGGAATTGTGTGGGCCCTTGTGTATGACATTTTCTCCCAAGCCTACACAGAGGCTTCAGTGAACGTCCTCATGCTGGCCCCATGAAAAAAAAGAGACCCTACTGGGGGTGGATTTGGGTCTAGCCCTCCTATGAGAGGAACAAGGTCTCCCTTCTGTGGTGACACAAACCTCAGAAGACACTCCACAGCATCAGCCTGTATAAGGGCTGTGCCAGAACTTAGGCTCAGGGTAGGGAATGATGACATGCCATGGCCAGTTCTAGGTGAGAAACACTCCTGCTGCCCAACAACAATCAGCTCACACCAGAAAAGAGCATGGATGCACCAAATGTGCCAAAAAACAGTGGGCACAACATCCACTAAAGACAGCAGGTGCAGAGAGGATGGTCTTGGGAAGCATGGAAAGGGGACCTGGGAGATGGAGACTTTCCTGGTCCCTCCTAGGAAAATTGAAAGGCATCCCAAACATCCATTCCCAAACATCCAGTTTGTATGTCCCCAGAAAATCCTTCCCCATGCCCATTTTTGAGGCACTGACACCATATGCTCAGTACAGGTCAGACCCACTGCCCCAGGACCTCATGGCACTACTTGAGACCTGCTCCAGGCTGTGGGGACTGAAACTCACCCCACTGCTCCCTTTTTTCCCAGACACTTACATGACAGAGATGTTGAAGGTGTTGGGGATGTAGGTAGGAGTGGGCAGGTGCCAGCTGCAGTAGAAACCCTTCGGGTAGTTGTTGGACCGGCACATCAGCACTGGCTCCTTCGGCGGGGCTGCCAGGGAAAGAGAAAGGGTAATTACCCACTGAGGTGGGGTCATCATCAAGTTCTGAGCAAAGGCATGATCCTCCATTCCCAGCTGCTGCCAGATTGGGAGGGGAGGGTTTGCAAGAGGAGCCTGGCCTGTGTTCATCAGCTGCTGGAAGTGTCTGGGGGTCTTTATCCCATGTCTTGTGCTGAGGTCCTCCATGCTTGCTTTGGGCTGGGCTGTGCAAAACTCACCTTCTCCTCAGGCAGCTCACTGCTTTTAATGAGGGATGGAGTGACAGAGATGGTCTGCAGGTACCAGGGGAAATTGTCTTCAGGGCTGTGACAGAGATGTTGCTGATGAGGAGGAGGTGCTGCTCTCTTGACCCCATTAATCTACGCTGCTCACAGCTTTCTCTGCCACATCCCTGGGGAGTGATAAACTTATTGAGGGATGATCCTCCAAATGATCAGAGGTCACCCAAGGGAGGAAGCAGAACCACTGGCAAGATGAGGAGGAACAATGTGAAAGCAGCAGAGAAAATCCAGCTCTGCAGGATGACTAACAGTGTTAACGCTTTTGGCATGGAGAAGAGCATCCCTGACTCTGCTGCACAGCCTCCAAAGAGACACAGAGGCAACAGGAGACAGGATGAGAGCATCCAGTGGGAGCAGCCTTCCTCTGGCCTCATCAGCTGATCCTAGAGGTTAGAGGCAGAAGAGGATTTTAACCCCAGTGAAGTGTTTGAAATGTTCACACTGTACTTGGCTTTCCTGGACACATGTGCAGTGCACACTGTTTTTTGCAGGAGCACAGCAAGAGTGGCAGGAAAACTCTGCAAAATGCTGAGGGACAGTGGATGCAAAGAATGAGATGTAATACCTTTTGGCTGATAAATTTTGCCCTTGTTGGTAAAAATCTTACCTAACCTGACACCAAAGTCAACTCTTCTTGGTACCCAGGCAATTGCATTGATTGTTAAGAGCAGGACCCTGGCACAGTGCCTTACCATAAAATACACTCCCCAGGCTGGAAGTGCACCAGGATTCCCCTTGGAAAGGCTGTCTGATCTGTGGTGCTCCCTCTTTCCCTTTGTTAGCCCTCATCCCCATCCATCCACTGGGAATATCCCAGGACACGCTCTTCTCTCCAAGCAGAAACAAAGCGAGCAGACCTGGCAGCCTCAGCACCTCCTCAGTCCCACAGCCCAGGTGTCACTGGCACGGCACACCCGGGGGCACAGAGTCTGCTATGGTCTGCAGAGGGGAAACTGAGGCACAGGGGTGGCGCACCCCCGGCGCCCCTGGGGCAGGGCTTAGAGGGTGCAGGCAGCTGAAAAGGGAGCCAAGTGCAGCGGAGTCAGGGAGCAGGGAGCAAGGAGGAGAGGGAACGGAGGGGGCCGGCGGGAGGGAAGGCTGTGCCGCTCCGAGTGTTCCTCCTAATGGCTATTTCAGCCTTCAGCCGACAGACGAAGGCCAGAGCCTGCTTAATGAGCCTCCCGGTTAAATTATTCAAGCAGACCCTCCACATCAAAACAGAATGGCTAATCGCAAAGCCAGAGACAAGGGCCTGATCTCTGCTACAGCCCCATCCTCTTCCTCCTCCCCACAGGCTCCTTAACCCTTTCCCTGCCTCCCCTGGGCGTGGCGGGAGCAAAGGCAGCCTTGCTCTTTGCAGGGTGCAATGAGGGGTCCGGGAGGTGTCCCGGAGGGGCTGAAGGGGTGCAAGGGGGTTCGGGGACAGCCTCTGGGTGCCGGGTGACCGCGCGGTGGCACTGTGGGCTAACAGCACCTGCCCGGCACCCGGCAAACCGGGATGGGGCTGGCGGCGCTGCTTGGGGATGCTGGGGACACCGGGGATGCTGGGGACCCTGGGGATGCTGGGGACACCGGGGATGCTGGGGACCCTGGGGATGCTGGGGACACCGGGGATGCTGGGGACCCTGGGGATGCTGGGGACACCGGGGATGCTGGGGACCCTGGGGATGCTGGGGACACCGGGGATGCTGGGGACACTGGGGATGCTGGGGACACCGGGGATGCTGGGGACCCTGGGGATGCTGGGGACCCTGGGGATGCCACCGCAGGCGACTCGCCCGCTTGCTGTTTGCGCTCAGCTGTTCCGCTCGTCGCCGGGAAGCCGGGCAGAAGCAGGCGGGGCCTTTTCGAGCATTCCTGGAGTCCTGCAGGGTCCAGCCCTACCAGCACGGCCCAAGAGGCTGCACTGCTATGCGCCACAATTAGTCCATCTGAGGATAATTTATCTCCATTGTCTCCAGTATCACGCCGGATGCGGCTCTCTGTGATCTCTGCTAATTCCTCCGCTGAGGAGGCTGGGGCGGGCTCCCTCCTCCAGGTTCCTTTGGCTGGGAGGAGGAGGAGGGAGGGCTGCCCCTTCTGTACCCTGCTTCCATCCCCACTCCGCAGAAGGCCTTGAGAATGCCCCATTTCCACAGCACTGAATGCCGTGAAAATCCTGCCCTCTGCTTCAAGGCTGGTCCCCAGGAGCAGCCCAAACCTTTTGCGTCCAGCATGCTCCACCTCTTGCCCTCTGGTGTCTTTTATCAAGACAGAGGTGGAAGGAGAGACTGGGGAAGGGAGACAAAATGATCCTCGCATCCCTGGCCTCCTTTCGCAGAGTTCGAGGACAGATGCAGCTGAAGGGAAGCTGCTGTATGAAGCCTGTCTCACCCCAGCCTTTGCCCTCTCTCTGGGCAGACACAAGCTGTCTCACACACACACTCCTGCAGCCTGCATCTCTCCAGAGAGCCATCAGTCCCAGAGCCACGGGCATCCTGGGACGGAGTTGTCAGGCAGCTACCCCACTTTCCACCCTGACAGGCAGAAAGTTCATGGCACAGTGTGAGGCCAGTGGAATGAGCCACAGCGGGCTGTGACCACGACACCACACGGGTTACTTGGCCACCACTGCCAGACACCACAAAGGAGAGGGCTGCAAGCCCCTTCTCAGATGTCTTGCTGCATCAGGAGGGCTCTCTTTGCCCAGCCAACCATGGTGTCCTCTCCAAGCTGGTGGCAGGTTCCTTATCTCCCTGTGGAGAACATCCCCTTGTTCCTCTCCCCTCCTCTCCCAGGAAAGGCGCTCGCTGGCACAGCCCATGCTGCCCATCAAAGGCTCTTAAAGACAGCAAATAAAATTGCAGGCTCCAATCGATCCAGCACTCTGTAATGCTGTCTTTGGAGGTGGGCCAGCCCATCAGGCCAACAGCGAGAGCAAGAAAGGCAGTGGAGGAAAACAAAGCCATCAAGGGAGCAGCATTAAAGGATTTTTTTTGCCCTGAGGTTTTGGGCAGTGCTTCTGGGTGGGGGGTGTCCTGCTCCAACCTTCTCCATCCTCCCTCAGACAATGTCCAGCTCTCAGCACCTGCCCCACACCACAAACAGCCCAAACAACACGTTGAGTTACGTGGGCACTCCTCCCTGGGCTCCTGCTCACAGCCTCCCTAATTCTGGCAAATATTTACATCCCTTGCCTCATGGAGCTGCTGAACTCTGTAAAAGCAGAGCTCTTTTCCTTTCACCACAAACAGCGCCTGCCCTCTCTAATCTGTCTATTAACCTCTTGCATGGCAGGGAGCCACTTCTCCCATGTGCTCTGCTGATGTCCTCTCTGAAAACCCAGCGTGTTTAATGCCTGGCTGTGGCAGCTTCCCAGAGGCTTGGGCTGCAACCAGCCTCGCTGCAAAAACTCCGGGTGAGGTGAAGAAAGGCTCAGAGCTGAGGTCAGAGCTGAGTACATCCCATCTGGGCACATGGCTCACAAACTATGAGATGTTCCAGCAAAATCTAGGTCTGCCACAGCAGTGAAAGCTGGTGCCAGGGTCATCATCTCTGCAGATCCCTGAAAAGACCAGAGGCAGGCATGGAACTGGTTTTCCCACCACACAGTACTCCATGCTTTGCATCCATTTAACTCTGTCTCTCCAGCTTTTTGGAAATAGCTGTCACTTGACCAGCTTCAGCACTTCTGCTCAGCTGGGGACAGCACCACGAGTGGTCCTTGAGGATGAAACAGCTCTGGATACACCAGCACAGAAACAGATTTTTGTTTCCCTCCTCATCTCTAAAGCCCAGTTGTCCTCGTACCCTCAGTCCCACTGTGCAGGGGAAAAGTGTGACCAATCCATTTTAGAAACCACTAAAAATGATCTACAAGAGCTTTTCCTAGCTCTGCTAGGTCATGAGATAATGGACATTAAAATCATGACACTTTTATATATAGAAAAGTTATTTTAGGTCACTTTTAGAGGTTTCTGAAATGGATCAGTTATAATTTTCCTCTCCCGCTGAGGGCTGAATGTACTAAAGATGCCTCGCTCCACAGGTGGAAGGATACAAAAAATAGCGCCAATAAAAGTTTTAAGAGGCCTCTCAAACACTTCTGTAGGAGGTATTTTTTCTGGTGCACTCGGGGCACATTCAGGCACTGGGCTGATGGGGGATAATGAGCCCATAGTGTGCTTTTGGGGTCACCTGCATAACTCATCATCTCGGTCTTGGGCCAGCAAAGACTCCAGGGTCCATGACAGCAGCATGTGCTTGTACAGCTGTGACACAGCCTGCCTGCACATGGGCAGGACCCCCTTGCTGCCCACAACCAGTGCTGTTCTGCTGCCAAACTCCTGCTGTTTGCACCCCAAGTGCCCGTGGCAGGACCAGATCATCACCCAATGACTTTTTTCACACCACTTCTGGTGGGTATGTACCAATACAGAAAAAGAGCCGCCCAACCAACCAAAAGCAAAGCTGCAGAAGCTTGGACAGCATAGCAGGGATCCACCTGAGCACGAGATGCCAGCACTGAGCATGTGGGCACGAGAGCAGCAAACGTTGCTAGTCCACACACGCATCTACACAGATGCTTTTGTTATGCACATGCTGGCTGCCAGCACGATGTATTATTTATCTAACGCCGCTTTCCTAAAAGCCTGCTTGTGTACAGGAGGCTGGTAGCAAACAACAAAGAAAACAATGATGAATAAATCATATTTGTACTGCCAGGTGGATCAGGGGAGGGTCTGTTTGCCATGTGCCACCTGCGCCCGAGTGCAGCATGGCTGTGGCCGGGGACAGTCCCGTCCATGGACCCCAGTGTTTGGGTACAACTGAGTTTTGTTGCTGGAGAAAGGCAGGGAGTGAATTTGCTCTGATTCCCCTTGACCATCTGTTCTTGGATAAGTGTGAGGATGAGAAGGGGTGTGGAGGACAGCAGGTGATTCTCCCCATGTTCTGGGAACATCATGTTCATAACCACCACTTCATCAAGAATGATAAAGCAGGTGTTTGGTTTTGATTTGTTGGTTTTGTGTATTTGGGGGTTTTTATTTTTTGGGTTGTTTTTTTGTTTGTTTGGTTGGTTTTTTTTTAGTTCATTCAGCAAAATTCATTTGAGAGAAAATTAGAGAACCCAGGGGTTTGGGGGAACAGGATGAGATGGGCTTGTTTTTCATTGACCTACTGGGTGACCTGGGCAAGTGATGGAGACAAAGTCTATGTCTCTCCATTTCAGTCTAAGCCAGCCCAAGCTTAGCAAGTGGAAGTTTTCAGGGAGACATTCCTATCCCTTGAAATTAGACCCTGAAGATATATCCCTCTGGAGTGTGAGGCATCCTAGCTGATCACCAGAGGTGCACACATTCAGCCAGCATCTAGCCCAGCCCTCAGACCCAACACTACTGCACTTCCTTGATAGCTCCCAAAATAGGTCAGAGACACCTGCAGCTGTAGCCAAAGACCCCTGACTCTGCTGCCACCTAAGAGCCATCTTCCCAGCCTCAAAGAGCAAGAATTTATTCCCCAAGAAGGTGCTGGAGAAAAAGGTGGACTCAGCAACAGATAAATTTCTAAAAGGCCCTGTTTTACACTGATTGGTGCTCATAAACCAAGCTATGGATTTTCTCATTTCCCTTGCAGAAAATGCAGTGAGCATGGCAAGAGGCAATGCTGTAAATTTTTGGGCAAAGCATTACAAGAGAAAAGAAGAGACTCGAAGAGAAGGGAAGGGGAGGGGAGGGGACTTGAGGAGGGGAGATTCGAGGAGAGGAGAGGAGACTCGAGGAGAGGAGACTCGAGGAGAGGAGACTCGAGGAGAGGAGACTCGAGGAGAGAAGAGAAGAGAAGAGAAGAGAAGAGAAGAGAAGAGAAGAGAAGAGAAGAGAAGAGAAGAGAAGAGAAGAGAAGAGAAGAGAAGAGAAGAGAAGAGAAGAGAAGAGAAGAGAAGAGAAGAGAAGAGAAGAGAAGAGAAGAGAAGAGAAGAGAAGAGAAGAGAAGAGAAGAGAAGAGAAGAGAAGAGAAGAGAAGAGAAGAGAAGAGAAGAGAAGAGAAGAGAAGAGAAGAGAAGAGAAGAGAAAGCCCAGCATCCCACTTTGAGTCAAAGTGGCAGGGCAAGCTCCCAGTGTGATCACAGGCTCACTGGAGTTTGCTCCATCCTGCACTGCATGAGGCCATGCTGTTTCCAGCACAGCAGAGTTGCTCCTCAAACCTGACCACTCTCCAGCCTCCAGAAAATAATCAAGCAAACCTCACAGCCTTATCTATGAGAGTAAAGAGCAAGAGCAGAGGGGCACTGGCAACCCTGACATGGGGTGGGCTGGCTGTCTGGAATGGCAGCCTTTGCTGGAGGTGCTCCCCAAGGTGCAGGATGCTACAGGAAGCTGATTTAGGCAAAAGTCATCTGGCATCCCAAACCCATGACAGACCCTCTTGTTCCCACTCCCTCTGGCAGCGCTGGTGCTTGGCAGTGTTGCTGTCCCAGGGAAATGCCCATCCTGCTGTGAACAACAGCGCCCCAAACACAGCTGTGCTCCTGGAGGTGACTTTATTCCCATGGGGCAGCATTCTAGGCCGGGTGCCTTAGGGAGTCATGCAGAGTGGGGATGCTGGACACCTCCACCCTTCATCTGGGACCACACCACGGCAGAAAATCCCTTCTGACCCTCCAGTCCTCCACCAGAAACCGAAGAGCAGCTTTCCTCTGAAACAATATTAAATATTGAACAAACGAACGCAAACCTGTTATCTGGGATAATTGTGAGTAAATAAAACATTTAACCAAACCAAATGCAGCTGTTTCCACTTGGAGCCGGCACAACAGCAGGGAAGCCAGCTCAGCTACTCTGCATCCTCGTTACGGCAGCTGATTATTGTTTTGTGTATAACAGTAGCACCGCCAGCCCTGGAGCGGGGCCGTGGTGCTCGGCGTGGTACCCCTGGGATGGGTACACCAGCAAGGTGGGATGCGGTAGCACAGCAGCGTGCTGGGCAGGGGAAGTTCTCTGCAGCGCTGGGGTTTGCTCTTCAGCCCAGGGAGTTCACGGCGAGGCCGGCTTTCCTCCCCCAACACCTCTGCGAGGGGATTTGCATGTAACATAAACCATTTCAGAGCCAGGTCACTGGTTCGCACATAGCCCCGGGCAGTAATGACCAAACCTCGTTACCGGCTGCTCTGGGATTGACTGTGCCGGGCCCCAGTCCAGCTCCTGGAGACCTGGAGAGAGGTCTCGGGTGAGGGAGTGTGCAGCAAACGAGGGAAAAGTGCCAGCAAACAGGCCTTGGGAGGCTCCGGGGATGCAGAGCATATCCCTGCCTACAGCTCAGGGCTGGAGCATCCCAGGATGCCAGTGTGCCATGCCCAGACAGCGGGGAAGGGAGAGCAGGGGCCTGATGTGCTCACAGTTTTTTGTACATTCACAGGGCTTTCCACAGCTGGGATTTTGAGAGGAGAGCTTCATGCCCCTGCAGCTCCCACCTAAATGCTGGGCCTGTCTCTTCTGAAACAGCTGGGAAATGTGAAGGGCATGAATTACATGCCCTTCATATGGGTGGATTTTCCAGTCCCTGCCAAAATGATTTCTCCTTCCAGGGGACCATTCTCCAGACAAGGGGCTGGATGCACAGTGCCAAGGCAATGCAGGTGGGAGATACCTCCTTGTAACACAAGGGTTCCCCAGCAACTGCTCCATGCCCCAAGGAGGTTGCGGTCAGTGCACATGGGAGCACATCATGGTCCTGGTCTCCAGGGAAAAGTAGCTGCCCTCCTTGGTTCTCCTCCATAAAAGGCCTGACCAGACCCCTGACAATCTCCTTCAGGAGCTCAGCTGCAAAAACAATAGGGAGGAAACATTCCTTGTGTGCTGAGAGGGAGGGCTGTGCCTTTCTTGTCTTGGTGGTGCAGGGGTAATACAGGGTGATCCCGAGGGTTCCTGGCATCCATGCCTGTACTGCATGCAGCAGAGAACACAGCACCACCTTCTCCCTCTTTTCTCAGCTCCAGGCAGAAATTCCCTGCACAACCTACACCATGCAATGCCCCTGCCCCCTCCATCACCTTATTTAACGGCTGCAAGAAAGCAATCCATCCTCTATCCAGATGGAGAAGACAGGGAAAATACCAGGTGTGATCAGACACAACTGGGACCATCAACAGCCATGTATCCTCGGCAAAGCTGTCCCACCAGAACTCCTGGAAGTTGTATATTTATCCAGGAGGAGCCTCTGGAGGGAAGCTATAAGCACTCTGTCATGCACTGAGCAACAAGCTAGCCACGAGTATTACCAGCTATCTCCCAGCGGGGGAGTGTGGGCTGCCTTTTAACAGGCAGCAGCTCTCCAAAAATGCCTCCTCTCTCTTCATCTCTCTTGACATGCAGTATGGGTATGTCCCTTTCTCTGCTCTTCTCTTCCCCAGTGAGGGAGGTACCTGCTGGCAGAGAGGTCTCTCATCCCATGGGGAATGGAGAGGAAGAAGTAAGAGGTTTCTGACTCTCTCTGCAGCAGAGAAGCATATTTTGGAGTTTCTCCTGTCTGAGCAGAAGGAGCTGACAGGGGTGGTTAGTAAGCAGCCATAACCCCTACCCACTTTCTCATCACACTAGCACTGGCTTTTGCATGGTATGTTACTTTCCTTCAGCATTTACTGAAAATAAATTAAATTGAAAACCACCCTCTCCTTTCTCCCACATGTTCTGCTAGGGAATATGCTAACCTATTCTTCCATCCCCTCACCCCATGGTGCCCTTGAGCCTGTACTGACTGTTCTGCTTTGGATTCAGTCAGGACAGAGGGCTTAAAAGTGAGCATCTGTGCCACATGGTGCACCAGATGTGTGCACAGGCCAAGGAGCCATTTGCTTATCCTGTGTTTGGCCATCCTGACTGCATTTGGGTTGGTTCATGCAGACTCAGCATCCCCTGGTCAGCGATTCACATCCTTGGGGCTGCCCTTCTGCTCCACATGATCTCCTGGTGAGAAGCTACTCTGCTCCTGGGGCTGATCTGCAGCCTTTGCCTGTCCCTCAGCTGCTGGGACCCTGCTGTGAGTGTGTGAGAGCCCTGTGCCCTGTAATGCTAGTGGCTTTGCCCAGCTTCATGTCATTGTTGCAGTCCTGCTGGGAAACCACCTGCAGGCACCTTGCAAAAGGAGCTGGGCCAGAGCCAAAGGAGGTGCTGGAGGTTGTAGAGAACTGACACAGGACCAGAAGGAGCTTCTCCCCATGCTGTTCCCACCCCAGATATGTGAGAGTCCTCCCAGCAGCAGTCAGCCTCCTTTGGTACATCCAGAGAAGCCACCTGACTCATCCCACCTGTGCTTCTGCATGATACACTCTGCAGAAATCACACACATGGTGGGGATGGAGCTGAGATGGACACCACAGGGGTGGCTCCGGTTTGTGGTGCTATTCTGGCTGCTCAGGGATGATGAGAGCACATTAATGACAAGGCATTTGGGAAGATGCCTAATTTATCACACGAAATGAGGTCTCACACCAAGTCCTTAGCAGCTCACTCCCTGGCTTTGAGAAAATACCTGTCAGGCACGTCACCAACAGTAGGAGTTCTCCCAGCTCATGCCGAAATCCTCCCCTATGCTGTTGGTACCTTGAGGTGGAGGCAGGAAGAGCATCAGTCTCTGTATCTCACCCAAAATGTGTCCTTCAAGCAGGTGAAAAACAGAAGAGTGTGACATTTCTGGAGGCTTTGGACTGCGATACCAGCTCAGCTAACAGCACTGCTCAGTACCACTGCTCTCTTTACTAATGTCTGCTTTTTTATCCTCAGGCCTGGATCAGACTCTGGCCTCATTCTGTTCTTAAGGCCATGGGGTCCTTGGGATGATGTAAGTCACACAGCTCCAGACTTCACTGCATTTGGAAGTAATAGCTGTGTCCTTAACTCAGCTGGCTTCAAGGGAGGTCCCATTATCCAGCCCATCCGTAAAGAAACTGAGCTAAAAAAAGGCCCTTTGCTTTATGAACATGACGCTCGTCTTCCTCAAATCCTGGCTGGATGCTTCAATCCCCACAAGCAGCAGTGGGCAATCCCCAGGGGATGTTTGTGGCATGTGGGGCAGCTCCAACAGCTCAAGCAGCTTGGGGAGCCCCTTCCCACCCATGTGTGGGAGCCTAGCATTTGCAAAACAAAACGTGAGGCACAAACCAATTCAGTTACTCACAGAGACTGCTTCCACCTGCTCTAATCACCACCTTTGCAAGATTGTTTTCATTCTGTTCCCTCCCTACTACCCCTAGCTTCACTCAGCAGCAAGCACCTCACTAAATTCCCCTAATCTCCCCTTTAGGTCATACAATATCTTTTAATTCTTAAATCAATTTTCCTCCAGACTCCCTGTAATTTATCGATGGCCTTTTAACAATGAAACCCCAGAAACAAACACACCTTCCCTGGGAGCATCAGCATCGGATCAGTGGCAACAGCAGCATCGTTGCCAAGTCTGCCCTGACAGCGATAACCTGGATGCTCAGCACAGCCTCTCCTGCCTCATGGAGGACAGCAGCCTGCCACACATCCTCTGACTGGCTTACAACAGAGAAGAAATAAGAAGCACTTAAAACACTTATTGTCATATAAAAATATTGTTATCAGTGCTTTAATTATTTCCTGAGGAATGGTGGGAACCCTCAGCACAGAGCTCCCCCAGGGTGGGCAACCTTCCTGCACAATCCGAGCATCACAGTAGGGAAGGAGCTGTGACCCAGAGGTTCACAAATGGTTTCTGGGCAGGATGAGGGGGCCAGGATGCTGGGATGGGCACCATGCACAGGTGGTTGGGGCACTGCTGCTTTTTTTATGGAACACACCACGTTGTTCATGCAGCAGCACTGCCCAGCACAGCAGGAGATGCTCGAGAGACCTGAGGCAGAGGAGAGAGGAAGGCACTGAGCCCGGATACCCCACTGGTGGTCTGGGACTGATTTCTGGCTGTCTTGTGGTCTCTGCAAGTGGCTCAGCATTGGATCAAGTAGTTTGGCAGGGAAGCCTAGGGCTGCTCTTTCTTCCCCTCCCTTTCTCACCCCCTCCAAGGTCAAACAGTCCTGGACTCTCAATAAACTGTCGCAGGGGCTCCAGAGGATTTTAGGAGGCATTTGCTAGGATTTCAGCAGACCTGAAGCGTGACTTCACAGGGATGGGGGGGAAATGCCCTAGAGCTTTGGAGAGAAATGTTATTAGAGTCACTGAAGGATTTTGCTGTGCTCTCTGAAGCGTTACACAGAAAATTACAGGTGAAGAGCAAGCCCCATGGTCTGGACCTTGCCAGCAGCATAAGGATGCTGTGGTGTCTGGGCTCACATGAGTCCCACTTCCCTCTCATAGATCAGGAGCACACTGCAAGTGCCTCCTGCAACAGGGACTGTCCTCTTGATGCACATAGATGCCTCACGATCCTTCTGAGGTGAGCAGCTGGGACAGGTCTGAGAGCCAGGGTTTGGCTGCAGATGAGAACAGCAGGAATGTGCTGGCAAAAACCTAAGAGGGTAGTGCAGTCTGGATTTACCCAATAGTTTGCCATCCTCTACTGGAGCAGAAAAAACCAGCTCTGACTGCATTAATGCCAATGCAGTTAGGTCTGTCCCATGGCGTATAAGTCACCAGCAGCACAAGAAGGAAGGCAACAGGCCTGGAGTAAGTGGGGAAATGCCGTGATGCTGCCAAAATTTTGGTCATTTCCAGTGGTGACGTGAGGTTGAACCTGGCCAAGATCCAGCATGGGAAGATTTGGGGTTTGTCTGGCATAGGGAGATGCTGGAGGCACAGCATTGTCCCAAGCCCAGAAAGTTGTTCACATTTCACATGTTCATTTCTGGAGAGCAGATCCCACAGCAGTGCCCACAGCTTTATGGCAGAGCAGCTCAACCATGGCCCAGCATAGTGAAACTCAAATGACTTTTGAGGTCATAACCCACACATGCATCTCAGTGGCTGTCTATGCTGCTTTCTGCACTAATGTGGGATGGAAAGGCAAGAACTGGGCCAGGACCCACAGGGCAGATGCACTGTCTTTGCTTCACTCCCATGCTGATGCTTTACTTGGGCCCTTGAGGAAGTTCGTAGCTCGAAAGCAGCTGTTGCTATGAGCCAAATGGGCTGCAAATGTATTGGCATGTGTTGTGTCATCTGCAGTGGTTAATAGGATCCATTTTCCAGGGAAGGGGAAAAGGAAGAAGAGGACGGGAATGCTTAAATCAGCAAAACAAGCATTCACCGCCCCTTCCGAAGCACTACACCCAAGGCAATAGATTATTTATGGAAGTTTGGTCTGGAGCAATAACCTGCAAGGGCTTCTCACAACAATGCAGCTGGATTCAGATGTCAAACCAAAATCCTTAGCACTTAATACCTTCAAAGTCTGTACACAGAATGGATGCGTTGCTGGCCCCGGTGGAGTTATTGTGGGATTTGTCTCTCATTTCGCCACCAGCCCCGGTAACATACTAATTCCTGCTGCCCTGGAACTGGGCAGTGGGCCTCCCTTCCCAGTGGCACCTACACCATGGCTCAGCTCTGAAATCATGCATGAGTTGCCTGCCCATATGGTAATTGCTGCAAGGCTTGGGAAAAGTGGTAGATAGGAGAAAAGCTTCCTGTGCCGCCTTACAGTCACCCTACAGTCAGTCACCTTACAGGGAAATGGAGGCACAGAGCAGTCAAGGGAGAGCTACCAAGGATGGAGAGGATGACTGAGGATGCCTGTTAAATCCCTCAGCCCTGGGTGCAGTTCCCTGGTGAACCCCAGGTGCTCAGCCACCTCTGCAGGCATTTGAGCACTGCTGGGCCCAACACCCATGGGTGGATGAGCTGCCCAAGCCCCTGTCTCTTGCCTGGCCCCAGGCAAGGCTGGGAGATCCCTTCTCGCCTGCCTGGCTTCCCTGCAGCCCAAGCAGATGTTCTGGGTCCTGTGTCCCGAGACAGATCCCGGCTTGATTTATTACTGGACGTGACTTCTGGAGTTTGTCAAAGGCACCCGCTCCCCCTCCCCTGACTTTTCCCACACCCTTCCCATTTTGTTTTACGTTCACTTTGTGGTCTCCCCACCATAGCTTGCAATAAACAGAAACTCATTTCCAGTATAAACAACTGCACACTCTGCCCCAGCGAGCCGTACGACCCTGCCTTTCTCTCTCCCCACCCCTGTCTGCTTTTGGGTTCTGGGAAAACAGGCTCTTTCTTCTGCTGGTTTTTTCATTCCTCCCCCCCGCCCCAAGCCTCCTGGCCCTTTGCATTTTTTTTAATTTTTTTTTTTTCTTTCTCAGATTTATAACGTGCCAGCCAGAGCTGGAGTGGTCTATCCCACTCCACATCACGTACATGCTATTAAAAGTAAAGCTACCAATAGATCTTGGTAAGGAAAACCACCTGAGCTCTGCCTGAGCTGAGGGTTTACAAGATGGGAATGTTGGCCCTCACATGGCCAAAAGCCTTTCAAGATATGGGATGTCTTCAAAGCAGGATTTAGAAGACTACAGTGAAGATGTGCAGGGCAGATCTTGCCCTCCCCAAGCCCTGGGTCAGGAGAGATGCCAACCTGACAGGAGCCAAGCCTAATGAGAAACTTTGCAGGAATGCCATGGAGAGCTGGATAGTCACTTCTCTGAAGGGTTGGACTGATGCTTTCTGTTGCCTTTATCTATATTTAAGACCTGGAAAGGAACTGGTTGGGCCAATCAGTCTGTCTCCACTCTGTGCCTGATGGGGACGGACAGACACTTGGGGAAGGCAAACCGAATCTTTCTTTCATATGGGGTACACACCTGCCTGCAGCATTTTCACAGAACCATGGACTGTGCTGAGCTGGAAGGAACCCACAAGGATCATCAATTCCTGTTCTTAGCTCTGCACAGGACAGCCCCAGGAATCCCACCATGGGCCTGGCAGCCCAAAATGCTTCTTGAGCTCGGTCAGGTTTGGTGCTGTGACCACTGCCCTGGGGAGCCTGTTCCAGTGCCAACCACCCTCTGGGTGAAGAACCTTTTCCTATTATCCAACCTAAATGTCTCCTGACTTCAGGCCTTTCCCTCAGGTCCTGTCACTTGTCACCACAGAGAAGAGATCAGTGCCTGATAAAAATGCATAAAAAATTGTAAATGTTTTTGACACCTGGGAGAGCTTGCCAAAGGCTCAAGAGGATTCCCTGCAACTGGAAGCCTTCATATCAGGGCTGAATGCTTTCCTCACAGTTTTGCTGCCCTTCAAAGAGGGATCTATGCAGGGCAGTATCTTGCCCTGCAGGGGCCACACAGAAGGGCAGGCAGCAGCCTTGGGCCCCCATGTCTTCCTCACATCCCACATCACAGGGATGCTGCACATCCACCTTTTCCCATGGCACAAGGATATTGGGGCCCATCATCTTGTAATGATTGAGGACAAAACTGCTTGCTTGGCCAAAGCTCTTTGGTTGCAATTTTACTCTCTATTACCCTCTTTTGCCCTCTGCTGCAGTCTTCCTAGGACAACATCAGCCCAGGACCACCAGTGGCCAGGAGTTAGTCATTTCATTCCAGGCAAAGAGCTGGTCAAAGCAGCAGTGGTTTAATTTTTGCTGGGAGATTAAGAAAAATGAGGAAATGAGGTGGGTTAGTGAAAATCTGAACCCAAGTGGTTTAGCTGGAGAGAATCCCAGCATTGTAAATTGGCCTCTTAAGAGTGCTGGAAATATCCTTATCCCTGTTGCAGATGCTGTCTGACACCGTGTTCATACTACCACTGGCTTGGACTCACTGACAGTAAGGCTTGTGCAGCCCCAGACAGCTGGATTTTGATTGTGCTGCATCTCCTTTAGTTTTTCCCCATGTGGGGTTTTCCATGTGGAAATAAGCTCCTTGAGGGAGCGCAGAGGTGCTGCTGGAGGGCTGCAGCAATGCACTGGGAACTTCACATCTACAAGAAGGTCGCACTGATTTGGAAAAAAGCCCCGCAGATGTAATTTACAGGGACATTAAACCTGAGTGACTGTCTCGGTGCAGAGTCTGAGTGCAAGCAGAGACTGTGGTACCACACAAAGCAATGGGGAGCTCCCAGCCACAGCTCCTGGCACCTGACGACTCCCAGCAGCCCTTCCAGTGCAGGTGAGTTTGCTCATTTTGCCTTGTCCTCAGAGAGAAGCTGATACTGGCCAGGTGTGTAATGCTCCCAGGACAGCCCAGTGGGCAGGATCAGGGCTGGATCCAGGCTGGGTGGGTTCCATTCACTGACTGCAATGCATGAATGCTCTGGATTGACCTTTTCACACACTGCTCAACGCCAGAACCAGGCTGTGAGCTGGTCTGAGGGAAGCTGTGTCCTCCCAGAGGGAGGGGGCTGCTCCAGGTGGTTTTAATTCCCTTGAGCAGGAAGTGACAAGAGATCTGGTAATGCAGATCCACCCTGGTGCAGCCTGTGCTGTCTGTGCAGCAGGTCCAGCAGATGGTCTGCCCGTATTTGATGGGAGAGCTGAAGGGCATGGGAGGCTTCCTCTGCAAAACGCCCAGTTCTCATGGAAGCATGTTGATCAGGAGGAAAAACACTAAAAACTCCAGATACAAAAATCCCTGGAGTGGAGAAACCCTTCTGTTAGGTGCTGAGACCTTCTCTATCACGACAGCTTGGCTGTTACCTTGCATCACATCTCTGTTTGCTGACAGCACATCGTGACACGGCTCCGTATCGTGATGGGGGCAGCTGGTGTTGCAGGTGGCTGTACCCTTGGCAGGAGAGTTACAGCCAGCTACAAGGAACTGCACGGGCCTGCGGGATTCCCTAACAACAAATCCATACCAATGGATTAGCTGTCTATGGAGAGGCTGGTAGCATTTTATCACCCCTTCACACCCCATTGATAAAAGCACTCCTGGTATGAAGGGTGGCCAAGAAACTGCTCTGCTCCTCTCCTCTCTCATGGATGAGCAGCTGAAGCTGTCCCCAGCTGACCTGAGACCCTTAGCCTTCGTGCTGTCCACCCAAACCCAGCATCCCCAGTGCAGTTAATCACTGCAGGAGACGGCTGAGGCTGCTGAAGCCCAGCACAGTTCACTGACCCTGGGGAGGAATGCAGCTGACTCACACCATGGGAATCTGACCTCCACAGGAGCTGTGCAACTGGCTGAGATCATGGATATCCATGTCCTGGCACTAGGGCTCCCAGCAGAGCTGCAAACAGTACGGTGTGCCCTTGTGGGTCACGGTGGGTCCAGCCTCTCACCTCACTGCAGTGATGTACTTTACACATCCCAGTGTCTGCTGCACACCCTGGCACAGTGCCTGCTTCCCTGTCCCTGCTCAGGAGCACAGGCAGCAGTCCTGGCTCTCTCCAGCATGATATTCCAGCTAGGAAATGCTCTGAGTGTGCCAGCACCAGAGCTCTGCTGCCTCTGATTCTCCTCCAAGTGACCCACAGGGTACTGTTAGAGCTGCTGTTATGGTGATTTTTATTTAAATCAATATCTTCCGTGTTATCCCTGAAGCGCTCACTACTAATAACCTCTCATCCTCTCAGCATTCCTTCAGTGGCCATCAGCTTTGCTTTGCTCTGCACAGAGCTATGAGCCACTCACCACTTCTCTGCAGCTCCACCTCTGCCCATGCCTCCTGGGAGTGAGGCTGCTCCCACACGGGTGCCACTCAACCCCCGCAGCAGTCACAAATATCTATGGGACTCCCAGCTGATATTTAAGTTTCCAGTCATTGTGATGGGAGGAGAAAGCCCTGAAAAATTTGGATCTGTTAAGGCAAATCCCAAACTGAATAGCAGGTTTCAGGTCCAGTACGTGGTTTTGGAATCCCAACAGTTATCATTACTATTCCTGGAGAGAGCAGGGATTTCTCTGTCTGGAGCTTCTCAGCACAGAGCATGGAAGAAGTCTGGGTCACTTGGTCACCTACACCAGCAAAAACAGCAAGGAGAATGTGTCAGGGAATAACACAATCCTGCTAACTACACAGGGCACAAAGAAACACCCTGATTTACCAGCACCTCTGAATTACAATAATAAATCTTTACCTGTTTCATCTGAGCACACGTATAGGTCCTTTTCTACCAAAGCTGAAAGTCATGGTGAATCTTCCCTGGGTACAAGTGTGGCTCAGCCTAAGAACCACAGTGTGACAGTCCTGGGCTGGGGACCTGCCAGGGTGAGGCACAGTCCTGAGGTGAGCAGATGTGCATCCCCCATGGGCACATCCTGCAAAGCCAATCCTCACTGCCAGGCACCGTGCCAGGGGTGCTGCAGCCCCTCGTGAGAAAGGCTCCTGAGAATAAAGCACCAGCCACCATCTCACTTCCTCTCTCTTTCCTGGCCACCCTTTCCCAAATCCCTCCCCAACAGCTTCCCCCAGGCTGCAAAAGCCAAAACCAACAGGGGGAAAAAGTGAGGCATAAACCCATCATGGTGATGGCAGATTGGCATATTATGGATTTCCCACATCAAAATAATGGATCAAAATTCGTGCTGCCACCATGGCTCCAGAAGGGCACCGCTGCTCCTGCCCATGGTTTATGTTCGATGAAACTGAGTTAGTAGCGTTTTTATCTGTCAATTAGGAACCATGAAACAGTTATTAAATAGAGTCAGAGCCCTCCTTGCTGCTCTCCTGGGCAGTGCAGGAGACACGTAACAGCCTGTAATGAAGCATTAAGCAGCAGCAGTTTTGTTTCTGATAGGATTGGAAATGATAAGCCAGTGAGGCATGGCTGGATAGGGGGAGCAGGTCCCTGGCTCAGAGGACACATAGCAGCAGCTGCTATGGGGAAGTTCAAGACTGAAGTTTCTGCCCCCTCTGCCCCAAATAAAATCTCAGTGGGACTGCCATCACACTGCATCTGCTTGATGGGGGAAAAGAAAGGGCCTGAATTTAATTATCTGCTTTTCCTGGTGTAGCCCTGGATGATTTCCATGAAGGCAGGAGGGCCTTCAGCTGTGAACAGCAATGTTATCGCAGCCCCAAGGAGAAAAAGGGCTGGTTTAAACAAGTTTTAAGAGACAGGGACTGGGCTGTTCATGGAAGGGAGATAACACAGGCACAATCTAATTCTCAAAGTTGAGTCCAGGGAATTCTGTCGCTGCCCTCCTTCTGCACATGTGGATGCTCTAATCAGGCAAGGTTAGGATGTCTACTTAATTTCAAGGACTCTGTGTCCAAGATTTGGCACAGGCAAGGCCAAATGCTGGGTAGAGGGATGGCAGTCCTGCACAGAGAGAGACACCCCAGGGATGAGAACCATGGAAAGGGGCAGATGTTCACAGCTCCAGTGTCAATGGACACATTTACCTGCACCCTTCCCACCCTCGTGTCTCAGGCTTTGGTAAGCCCTTGCCCTGCACCCACACCAGCTCAGAACAGCATTTGCTCACCCACCCATGGCCATGGACCCATCCCCTCCCCAGCAGGGCCAGTTTGCACTAAGAAACCAACCAAATGGGTACAAAGCAAACTGTCCTACCAGCACCTTGCCCAGGGGACCACAGATCTGGCTATGCCAAAGGCTTTCAGACATCTGTGGCTGCTTTGCAGCCTGTTTGTTCACAACAGAAATAGGACAACAACAGCAGGGTTTGTTTTTTTTTGCTTCTGGTGATTTTAAATGAAATGTTGCGTTTTCAGGGCTTTTCCTTTCGGAGCTCCCTCTGATTTAATTAAAAACCTCATCAGACCAAAATAAAATGAGCAAAATCCTGAACACAAGTTCTTAACTCTCTAAAAATATACAACAAAAATTTTCATCTGGCTCTGACTTCCAGGGCATTTTTCCAAAGTTGCCAGTGAATCCCATTCATTTCTTCTTTCTGGGCAAACCACTTAGGAATCTGAAGATTAACATCTCCCAGTGCAGTGAGGGCTCCTGCTAGCTCCTTCTCCAGCTGCCACCCTTCAGAGAGCAGGAGAGACGCAGACTGCAGTGTTAGGCTGATTCACTAAAAATCTACACCATTCACCCCTCTCTTCCCATGGACTTTTCAGTGTTTGCAAGACATTAAGGGACTCCATCACACCACTCTGTCCTGAGTCCTGCCATCACAGTAATCCCATGGCACAGTCTTCAGTGGCTGGCCTCCAGGCTAAGCCCTGTCCTTCCCTTCCAGCCATGAAGAATGAGGGGGAGACCTCACTCCGGCAGAGATCTGAGGTCTCCCTGCATGGAAAAATGTGGCTTAACAAATCACTCAGAGCTGAAAGGCAGGGATGGACAGGTGTCCTAGTTTAGGGACTAGGGGGGAGCAAGTACAGTCTCTGATAACAGACTCGGTGCTTCTTTTCCACTCACTTTTACTCTTAGATGAAATTTTAAGAATACAAAACCTGTGTCTGCGCTAGGTGGATGAACCGGGATACAATTTAACATCATAATCAACCCAGGACAAGAGGTTTCAGCAAGGCAGGTGGGAATGCCTTGCTGAATGCCTGCTGATGGATAGGATGGTGTGAGGAGTGTGGAGGGCACAGTGATGGGCATGCTTCCCTAGGGAACGAGCCTGCTCACACGTCCCCTGAACTGCTGCAGGCCCATGCCATGGGCATGTTGTACCAGCATGAGGCTCTCCTAACTTCACAAACAGACACAGACTTGCTGGGTATTTACTGCTGTCATGCCATCTCCAAGATCATCACCTCACCAGGATGGAGATGCTCAGAATATGGCTGAAGCCTTTGTGCTGCCTCTCCAAGCTGTGTGCAGAATAAAATTGGAGGAAAACTTGAAGTGGCAGGAGAAACAACAGCTGCTGTAAAAGCAAAGGAACCCAGGAGACAGGAAAGGCACAGACCTCTGTCTGCACACACCAGGCCCTCTGAACTGCAAGCTGGTTCCTTGAGACAGTGTTACCTTGGTCCCTTACCATCTGTTGGGATGGACTGGTGCCCAGAGCATGATTTCCATCTCTGCACCGTGGTGGGATGCTCAGGGCTGCAGGCAGCAGGGGAGACCAACTGAACCAGGCTGAAGTTCATCCTGCTGGGAGTGGTGTGCAAGTCCCTGGAGTGGTTCAGTACCACTGGAGCTGTCACACACAGCTGGGCTGGGTTGCAGAAAAGAAGATGCAGCAGGGGACAAGAGAAATAGGAATCCCTGCCTGTTCTGATATGGATGGTAGATAGAAGAGAGGTTTTCAGCTCTTGACCGTGGAAGGTGGCTGGTATGGAAGGCCACTGTGGGTTGCTGAAGAGAGGCAATCTGTATCCAGTACACCAATGTCAGCACAGGGGTAAGGAGCAACCCAAGTGGTTCTGTTCCACTGTTCCAAAGAGGATGCAAAATTAGGGCCAAAGGCTGCCTGGGGTCCTTACAAAACACCTATCACTCTCACCTGGCTGGGAACCTTGCACTTTGCAGCCCTGCAGCAGTAGGGTGTTTCCCTCACTGCACCTCTTCAGAACAGAAATGGAGGCCCCGAGGCGCTCCTCAGAGATCAGTATTTGCTTTTGGAAAGCAGCCAAGTGGCTAAACCAGGCTGGAGCCAACTGCTGGTGCCACAGAACTGATCAGCCAAGAGACAAACCTGGAGTAGTGATAGGGGCAGGAAGACCTGTGGGGGCTCTTTGCAGCAGTGGTGACAGGGCTCTGAAATGCCTCTATCCTAGTGTGAGCATCTTCCTGCTGTCCCTGCCTGCTTTGCACCCAGAAGGGATTCTGGGAAGAGAGGAAAGGTCCCTGCACCTCCCTGGCTTCTCTGAAATTTGCCCTAGAACAAATTCTCAGGGATTAGCACCAGCCACATCCTGGTGAGAACAATATTAAGGGATTATGAGATTAGAAATACCATTTATGCCTAGAGGAATAACTCTAATTCTTATCTGATTGTCTACAGATGTCAGCAATCAAAGCGCCTCTTTCATGCAAAGCAGGGAGCACTGTCGGGGTGGTAGGTGAACACGACTTGGCCCCTTCCTTGCATGAGCCAGAGCCAGCTCCTCCTGCTGGTACGTGCCCCGGATTCTGTTTGGCAGCAGCTCCTGCCCTGTTAGTTCCTTGGTGGGGAAAAGCTGCTCAGCAGGAGCCCTGTGCTGGGGCTGCATCCCCCTCCTCTCGTGTCTCTGCTGGGCTGCCCACCTGATGTGCCCATCAGCTGTGCCTGACACCTGCAGGGTGCTGGTGGAGAGCCTGGGGGAGTTGGTGCTGCTTTCCCCACAAGCAACACCACCCTGAAACTCCAGTTGCAAGTTACAGCCCTTTTGCTACCCTGGGCCACCAGTTCCTCCTGCCCAGGGTAGTGTGAGCGCTGTGACTGGCAGGGTGCACGGCCCCTGTGACTGATGCAAGGCTCTTCCTGCTCCCAGAGGGGTCAGACAGCTTGAAAAAGAGACAAACTAACCAGGCCTGACACCAAACTTGTGTGCTGCTCCGCTGTACTCTCAGGGTCTGCCTTACAACCCAGTTGGAGAGGCTGGGATTGCTGGGGCTGGAGTGTCACTGGCTTTGTGGCACTGCTGCTCCTGGGCTGGCCAAGCACTTTGTGCCAGCTCGACTGGGGAGGCAGCTCCTAATGGGGTGGCCTGGGAGGCTCTGCCCGGCCATTAAGGAAGGTAAGTGCTTCTGAGCATGCTGTGCCAAGCTCCTGTCTGCATGCTGGAGGCAGAGTTTGTGCTGTTTGATGGCACATTATCTCCATTCTGCTCCTCATCAAAAGCTCTCTGTCAATCCCTCCCTTGAAGGAGGGCTGTGAGAGCTTTCTGTCCTTCATGCTAATGCTTACATGAGTATCTCCATCCTCTTCTTCCTTTCCTTTTTCAGGCCTGAGCCATCTTGTCCCATTTTGTCCCATTGTCTTTTTCTGCCTTGCCCTGTGCCTTGCAGACACCCCAGCACTGAGGCAACATTTGTGTCCTCCCAGCCAGGAGCAAGGCGCACAAAAAGCCAAGGCATCATGGAGCTGGGATGGAGCAGGGTGAGGAGCGTCCATCATGCATCCCCATGTAAATGGGGACATGCAGCATCCTCTGAACACCCCACATCCTCCTGTTCTGCAGGTTTTTCCTCACAGCCCTGATCTGCACCACCAAACACCTGAGACACACTATCTGATGAAAGAAACAGCAACCGCGAAGCTTAATCTGCAAGACAGGGATATGCACCTTCCTTAAGTCACGGACTTGAAGGCCATGGGAGAAAATTAGTTCATCTCACCTGACCTCCTAGGTTGCACAGGCCATTACATCCCTCCATTACCCCTCTATTGAGCCCAATAACTTGTGTTTGACAGAACCATCTTTCAGCAGGGCAGCCAGCCTTGCTCTGCAGATAACAAGCGACAGAGAGCCGACACGGCTTTTGGCAGTTTGCTCTAATGCTTAATCATTTTTTTCTATTAAAAATATGAGCCTCATTTCTAATTCAAACGTGGTTGTGGCTCAGCTTCCAGTTATTGGCTCTAGTTATGCCTTTGCTTGCTGGTTTAGTACCCAGTATCTTCTCTGCTTGGAGGTAATTACCAAAAGGAGTCAAGGCATCTTTCCAGCTTCCCTTGAATTCACTGAACAGACTATTTTAAGTCTTTCTCTTTTTGGCAGCTCCCCCTGCACCCTTCACATCCTTCTTTACTCCTGTTTTCCCAGGGTCCTTCTCAAATCACTTCTTTGATAACATCACAGGAACTAAGCAGTGATCTAATACTGTCTTTGTTTGTACATATGCAGCCGTTGGCAGAGCTGGCTCACTCTTGGATCCAAGAGTCCCCTTTTTGGCCAGCCTGTCCCAACACAAACTCACAGTTTGGGGCACCTCCGTCCTGGCACCCTCCTGCAGGAGCTGTCTTCTGTGCTCTCTGCCATTTTGCTTTTTTTGGTCATAATTAAGCCCTGGAGGTGTGTGGCAGCACAGACCTCATACTGTCACTGTTCCTGGGCAGCTGCTCTGCTCACTTTGAGTGGGAATCAGCCCTGAGTTTTGCCCAGAGACAGGGAAGTGGGAGAAGGGAATGCTGCAAAAAGATGCCTGCAATGACTGTGTCTCACAGCGGCTTGGTGAGCTTTTTAATGGCCATGAAAAACCCCACTGCTCTTTCCCACTTCTGGACAAAACCCTCCATGGGCCAACACAGCAGTCCTCACACCACCATGGCAAAAATCACATTCATGAACACTGCTTTGGCAGCTAAAAATGTGAGTGGTGCTTCCCCTCCTGAGCCTTTGGAGGTGATGGGAGCACTCTTGGTGTGGTTATGCTGCTCCAGCAAAGCAAGTGGGGTTTGCAAAGCTCGTGTATCACCACTGACATCAGCAGCAAGGAACAGCCTGGTGCTTTTGCACAGAGCAACCCAGCAGCATAATCACACCTGCTTTGCATTGTTGTGAAGAGCAAGGGTGCCCCAGGTCCTCCCTCCATGCTCCTTGCTCTGGGTATGGAAGGGTTTCTGAATTTGGACCTTATCTGGCCACTTAAGTCCAACGCTTCAGGTCAGCTGGAGATAGGGAAATTCCCTCTCCCTAGAATTCATGACTCTGTGAGCAGAAGAAGCAGAAGCAAACCCACATGCTGGCCAGAGGAGGAGGAATGGCAGGAAGGGCTGGATGATGAAGGCTGTGGCAGAAAGGGGAGGTTGCCCATGGGTGACACGTCCAGGAGGCTGCCTGGGAGCTGTCCCACTCCATGGTGTAATACAGAAACATGCAGATCTGTGTGGTCAGAGGTCCCTGGGCTGGGCTGCTGTGGGTGGGAGTCCTGGCATTGGGGATGTCCAAACCAACACACCCCATTTGGGAAGCCTTGTAGGGTGAGGATGGCACAGAATCATCACACAGGTTTTTAAGCCCAATTCTGTGGCTTTAGAAAGTTCCTTCCCAGCCTGTGTCTTAACTTCTCCTTCTGCATTTTCATTTAGACGCTGACATACCTGTTTACCACCAAGGTGTGGAAGGAATGAGAGGTGGCACAGGCTGCCCTGTGTCCCCAGTGCAGCACTGGAGTCCTTTCCCTGGGTTTCAGTGAGGGCAAATGACAAAGAGGAGGAAGAAGCTGGTGAGGCCAAACAGCCTTTTCAGAGGGCAGCTGCCCTTGGCCAGCAACTCAGGGAAGTCAGGCACAGAGGGAAGGGGAAGCAGCTTGAGTCCATATGGCAAGAGCAGGGATGAACTCTGCAGTGGAGGCCTGAGCAATTATTTCCCCAAGAAAGTGAATGGCACTACATCAACTGCAAAGACATAAAAAGATGGCAAGTTCTAGCTCCACTATACAAACAAAATATTTCACACACCCCTAGCTCCAGCTGGGAGCAGGCACTGGCTCAGACCAACACAGGTCACACAGCATCCAGAAAGCAGCCAAAAGGCAGAGAGTTGCTTTCCTCCCTGACCAAGAAGACACAATGCATCCATGACATGTGACAAGCCATGCCATGCAAGCCTGCTCCTCATGGAACGTGAAGAGTTGGGATGTGTTCAGCACAAAGCTACTCAAGCTCTCCAGCTGTGGAGAGGAAAAACATCCAGCGTGGGAGATGCTCAAGACAAAACAGCCCAACATGAGTGAAAATGCAGCACCAAGGTCTGAGCAACAGCTCCAAACCTCCTCATGGTTTCCTTGCATGGACCAATTGAGTGATGTCCTGTCCTCCAGAGCTGAACCTCCAGAGATCCACCTCCTCATCCTACACATCCAAACTCAGCCACACAGGACACTGAGTTTCCCTGTGAACCTGACTCTGGTCCAGTCATTTTTTTGTGATCCCTATGTCCTCCACATCTGCCACTTGGGGCAAACTGCAGCGCTGGAGAGCCACTGCTGGTCTGTGCTGACACAGTTCTGTGTACATGCTGCTGGGCTCTGCTCCTCATGTCCCCAGAGCAAGAACAGATTTCTCCATGCTGCTTGGCACATCAGCTAGTCATTGTTCACTTGCTTTTGACAAACACCCCTCTTCCTCCCCAGCATCATCAGCAGCCAGGCTGCCCAGGCTGGTACCCTGTGAGTGGTGCAGAGAGGGGCACACAGCCTGGCAACAGCCGTGCTCAGCAGGCTCTGCATGGCTCCTGTCAGCACAGAGGAGACCATCCTGAAGAGAAAACAAGCAGCCGTCACCCTAGGGATGGTATCATAAACAATTTTAATAAGGCATTTTGCTCCCCCTCCCCACCATCCTAACTCATGCGAACGCTGCCTTGTTCAGTTGGCAGCAAACGATAAAGACCCCCAGGGAGCTCAGGAGGGGGAGAAAAGGGACATCTGTTTAGAGCATTTCTACTGTATGGCTCTCCCAGGCTATTTCTATCTCTTCTTGTCAAAATTTATCAACTGCGTAATTGTTTAAACAGCATTAAAGTGCTTGGAGCAAGAGCAACTGGAAATTGTCCTGCAGTTGCCTCTGGTACTGATGCTGACAGCTCAAGAAGGGACTGGGGAGGAAAGGGATCCACTGGGCATGGGAACCCTCTGACTCCTTTTTTGGGGATAGATACCACCCTGTCCTGCTAACATAATCTCACTTTATCCTGGTGTCCTTCCCTGTTTCCCAGGCCCAAAGCTCTGCTCCTTCTCCTCTGTTCCCTGTCCTGACCTGCTCTCAGCACACATTTATTCTGCTAAATTATTTACAGCAGATGCAGTGGCTTGGGAAACCACAGCTAATGACAATGTCTTTCACGCTGAAGCACCCTGGACCTTGCCATTAACCTGCCAAGCCCTTGGCTGGCACCTCACTGAGCACCTGGGCCCCACTGTTGTTCCCAGCCACCACCAGAAGTTGCAGAGAGAGATGGAAGAGCTTTGGATACTGGGAGAAGATGAGAACTTGCTGCTGTCTTCCATCTCCTCACCTTCAGACAGAAGGGATGTGGCCACAGAGGATCTCCACTGTGGCGTCTTCCCATTCCTGGTGACAATACCTGGCTTGGGTACCTGCAAATATGGGCACATGTGGGCAGAGGCAGGCAAGAGTTAAACCCTGTGCTGGTGACATTGGTGGGGTTTCCTCTTTCACCACCTTTTGGGAAGCAAACAGTGATCTTATTTAAGTACCACAGCCCTTTGGAGCTGTGGTGGAGAAAGGAAAGCAGCATTTACACATGGAGCATCAACTCCTCTGCTCCTTGCCCCATAGCTGCAGTGACAGGAGGTGGCTGTATCCCAGCCTGTTCCTCCCCTCCCAGGACCCTGGAAGCTAGGGACACATTGCTGGTGGGCAGCAGGAAGTTTGCACCAAATATTTTGACAAGGGGCACTTAGGAGCACCTCAGAAAAAATCCTTCCTGGACTAGAGGCCAGTACAAACAGAGAACCAGTGTGTGTCCCCTCCAGTCCCCAGAGCAGTCAGGGTCCCCACTCATGGCCACCATCCCCCAGATAAGGAGGAGGGTTTGTCTTCTCAGGCCTAGGCATCCCTAATTCCTGGAACTGCAGAGCAAGAGTTGTGGGAAGCTGTTTAGACTGGACTTGGAATTCTTTAATTACAGAGATGTTTTTGTTATGTTAGGCAGGATAAACAAATCTCATGAGAGCAGAAGGAGGCTGTGATGCCATTCACCCAGGACATGGGACATTGGTACTGCATGCAGCATTTGTTATTTGTGCTAGGCAAGAATAGGGAGGGTTTTCCAGGAAGCTGTCAAACCCCAAAGTCCTTTTCCCTTTTCTCATCCAGACCAGCAGCTGGAGCCAGGCTCCCTCTCAGTCCTATCCCATGATCTTATTCCCAGCTCAGCTGCAGGAGAGGATGCACAGGGAGCCTCTGGGCTCATTTCACATGGAGATCCAAAGTTCAGGATCCCACATTCAGTGTGAGGGTTCTTGCATCTTAAGCAGCCTCTCTCTGATAGACACTCTATCCTTGGCTCTGGCTCGTTGCTGGCAACCCTGGAACTCTGCCACTGAAGGAAGATGGAAAGGGAATGACCACCTTCTCCCCTTCTCAGAGCCTTCAAGCTTCATGATGCTCCTGCCATGACTCCAGTGGAGCCATGGGCTTTCCATAGCACCCAACAGAGCACGAGCTCATCGGTCACTGGGTCAAGTGTGGGGCCACAACCCTTCAGGTACCAGTGGGGACAGGACATGGGAATGGGATACACTGCATGCACTGGCCACCTCCTGGGCCTGCTCTTCCCTCAGACAGCTCTGGCAAGGCCAGGGCAGAGCTGCTGGTGCTGTTGTCCCAAGCTACTCATAAATGCCCCGTGATGCTCCGCTGGCCCCACCACCGCGCGCTCCGTGCTGTCCCCAACTCCCCCGCAGGAAAGGGGGAGCCGTAAAGATGGAGAGGGAATATTTTTATTGTTTCTGACACCGGCTGCCCCAGATTATCATGTTTTACATAGCGAGCCAAGGAAGCATCACTCTGCTATGCTGCAGCTGGGCTGGCTGCCCAGCCCAGCGAGGGGAAGGAGGAGAGGAGCAGTGGGGTGCGGGTGTGAGCGTACGAGTGTGTGCACGCGTGGGCCACGGGGCACAGCTTCATTCAGCCCTTCCCGCTGCGGCATGCAGCCTGCAGCCCACTGAACAGGGCGCAAAGGTCGCCTGCTGCCCGCAAACGTGTTTGTTTTTCTAGTCCGGCTCCTAATTCGATTAGGACTAATTGCATCTGGGAGCGTGGTGGGGTTTTTGGGTGGGTTTTTTTTGGCTTTCTCCTTAAAGAGCCGGGATAGTAATTTGCATACTGTTACCCAGTACGCCTTTCCAGCTCTCAGCCGGGCCAAGACCCAAAATCTGGTCGCAGGCAGCACAGTTCATCCACTGAATTTTCCCAGCCATGCACGAACAGCACAATGCAGGAAGGCAGCGACTGGAGAGCCTGCACGCCTTGTGAAAGAAAGCTGAATTTCAATGAACGATGCATACATGCAGGCTTGTTGACACTCCTTTTCTGTGGCTCTCAGGAATCAGGGAGTGATGCCTGCTGTGCATCACCCCAGGACCACTGCACCTACCCAGACCCCGGTGCTTCAGGCACACGGGGGGAAAAAACCCTCCACAGAAATGAACCCAACTGCTCTGCGGTGCATCTCCTGATTCCGGAATATCAGCAGTCATTAAATTTAATTAGTCCCACCCTTACTGTAGATTTGGTCCATATTGATGTAGTCCTCAAGCACTGCTTGGGCACAGCCTTGGGGTTGCCCTTGTGTAGAACTACCCCCAAGGGGCAGGAGCACACTGGGAGGGTGAGACGGATGAATCAAAGGGGTGGGTGCCGTTCCCTGCCAGCTGGCCCTGGTGCCAGGGAATGGCTGCAGTCATGTTTAACTTGTTCCTCCTGAAATAGCCTAAGTTTACATCACCACGGGAAAGGATTGGAAGAGTTCAGAGGGGAAAAATCCATCAAAAGGGCTTTTTTTTTAAATAATAAAAAAAACCGCTCTGCATCACAGATCACTGGATATGAGCAAGGAACTATCTGCACACACTGACCCTGAGCCTGTGTTTCTCCATCAGCATCCAGGCAGGAGCACCAGCCTGACAAGAGGCACCGTGATTTGAGTGCCCACATCTTCACCACTGGCTGCCAGAGACAGCCAAACTTCTCTTCTCCCAAGCTGGCATGCCATCAGTGCCCTTCTGCAGTTTTTTCCACCCAACCAAGCCATGGAATTAGGCAGCCACACACCAATCCCTGGCACTGTTTTTCTCTACTGTTTAGTTAGTGCCCATCATGGGATGCTGACACCTGCTCTGGTGGAGCCAGAGGTGCATATCTTATGTGGATAGCTTATTACCGTCTTGTTTTGCTTCTTTATTTTGGATAGGTGAGGTAGGAAAAATGTTTTACAAACAAAAAATAGATGCAAACTTGCAGTACAACCCTCTGGTTGCAGCTGGAGCCCAGCTGGGAGGAAAAAGACTTCTAAGACCGAGAAAAGGGAGGCTCTGATTATTTATTAGTGACCGATGTTTGATTGCTTGCTAATCAGTCCAGAGAACACTCAGGCTCTCCTGGCCTCTTCACTCACATGTGGTTCCTGTTGCTTTGCCCCTTTCCCCCTCCCTCTCTCTGGTTTTGCTTTGTTTGTTTTTCTGTTAATTTGGTTGTTTTTTCCATGTCATTTTCCGTCAAACCGCATGTTTTTTCCTCTTTCTCTCGCCAGCCACTGCAGTGACAGACATGGAGGAAGCAGGCCAGCCTGGGACTGCTTGTACTCTGCCAGTCCTTTTCCCACATCCATGGCCTGGGAGGCAGCAATGCCCATGGGGCACCAGGCTACAAGACCCCAGGCCACCACTGCAACACAGAAGACAACTCCACTGCCTGAATCCCGATCTGTGCCCCTGCATGGAGGGGATTCTGCTGCACTTCCTCTCCCATGCAGACCCCATCCCTGCTTGCACTCCATCCTGTCAGGCAGCAGCCTTTTCTTGGGCAGCAGGCTGAATGATGAAGGTCAGATGCACGTCCACCAAGGCTTGGGCATCCCCAGAGCAGGACAGAAGGGCAAAGGGGAAGAGGTGCAGGGTTGGGATGGAGATAAGCAGGTTAGACAGGGACGGAGGGATGGGAGAGGAAGGAGGGTGCCTGCCCTGGCTGCCTCCCTCCCGCCCTCCCTTCTTTGCACACAAGGCCTCCCCGCTCTCTCATGTGCACTCTCCAGCTTCTGGCAGCCTTTCCGATGCGCGTTTCCACTCCTCTCTGGCCCATTAGCAGTATTTTTATAACATTCTGTAACGCACAGAGCCGTGTGCCAAACCTCAAGAGTGCATTATTTCCCAACGTCTTTGTTATATCCACCCCCGGGCCCTCCGGCTGCGCCTTTCCAAATGCTTGTGGGGGCAGCCAGGAGCCCGGCACCACGCTCCTGTTACCCAGAGCCTTGCACTCCCTCCTGCCCTGCTCCTGGTTCTCAGCCCTGGGCTCAGGCCAAGGATGCCTGGTGTGTAAAAAGACCTGGACTCACCTCCTGCTTCTGGCCACACATGGGCATCTGCTGCTGTCAGGCTGCAGGGCAGGTGATCACTAAAGATAAATACCCAGTTGTTCTCCTGTGCTTCAGCTCATGCTTGGCTGCCTGAAGAAAGGGGCAGACAAACAAGTCACTGGCCAAAGTGCCCTGGAAGAGATTTCCCCTGGAGAAGTGCCAGCTTCCCCCAGGCCAGCTTGTGCTGAGGAGGATTCATGTCTTGTAGGTGGCTGATCTGGGACCTTCAGCAATAGACAAGCCTGTGGGTCCCTCCTTCTTGCCATCTCTGAATGCACACTGTCGCACTACACATCCACCACTGTTCCCATTTCTGCAGTGAGTGAGACAGCCCTGATACCCCTAGTGCTGCTGGGCTCCCAGCCACGTCCCCCATGATGAGGACTTGGGTGTCAAACCCATCTCAGGGACTAGATGAACTACCTGTGCCTTCCCTCCTGCCTGCTGAAACACACTGATGAGATACCTTCACACACTTGCGCTGCAACATTATGTAGCATGCTGGTCCCTTCAGCATGAAATCCCCACCCCAGATATCATATATATATACATATATATATCTATGATATATAATATAAATATTGTCCCTCCTTAGCCACTGGCATATCCAACCAAAGCCACCTGGTCCTTGTCCAGAGCCATTACAGATAACACCACAGAGAGCAGCCCAAATGCAGTCCCAACATGGTGCTGAAGCCTCCCCATCCCTTCCAGGAGCTCCCCCTTTCAGCACAATCTGATCCCCTGTAGCTATTTCCTAAGCTGTGTTCCAATTCTCATACTAATCCACATTTTCTCTGGTTTAACTCATAATTTCCCATGTGGCATCATAGCAAATACTTCACTGAAGTCAAGACAGATTACACTGACCACATTTCTGGGCTTAGAAAACTGGGTCCCCTATCAAAGAGAGCTATCAGGTTAATCTGCTGTGATATATCCCTGGCAAGCCCCCCTTGTATTTTTTTCCCATTTTCCATTTGTCTCCACGTCTTTAATTGCTCCCTCTTCCAAGTGCACCACGCGGCCCCGCTGTGCTGTGGGGTCAGGCTGTCTGATGAGGACTTTTCCTGCACTCCGGCTCACATTGACTGGGTACCACCACTGACCTCTCAGCTGCTAATGAGCCTTGCTAATGAACAGATGTCCTCACATGGGGATGAGGTGCTCCCCAAGCCTTCAGTGCATTGTTGTCTTTGAAGGTGCCTCCACAACAGAGGATCACCTCCAGGTTTTATGTTCCCTCCTCTCCCTTAGCCTGTGCTGCCCTTGCTCTCAGCATCGCTGCTCAGACCTGGTGGGGTGCATTTGGTATCGTCCTCTGCTGAGCTTACTTCTACCCTCCCCTGAAACCTGTCTGCAGAACCAGCTCTGCTCTTCTCTCCTCGTTTGCTCTGTATTTATATGGCTAACCCCCCTTCTCATTTCCTCTGCAAGGTCTCGCTCAGCTTGACTCCTGGCAGGTCTCCCTTTATCCCTGTGCTCGCTGACCCTCATGACAGAGCTTGCTTTGCTAATTGACACCCTTTCCTGGTCCTCGACCCTTCCCTGCTCCCTCTACATATCCTTCCTGTGGTGCTGTATGCTCAGGAGCACCCCTGCCTTGCCTGGGGAGCACATTCCAGGTACCATCATTTATTTAATGAGATCCCCAGCACTTCCCCACGTGCAGCCCCAGCCCCTCACTCTCACTGCAGTCATCTTCCTCGTTGCCCCAGTAAAAGAGAAAAATGCAGGCATTTTTTCATTTTCAAATGAAAACAGGGCCTGTTTTCATTTAATTTCCCATGCAACTGAAATGAAACAAGTCCAAGAGCCCTCAAATCCAAGGTTTGGACTCCCAATGCACTGAGCTGCAGCAGTGATGCTACCACAGGGCCACGCTGCAAGCCTCCCACAAGCCACCCATCCCCATCTACGTGCCCAAGCCCATCTCAATTCCCTGCTGGGATGCTCCCAAATCCACTCCTTTGCATGAGTCCTCACACCTCCAGGGAATCAATCATTCCCAGCAGAGCCAGGACACTTAGGGTGAGGATGGGAGGCAGGGGCTGGGGGTGCAGTGCTGGGAAAAGAAACCTCACAGAGAACACTAATTTAAAATCCAGCCAGTTAAATTAATTACCACTAAAAGCGTCTCACCTGATTAGTTCTTTGCGCAGTTAATTGTGTTAACACCGCCAGACACTTGTTTATTTATTTGTCACCCTCTCTCTGGGGGCTGGTGGCCCCAGCAGTGTCCAACTGGGCTTCTCAGCTGCCTGGTGCTCAGGGGGCTGTGAGTCTCCAGCAAATGGGAACACACAGTAATAGGGAACAGCAGGATTTGGCCTCTAACACCGAGCAATTCCCACGGGTCCCTGAGCCAACTGACAGGGATTACTATTAGCGAGGTGCTTAGCAGATGGAGGAGACATTGCAAAATCACAGTGATGCCACAGGTGCAGAGGAGGTTGTTGGAGACTGTGGACCTCTCCCCCTTGTTTCCTGCAGACCTGGGCTGCTGCCCTCTGTGCACCGGCACAGCCTGGAACCTCTCCCTAGGTGGGATCTGCTGAGCACATGGCCAAGCAGAGGAGCTGCACAACCTCCTTGTGTTGCTGCCAGCACTGGACCCAGCTCCTGCCTCTTCTGGCTCTGAACCAGCTGTGAACACCTCCTGAGCACAATGCAGCTAAAAAGCCCCTGACTCATTTGTTAGGCAGTGGCAGTGGCTCCCAACTCGCACACCTGCTCACTGGTGTAAACCCTGCCCTGTGCTGGGTGCCTCCTTTATCTGCTTCTCACATCTCCTTCCAGCTCCTTCCAGCACCCCTTCTCCTTGGCCCAGACACCATCCCACACAACCTTCCATGAGCTGGACACTGTAGAGCATCTCCAAAATGCGAATCTCTAGGTGCAGTGAACCCCTCATGCCTTATTTTCTGGGCTTGCACAGACCCTCCTGTGATTCTCTGTTCCTGGGGCATGGCCTAGGATGGAAACACCACCCTGTCTCTGATGCCAGGTGCAGAAGGTGAGATAAGGAGTAGAGGAAGGCTCTGCTGTGTCTCCCAAACCTGGGAACATACAGACACATCCCTGTGTGGCAGGGCTCCCAGCTGGTGCATCACAGTTACCACCCCACAGCCGGCTAAGCCGGGTGGTGCTCCCAGACGCCCACGGCTGCCAGTTGTGTACGCTGTGCTGAAAAACACAGCTGCTATCAGCTGTACAAACACAGCAGCCCTCAAAACACACAGCTGCTATCAGCTCTCAGCATCATGTGAAATACAGCACAACTCTTATCTCCCCTGCTGAGGCCCGGGAATCAGAGCATCCCGTGCTGAAGATAGGCAGAATGCTGGGGAATGAGCAGCTGTCCTCCAGAATGCCTGTGCACCCAGGATCGTGCAAACCCATGGATCACCAACACTTTTGACTGCTCCTCTGAAACAGCCACACTGCAGTAATCCTAGCCAGGGCTTCCCCTCACTGACTGCAATCCTCTCTGACAACTCTTTCCACCTACAGAGATGGTTGTTGTGGCATAGGGCTAGAGGGAGAAGCTACATCCCTTCTCAAATTATTCCCGAGGCATCATTTATTCTACTGGCTTTGATCCGAAGCTTGGGGCAGAGTGGCTGTTTCCAGCTGGGATCAGTGTGCCATGAGGACCTCACAGGACAGTGTGCAGCAGACAACCCTATGTACAGACAGTAGCGGGGTTGGCATGGCAGGAGCGGGGGCTGTGGGGAGTCAGTGTAGGAGCAGAGACTGTCCCCCTCAATGTGACATGCTGGGGTACTCACTTCCCACCCTCAGGTAGGTCTGGTACTTGAGGTGCCAGGAGGAGCCCTCATAGCAGGAGTACTGGCCACTCTGTGACAGGTCAACATTCTTGAGGATCAGGTAGGACCCGTTCAGGTGGGACTCGTCGATGTCGGTGCCGTTGGCTGTCCAGGTCACGGCTGCATCCCAGTCCATGGAGCCACACTTCATGGTCACGTCTGCACCTACCCGTTCATACTGGACGTGGCTGTCTGTGGGGAGGAAGAGGGGAAAAAGAGGTGAGCTCAGAGCCCTTCAGCTCATTTGCCTTGGAGATGGGATCATAACTTCCCATCTGGCAAGTAAAGAGAAGGATTAGGGTGTGGACTGACACTGTGGTGGCCAGGGAAGCCCAAGTTCTGCTCCTGTCCCCAGCCATGATTTATTTTAAACTAGAGTAGACCAACTGACAAATACCAGAGGATCATAGACCACCTCCACCCACAGGATGGCTACCTCTCACCTTTGCTATGGTGAACACATGTCAGGGCTGCACATACCCAGCCAAACACCCCACAGCATGGCCAGATACACAAGTGCCAGTCATGTGTCTAGGTGACTTGTTGCAGGACAAAAACCAAACACACATATCAGAAACTCCCAGCAGAGAGATGACACAGCCCCAGGACTTGTCCCCAGCAAGCTCCATGTATTTACTAGCACAGATGGGAAGCAGGTAATCCTCCTTGCAATTCCCTATCCAGGAATCCAGGCAGGAGGACTGCAACCTAAGCGTGCTGTGCTGTGGAAAGGCACAGCTGCTTGGTGCATGCAGTGCTGTTTGTCTCCCTGTCTGGGTTTTCTTTTCTTTCCACAATAACATGATGCCTTGCTGAGCTGTTTGATGTAGCAGCTCACGAGTGGGGCAACACAGCTCATTGGGCACCAGCTGCCTAATTGAATTTTCTCAGGTTTCTGGACAGGAGCTGGAGCTGACATTCATTAATGATCCTTAGCAACTGAATATTTCCCGTGTTGCTACACTTGGCTGCGCTGAGCTGCATGTGGCAAGGATAAAACCACGTGAGTGCGTGTGCGTGACACAGGGTGAAGCAGGACGGGAGGATGAATGGGGATGAGGTTCCTTCAAAGCTTCATCAAGCCTCTGTGCACAGACAAGGGTAGTTCAGTTCTCAAAATTCTCCTGGGCTTCAAAAGCATATTTGACAAGGTGCCTTCCAAGGAAACTAAGCAGCCCTGACACATGGGGAAAGTCCTTGCAAGGATTTATAGCAGCTAAAGTCAGGAGACCAAAGGTGAAAACAAGCTGTCAAATGTAGCAGTAGAAGATGTCACTGTTGAAGTCTGATGGAGATCCGAGCTGGATCAGATCTGCCCAACACCCTCGTAACTCACAGGTAAAAGGGGTCAGGGCAGAGAGAAGACAGAGTGCTGCTGAGGCTGCCAGGGCAGCAAATCACAGTGGGGTTCCAAAGTGCTGCAGAAGGACATCATGGTACAGACCACCAGGCAGTAACCCTGTGCTGATTAATGCACAGTGGAATGCATGCAGCCTTGCCTCTCCTACACACTCATGGTTTCAAATGTGCCACAGCCTCTACAGAAACCCACCTTGAAGTTATCACACTCCCTTCCCTGAAAACATCAGCTCAGTGGTGACCCAGAACTCAAACCCAAAATGGAAAGCACTGTAACTCAAAAGCCATGAACAAACCTGTTCTCATGCTGTTACGAGCATAGCACCACTGGAAGCAGGGCTGATAAAAGAAACAGGAATAGCTAAGGCTGGAAACAGATCCCACATGAGGATGGTTTAGTAGACTCAAACCCTTCATCCATAAAAGGAGACAATCAAGCAAAGACGTGACAGACACCTCAGCAATGATGAGTGACATGAAAAGGACAAATAGACAAGGACTGCCTGCTCTTTCTCATAATAAAATAAGGGGGAGCAAAACAAGCAAAAGAAAGTGGTCTCTTTTTTTTCACGAATTGTGATTAAATTACAGAAATCTATATCCATCAGATGCTGTTGATGTCAACATTGGAGGGGGGAACAGCGAGTAAATGAATTCACAGCAGAAGACCTAAAACACTGAGCTTCCCAGTAAGCCGCGGGAGATTGCAGGCAGCTGATGGTGGAGAAGAATGGGGGAAGCACCTCCAGGGCTTTTCCTCTCTTTTCTTCCTCTCCAGGCATCAGCTCCTGGGTCTCACTGATAGATGGGACCACATAGACATGATTCAGCCCTTTCTTGTGTCTAATCCTGCATCCTGATCCCATCTGCAAAGGTGGCTCTGGGGGTGTGCCTGGCAGGTCTCAGTCCTCCTGCAGACGGTCTGTCAGGACACCTGCTTCTGACAGGAATAGAGCAACTTTGGGGATGTTATCCCTGCTGAGAAAGGGGGTGCTAAGGACAAGGAAAAACTGGTTTGTAGTGAGTACATTGCTGGTGGGATGCCTCAGGACCACTTCTGACACTAGCCAAGGATGGAGACTTTTAGAAAACTGTGCTGACCAGAAAAGTATATTTCAAGGGTCTTAAAAAAGCTGGGAGAACGAACTGACAGGCAGAAAGCAGAAAGAACATCTAAGATGAAGCATCTGTGTGAGGAGGGGTAGCTGGAACAGGACCAGATAAACAGACAGGCAGAAGTGGAAGAAGACAGCAGATGGATGAATATGTGTAACCACAGACAGACAGACAGCAGGCTGGATGGGCACAGATGGGATGGAGGAAAGGAGGCATGGAGGCACAATGAATGCAAGTGGTGTTGGGTGGATGGTTGGCATCTCTGGATGTGGATAGATGGTTGGATGATGAATGAATGGACAGACAGATGACTAGGCACCTGTATAGATGGAGAAATGCGAATATCAGAGTTTCAGTAAGAATTCAAACGTTTTACTCAAGTTCTCTAATTTCTTCTATTGCATAAGATAAAGAGGTTTTGTCTTCCCATTTCCTGTTGACTATCCTGTCCTTACACTAGGAATTCTGCTTATCAGAGACACCAGAGCTCTGACACCCACCATGGCAGCACCCACCAGCCTTGCATGGAGAAAGGCTCAGTGCAGTGATGGACCTGCAGACCTGCCACCCTTGCCTGGCTTCTGCCTGCCTGATGCCTATTCCCAGAGAGGGACTGAGATGGGGGGAAAGCTCTGGGATGCTCAGCTCTGCCTCTCAGACCTGTGGCTGAGAGCTTGTCTGTAGCTAGTGGCTGAAGGACTAAGCAGGGAAGGAAAAAAGTCACCTTGAGTTATTTCCTTAAACACAGTACAAACACACTGGCATTCATCCAGAAGGGCTGAGGGAGCCATTCCTGGAAGACAGGTCTTTGAAAGCAATGCTCCTTTCCAAGGCAATGATTTAAGGTTCCTAATCAAGGAGAAACCCAAAGCACAGCTTCAGAGGAGGCATTTTTCCCAGCAAGGTTTGCTGAGGATCTTCCTGGAGTAGAGACAAGTCCTCATGTCCTCCCTCGTCCCATGCCAGCTGTGGGAGTCCCACCCAACCACACTGAGGTGCAGATGTGTGGCAGCCCCTTTGGGAAGGGGCAACATGGGAACAGCTCCCCTGGAATGCTGGAGAAGCCTGTCTTCCACTGAGAACAGCAGCTCTGCTTTAGGATGGGGATGATCAGGGGTGGGCAGAGCTCTACTGGGACCCTCCACTTCCTGCAGGCTGGGAATGGCAGGACCCTCTCCAGCCCACCCAGAGCTCCACAGCCCCCTTCAGCAGGGAGGGAAGGGAGGTTTTTCCACACTCCTGGTCACCATGTCACTGGTTACCCATGGGACCAATGACCATGATGGTGCCTGTCCTGCAGGGCCAGCCCTTGTGGATGGCAATCAGCTGGTGACATGACTGTCCTGCTGGAAGATTCAAGCTGGACATGGAGGATAATTTATTCTCCTGGAGGGTTAACACAGCACTGGGACAGGTACCCACAGAGAGGAGGGATCCTCATCCATGGAGGTTGTCAGGGCTCTGTTGACAAAGCCATGGCTGATCTGGTCTTCTGCTGAGGACTGGCCTTTTCCAAGAGGGACACTGGACTAGACACTTCCAAAGATTCCTTTCCAGCAACATGGATGTGATCACTGGCTAGAACTAACACTTCAAGATTCTGCCCTGCCCTCCCCCTACACCACCCTGTCCTCAGCTTCTCCAAAGCATGCTGCCTTTTGAGTCAAGTGATATCACAAGGCTGTGATGTCATCATAGAGGGGCTGGGATGCTGGAACCCAGCCAGAAACACGCCTCTCAGCATCCAAGCCCCCTAAGGGCCACATCCTCTGCCTAGCACAGCACACTTGCCAGGCGCAGCATGGCTTATGACATGAAGTCCCAGATCTAGAAAGGAGGCATGGTGATACATCATGGGAGAAATCACAGGTTTACCCACCCCTCTGCAAAGCTGCAGTGGAGGGCAGATGGGAATAAACATACAGAGCTTCTAGTTGTGGGATAAACATACAGAGCTTCTACTAATGAACCTGGGGTGAAATGAGCTGTGAGCTGCTTTGCTGCACTAGCAGTGGTGAGTGGCAGCTTGATAGGTGCTGCAACTGCAACAGGGACCAACAGGACAGCAGACAGCAGTCCAGCACAGAGATGTGGAGGGAAGACGAGGCAAAGCAGCTGAGATATGAGGCATGGAAAGATATCTGATGCTTCCCAAACCCATCCAGCTGGAAATCCAATAGAAACCTCATCATCAGTTTCTTCCTTAATGGAATCTTAACCTACATCTAAACTGGAAGGGCAATAGCACAAGGAAATCCTGCAAAAAGGTGAGGACTGCTCTGGCATGCACTGTTCTAGGGAGGAGCAGAACTCCTCTTGGGACCTTCCATCTCCCCTCCTCTGCCTTTGCTCCAGCTGAGGCTCCCACCCAGCCAGCATGGGCAGCTGCCAGGCATGGCAGGAATGCTCCTGGGCATTGGCATGTGTGGAGCCACAGATGTGACACTGGGGGTCTATGCCCAGATGCCTGAGGGATGCTCACTGGAACAGCGAGCAGAGGAAGTGGAGGGCATGGTTTGCACTGCTGGCACCAGCGCTCACCACAGCCATTTAATGGGGGTCTTTCAGCCAGGGCCTGTGGTAAGAAAATATCCAGCAGACACACACAGGGCCAGAACCACCCTGGCTGTCACAGCGATTTGCAGGCAGACTGGGACAAACATTCCCTCTGAGCGCTCTGCCAAAATGCACTGCAGGGTTGTGGCTCCTGTGAGCAGAGACTGAGCAAAGGAAATGTACTGCAGCATTTTTGTGGTGAGAGATGAACACTCTGAAGTTTCCACAGCCTCTGGCTCTTCCCTTCTTTTGCAGATGGTGAAGCCAACACAGTGAGAAAGGCCAGGTTCCCACTTTCTCTGACAGGACAAGGAACACTTCTACAGTGGGACAGAGCATTACATATGTGTCTTTGGACAGAGGCCTCCAAATCACCCCACTGGTATATGTATGTCCCTCCCACAGCTGAGAGACCAGTCACAAATAATTGTCTCAGCAGCTAATTAGCTGTCTGTGTACAGAATAAATTATACATTTAATATTTACACAGTGCCAGGGCTATGCCAAGAGCTTTCCAAGCGTATAAACCAGAAGAGTCTTACATTCCACAACTTCTCATGATAAACGAGATTAATCAGCCCACAGGAG
The DNA here is from genome assembly GCF_971803275.1 of Cyanistes caeruleus. NCBI lineage: Eukaryota > Metazoa > Chordata > Aves > Passeriformes > Paridae > Cyanistes > Cyanistes caeruleus. The sequence goes on from NC_141732.1 coordinate 72,785,167, forward strand.
ATGAGCAGGGAGCCCCAGAGGATGGAGAGGGCAAGAGGACAGAGAGGTGGCCTGACCAGCCTCTGTTGGAGGATGTTGCTGGCCTTTTCCAGTCATGGGACAGGGCAGCAGCACAATCCTGTGGCCTCTCCCTTGCTTCAGGACCCATGCCCACTGGCCTGAGCAGCACCAACTGTGTCCAAGGAATGCCACTGGCTCCATTCCCCAATGCAGCCTGACAGCCCCTGAGGTCTGCCCTTCTTGTGATGAAGAAGCCCCTGGCCATGGAAAGGGTTTCCTGACACCAGCTTCCCAAAGCACACCCCACTCTTGATCTCCTCACATCTATCCCCTGTGATGCCACTTGGTCTTTGCACAGCTTTTCTTGCCAGCACAAATCTTCCTTCAAGGAGAAGAAATTTCATGCTTAAGGAGGCACTTCTTCCACAAGTGATTTAAAACTGGATATATCTTTGTAAGGAAACAAGCATAATTAAGTGTCATCGATGTAGCCAAAGATACGGGCTGTTCCAAGTTAATTTTGCCCATTAATGAAGAGTTGCAGAAAGCAGAGACCGCATTTGTTTGTTCTACTTTGGTAAATCCCTGGAGTCAGCAGCTTTGCTCTTGACAAGAAAAAATAATTAGAAAGAAACTTTAATTAAGAGATAACAGATGGGTGCTAAAGGACTTGTACTCAATCACACCACAAGAGCCTGGAAGCAGACCTTGGTTTACTTCAGGAGTGTTGTGAAGGAGGGACTTGACCCCTCTGACATGCTTGGCTCAGGGCAGGATCCAGGGCAGGAAAACATCTTCTTCAGCCTGGATGTGACCACAAAACATCCTCCTGTGGGTGCTGGCAAAGCTCCTGCAGAAGTTCTTCTTCAGCTCTGCAGCAGCCTCACCTTCCACCTCGCTCTGAAGCTGCACCCCAAACCAGTTGGGGATGTCCATTGTGGGGTGACAAGGGCCCTCATGGCCCTTCCAGCTGCTCAGCTGCACAAGGCTGGTGCCTCTCCCATGAACCTTACTGCAACATCTTCTGGGCCTTTCTGAGGATGAAGACTTTTACCATCAAACCTTCTGCTGTCACAAATGATAATCCAAACCACGGGCTCCCTCCTGGACTTGATGGTCAAGCAGTGGGGAGGTGTGATGCCTGCACTGCTGAGCTTGACATGCCATTGCCCAGGGCGAGCTCCAGGTGACAGGAGCAGACAGGATGGCAGCACCATCAGGATGGTGTCACCTACATCACTCGTGCACAGGGGCCAGCAAGGCTGTGCAGTGGCAGAGAACCAGCACCCTCCTGGGGAGAAAATAGTGCTAAACCCCTCAGGAAACCACAGAACAGAGACCCTCTGCTGGAAGCCTCTTCTCTGGAAGCAGAAGACACACACTCTCACAGCAGAAACAAGGGCTAAATCCCTGCTGCAGCACTGGCTCAGCCCATGGGATGCAGCAGCTCCCCATGTCTTTTGGGCTGTGGGCCAATGGGGGGCCCTGGCTGCCAGGCACGGTAGGAGGATGGGGAATGCTGCCTTAGCAGACAAGTAACTTAAGTGTAATTTTTCTGCTTGTACCATATCATCAGACTGGCTGAATCAACAGCTTTGGTCTGGTCTGAGTGGGATCCCACCAGAGCAGAGGGTGACCTCCTTGTGCCTTAATATGTCTGTGTCTTGTTCTGGTACTGCTGCCTTTTCGTCAGCCCCACGTTGGGACAGAGCTTCTCTTGCAGCTCTCTAGACCTGCCAAATCACATCAGCCCAGAGCTCCACACTGGCAGTGCTCCTGGCTGCAAGCCAGAAGGGCTCCATGTCAGAGGCAGCCTTGTTTTCCAGCATGCCATCAAGCCCAGCTCTCACTGGGAGTAGTAGGAGCTGTACAGGGATGTGGTGCCCCAAGCATAACTTGACCCTGGTCCAGGGGACAAGCAAAACTGAAAACAGCAACCAAATCCATCCTGCCTCTGTAACAGAGTCTGCTCAGCCATGCATGGGTAGGACACCACAAAGAAGCTGTCCTTTCCCATGGCTTCAGGGTAGGAGTGAGCTCTGCCCGAGGGTGCTAATGCTGCTGTGCACCCATCTGCATTGGTTGCATACCTCTATCATGGAACATGTTGTGTTGACACAGCTGGGACCAGGAGAAGATACTACTTATGCTTTTCTGTCTCAGCAGCTCTACAGCAGAGAGGTCTGGATGCTTTTGGGCTGATGATCTTGGCTTTTTAGGTTTTTCCACAGGAGGCTTTGTTCTTGCATCCCAGAAGGGGACCTGAGTTCATGTATTTCCCAGAAGGTCTTGGTAAGACCATCACTTGGATGTCTGCCCCAGCTCTTTGGGTCCAAGGGCCCTTCTTGCTGCACATGGCTGAGCTGTGACACTGTTTTTATCCTAAGGCAAGGCTGGATGGGACCTTGCCCACTTGGCTTCCTTGCAGAGTCAGCATGAGATGACTCATCTTGAGGAAGTGCAGTTGCTTGGTAAAGCGGGAACTCCTCCAGTTCCCTGCAACTACATCGGGCTGCCCCAGCCTGTGGGGCAGTATGGAGGGAAAAGTGTTGGAACACCAGAGGGAATGGCACAAAGGGTAACTGGCACACAGCAGGAAAATCCCACTGATATCCTCCAAGCTGGGCTCACTTGAATCTTCACCCTTCGGTGCCAAATGACCGGTGCTAGCACCATGGGTGAATTAGAGGCTTGTTTTTTGGTCCTGCTTTTTCATGCAGACAGGACAAATAACTCTAAGCCACAAAAGAGTGCTTAGATCAGGCTTTTCAGCGCCGTTTAGGGGAAAATCAATACCATTCAGAATTAGGTGCCCAAATCAGAGCCGTAAACACAAGAAAAGCTCATTGTGGTCCAGCAACAGTGTGAAGATGCTTGTATTTACCAAGGTTTGGGGAGGGGGAGGTGGGGTCAGAGCTGGATAGAGACATCAGGGTGCCTCACTCCCTGCTGACCTCAACCTGCCTTTCCAGCCTGGTGCACAGAACACACCTCCCCATCCCAGTTTGCCAGTGCCCACATGCCCGCCCTCAAATAACAGCTCTGCTCCACTCAAACACTCCGGGGGTGACTGCTGTTTGTTCACATAACAACCCAGCTCCCGCTTCACCCCACTCAGGGCTGCGGATTACTATCAGGCATTGTGCAATGTTTTTATATTAGCACAGAATTATGGAAGTCAGAGGCGTAAAAGACCTGTTGGGTCCCACTCAGTCCATCCTCCTTCTGCCAAGACAGTATTGGTCCCTGCAGCATATTTACTATTTCTCCAGTCTAATTTTACATACTGTACAATCTGTGCAGTGCCAAGTTACGATCCCTGTGTGAGAAGCAGAGCTCTCAATTTCCAGGCTCTTGGGTGTGTAAAATCACAACCGCGATGCTAAATTAACTTTTTTTCCCCTTGCATTTAATCATTTAATAGCTCTAAAATTCAGCCCCTCAGGCTCTTTCTGTCTGTCTGTTGGCTTGGGTTCTGCCTGCTGTAGGCCAGTGGCTTGTCGCTTACAGATGTAACGCTCACGCCCCTGGGTGGATCGGCAGCAGCTGGGCTTGGAGCTGGGGTAACCACAACTTAACACATAAACTTCTGTGCCTGAGGATGGAAAAACTCCTCTGCTTTTTTAAAGACAGGTACAGGGGGCTCATCCTCCTCCTTACTGCTCAGCCCTACAAGGAGGAGGGACAGAGTGCACTGCACACAGGGACAGGACTCCAAAGCATCACTGAAGACGGACTGAGAAATCAAAACGGTGCAGCCCATAGCACATGGGGGACAGGGCATTCCCCAGGGCTCCCAACAGAAGCACCACTACTTTTCTCTTCACCTGTACATCCACTGAAGGCTACGCTACAGGGCTTGGTTTCTTCCCAAAAGAGGGATTTCTTCCCCCTGCAACAACACCAAGATTTTCTTTGTGCGTGTGGCTACAGAATAGCAGAGGAACTGAGCTGCTGCCAGGGCACCACAGTGAAGAGGGTGGGAAAAATAGATGCTGATAAAATGAGAACCATTTTCTCAAGTTTTAGGGGGTTTTTTGATCCTGTCACCATCACTTCTCCGAGTAACACATGCATACCTGGAGTCCAGTGCTGAACTCAAAACATTAAAAATAAAGCACTCATCTTCTCTCCCTTGCAGGGCCTGTACTAACAGCTAAGACAAGGCATCAAAATTTGCACAGGTAATAATGAGATACTACATTTGCATTTGATGCCTTTCCCTCTGAAGGATCCTTAAGCAAAGCCAAGCCTGGAAAGGATCCACTGGCATGTGCTGAGCCATGCCACAGCCAGCAGAACTGGAGCCCACCCACCACACAGAGCACCTGCTGAGGGGATGGGCACATATCAGACCCATAGCACGCTGGAAAGAGTGTTACTTATACCAGAGACACAAAATTAATTGCTAAGTGTAGCTAATGGAGCACTGCAGACCACACAATAGGACCCCAGGACGGAGCTCCTGGATCTTGAGCAGAGCTTGGAGGCAGGCTCCAGCTCAGGGCTGCATGAGGCTGGGACTCTGATTAAGGGCTGGAAAGTGGATGTCACGACTGCAGGACTGCAGTCCCCAAATGGTGTCTGAACTCCTCTTGGGGGTCAGCAATATTCAGGAGCCCCATAAATTCACAGGCTATGTGAGTATTTACAAGTTACTCTGCAGTCAGAGAGTTATCAAAAGTGGCAGTGCCTTCTGGATTTGTCTCTGAGCAGGTAGGAGAGACAGGTTTTTCTGCACACTACATGGAGGATCCCAGAAGCAATAAGTAGATCTATGAAACAGCAGGAGACTGAGAGTGCTCAGTGCTTTGGGGCAGACAGAGCCTTTGAATGCTTTCTTGTGCAGATCATAGAATCATGGATTGGGCTGTGTTGGAAGGAACCTCTGAAGGTCATCAGTCATTAGATGTGCACATATCGCAGAATCATAAATTGGATACATCCTGTTCACCTGTCTGCAAAGCACAATGCAGAAGCTCAGAGATCACACCACTTCAGAAGAGAGAAGCTTAGGACAAGGCCAGTGAGCCAGCAGCTTTCAGCATGGTTGGTCCCATTCTCAGAGCATCACAGACTGCTTTCACGAGGAGGGAGCATGCAACTCCCTGAGGGGCTGTGAACTGAGCCAGTTCCTGCCTGGCCCTGCTCCCTTGTTGGTGCCCTAAGCACCAATGCCTAGCACCCTTTCCAAAACCTGTGAAGGTGCTCTTCAGTAAGCAGCTGAGCACTTTGAAAGAGGCTCCCACTGGCTGGCTGGTGGTGTCATCATGCAGAACCCTCATGGCTTCATCATGCAGAGCCAAAAAAAAAAGATGCTGCAATTTCTATTTGATATTTGTGGCCTCTCTGCTTTCTAGAAATACATTCTCCTTCTCCTCTTCCCTCTCCTCCTTTTCAACACAGCCTTTTCCTGCCTGCCTACCCACTGCCATCCCCTCTCCAAACCTCTTTTGTTGCCATCCATCTGATGAAACTCTGAAAAGAAGCAGCGAGCAGCACTGGTTTTGGGAGCCCAGTCTGCCTTTGAGAGCATCTCCTAACCTCCAGTTACTGATCCTGCCATGTCACAGATTCTTCAGCTTGGTGTGGGCTTTTTTATTTCCTCTGCTGGGGACAATGGGCAGCCGCTAGTTCAGGCGCAGACATTCATTCTTGAACCAATTACACATTATTTCCTAAATTTCAACTTTTAAAAGCTATGAGTGTCTTACTGCAAAACAGCAGCTAAAAGGCCAGTTATGTTTCATTGACTGAAATACAAGTAAGTGTGCCCTGCACTCTGGAGAGCTCCTGGGTTTGAAGCAGAAGATTTTAGGGAAGCATATTTTCTGAAAGTAGGACTATTCAGAAGCTCGCCATGTCCAGAGCTCCAGTCATCTGAAGGCAGTACTGAATTACAACTATTATTAGCTCAAGAGATACTTGAAATCTGGAATTTCTGTAAAACATTTTGAATTCAGGTTCTAAAGCATTTAAAGGACTTGAGAAAATATCTTTGGCTCCAAGTCAGCAAAGCACTTAGGCAAGGCCTTAACTTTGAGCATGTGTTTAAGTACCTTGCTGACTTGGGGCTTTTAACCCTGGCGAAAAGAAATCAAAGAGGAAAGAAAAGCCAAGGGAAAAAAATTCTGGTGTACATAGAAATCTCCAGACAAGTCAAAATAATAGAGGACTCTCCTCTGGAAAGTAAGAAAACAAAAAATAATAGCTTAAAATTAAACACTAGAGGAAGCTTTCTGGAGGAGGGTGGAGAAAGACTCCCAGAACAAATGGAGTATTTCAATGTAGCCTAACGCCAGCTTCACTCTCCTGCCTCTTCAGCATTCAGAAATTATTTATTGCTGGAAAAAAGTCCCAAACCAAACCCAAAAACCTGCTTCCTCCTCCCATTTCCAGACAAAGTGCAATGGGAGAGAGAAAAATCTTGGCTTCAGCAGTGAAAAAAACATCCCTGAAATGAGTCGGCTGTGAGAGACATCAGGAGGGAGGAAGAGGATAAGGGATGAGGGAGTGAAGGGTAGTAATGAGGAGAAGGAAATTGCCCAGAGGCAGAAGCCTGAAAATAACTGCATGCACTGCCTGTGAGAGGGGGAACACCAGAAAGTCCTTAAGGAGAGAAAATCAGTGCAAATCTATGCACACATGCTTGGAAAGCAGCTATGAGCAGCAAGCCGTGCTTCCCCTACCTCCAGCTTGCGATCATGAACAGAAAAACTGGAGCACAGCAATGAGAGCATCCCATGTAGCCCACCCAGGGAGAGAGGCTGCAGACAGCGATGGGAGAGCAGCCACGGGAGCAGGAATGGGTGAGAGGAGATGCCCCAGCTGCTCCAGGATCCGGAGCCTGCAGCCCCTCCTCATGGCCAGGGCAGGCTCAGGGTGCCATGAAGTTGAAAATGCTGCTCTGCCACCACCAGGGCAAAAGTCCAAATATGCAAATATTCTGTGTTATCGAGGAAAAAAACCCCACCAAAATGGACAAGTTCCTTCCCTCAGAAGGAAACCAAAGGTTTTCACGTGTTTTAGGGTTTTTTTTCCCCCCAAACTTCTCCACTGAGTTGTACAAAAGGCTTTGCAAAACATTTGGTTTTATAAGGGGAAGGGGTGTCAATTTAAAGGGAAGCCTAACCATTTCTGAAAAATACCAAAAAGACAAACTGCAGTCTTTCTTTCCCCTACGCTTCATCTCTTTTTTATCTCCCCTGACAGAGAAATATGATTTTGTAAAGCATTTGGATGTTGATGTGACTCAATTTCCATCAGAAAACTGCTCCCCTGAGGATTCTCCCCATCAGGTTTGCCCAGGACAGATTGGCAGCCAGCGCTTTGCTCTTTGATGGAGATGCCCCTCATGGGAAGCACAGGATTCCAGCAGAGAGGGGATGGAGGCAGTTCTTCCTCAGCATTTGCACTGTCACAGTGCCCACAGCCCCCCAGGGATGGCCACCCTGTCATCAACTGGCACCCAGCAAGATGCAGCTCCTGCCAAAAGGATCTGACAGCACAAACGAGTGAGATAAATGAGGAGAGCATAGTTCTCCCTGTCTTACACATGAAGTCCCCAAAGCAGATGAAATTACTGGCCTGGGAGAGGTGTTTTCACCAGAGCTAGGCTCTGGTTTTCCTCCTTGCCTGTGATCCTATGACACCTGGTACATTGACACCAGGGCTTGGTAGGGCTCTCCTGACCCTGCTGAAATACAAAACTACAAAGCACTGAATTAACTTCAGCCAGTGCCTCTTTATCCACCTGGGAGCCCTGTATGGCCCTCGGGATGCCAGCACTTGGGCACTGCAGGGATGGCTTGTGGGGCTATGGAACAGCTGCTGCTGTGCACACCAGTGACTCCCTCTGAGGCACCAAAGCAAAAAGCCTTCCATAAATACTGCTTACACTAAAAAACTCCTCAGGGCTAAGCAAGTTAAGAAAAATGGCACAAACTCACTGGAGGAAGGAAAACACAATTAAACCACCCAATAGCCCCTACCCACTAATCCCTGGTGCTACTAGGCTTGACTTGAAGGTCTCTGCCTGCTGACATGCACTTCCCACCCTTCATCCAGCCCTGGCACTGCTTTTCCAGAATCCTGGCAAGGCATCTGTGCACACATGTTATGTGGGAAAGGAAGACCCCCACATTCCCAGCTCCCAGCACACAGTCAGAGCCCAGCATGCTGTGGGGCTGTGGGCTGTGCAGGGACAAGCCTGGGAGCTGCTGCCCCATGCCACAGCACAAATTAAAGGCAAATTAAAGGTTTTCAGGAGGGTTCAGTATTCACCAGTCCGAGAGAAACATCTGCAACATCAGGTAACAGCATTAAAGTGAATGCTGTGAGTGCTCATGGTGGCTCTCACTGTGAGGGTCTTCATTCTGGAGCTGTGATTTAGGGCAGGATGAAGAATGTGATTGAGATTAAGTCTGTCTACCTAAATCCTGACATTTTCCTACTGGGTTTACAACCCAAAGTCCTTCTCATAGATCAGTGGAAGGATGCTTGGGCCCACCTCTCTGGAGCTGCCAAGAATAACATTGTGAAAATATGGAGGAAGTAATGCATCACGGATACAGAACCCCACGGACTCAGAGAGCTCAGTGGAATAGATTTGTCCAGATTACAGAGTGAAGGGGTTCACTAACACAGAGGCAGGGCTGTCCACTGGGTATCCTGCTCAGATGGAGCAGACACTTCCACTTCAAAGTGGTGGATCTAACCCCACAGCCTGATCCTGTGAGATAAGGCACATCCCACCTCTTAAAAGCACTTCTTAGTATCCCAGGGGTGAACTGACCCTGCTGCCGTGCTAAAGACATGAACAGCACCTTTGATAAGGCTGAGTCAAGCTAAAGCAATGTCAATAGCCAGAAAATAACTAAGTAAATATTAAAAAAAAAAAAATTATAAAATAAATTTCATAAGATATTATAAAATAAAAATTTTTAAAAGGAGAAAACCAAACAATTTCAAAAACCCGAACCCTGCACAGACCTACAGACAGATGTTTCCTCTAAAATGACAGCTTCCAAAGTCCCATGTTACTACTATTCCCCCTAGGATTTTCCTTTCTGTCTACCATGCTGCCAATGCAGCAGCGAGGTAACTTTTGAAGAGCACCAACCAGCAGCATGGAAATAGCTGCAGTGATTATATTGCAACACTTCACTGCTTTCCTGAGCTGCAGCTCCCTCCTCCACCGTTGGAAGTACAATCAATGCTAATTAATTAAGGGCCAGAGCCTGCCAACCATGGTCACACCAACTTCAGTGCTGCTTCCTGAATATTCAGGGCTCATGCTCCATAAAAGAGAGGATCAGCCTCCAGCAACTTGGGTTGAAAACAACAGAAACTCTCTTTGCAAAGCAGGAGGGATGGACAGGCATGTCTGTGTCAGAGCTGAGAGCTGGAGGAGCCATCTGAGCTGGGGCAGTAAATCAGCAGTGAGGCATCCTGCAGGCACCCCGAAAGGCTCTGCACAGCCACAGAGCCAGCACAGCTTTTACACCAGCCAAGGCTAAGAGGAGGGTGCTTGTGTGGGGACAGGGACAGAGCACGAGCACCCTCCAAAACCCAGGAGGAGGAAAGCCTTTTTTCTTAGTGCCCAAAGTGATGTGTCCTGTGATGCTGGGAGAGAGGAAGGCAAGGGCTGGGTGTTAATGGACAAAGATGGGGAAGCTCCTTGAGAGCAAAGGAGACAGGGAAGAGTCCCAGGAGAGTGAATGGACTTCACTGGAGCACCAGTAGGAACAGTACTGGAGTTCACCAGAAGGTGAGCCTGTGGCTGTGGTTCCTAACCCTGCCAAAGAGCTTCTGTGGCACTCTAAGAGTGAGGGGGCACCAGTGGGGAATGCAAACTCCTGATCTGCCCCTCCACTGAGGAACCCTCACACAAAGGAAATACACAAGACCCTGTGTTTTCCACCACAAAGGTTAACTACTTTTCAAGTCTGCTGAGAACAGGAATTTGTGCCATGAATATGATCACCAGGCTCATGCCTTGCTGCATCCTATGTAATGCCCTCCCAACAGCAGGAGCTCATGCAGGGCTCAACAGCCTCCTCCCACTCCTCAGCAGCATCACTGGATTTTCATCCCTTTGCACCCAGCCTCTCCAGTTGTCCCAGCAGCTGGCACAGGTTGTGGCAGGTCTCCAAGCTCACAGTTATAGCCAGTCATGGAGGCTTCCCATGGGAAATCACAGGACAGGACTAGACAGACATTACCTTCTGGATTTAATGCACTCTCACTCCCATGTGCCTCAGTTTCTCCCTTGCACAGCATCCAGTCAGCTGGAGCTACCACACCACAGCACAGGCAAGCCAAGGACTCGGTGGAGTCCAACCTGCCAGGGCTTGTGGTTTGGCTGGAGTCAGAGCCTCTCTGTGACTCATCCTATGAAGTCTCAACTTCATGGCTATGGATGGAGAATCCCATTGAGAGCACTCCAGGCTCAATTTATACTCCCTCTGGGAGTGGATTTGTGCATAAACAATGCAGATGAGGAGCAGAGATGAACCACCTGGTTGGAGAACATCCTCACTTGGATGGATGAATGGATGTGGGGCTAATGAGGACAAACTCCCAGCAGTGGACCCCTGTGTGTACGCTCTGCACCACCCCGGTTTTCAGCTGGTGATGCTGTTGTGAGCTTGCCTTCATGCCACTCACAACAGGATGAGACCCTGATTCCCCTCTGAAGCTCTGTTGCCTCTGTGAGGGATGGTCAGCAACTTCCTTGGTTTTATTTCAGTTTGGATCCTGAAGGCAGCAGCTGTAGCCCCTCTGTGAATAGCAGAGACCTGCTGAGCATGGAGTGGACTTTTCTCCAGAGAACAGAAGTGCCCTTTGGAGGAGCAGAGCATCCATTCCCCATCCCTCTGTGACCACAGGTGTTATTTAGCAGCACACCCAAGGCCTGGACATCAGAAATACAAGCACATGTGGGCACACCTATGACACCTCAGCAAATCCAGCAGGAATCAAGCAAGACAGGCCAGCTGCTGCAGCCCTGCTTTAGCTTGGGCATCCCAGTTAATTCCTCAGTGTGATGGTGACAGCTCTCCTCTGCCTACAAATCACAGAGGTCTTGGCTGGCAAAAATCCCACCGGCTCCTGGCCTTGCAGGTCAATGTTTTCTAGCATCAGCTCTGAAGGCCTCTTGCTGTTTTGCAAAGCTCCAGAATGGATACCTAAGAAGAGCCTGGCTACTGGCTTAAATCTGCTAACACAGGTCGGCTCCAGGGGAAATGCTGCAGGCTTTGCAAACTCAAAAAGCCAGGAAGGTCAAGTGTGTTAAACCTGGGATGAAAGGCACTACCTTTCTGTCAACTGTGTGCACCCTGAGGTGAGGTTTTGCCCCATCCATAGGGAATTTTGAACTGAGAAGTGGATGTGTCCTGCCAGGGACTCTCTCTGCACACAGGTGCATGCAACTGTGCAAGGAGAATATTTTATCCCCTTCCTCTTAAGTAGACACAAAGGCTGTTTTATTTCCAGGCTGTGAATCACACCCACAAATCCCTTTCCCCTGCACCAGCTTCCCCAGTATGGCTCTAATCAAGGGAAGGCAGTGCAATGAGGCTCCAGACTGCTTGGCTTCAATTAGCACCTGCTAACAGCTGAGCCTAGATAGCAGTCTTTTCCAGCAAATTGTACACCAAGAGATCAATGGTTCATACAGGACTAATACTGCTGTAACCCCTTCTGCCTCCATCACTGCCAATTGCCTTGTGGTTTCACTTCACTTCTCCACCTGATGGGCCTTCCTGGAGCAGTCATTACAAGGTGACACACATCGCTTTTCCCCTCTGTAACGAGCCTGCCACAGCCCCTCTTCAATTCTTCTTCTCTTTCTCCTTTTAATATGCCACAATTATATTGGCTTCTCTGCATGGATCCACCCCATTTAATGCTGCCCAAAACCGCTTATCCTGAAGGATGCTCTTTTCATCCACAGCACAGACTGCACATCTTGCAAGTTGTTCTGTATATTTTTTACACTCCAGCATCTCGTGGCCTGATTAGGAATCTGGTATTTCCCTTTCCACAGAAGCACAGGCTCTGCTCAGAGAAATTAACCCCACCAAGGACTTCAATAAAAGAGGTTTGTGGATGTTGAGTCCCAGCATCTGCCCTCCTAAACATGCTTCATGGTATCTTTGCTCTGTTCCCAGAAAATCCTCTCTGAGGAGGCAGAGATGATGATGTTTGTACTCAATGTCTTGCTGTGCCTGTGCTCCCATTATCCAGGGCTTTGATTGTTCCCAGATGTGTCTCAGGTGGGCTAAAGATAGTAATCCCACGCCCAGAACTACAGATGGATGTGCAGGACCTGAATGTCTCAGCCTTTCCTGACTTTTTGGTCCTGGGTTTTGTTACACACAGCTACTGTGACATGTCCTGGGGATGATTTGTAGCACCCACTGCTGAGGGTGGGCTCCTACAAGTGGAGCCCAGAGCTGGTCCCAGAGCTGATGCATTTTGCCCTTTGAGCTTGACTGGAGATTGTCTTTGCAGTCCCAGGGCATCCAGGACTTCAGACACTGGAAACTCTTCAAATGGTATAAATAATGCGTGGTACATTCAGTCCAAGTTCTGCTGACACATGGGCTCGTGGGAGCAGGCTGCTCTGGAAATGTGAGATGTCTGGTTCACTGGGATGGCCACATGTGACTTCTGAGGTGACACCTTTCTGAGCTTTTGGAGGCTAATTGAAGCCAAATCCCTGAAGCACTAAAGGTTTCCCTTTAAAAAAAAGTTTTACGTGATCTTCCATTTCTGGAAGCCTTTGGGAATGTAAAGAAAGGATGAGGATTGCTTCCTCCCCCCACCAGAAGGAGCTCAGTGCTAGGACAGGACACAGCCCTTCTTCAGCAGTCAGTGCTCACATGAAGAACAAGGCCCATGGCTATTCCCTCTGTGCTGGGCTAAACCTCAGCTTCCTAGGGCCTGAAAATCTGTGCAAATGAGATTTTGGCTCCTATCAGCCTTTGGGGGCTCCCAGGTGCTGTGGGAGTGTGTCTATTTACCACCATGTGTCAGCAGAGGAAGCCATGCTCCTGCTCCATACAGCAGGACAATGCCATGCCAAGAAAGAAATTGAAACCTTTCCTCTCAGCCTCTCCCCAACAAGCACTGGGTTTCAACAAGGATTTATTGTCAAGGTCTCTGGCTTACGTAGATGATCCACTAATTTAGTGCTGCCCCCTCTGCACAGCCTGGCAGGTGCTGCCTCCGCCCCATGGGTTGTGGCAGCATTGGTCTGTGTTAGCAGTCCTCTGCTTGAAGCTTCTCTAGATGTCTGGCTGGACTACAAATCCCATTCCTCCTCCTTTGCTCCCTGTTGATGTGTAAGGAAGCCTATTGAGACTACTGAGACATGTTTTTCCCTAACACTGACAGAACTGAGACCTGGCAGACTGCGATCCTCCTGGCAGTTTCTTCTTCTCTCCACAGAACTATTTTCACCAGTTTTGTGGGATTACAGGCTTGTACAAAGCCTTATAGATCCACACTCTAAAGATGTGTTTTCTTTTTTTCTTTTCTGTCTTTGATTCTTTTACAGATTTGTGATCTGCTTCAATACACAGGTCCTGTTTTTGCGAAGGGTTCCCTTTTTTTGTTAGCATCACAGATGATGCCATTAGGTTTCCTTCCAAGCTGCTGGATGGCTCATGTGGGACAGATCTCCACTTTACTCCAGAACTTCATCAGCTTCATTTCAAACAACTACTTCGGTTTCCAGAAAGTAGCAAACTCAGTTCCAGCAACTCCAGACAGAATTGTACATGGAAAGCAGGCAGCTTCTTTGCAATGTCCACAAACTTTGGTAACTTACAAAAAGCAACACTTCAAAGCCCTGAACCATCAAGCTGTGTTTCCTCTCACCTCAGTGCCAGAACCGCTATGTTTCCTCCTGTCCTTCCCTTCTCTCCCCCACTTGCACTTCAAGAGAATCTCACCTCCTGCATCCATCAGCACTTAGCACAATGGGACATCAATCTTATTGTTGACCTGTGGCTATTTTTCAAACACAGACCCTAGGTAAGAGCTGTGAGCTCTCCAATCCCTGTCTGACAGGCATGAGCCATGCTCCTGCAGTGTGTCCCAGCAGGACAGGCCACACTGCACCGTGCACCAGCCACTTTCTGCAGCGCAAAATTTAACAGGCAGTGCGTGGAAATTAATTCTCTTGACTTCCCAGCTCCCAGGAGGGAAGAGCAAGCCTGAGATGTGCTCCTGACAGGGTTACCCTGCATTGCTGACTGGACCCCTCCCTGTGGGATGCTCAGCCCTGGAACCTGTGGAGTGATGAGGCAGTGGGCAAGAAAGCACAGGCACTAAAAATAGGCTGTTTGCGGTAGGGGCTGACCACATTTATTAGCAAGCATGTGCTCTGGCTGACCACAAGGTCAGCTGCCTAGAGCTTGGCCATAATTCACTCTGTGTCTGGGCAGGAAATCTACTTGAGCTCAGGGGGATGTCCAGTAATAGAAAAAGTTGTTCCAGGACCTTGGGCTATTTTTGCTGTTTTCTTTTATTTTGCTGATAGAGAACCTTTCGGGAGATGTATCTTGTGCTGGAAAAAATGAAAAATAAAGCCAGGTGCTCATGGACAGAGAGAGGGGTAGAAATGGAATGGGGAACAGGCAGATGTTTGTGTCTGTTTGGGTCTGGGGTTCTTCTTCTTGGACAGGCTCACCTTCACCAGGGAAGATCAGAGCAACAAAGGGGACTCCAGAACTTGATGGGCTCTTAAACACCCTAACAGTGTGCAGAAGATGAATAGGTTGCAGCAGGAGTGTCCCTGCAAGAGAGGTTGCTGCCTCTTCTGCTTCCCTGCAGCTTGGGCTGGCAGGGAAGACAGGGAGGCAGTGGGAAAACCATCACAGTAATGAATGCTCAGGGATGGAGATGATGGACCCTCCTTGGAAAGGCATCAGAGGGCAACCTGAATTACAGCCGGGCTGTACCTCTGGCCAGCAGATTGTCCCTCAGCAGACGAAGCAATCCCACTAGGACAAAGCTGGTTTCCCAGTGGATGGCCACGAGCCTGGGCTGGCTTAGCTGTGAGCAGCAATGAGCAAGGCAGAGGAGGCAAAGAGCAGATGCCTGCCCTTGAACGGCAGCCTCCAGAATGATTTAAGCAGGCTTTGCTGAATGGGGCTGCAGTTTGGAGCGAGGCTGGTATTTTCAGCCAGCTGGATAATGAGAGAATCCATAGTTATAACAGGAAGGATTAAAAATTGTAATTGCTAATGGTGAATTAATTGTTAATGGAGAATCATCATTGCAGGAGGGTGTTCCCAGCGTGGCCCCGCAGGGATCCGTTCTTGGCCAATTGCTAATCACTTGTCTTATCAATTATCTTGAAGGCAACATAAAACTGTTGCTGGCAAAGTTTGCCAGTGACACAAGGGCTGATGTACATAATGGAAAGGATGAGTCCATCACACACAGAGTCCAGAGCAGTTAATATACGAGCCTTCCCTCGGCAGGAGCATGTGTTTTATGCAGCCAAACACAAATCCATTCATCTCCAGTGGAGGAATGTAGGTCAGACTCACGGAATGCAGGACGGTGTCCTGGGGAGGACAGCACCGATAAGGCCTTGTCAGGACACACTTGGAGATAAAGTGCCAGTGCTGAGAGCAAAACTTGGCCAGAGGGAAAAGGAGGTGTCACAGGAGGTAGGAATGATGAGTACATAATGAGAAGACAGAGCTTTTTCCTGAACTGGTCCCAACCCGAGCCTGGAAGAAGCGACCATCTCCAGCCTTCCAGACTTCCAGCCAGCCACTCTGCACACACAGTCAATCCCTTTGACCTCACCTTCCCCAGAGACTGCCTGTGCCCTGGCAATTACAAAAATTCCAGATCTCTCTGTTACAAATGCAACTCACCCTGGGCAATGTGTGCAAAAACAAACAACAAATGACAGATGTTTGTCATGTTGCTTAATGCATGAGTGAAGGACACTGTGGTAGGGAGAGGAGAGGAGACTCGAGGAGAGGAGACTCGAGGAGACTCGGGGAGACTCGGGGAGGGGAGGGGAGGGGAGGCACCTCAACTCAACTGCATTTGCACAACAACCAAAACATACACAGATGTCTACAAACAAAGCACACAGCTCGGTGTGAATGCACAAACCATCTCCTACACAGCAAGTCCAGAGAACACCTACAAAATCCAAGTGTCTAGTTTTAAGCATGATGGCATTCCTGGCATGGTCTGGCTTACTTGGAGGAAGCAGAGTCCAGAAAGAGCTGGTCACATCCCTGTCAGCCAAAAAATGCAACAAGGACAAGGTTGGGCAGTTCTAGAAGGGAAGAGAAGTTTTCCTATCTACAGCTGGTTTCCCTTTGAAAAGCCAATTTGCATGGCTTTGCTGTGCATTTTGAAGGCTATTTACTAGTCCAGGCTTTGTCTTTGCAGCAGCATTTCTAACGAGGCATGTACAAACTGGAGCCCCTGGGAGGCTTTGCAGCAGAACTGACTGCAAAAGATTAGCGTCAGGGCTTAAGAGAGCAAGAAAGAGGGGAGAGTAATGAAACAAAATCTCTCTTTTCCTCAGCTGAGGAATGATGGGGGCTAATTGCTTGTTGTTGATGAGGAAGAGAGGAGATGGGAGCTTCTGCGCCTATCAATAAATTAACCCCGGCATGTGGCATCTGAAGTGCATTCATTTCCAGAGCCTTTTATCTCTTTGTCTCCTCTCCTGGGTGAAAACATAATTATTGTTTAAACACGAGTTAATTCAGCAAGGTGAGGATCAATAAAGCAGAATTAGTCATCTTTTAAAAGCAAAGAAATCTGAATGTGGGACAGATATGGACATAGCTCTGGCAGAGCTGATGGATGGGGAAGACACCTTGGTCACAGCAGGAGACTGGGGAAGCAGAGCTCCCTCTTTTCAGGACTGCTGCAGGCATTTGGTTTAATAAGAACAGCTAAGTCCAGCGAAAGGCAGTCACAGCACTGAAAAACAGTACAAAAACCTGAAATCACCCATGTATGTGCACTTTGTAGCCTGACATGCGGTTAGGCATCTCCACCATGTACACACTTCCCACATAAGAGCTTGGGCTAAACCCCAAAGCTTGTGCTGTGACCTCTCCCAGGCTTTTGAAGGCACCAAGGCCCTGCTAGGGAGGAGGTCTCTGCACTGCAGGGACCCCCACCAGCTCTGCTCTCACACAGTGGAGGCCTTGGACAACCAAAGGTGTGAGTGTCATAGCAGACAGCATCACATCGCTACAAGAGACCTGAGGAAGGACTCCTCACAAGGGCATGCAGTGACAGGACAAGGGGTAATGGCTTTAAACTGAAAGAGAGATTTAAGTTGAAAGAGGTTGAGATTAAATATCAGGAATAAATCGTTCACTGTGACGATGGTGAGGCACCAGTGAAGGCTGCACAGGGAAACTGTGGATGTCCCATCCCTGGAAGAGTTCATGGCCAGACTGGATGGGGCTTTATACAGACTGGTCTAGTGAAGGTGTTGCTGTCCAGGGCAGGGGGACTGGAGCTTGATGATCTTGAAGTCCCTTCCAATCTAAACTATTCCGTGATTCTTTGTGGAGGGCACAAGGCTCTCCCCTTCTCTCACAGGTCTTCAGCTTGTCCTCAGGCTGCAGTGCCTACTCTGTGCTCTCCCACTCTTCCTGCAGCTCCTGTCCACCCCTCCATGCCAGCTGGATCTGTGCAGATGAGGACAGCCCTGTGGCTGTCCAGGACAATGCCCATCTCTGCAGGCAGGCTGGCCCAATCTGGCAGCCCCATCCCAAGCTGCTTATTCATGCACTGGAGATGACAGTGCTGGACACCTTCTTTCACTGCCCCTCTGCCCTTCCCTGCAGCAGGACACCCCAAACCCACTGCCAGAGCCAGAACATTAGTGCCAACCTCGCAGCATCCCCCTGGGGCTGCCCTGTCGGAGGTCTCGGGTCTCCCACCACCCAGTGCCCACCCTCGTGGGAAGCTGCAGTCCCCAGCTGTGTGGTGGAGGTGAAACCTGAGCAACCTGCCAGGGATGCAGAGCAAGGGAGCTCTGTCACCCCAGAGGATACAGGAACCCCAAATCCCTCCCTCCCCCCAACACTGGGGATCATCTCAGGCTTCCACATGGCAGGCAGATGCACCCTGTACTCTGCCAGCTCCAAGGAGAAGGACTAAAGGTGAGCAGCAGAGGGGTTAATACCTCACCTTCACCAAGCCTGATGCTGCTTTTATATAATTCATGTGGCACTTTGCAGGACGCTCCAGAAATCACTGGGGTGCATATGAGAGCCAGGAGAGGGTGGCCAGGCTCCCTCCGCCATGCTCATGCTCATGCTCATGCTCACTTAACAGCTTGTCACATCCTCCTCACTCAAGTATTCAGTGCTAATGCATCTCTTAAAGTGCTTCATGAGCTATTAAAGTCCAACGTGCCTCAAGTGCATGATAAATGGACTCTGTGCCAGCATCTTCCCCCCACTCCATGGGTCCCTGCTACCCGTGGGATTAATCCATCCTCCCACCCCATTCCTGCTGTGCTTTTCCAGCCCGAGTGCCTGGCTGGAGGGGGATGAGCCCTGGGGTTGGCTGGTGAGGAGGGGCTGCAGCAGGGCAGGGGGAGGGCTCTGGGTGGGGGGCACAGGGCACAAGCTTGGGGTCTCCAGTGTTGACCTGCCTGTGCTCAGCCTCTCCAAGCCGGGCACGATGGGTGGGTGGGAGACCTGCTGCCCCAAAGTATCTCCAAAATCCCAGAGCATTCCTTGGTGTTTCAGAGAGGTGCCCAGGAGGGACATGCAGTACTTCTGGGGAACAGACTGAGGACAGTCCTGAAGGTGTCCTGGGATCTCTTTTCTAATTCAGATGGGAGGAGCCCTGCATCACTTCTCACACCCCATTCAGGCACTTGTTGATGCACACAGGCCTCAGCAGCTTCAGTTTTGAGCTGGTGTCCCAGACACCTCCCTCCCAGACATAGGCAGGCAAGGGAAACAGGAGGGACAGGAGCACATGGGAGGCTATGCTGCTAAACCCCTGAATCCTGGTACATCACAGAGCAGAAGGTGACAGTCGCTGTAGCTCTGCACCAGCTGTCAGTGGCAAAATGTCACTGGTGAGATGCAGCATTTGTTCCTGTCTAGGCAACAAAATTCAAGTGTGTGCAACCCTGAAGTACCTGGCACTTCTGTGTTCTGTATTCCTACACCACAGCAGGAAGCAGCATGATGCATCCAAAGGATGCTCTGGTACTCCTGTTGCCAGGTCCCCTAAAGCTGCCCAGGCAGTGGTCCTGCAAGCACAACAGGAGTGAGCAGCTTTGCTTCTCTGCAAGAAGCACCACACCACCACAAGCAGCATACAGCTCAGCATCCAAATGCTTTGAACAGGCACCCTGGGAAGGCATTGGAACCAGCCAGCAAGCTCCTTCCATGTCCAGAGTGGCTGTCCCCATGCAATGCAGAGGTGCTGCCATACCCTGGCTGCTTTGTGTCCAGCCTGGAAGCTTGTGACTATGTAAACTCACCCAAATGGATTTAGGACAGCTCAGTGGAGCACTCTGGCTGGGCTCCTCAATTTCACAGAGCCCAAGGATGCATAGATGTCTTTAGTGGAGTTAATCAGCAAAATTCCCCTCTAAGATCCTCTAAAAGCAACCATGGACAGGCTGCCAGGAAAAGCAGTGAATTCTGGAGGTTCCCCATTTTGTCCTGTTTTCACAGAGCTGGATTCCACACCAGGACCCAACCACCCCTCATAACCTTCTTGCTCCTGCCTAGACCCATTATCATGTAGGGCTCCTCCAGCTCCCAATGCCACCAGCGACTCTCAAGTGGAATCTCTCTAAAGCCACCACTAAAATAAGCACTGAGTCCTCTGCCATCCTGAAGAGGTGTGAGCTAGTGGTGTGTCAGATGTGTGGTGGCAATGGGGACTAAGTCACCCCAAGGAGGTGAGAGCAGGACAAAGCATCATCCATCATTATCATGGGTTATGGAACTGTCAGAGGTGACTGGAGCTCGGAGCTGTCAGGCTGATGCTTCCTCCCAACTCCTCATCCCTTCATGGGTGGGCTGCATGGGGCAGCATCCACAAATGAGTGGGCAAAGGGCTCCAGAGCAATAGGGACACGGAGAGCTGTGGGCAGGGTAAGGAGCATCAGCAGACACAGATGCAGGATGCCCAAATCCCACAGTGATGGGCTGGAGGGGACACTTGTCATGGAGAGAAATGATAACATGCACAGTAATAGTATTAGGCACACCCAGATTCCCCCAGGAGAGAGACTGGAGGAGCAGCATTCCCGTTTTTCAGGACCCCCAGGGCCTGGGAGGTGTGAAGGACTCACCCTGCTGGCTGTGCCTCTGGGCATACACCACCACCACCGCAGCGAGCACCACGCAGCAGGCTGACCGGACAGGGTTAGCCATCTGTGGAAGCAAACACAGGCAGGAGCAGTCAGGGTTTGCCCCCAGTGCTGAGAGCCCCCAGTGATGGGACTGCAAGGAGATGACTGTAAAACCAACTCCATCTCAGCCAAAGGGAAATTCACTGCAAAATCAGGCATTTTGCTGGCACACACTTCATCACCTTACATGGGAGGTGTCTGGAGGTGATGATACACCTTGCACAAATGCTCTATTTTCCCCATCTCATTTTCAACATTTTTCTTTGGAAAACCAACCCCTGATGCCAGGATGTCCTTGGTAGATCATCCTAGCAGCCAACAGTACCTGCAAATAGGTTGCAGAGGGGTTTTGAGGAGATGGGAGCACAACCAGATAGTTCACAGCTGCAGTTGGTACTTAAAATGTGCAAGATGTTGATCTCAGCACAGACCTCAGCCTCAGCCACCTGCCATCAATATCTTGATGAGCCACAGTTGTCCCCCACTTCTCTGGGCTGAAATAGGGTGCAGAGGCTTCTCTGCTCTGGCTAGTTGTGCCTTGTCTCAGGGGATGCTGTGGTGTAGGGAGGTGAGGAGGGGGTGACAGCTAAGAAAGCAGGTGATGAAGACATCCTGTCCACACCAAAAAGCACCCCCAGGAGTGGACAAATGGCAGCAACAACTACAAGGATACCTTGCACAGCCCTGCCAGGCTGGAGATGCCTAAGCTCTCATTTTCTTGCAGCCAGGGCTGGCAGAGGAGACTAGAGCCAGGAGGGAGCTGCTGGGGACAGCAATGGGAATGCCGGCCCACCCACCAGGAGGTAAATAGCACCATGCATGAAGAGCAAATTGCACCTTCAAAACCATTTAAGCCTCTCTAATCTCCAGTGCCATATCGGTAACGTGCACAGGATTGCCTTTTAATCTAGAACATGAGTATGGGCTCATTAGCCAGATGGCATCCATTTAAACTTAAATAAAGGGGGAGCTCTATTGGTGAGAGAAAAAAAATCCAGCAAAACATATTCCATTATCCAACATGACTGTTGCAGGAGCCCAGATGGACTCGGGTTCACAGCAAACCTTTGCAGGGCTGGAGGGGAAGGCAAGAGCAGCTGGGTGGGATTTCATGAGCAGATTTTGGGTGCAGCTGGACCAGCCTGATCTCAAATGTCTCTCAGGGGCAGGGATGCTGGGGGAGACAGTGGGTCTGAAGAAGACAACCCTGAAGACAAGCAGAGAAGGGATCCATGCCCTTTACTACTGATCTTTCAGTGCTGGGTTTGGGCAAGAAAGGCTGGTGTCAAGAGCCATTCTCATGAAGACATGCAAGCCCCAGACCCAGCTGCTAGCCCTCATGGGTCACCTTGAACAAATCACTCTAACTGCCTCCCCTGTGCCTCAGTTTCCTCGGCTGTAAAACAGAGATAATGAAGGTGACCTTCCTCTGAAAGCTCTGGATGAGGAGTGCTAATGCTAATTACAACATCCTTATCACTCCTTCTTCCCTCCTGCTTCTCTCGTGCCTGCTCTCCACTGCCTTTTCCATGTGTCCCCTCTGTGCCCACAGCATGGCTCCCAGGCTGCCACCCTGCCTGTGGCAGCTCAGGGAGTGGGTGGCAGCTGGAACCTGAGGCACCCTGAGGCAGGTGGCAGTGCCACCTCCTGGGGCACTGCTGGCATGTGAGGCCCTGAGCAGCACCTGAAGCCCAGGTGCTGGCTTTCCCTATTTACACTCAAATTCACTTTCCACAGAATATTCCCTTCCTACAGCCCTGGGAGGTGATGGGTGGCACCAGGAATTGAAGCAGGCAAAGAACCAGGGGCCAGAGCCTCCCTTCACCACAATCCAGGTATCTCCAGCTAGTGCAGCCACCCCATTTCTGGGGACAGTGGCAATGACAGGAGGCAAGACACGACCCCCCCAGCAATCAGCCTGCTCTTTGAAAAGTGTGAAATCTTCCTGATGTAGCCTTAGGCTTGGCTCAGTGTAAATATCATCACCAGCATCATGCTCTACCTCCCAGCCCTGCCAGGGAACAAAGCCACCTGCTGCCCACCCCCTGCTGCTCCTTCCTCATCTCATCAGCTCTTAAAATAATTGCTGCTGCTCCTGTCCATGTGCCTAGGCCAGCATCAAAACAGACACAGTTATGCAGCAAGAAATGGTTCCTGTCCCAAAGCACTGACAGTCTCAAGGGATAAAGATGGAGTAAGAGGGAGCAGAGGGACCCAGATAAGATCCCTGAGGACTCTGTGGCATGGCCAGGATACAGGCAGAGGCTTCCAGTGACAGCATAGAGAATTCACCACTCAGCTGCTCTCACCCTGGAAAACCTCATTTCTTCTTAGAGATGAGCCCTGTGGCAGGAGTGGAGCTGTTTTAGGACAAAAAAATCTACCCAGAAAACCAACTTCTTCTCACTTGAATTGCAATTTTCCATGCAGTATTTGCTTTGTTTGACTGTTTTGCCCAAAGACATGTTGATTTTTTTTCCCCCATAGCATATAACAAAGCCTTCATAATTTCTGCAGATGCTTCCAGTGCAAATTTCCATTGCTGTATTGCTCGCTTCTCTGTTTCTCTAGCAAAAGCCAGATCCTCAGCATCCAGGTGTACAGGTCAGTGAGCAGCAGCTCACCAGGTGTACAGGTTCCTGAGCTCTGTCCTTGTGCCAGCAGGGAACAGTTTACAGGTGATGGAGGGGAACCACATTTATTACACAGCAAAGCCCACAGTGTGAAACTCAATCATCTGTGCAAAAGGTAGATTTTGTCCCTGTAATGAATAATTTCTTGGAGGTAGCGAAGAAAGGAGGAGGAAAGGGGGAGAGGGAACGTATGAAGTGGTGGACCAGCAGCTCTGGAGCCATCCTCCCTGTCCCCAGCTTCCTTTTTGATAAAGAGCAAAGGGTTGATCTTTCCCTGCCTTGTCCTCTACACTAAGGAGAGTGAGGGCATCAGGGATGATCAGTCTTAGCAGAAGGCAACTCAGCACAGACATGAGTAAGGCCCCCTCCAGCAGCTCTCAGTCTAACCAAACATGTTTCCAGGTGTGTGTTTCCTGAGCTGGATCAGGACTGAAGGGGCACAGCAATGTGACATTAGCTGTTGTGGTGTGATGGGGTGAGCACAGTCCTGGGGGGGAACAGCAGGAGTGAAAGGGATTGTATCCAGGCAAAAAGTAGGATACCACTTTCTGCTTAACAGTCCCAGTGTCCTCTTTTGAGTTGGCAAAGGGATGGATTCCTTCCAGCTCTCCCTTAGTATTATCTACAAAGATTTAGCAGTGGAGTGCCAACTGGCACCTGGGAACAGCAGCTCCAGGGCAGGGCTGTTGCTGCCTAGTGAGGGATGTAGACTGCAGCCCAATCTCCCACCACAACTCTTACCTGCCACAGGCTTCTCCGAGCAACGAGAAATAAATAAACAAACAAACAAATAAATAAATAAATCCCTTGAAGTGTTTGGCTGCCTCAAAATAAAAGTGGTAGTTTCAAAACTCAGTGTTTCCATGACAAAGTCATCCATCAGACAGTTCTCCACCAGGTGCTGTTAGGGGTCTGGCTCTGGGGTGGTGAACTGGGGGAAAACAAACTGTTTAGTCATTTCCTTCCCCTCCAGCTTTGCCCTGAGCCTTCCAAATGAGCTTTGCAGCACCTGTCCTGCAGGCGCCCACAGCAAGCACCACAGTGTGACTGCACTGCCCACAGGGATGTCTGTGCTGTGGTACAACCTGTGCTGCAGGTACAGGCTGTGGTACAACCTGTGCTGCAGACACAGGCTGTGGTACAACCTGTGCTGCAGACACAGGCTGTAGCAGCTGCAGTTCGCCTGTTCTGCTGACACCAATGGCACGTGCTGAGCTACCACCTGTGCCGCAGATGCCGAGTGTAGGTGGTACCGCACACCTGCACCACAGGTGCTGGCTGTGAGGTGGTACCGAACACCTGGAGTGCAGATGCTGACTGCAGGCACTGCAGCCCACCTGTCCTGCAGGCCAGGTCACAGTCTGCCTCTTCCTGAGGTGTGGTACTACGCCTGTAGGGCAGATGCCAACTGCAGACATCACACAGCAGGCACCTCCTGGGCCCCAGCGTTACTGAAGGAGAAACAACATCCTTGCCAAAGCCACTCTCAGTTCCTCAGCCTAGCCCTTTGCCAGAGATGCTCACACAGCTTCTCCCAGCCCCAGGGATCCAGCGTGCCTCCAGTGGGATGCCATCTCTCCCCAAGGGTAGGGTGTGATGCTGGTATGAGCAATGAAGCACCAAAGTGGGCAAGACACCCTCCAGCCCCAGGTTCCCAGGGATTGCACCACAGGTAGGCAGCAGTGCTTGGGCACGTGAAGACACTGAAAGGAGCTGTCTGCTCCTTTCAGATCATCCCTGGCAGCAAGGCGAGAGAACAGACAGAAAAACATAGCTGTCACTTAATGTCAGGCACTTGCTAACAGCCCTAAAACCTTCTGGCCTTACAGTGCCCTGTCAGCACTAAACTTCTCTTTGCTGCCTAAGAGGAAGCAAGAAAAGAGTGACTTTTTAATCTCCTTCATATGTGCTATCAGAAAGCCTTATCTGCAGAGACAGAATCCCCACTGCTTGAAAAGCTTTCTTAAATCTAATTTAAACCCCCACTGTCAATAGAGCAATTAGCACTGCCCCCCTGGACCATGAGTGTCACAGGGATGACTGTGGCCAGCTGAAATAAATTCACTCCTGGCTCTAATGGACTGTGACTTTCCTCCCTTCACCTCCTCCCTTTCTGCTAATGAAACAAAGACCCCAAGGAAGAGAATATCCTGGAGGAAGGAGCACCCCACAGCAGAGCTGCTTCATGCCTCTGCCATCCCAGTGAGCACTGCTGGACCGCTGGAAGGCAGCCCAGACCCTCCTGCCCTTGTGGTCTAAGAGATGGGCAAATGGTGGAAGGATGGTCCTCACAAAATGTCCCAGCTGCTTTTGCTGAAGGTGTGCCCCTGAAGGCAGCTGTGGACTTGCAGAGCTCTTGGTTTCAACATACACACTGAAGGCTTGCCCATCTTCCCTGGGTGCCACTGGCAAGGTGTCCCAGTGTGAAAAGTAATGACCAAAGCTGCTCCCCATATCCATGGGGCTGAAGAAAGCGGCTCTTTGGGAGGGAGCATCAGCCCAGATTAAATCAGAGCTACTTTTCAGAGGGTAGTGCAGAGTTTAGGAGCTCCAGGGATAGCTGGGATGGTCTAGGGAGGAACAAACCATGAAAAGGCTCAGGCTGTTTGAGAGTCTCCCAGATTGTCAAGTTGGCTCCCAGGACAGGTAATTTCTTGCTTCTGTGATCATGGTGACATGCTCTCCCTGGGTCAGGGAGCTGTAGAAAGACCAGCAGGGTCCTGAGAGTCCTGGGGGCAAGGTTGTCACCCTGCAGCTCCAGGGGCTGGAGGATTCCTGCTCCAGGAGCAAGGTGGGGTTCTCTCAAACCACACCTTGCAGCTCTTCAAATTGGTGCCCCAAAGCATCAGGACACTGCAGTCCACCCTGAGACACACTGGGGTGCTGTGATCCCTCAGAGGCCCGAGGACAGGCAGGAGCACAATGTCAGGAAAGCATGGCACAGGGACAGTGGATGGGAATCCCTGCAGTGACCCTGCCCAGCAACAGCCCCCGGTGCCACGTCCACTGAGGGGCAATGCTGCTGCACAGGCAGCTGCAGGCTGGTGCCCACTCCCTGCTCCCACTTGGAGCCATGAAGGGGGAGCTCAGGAACCTGCACAGCCCATACCTGTCCTCACAACTCCCACCATGCCAACCAGTTTTTCTTCAAGTGGAGGGCAGCAGTCCAAGACCAGCCATCTGCTCCAGCAGTGATAAAAGCCAGTGCAAGGAACAGCATACTAATAAGCATCACACGTCTTCAACGCCGGCACTGTGAGGAAGAACAGCAGGGCAGGAGGGGCTTGAATCCCCATGGCAGAGGAGCAGCATTGTCCCAGGACTATTCCTCAGAGAAACCAGTGCCACCAGGGCAGGAAGCTCAGCCAAGCTGCCACACACAAGCCCCATCCAGGCAGCCTCTGAGATGCAGGAAAGCTCAGACTGACAATTTCCCTCTCTTTTTACTCAACTTTCCTCTGCACTGAGCATTTCCTGGCTCCCTGCAGAGAGAGATTGCAGGAATCAATTGGATCTTTGCTTCTATTAAAGAATTGCCACAACCACTGCTTTTTATCTGGAGCCTGCATTCAAATGAGGTCTTGAGCAGTGTTTTTCCATAGATGGTGCCATGTCAGGGACAGACAGAAGAGATCAGACAGAGAAGGGAGAGAGATGAGATGTGGTTCAGGTGCTTCCCAGTGCTCCTCCCTGGAAGCTGGAGAAATCCCCTAAGATGGCCATATTTGGGAGCAGTTCCTGCTCATTCTGAGCCTCCACGCTGTGGTTACTGTGGGATGGAGCTCTTGATGTCACGCTGATTTTTGGAACTTCGATTCCCAGCCTCCACCCACAAAAGCAGAAAATTAATGATGCGGAACAAAACCAAAACAACCCTACAAAATCAAAACCAAACTCCCATACACTGAGCAAACAACCCCAAATACTTTAGAAAGGTCTTGCTGTCTCATGCCAGGTTTGGTTTGTGCTTTTCAGGCAAATGCTGGCAACATTTCTTATTTTTGTCTGTGAGGCTGCATTACCCTTCAGTGCCCCAAGGATTTTGCTCACAACCCTGTTTTCTGCCTTGGGGACACTCTGTAGCAAGGCTGCTTTATGAAATACCCAGCATCCCTTCAGATCCAAAGCTCCAGGGCAGAGAAAAGCAGTCTAGTACTAAAATCCAGACTGTGGCATAGTCATGTGCCATCCTGAGCAAAACAAAGAGGAAAAGGAGGACAGACAGGGCTTGTCCAGACTTCTTCTATCTGCTAGATGCCCACAACACAGAAGACATGGCATAGAGGAGCACAGTGTTTCCTATGGTCACTGCTAGGAGAGGTTTCGGGGCATGTCTGGCCACAGCAGCTTTAGCATGCCCCTCAATAGCACCTGCAGACACAGGTTCCACAGAAACCTTATTTTGCTTGAAACATGAAGGCTGCATCTCTAACTAGCCCTGTCTGGCTCCACTGGAGGGCAGTTCTCTGCAGCACTCAGGCAAGGAGCTGGACAGAGTTGTGGGCACTGTGTCTGAGCTCTCTGGCACTGGGGTTATGTGAGGCGAAGAGCACGGTGCTGCTCTGGAAGCACAGTGGCAAGCAGGGCAAAACTGCCAGCTGCGACCCCAACCAGGTTGCTGGCACCCTGCAGGACCCCTTTCCTCCAGTGCAGGCAGGACCACCCTGGCTTGGCCCCAGTAAACCTCCTGGTGGTGATGTTCCCAAGCCAGGGAGAGCTACAGCTCATTCCTGAATCAACACAGGCATCCAAGGACTGAGCCCACAGCATTGCTGCTCAAAAAGCAGGGCAGGTTTGTTCTTTGCCAGCTTGCTGAGAGAGAGTTAGAGGAGGATGAGAGCCTGAAGTCATGTTGCAGGGGCCCAGGGACATCCGCAGGATTGGACTGAGGAGCGCTGGAAGAGATCTTGGCAGATGTCTTGTCCAAGGAGGGGAGAAGATATTGGCTTAGCAGTACTGGGAGAGTAACTGATGGAACACCCAGTTGTACAGAGCTTCTTGGGCATTTTAAGTTTAGCTTGGCTTTTTTTTGGGTCTGTTTTTTTTTTTAAGCTGTTGGCACAGAGGAAGCCACTCCAATGACTCTGATGCTGCCTCCCCAGACACCTCAGCATCATGGAATCATAAAATCAGTCATTTAGGTTGGACAAAGATCTTCTCAAGTCCAACTGTAAACCTAACACTGCCAAGTCCACCACTAAACCCTGTTCCTAAGTGACATATTTACATATTTATGTAAAATAATACATAAATATTTACATATTTGAACACCTCCAGGGATGATGACTATGGCTTATGTTGCTTTGCTTCATCTCTCCTCCATGCCTGCAGTACAAGCTGGAAGAAGGATGGGGTATACAGAAGCCAGACAGCTTCCAAGGCCCAGGGAGAACAGGAAACACTGCTGCAGACAGTGGCTCAGCATGCCGGGGACTGTGTGCTCCCCACTGGTCCCTGCTTGCTGTCCTCCTCTGTCCAGGTTCCACAGGAGGTGCCATGTCCCCACTGCCACTAAAGCCTTTGGACCACCACCTTGGGTCACTGGCCCACGTGCTGCTGTGGGGACACAGGCCACTGCAGGCAGACAGGACAGATGTGACAGTGAGGGCATTTGTCCTCCACCTGTATATGGGCTGCCCCCTGCCTCCTTCCTCACTGCAAGAATACTGCTCAAAACCTGGGCAGGAGAAAGAAGTCTGGAGAGGAATCCTGCCTGTTCTGCAGACAGATGGGGTTTGTTGGTCCTTGCTTCACCCAGTTCCGTCACCACACTCACCCCACGTGGTTTCACAGGTGCCCAGCGTGTTCTGTGCAGCCTCCTGGGGTCTGGGTCTGCGTCACAGGTGCACCCAGTTTTTTAAGAGGGCAGCTGAAGGGGAGAACTGAGGCATGTGGATTCTCCTTATTGCCCTGATGACAAGTGACAAGGGTGGCACTGAAGGGAGGAGGTAATCCCACCCTTTGGTGACAGCAGCCCATGCTGGCTCCAGTGATGCTGGCAAGGGGCTTTCTGCTGCCAGCAGCCTCTTTGGTAGACACGGGGGTCTGCCCCAGAACTGAGCCTAAGGCTGGCAGTGGGACTGGGGTGATGTGCCTGCCCTCTTCAGCTTGCAAACACCCTCCAGGGACAGCAGTGGGTAGGAACTGACCTCTTTTTGCCCTGGTGGAAGGAGAAAAGCAGCTATAAGGGGCAGAAGCAGCATTGCTGAAATGGGCTGGGTGCACCCCAAAGCCCCAGGATGGTTCTCCTCTCCTGGCCTCCAACTGCTGCCTCTTTGAGGGGCTCTGGCTGCCAGAGCCTGGAGCCAGCAGAGCATGTGGGGTGAGACCAAGGGGCTGCTGAGGATTCCTCTGAAAACCCCTGGCAACCCTTGACCTCCCTGGGATCCTGCTCCAGACCTCACAGACAGTGTTTGATGAGGGCAAGCAGAGGATGAGGAGGGAGAAATGGAGCTGGCTGGAGGCAGCTGTGCTGAAATAAAAGTCAAGAAAGTATCTCGCCCAAAACTATGGGGAAGTTTAATTGTCAAGGACAAAAACACCATCTGTTTGTGCTGACTGTGACCTCCCACTGCCCCTGGGCTTTAACAGCTTTTAAATTAGCATGTTTGTAAGGGTATTCCCTGTCTGACATCAGGGAAGCAGCTCCTGTGGGGCAGAGAGGAGGATGGAGTGATTGTCCACTGAGACCCATACTGGGGTGGGGTGGTGCACTCGGTGGTGATGGGGGAAACAAAACACCCTTCTGGAAATGAGGATTCCCTCCACACATGGATCTGGCAAGCTCAGCATCACGGTGTGCTGCCACTGGCAGGTGAGGCATGGTGTGAGACTGTACTTGGGCCTCAGACTCTTTCCAGAAAACAAAGCCAAGAAGATGTATGCTTGGAGGAAGATTTTGCCATGCAAAGCCAGCAGAATTAAATGAATACTCAATAAAGAAGAGGTTGGATTAAAATCCAATTTGTTTTCAGCCCTGCAAGGGAGGGAAGATGCATACATTGGTACCAAGAACTGATTTAGCCATGTAGAAGTGCTCAGTTCCCTTCCTTATTTTCCTCTTTCCTGTTCTTTATGGGATACAGCATCCAAGGTGGACATACCATCACCTTCCACCCTACCTACACTGGAAAAAGTTTGAAGCCAACCTGGCCATACAGGAGAAAAACAACTCAGCTGGGAGAAGTCCCACTTTGCCAGATCCCAGAAGCCTTTTTACCCATCCCCTGAGCTTTGCTCAGTGAGCTCCCACTCTCAAGCCATGTGGCTGTCACAAAGGAGGCTGGAGGTGAGGGCAGCTGCTGCCAGTATTCCTGCAGCAAGACACATTTTCTGTGATCTGCCATGAAGACACATCCAAGGAGCACAGATCCAGGTCTTTATTCATCCTAGGGCAAGTCTAGGGGCTGTGAGTCTGGAGGTGGCCATGCAACCAGACTCCTGGAGTAAGCAGAGGAGTGCTTGATACTTCTGCTTGGCCCCACACTCCCTGCACAATCACCCCACCAGCCAGGCTCTCTCTGGACTCTCCTTCCAGTCCACAGAACCAGTGCCAATCTCTCTTTCATGCCCCTGATAGGTCAGCCCCTCTCCAAATCTGCACCATGTTCACATGCCTTGAAACTATCAGGACTTCTGATCCTGTGGTCAAGAGAAATGCCACCATCAAACCTCTTCCTGTGCATCTGCCTTTCTCAGGCTCCCTCTCTCTCTAGCAACCACCCCTAAAATCTCTTCCACACCTAAAATTACACCATGGTTTTGCTCCTTCTTGCCTTTGCAGACAAAGCAGCAGGAGGACATGAAGAACAGCCCTTGCAATACCAAATTTGACTTGGAAATCCCCTTGCCTAGCTGCACCCCAGTGATCTCGACCCCAGGAGGTTGGTGTGCTTCAATTCTCCTGCCTGGAGCCTGCACTCATTCCTCCCCTCTGTCTGGGGCCAGGGAGCAGGCAGGAGCCAGGGTGCCACCCCTGCCTGGCAGGCTGCCTTCCACCAGGCATGGCAGGGCAGATGTGAACCACGTGTGCCTTTTGTCTCAGGACCCTTCCTGCAAGCTCCAGCACCGAAGGAAGAGAAAACCACCAGCCAAGAGCAGCCATGGAGTCCCCAGTGGCCTCCAGCCCCCCTCTCAATCTCTCTGGCTCTGCTCCATCCACTAGGGCAAGACTCAGTGGAGGGGAGGGCTTGTTTTTTAATTAGAAAATATTCATCAATATTTAAAAATAAAATAATAAAAAAGTGTCAACCAGCTGGGGCCACGAAAGCTGGGGCGTTTTTGGCTTCTGACCAAGCACTTTGATAGAAAGGCTTTTCGGAAAATGCTGTAGAAAACATTTAATTTCTCCCAAGGCCTGCATATGGGGCTCATCACTTGCGCATATTGCACTGGAATATTCATGTGTGCTGGCCTCCTGCTACAGGATGATGAGGGTTCACCCGTGCAGCATGCAAAAGGGGCTCCTTTCCTTCCATTCTGTTTTTGTTTCTTTGTTGTGTTTTTTTTTTTGGTGTGTTTTTTTTTCCTTTGGAAGAGAAAAGCACAGTATTTCACTTCAATCCCTGAATATTTGTCAATGGCAGAACAAAGGAAAAACTGAGCCAGAGTCAGGTCTGCTCACACTCATCAGCTCGCTGCGCACACCGCAGGGTAGAGCCACAGATGAGCAGCAAATGCAGGGAAACAGATTTCTGCCCCTGGTTTTGCTGCTTTCCAGTTGCTTGAGCCCTTTCTGACGCTGCCTGGATGGAGAGTGGGAGCCTGATTTCTACTTCCCTGGCACAGCAAGAAGTTCCAGTTCACATCCCAGCTCCCCATTCTGGGAACCGGGAGCTGGCTCATCCTGGACTTGCCGCTGGGTATATCCATTAGCTTTCTGCAAAACTCAGACAAAAAATAATCTTTGTGGCCACAGAGTAGAGCCTGAACCAGCAAGGGGATGACTGCCATGGCTTGTTTGGTGCCTCATCTCCCCCCAGTGCTGCTGGCTCCCTTTCTCTGGCTCTGGCTGCACCCCTCATTCCTATCAATCTGCTCCCTACAGCTCCAGCACTTCCCAGCACAGAGTGTACCAGCCTTGCTGGAGCAATTCTGACTGGCCCCAAAAAAACCTTCTTCCTGGCAGAAAAAATTCAGAGTTCTAATTAGGAGAAACCCTGGGCAAGGAGAGGGGAAAGGAAAAGAAACCATCTGATGCCACTGTCTCTGTGGAAGTGAAGTCAAAGACAGCTCAGGAAGAGGGCACAGCTCCTGCTGGGGTTGCAGAGGAGCCTCTGAGTGCAGCAGCACCTTTGTGCAGACTCAAACTGTTGTTCTTAGAGACACTTGTGAAAAGTATTAATAAAAAAGGATCTACTGAATCTTCAAAACAGGAATCATGCCTAAGAAAGTGTGCACACTAGCGTGCACACAGACTTTATTGATTCTCATATGTTTTGGCAAGCTTTCCCAATGGGAAAGGGGAAGTTTGATGCCAAGTGTATGCCTAGGCAGGGTCTGTAAGATTCACTATGGAAAAACAATTAAATGCAAAAAAAAAAAAAAGGTCCTTAAACCACATCTCAAGCACTGTGCCCAGTTTTGGGGTCTGGTACAAAATTGGCAATGCTGACCTCCAACCAGTCCAGGAAGGGTGATGATGAGGCTGAGGCACATGGGGATGATGAAGACAGGTTGAGAAAATGGCTTGCACAGCCTGCAAATGTGATGGTTTTGGAAAGATTGAACAGCAACCTGACAGCACCTACCTAGAGATTACTGAGATGATGGAGACGGGCTGTTTCCCCTGTGGTGGGAAGATGAGAGACAAATGGGCATGAGCTGCAAGAGCTGCAACAGGAGAGGTTCAGGCTTGCTATAAGGAAGGCAGTCTCATGACAGTCACCTGCTGGAAGATGAACTCAGACAGGTTGTAGGACCTAAGGCTGGAGGTTTTCAAAACCCAAATAGACAAAGTAAACTAGTCCACACTCAGTATTCACCCTGCCTGGGTCAGGATTCTGGACTAGAGTTTTCCCAGGCCATTTCTTACCTGGTTGGACAGATGAGCATGCCATTGCCAATAAAAATTAAATATAATGAGGTTCTCCACAAATTCTGAGGGGGATGGACCTGCTTAGTGCTTGTTTCAAATAATGGAAAGCAAAATCTGGGTGAACACATCTGACGAGCTCTCTGCCTGGAGCGGGACGTACAGCATGGAGACAAACAGAGACCATGGGACTGCAGTGTGTCAGGGCCAGATCCCGTGCTCA
This sequence comes from Cyanistes caeruleus, assembly GCF_971803275.1. Classification (NCBI taxonomy): domain Eukaryota; kingdom Metazoa; phylum Chordata; class Aves; order Passeriformes; family Paridae; genus Cyanistes; species Cyanistes caeruleus. The sequence goes on from NC_141732.1 coordinate 72,818,457, forward strand.
GCTCAACCCCATTGATGAAGTGGAGACCAAGGAGATGGCTGTCTGTCCCTCTTCCAAACTTCCTTCTGCAGGGACCGCCTCGCATGACACCAGCAAGTGATTAACGAGCGGCCAAGCCCGTCAGCACGCCGCCTGCGTGCATGGGCGCTTTGCATGTGTGCGCAGCGCTCCCCGGGACTTGGCGGGGAGGGCAGCTGGGGAGAAGAGCGCTGACAAGCAGATGATTAATTGAAATGCAAGCGGGAGGAAAAGCAATGTCCGCTAAAACTATCAGGCGTCGCGAGCATGGGAAAGGAACTCTGAGACGCCGTCTCCATCTCTGCTCCGCACGCATGGCGCCTCCCAGATCCACTCTGCTTGCCAGTCCTTTTCCTGGCTTCTATTTTTGCAGGTGCAATTTTGTATTTGAAAATAACCATGCTGCACACGCACATAGATATATATATACATATATTTTTCCTTGCCGTCCCCCCGGCTCATTGCACACAGAAACAGCAGTGATGGGAGAGCAAACCTCCCAGTCTGCAGCACACGGCAGCAATTAGACATCCAAGTGTTAGTTACCCCACACCTTGGGGTGAAGGCACCCAAAGCCTGGGCTCTCTGCGCCGTCCGCGCCTTCCAAGAGGCGCAAGCTCAAAAACACGTACATAAAGTTACCAGTTCACACTAAAATAATAATAATATTTAAAAAAAAAAAAAAAAATTAAATAAAAGAGTCTGAAAGCTCATGTCTGGCTCAGCTCTGACCTGTTGCACAGAGTCCATAAATTATATCCCAGTGTTGGAGCTGGCGTGATTGCGCTATCGGCAAAAAGGGTGAGAAAGCTTCTGTTCCTCATCTGACATCCCTCATCAGCTTGGGTCACCAAATAAATGGAGTGAAGATGTAATGTACGTACTGTTCCCCTGAACCACGGCTGGGAAAAGAACAGAGGGGGAAAGAAACAGGAAAGTGATGTCCTAGGGGGAAGTTTGAAGGGGCAGTGAAGGGATTTTGTTATGGCCAAGGTCAAGGACAGAACCCTAGAAATATCCTGCCTCCAGCTCCTTCTCTGAGGAGAAGGACCAAAGAGAAGACCAAAAGGTCTTTCTGTAGAAAGAAGAGGATCCCGAGCTTTAAAGTTTTGGGCTGAAAAATCAGGGATGTGAACTTGCTGATGGCTTCTTGATATAACCATAGTACAGATGATTAACACCAGATCCTTATCTGAGTGAACACCGAGCAAGTGAGACTCTACCTATCACATGAGCCGAATGTGGGGGAACCTGATGGAGCATGGTTATTAACAGGTGTTGCTTGGCAAGCTGATCCCCAGCCAAGACAACTAGCTCAAGAAATTAACTTTGTGAGTTGTTCAGCACTTTGCTGCTCAGGTAATGAGTGGACCTGTAGGCAATTGCATTGTAGGACTCCACAAACTGCTTGTACCATTGACATGGTTTAACAGACTGCTGTTTATGAGACAGAGCAGTATTTAAAAGACACATTTCTCTCAGAGCTGCACATAAAATTTGATAGCTAAATAGCTGTAAATGCTACTGAAGTCTGACAACTCAAAGAAGAATCAAGGGTCTGTCATGCGGAGTATCCGCCAATACACCCGGCCCCGCAGAGCCAGTGAGACTTCCAGTCTCATAAAACCTTTTTTATATTGGAAGTGAGAATTTGTGCAGCGCATATGAACTCTCTTTTATTGGGCTGGTGTGATGCTGAGAAAATGCAGTTAAAGTTGTACAAGTTCTCCTTGGAGCGCTATCAGGGTGCCTATAAATCAAAAGCTTTATCCTGGAATGAGTTTACTAAATAAACCTTCTTTAATTTGGGCTCATGCTGAGCAGCAGGACCACAGCAGGGGTGGGTGCCTCCTCTTGTCAGTGCCCATTTGCACTGGTGGAGTGGGGAAAGCCCTGAGCGAGAGGTCTCTGGCTCATCTCCCCACTCTCGGAGCCAAGAGCATCCCAACCACAGAGCATCCTCCAGAGCCTGGCACCATTCTCCTCACTCCTCTCATGGAAGTTCGACCCTCCTAAAACACTCGTGACCCCCCACAGTGCTCCCTGTTCACAGTCCCAGCCCAGCTGCTGCCCTGAAGCCAGTCCAGATTTCCATGCCTATGCAGCTGATTCAGAGAGCTCCTGGGAGCATCCTGGGCTGGAAGGACCACAGACCCACCTTCAGCACCCAGTGGAAATGGAGAATTTCCGAACCTTCACAAAGGCCTGGAGTGCTTTGGTTGGGGAGGAAGATTTGGGCCAGCTCCCTAATTCCCCAAAGACTCCTACAGCTGCATTAATTATTTCATCTTAGTCTGGCTTCCTCATTAGGCTAACCTAGACGGCCCGTGGCTGAGTGACAGCGAGCCAGTCTGCAAGAGCCCGAGCCAGCAGTGCTGGAAACTATGGGCTTGATGTGATTTACGTGGACTAATATTACACATATCTCAAACATGCAATCTTTAGAGGACCTGAGGCTGACTTCTGGGTGGAGGAAAGCCCACGCACTGCCGGCAGCGCAGCATCTGGATCAAGCCTGGGTATCAGCCTCTCACCCCACACCTAGCCAGCAGGGTAAAGCCTGACGGTGGGAGCAATTCCCTCATGGATGCCCTGAAGGCACAGGGAGAGGAAAGCCCCAGCACTGCTGCCAGCGGACCTGAGTGTGACACGAAACATCTGTGTCAATGCAAAGGCCAGGAAGCACAGCTCCTCCAGAACTGGCCACTTCACCCCACTGATGTGGCTGTGAATTCAGCTAATTTTGGCACTGGGCTCCCCCTGGGATGTCTGTCTTTTGTGGGCTGTAAGAAAGATGCTTTGGGGCATTACACAGATCTCCTTTTCCCAATACTTCCAAATCTGAGGCTTGTGTGTGAATCCACTGTATTCGGCCGTCTCTGCAAACAACTGTATAGAAATACAAGAATTCGGCCCTTTTGAATCCTCCAGGGAAAATTCAAAGCAATGAAGAAATATGAGTTGTTTTTCAATGAACCTATTGAAAAAAGAAAAAAAAACCCAAAACACACCACCCTGAAAAAACCCACAATACTTTTCAGCCCAGTTTTGCCAGCAGTACAGGTCTTTTTCCCACAGTCCAAGGAATCAACACATTTTCAAATCACTCCTTCTTATGGTATTGAATATCAGAAAAAGATTGCCTTTCATTCAGCAGCTGTTTTGGGACACTGAGAGAAAAGGCAAGCAGTCTAAACTTAGCAAAACATGAAGAAAGACTTTGGTGCATTTAAAAACTAGGCACAGAGACTGGAACAGGAAAGGAGGGGGCTGCAAGGGGTGCATGAGGAGTGTTTCAGGGTTACAACATTCTTCCACAGCCCAAATTTCTCATGGTAGCATCTCAGCACCGCTCCACTCCTAAATCTCCTTGGAAAAACATAGGGACATGTCCTCATTTCCCCAGGAAAATCAGCAGTTACCTCCTGATTTCCAGACCTTCGGCCTTTCTGACACATAAATGGTCTGACATGTCTGCTCTGCCAGTGGGGAGTGGGCAGCTCCAAAAATAAACCAAGCAGCTCAGTGTATTGAGAGAGAGGAAACCCAAGAGGGAATAGCAATAGGGGATGGAGGATTTGCTGAAATAAGTTTGCCCTGAAGCACTGAAAGGAGACAAGCCTCAGTTTCCTACAGGCTTGTGCTATTTAATGCCCCCCACGCCCCCAGCAATATCTCCAACTTCCTCCTGCGAATTCAGCGTCCCCTGTCTCATCCATACGGATGGGACCAACGCCTCAGAGTTTTCCTGAAATAAGGGCATGGGTCTGGGCACTGACTCCAGTGGCTTTCTCTGTCTATCAAGCACAGGTGCCATCAGCCAGCAGGACAGCGAGCCTTCACTGCAGCAGGCTGAAAGTCCAGCAGTCACAAGAGGAAACCTAAGGGAAGAGAGATGAGGAAGCCAAATTTGGCAGATAACAGCACTCAAGTTAGGCCATGCAGCACATCAACCCTGGATGGACATGTCCAAAAATACTCTCAGGCAAGGGATCAGAGCCAGGCACCCTGTCCCCATCCTAGGTGACCCCTGGTTCCCACCTGGCCCCCAGGGAGCCACAGAAAAGTCTTTGTGCCACCAGGTAAGCAGAGAGCCATGACCGCCAGGCTTCTAACAAAGACAAACTGCCTCTCTCCTTCCTCCCAGATTGCAAGCAGATGTGTGCTTAAATTACCTGCTGCTGACTGCGACGCTTAGCAAAGCGCTGTGGTCTAGGAGCAGAATGAAGAAAAAATGTGTGAATTGAGGGAAGGAAGGATTAGCAAGAATTCAGCTGGCTCTGGAAGGGCAAAGTGTCGTCATTGCAGGAAACAAATGTCACTTCCACTGCAAAACAAGCATTCGTGGCACGAGGGAAACCCTCATGTTGCGGGAGTCAGTGACAAAATTAAGAAAGTTGGGGGAAAGACTGCAGGGCTGCATCTGCGCTTCCCAAAGGGAATTTCTCCCAGCCCACAGGATGCTAAAGGAACAGCCCTGCCTGTGTTGCATGGCTGTGGCTTCCTCTTCCAAAGAAACTCTTGAGGCCTGTGTTCCCAGCTGCCTGGGTACAGCCTGGCTCCAGACAGCTTGACATGGATCCTGCTGCTCCTGTGTTGGGCTGCAGGTCCTCATCCTGTTTTGTGAATCTCCCCAGTGATGCCACGGGAGTGCCCATGGAGCTCCTGTGCACAGGAGGACAAAGACACCTGGGGCCCATCCTAGGAGGAGGGGCTAAGGACAATGCTAATAGAGAAAAGGCCTGGAGATGTACCCCCATCCTGCTGGTCCTCTGTGATGCAGAAGGAAAATGGGCTCTGCACCAGCTCTGCCCCTACTCAGAGCCTGCTTGCGCTCATACCAGTGACAGCTACACCCTCATGGGAGGCTGCCCAAAGCCTACAGTTTCAGGGCACATCTTTGCACCAAAAACAAGACTCCAAGCAATGCCTCCTCAGAGAACTGGGATGTGGGTGCAGGCCAGGAGAGCCCTGACACTGTGCTGCTCTGATGAGGACAGCAGATTACTCCACGGATCCACAGCCTTTAGAAGAGCATCCAAGGAGATGCCCCATCTCCCAGAAACATTCTGCACGACAAGACAGCATTCTGCAAACTGAGCCATAGAAATCAGGCCCAACCTGCTCCCCTTCCCCCTCACTGCTCCTGGCTTGCTCTCTGCCGAGCCCTTGTGGGTCACACGTGGCGTCCCACTTCCCGGCACAGCTCCACCGGCTGGAGCAAAGAGCAGAGTCAGACCCAAATTGCAGATTAGTGCGTTGGGTTCATGCACGGGAAACAAAAGATCGGAAATCTCTGAAGTGCACAGCTGGAATCCACACCTCGACCATGTTTTTGTGAGATATCACGTACATTTTTAAAAGCTATCTAGAGAGGGTTCTGCTTTAAAACAGCCTGGCGGCTGCTGCGCTGACACCACCTCCTGTCACACTGACCAGGGCCTTCAACTGTTCCCTGTCCCCCACCGGCCATGCTCATCTGTAGCCTTTAGCCTTAGGTTATGAAATTACTCAAAGAAAGGATTAAATGTCCTCCTCTGCATTTGTTCAACACCAGCTGTGGAGGGAGGGTGGGAAAGGAAGGACATGTGACCCAGAAAAATCACTGCGGGATACTACCTGCCAACACCCTGGAACAGTGCTCCCCAGAAATCCTGGGGTTCCTCTCTCCATCCTATGTAGGGCCTCACAGGTCCCTGCTAGGGCAATGCCCACAAGCAGCCATAAGATACTCATATGGCACCATGAGGAATGTGGCCTGTGGGTACTCTGATATCCCTCTCACACCACAAATGTGGTTTCTTCTCCTTTCAAAGCTCCCGCAACAGAAACCATATAATGGCATGCTAAACTATGAGATCTTTGCCTTTTTCCATGTACCAGGCTTCCAGGCTAAAAGTGATTCAAAGTAAGATCAAATGTCCTTTTAACATGCTTAGGTTCTCTGCTCCTCTGTACCACTGATCTCCAAGAAGTCCTCCAACATGCTGCAGGAGTCTGAGCAGGGATTTAATTCCCCTTACAGCTTTGTTTCTTCCTTGTTGCCCATCTCTCACATTGTCTGAGTTCCAAGCTGACTCCTCAGCTTAGCTCTTCAGGATATTTGCTTCACATTGATTCAGAACCTCTCACCTGTGAGCACTTTCTGCCTGCACCACCAGCCAGAAATGGGAGCCCTGCCTCTGCCTCTCCATTCCAGGCCACCTCTGCCCCAAAGAACCCTCTATGATATGCATTCCTTCCAGGAAAACATGCTTTGCTCCACTGAAGCTGACGTCAGTAAAGTAGCAGCTCCTCAATCCTCCCTGCCCCTTTCTTTGGTCAAGGAGGATTGGTGCAAGACAGAACATTTCCAATTAAAATAATTAGTTTTAAAAGTCTGGCATTAAATTAAATTCTAACATGGTGACATGCTGCAACCAGCCTCCCAGGAAGGGAAGGGAATGTCTTGGGACCCTCTCCTGTGATTGTTCCTTGGGGACTGTAGAGAAGGTGCAACATGGTGATGCCAGGATTCAGCTCTGACAGTGCTCTGTGCACTCACTGTGACAAAGCATGGAGCCAGGACACCACGCTCCATTTGGAAATACACTTTCCCATCCCATAAATAACATCATAATAAATAATAACAACATAGTAACCCATGAATAACAGAGCAGCAGACACCAGCAGTGCAGCCACAAGCTCACCCCAACACAGGGAAGAGCCAAGCCAAGCCAACCTGGGACAGAAAAACTTTGAGTGAAACCCCCTTCCAGCAAACACAGGGTGGTCATGGATGAGATGCTGAAAGAATGTGAGTCATCAAAGGAAAGCGCCTGCTCTTTCCAGCATATGTGTGGAGTTACTCTCACCTGAAATCAGTTTTTGGACAGCTAGTGAGCACATGCTGTTTCAAGTCGAATATGCCTCGGTCGCTGTCCCAGGCAGGGAGTCATCTCAGTGTTTATTAATGGGGAAATCCACTGCACTGACATGCTTGAAGCATTGGGGTGAGAGCAGTAAGGAAGGAGAATCAGCAACACCTGCTCTGCTCCTCCCTAGGGAAATGATCAAAAGAAGGGCAAGATCATCGCCCAGAGCCAGGGATGCCCAGCATTCTCCAGACTCTCTGAGCACAGGCTGCTCTCCCTCCCAGACCTAGATGGGAAACCCATTAAACACTGCAAGCAATGAAGCCTCCGCTGCTCCTCCCTGGAGGCATTTTCATGGTCAACTTGAGGAAATTATTCCTGATATCCAGCCTAAATTTCCCTTTGTTGATTTTCAGCTGAGCAGCGGAAAGGTGGGAGCTTTAATGAGACAAGCGGGGCCGCTGGAGGGGAAGGAGCCGTCAGTTTGAGCAAGGCAATGCACAGAGCTGTGGTTTAAGTGAAACAGCTATTGCAAAAAGCCCAGAATCCTACAAACTTGGGATGGAAAATGTCTATTAACTTTCCCAGTGGACTAACATGAGATTGTTCCCCCATTTTCTAATGCTTCTCCCAGTCCAGCTATTTGATTGGGACCAGAGCTCTGCAAAAATATGAAGGGCTCATTCATTTTATTTTTTTTTTTTAAAGAAATTGCTGTATGTGGAATAAAACATTGGACTTTATGGCCAGATTTTCCTGTTTTGTCCAAGGGCAAAGCTGTGCTGTTTTGCCTCCTCACACAACTTCTTCTTCCCTGCAAACCATCACCCCTCTCCACCCTGAAATCTGCCAGTGTATGAGTCAGAGGATCTAATGTGCACAGCAGAAAGTCACTACCAAATTATGTTCGAAGAGAAGAGCTTTTTGGGGTGAGAAATGCAGCACAAAACTGCAGGCAACTGCTTTCTGGCACATGACTGCTCCTCAGCAAGGCACCTCATGCACTTCCTCACAGGAAGCCAGCATGATGACTTACAGCAAACCAGCACTGGGAGAAGTTCAATGGATGTGAATGAACGTGACCAATGCCACCCCACACTATTTTTTCTTCCTCTAACTGAGGAAAAGGATTTTCATCAGCCTGTAAGACACTGCAATGCTCACAGAAGCCTGCCTGGGACATACACATGTGTGAGCTAAGGGCACGTAAAGGAATTGTGCAGCTAAGTGGGTTTGGTATGATATCTGTTGCTTCCAGCAACTGGGACATCAGGACCTAAAAATCAAGCTTGAGAGATATGATTCAGCAAGCAAAGGAACAATGGTTGGGTCCAGGAGCACCAGGCCCCTCTGCCTTATACCCCTAGAAAGCCTCAGGACTGTATCATTGACTGGAAATCATGAATCCCAAAAACTGGCTGGCTCCTCTCTGGGGGAAACAAAGCTCCCAAACTGTGATGCACCACTGCAACCAGATCCCTTTCAGTGGGCAGGGGTTTACCCAGTATAGCCACAGACCCCCACAGGATGATGGAAATAAAGAATGGGCTGAGCTAACATACCCCAAAAGATGTTTGCCTTAATTGCACATTTTTCACCTAAATGTCAGATGTCTGCATGGCAATAGAAAGACTCTTTCCCACCCTGTTGTTATGGGCTTGTAAAGGCAAAGTGGCTGCATGCTCCCTGAAAACATCAGGCTCTCTCTTCCTGAGGACCTGCCACCAGCAGGGTTTTACCAGCAGAAAGGAGAGCTGTGATCTTGGTGGTGCAAAGTGAGGGGGTTTAGATGGGCAGGAGCCCTCACACACCACTGGGCCAGAGCAGACCACCGCCTTCCCAAAATCAGCACCTAACTTGCCTTGCAGAAAAGGGCAGAGGGATGGCACTGCCCCGTGCTCTGCCCCACATCAACACCAGGTTTTGGAAGTTCATCAGGGAACACATTAAACCTGAGCAGGCAGCCCCAAGGGTTCCCTGCCACAGCCCTTCCAGTGCCCTTTGGTGTCAGAGGAACGCCCTTGCAGGATAAGGGCTCAGCACACAGGGTGCAAAAACTTTGGTAAGAGAGATCCACAAAACATTAAGAGAAATCCTACCTCACTCCCTCTATTTTTAGCAGCAGGACAAACCTGAGTGCAGGGCAATGAAATAGAGGGGTTTTCCCCCCCATGTACTTCCTAAGCATCAGGCAAGAGAGCATATTGCATGGAACATTGCAAATCTGGGATGTGGCAGGACACCAACTACATTTTACATGCTGCAAAGCCACCTCCTCTGTGGCAGCTGAGATTTCAAAGCATACACTCTGAGCTTGGTAACACATTTTACATACTGAGTCACTGCTGACATGGGACATAAAAGGGGAAAAGGGCTGTGACTTCAAAGATTTTAATGCATGGCTGTATTTGCTAAGAACTAGGACAGCCCCAGCTGCCAGCCTGGCCCTCCAGCCCTCTGCCACTCTTTATTATGGGCACAAGGCAAGGAGATTGAAATGATCTGAGGGGATGTAAAACACTGGTACACCATTCTGGGAAAGAGGAGGATGAAGGTTCAAGAGGGTAAGACACACACTCTGCTTTCTGTGTAGCCCTATAGATGCTGAGTGGGTGACTCCCCATTTTTTATCAGCCATTTCCAAGGGAGGATGGCTTGAACAGGACAGCTCTTCTTTTTCCTCTTACAGAAAGAATCAGGTAGGTTGATGTGCTTTGCCTGCGAAAGCAAACATCCCAAAAATAAGGGAAGAGGAGAGAGAAGCCTCAGCAGAGCACTTTTTCATCGAAGGGAGCAAAGATAGATGGGCATATGAATATGAAAAGAGAGGAATCCTTCTCACATGACATCCTACCCCATCTGGTCCCTTCAGGCTGACCCTCAGCCTGAAGGTTAACCACCCTGAGACATTTTACCAAATACATAATTTGATTCCTCAACTCTCTCCATTCTCCCAGGAAGGGAATGGCAGTTTCCTATTGCCCCGATTTGCTAAATAAAACACTCCTTGATGGCTCCTCGCAATAACGTTTGCACAGAAAATTGACATTTTTCCTCCTCCCATCAGCCCTGACACTGTTTGTTTGTGAGTTAATAACTTGAACACTCGGCTAGGTTATTGATCCCTTCTCAGAACGATCATTCTTTAGTTCAAAATACACAAAAAAATAAAGGAATGAGACTGCAATGGCAAAATGAACTCGGTGCTCGTATGTGGCCCCATGGCACTGGCACTGCAGGGGGACTCAGGTCCTTCCCAGCTGCTCACGATACGTTTTGCAGACAGAGCCATACAAAGCTGGATTTATTTCACTCCATTGTCCAGGAAGAGATATTGCAGCTTGCAGGTAGAAAGTGAGTTTTCATCACCCAAAAATCATCATTTAGCTTTAAATATCCATCACCCAAAAGAAGTTTCATAGAAGGAGAGCTGGTGCAGGTAGGTGTCCGTGCTAGAGATGTTCAGCAGCAGCTGTGTGTGGGTACCATCATCTCCTGTTACAGGAAAGGCAGTGAAAAAAAGCACTTCAGAGCCCCAGCTTCCCAGCTTTAGGAGAGAGGGTCAGAACAGCAGATCAGTCCCTCCATCCCAGGGCATGGTGCTCTTTGGGCTGTTGATGTGTTAGATAGGACCTGGCATTCCAAAGGCAGAGCAAAGCCCCAGGTTTCATCCATTCCCTCCTGACAGCACTCCTTCAGAGTAGATCCCCCTCCACCACCCACTCTAACAAAACCTGATTAAAGGAGACATTAATGTCACTGCAATGCCCTCATCCTCCTTAACCACGCCTGTACCAGCAGGGCACTGCACCACCTCTTCCAGGGGCTTCCTCTCCAGTCGTGTTTTCCTTTGCAATCTGTTTGCATACCTCTGGCTAATTGTTCTTCAGACTGCTCTTTTCAGGGTAGATTTTCATGGCAAACAATCAATTTTTCCCCAGTTGCGTTTTTTTTTTCCCCTTCAAAGCCTTTGATGTCTGGGAAAATAACAGGCAACCTCAACACACGGCTGAGCATCAGGCGAGGGCTGGGAAGCACTGAGCGGAAATGCATTTAGTTGTCTGGGTCAGAAACCATTTCCTTTGTTAAATGATTATTATTGTTCCAAGAGGATTTCAGTGGGAATTGAGGGTGCTTAGATAGATGGATTCACAGGTTTGCTGAGCTTCTATAAGGGTCTCTATATCCTCCACCATAATTCTACACCATAACTTCCAACACCAATAACTCTTCTATGACTCCCAACAGATATTCCTGTGCCTTCCAAAGCAATAACTTCTCAATGAACTCCAGACCTGCCAAATCGACTGTTTTCCCCCCGTGGACTCCTGCTTTTTGGCCCTTCTCACCGCCCCCCTGGGAATCTTGACCCATTTACCTCTCCTTCTTGTTCCAAGCCCAGCGCAAAGGGAGATGAGATCAGAAAGCGATCTGCCTCAGACCTCAACAAATAGCTCTGGCACTAAAAGCTTTCAGTCATCTCCCATTTTCCTGACTGCTCTCAGCAGCCGAGGATCCAGATCTGGACCTGCCTGCACTTTTGAACAAACCTTCCCTCGTCACACAAAGCTGCCCTTTCTCACAATACTAATTTCTTCCCACTCATACCTGAAAATTGCTACGAGTGTTACAGGTCTCCCCTGGAAAAATTACTTAGGTTACACTGGGGCTAAAGAATAAACACTCAAATAAGAAATAAATTGTGATGCATTTCTTGGGTCACCACACCTCCCAGTTCACCCATAAGAGAATCCTGCCAGGCACAATGACACTGAGCTGTTACCTCTCCACACACTTGATCTTAACGATGTGTTAATTAAGCTGAGGTTAGAGCTGCTTGTTACCTTATTAGTTTTGGTCCTATCACAGTAATGCTCAGTGTTCTCAATCAGGAGCAGATTCTTCTCCCCACCTCCTCCTTTTAAGTAACAAATTATTTTAAGATCCAGTACAAATAAATGCACACAAGCAGGCTCTGCTCTTTTCCAGGGGATTTTGCTCTGCAAGGGAAGAAAGGTTTCAACAGCGTGCTTCAATCAAAAATGAACATATGCAAGAAGGGAGGAATGACATGCATCAAAAGTTGCCCTTTTTTTTGTTGAAAGAGCATTTTTTTAAACAAAGAAAAACCCCAAAAGACTAATCTTACAGCACTAGGCGCTGTGAACAGTCAGTCCTTGCTGCATGGTGAATACTGAGCAAGCTACAAACTGCACAGAGGAGGACAGAGGAAGGATAAAATGATTTGGCTCCACTTTTGGGCTCTCCAGTTGCTGTTCCACTCAATGACAAATTGCCCCAAACTACTGGGCCCAAACGTGGCCATCCTCCCCTCAGGTCATCCCCACCCCATGAGCACACAGGAAGCGAGCAGTGCTTCTGTGTAAAACAACCAAGATTTAAAAGACAGCACTAAATTTGCTGAAGAGCATGTTAAAAGAGCGTGCCCTGGTGTAGGTCTTCCCTATGCCAGGCTGCCTTCACGTGGGTGCAATGAGCTGCCAGCTCTCATCCCACCCATGATGATAGGCACTCTACCTGGGGAGCAGGTATCAGAGGGGCAGCAGCTCTGCAAAATGTTCTATTCTAAAATCAATAGAGGGGGGAGAGGAAGCTGGGGAATGCCACAGAGAAAATTTGGGCAGGTCTTCTTGACACCAGAAGGGATGCAGGTGCTCATCCTCAGGGGGTGATGCTGCTGCCCTGGGAAACTGGAATAGCATTCCCCATTTCCACTCCCTGCCAGTCAGGGGGAAATGAGCCACATAAACCAAGAATCATAGAAGCACCAAGGTTGGAAAAGACCTCCTATCTCACTGAGTTCAACCATTAGGACCCCTCATGCAGGAGGACCCAGCGCTTCTAACACTGTGGGCACCTCTGAACCTGTGTCTGCCGCCTTCTTACAGGTGTCCTCAGATGTTGGTGTAGGAGTCCCACTGAGGACAAGCTTGTGTCACAGCCCCCAGCTGAACTCCAGTGCCCTGGATGATGTGGCTTTTTAAAAGATGCCATCACACTCACACAAACCGATTACTAGGAAGCAATTAAGCTGATGATGGACCTCAGGACCACCAAGGAAAAATGTAAAAAGGAGCGACTTGTTCCTACAAAGCCCAATTTCTGTAAGGGATTTGCAACCCAACTATATGTCATTTGTCAAACAGGAGTCAGGACTCCTCTTCCCTGGTTTTCAACCAAAATTGTTCTATGCCTTTTCTGGCTGCTTCTGAAAACAACTCACAAATGGAAATTAAGAAATGAAACCTCTAGAAACTGTTAGTGTTTTCCCTGCCCTGCACTGAAATCATCACTTCCCTTTGCATTCAGTGTTGCTATCCTCAGTGGAAAGGAGCTGATGCTGTCCCAGAATACAACCCTTGACATCAGAAAACTTCCAAAAAGGAAAAATAAGCACCTCTTTCGGGGATAACCCATAGGAAAAAGATTTTGGAGAGGCTCAGTGATGCTTTAATGGTTAACAGAGGAGAAATGGCTCTGGGAACTGGGGTGAGAGAAGACTTTTCTGCTAAAGCAGCAAGTCCCATCAGTGCTGGTGTTCCAAAGAGGTCTTGCAGCACAAAGCATTGCAGGCAGACACACAGCAACTTACTTGGAGGCCCTGGCATACAGGCTTTGAGCAGGAAGGAGCTGCACAACTGCACTAATTATCTGCTGAACATCTGTCTCTCCCCTACTATCACGGGGCCAGAGAAGTCCTCCTGCATAGCTGAGGATTAGCGCTGGAAGAGATTTTGTTGACTGTGTGATTTTACATAGGAGGGGGAGAGGAAAAAAATCCTCAAATTCTTTGGAAGGGGTGGGTGTTTCAGGAAGAATCTCTTAGATGAAGGAGGGGAATCTGTGGTCAAAATCAGAGACCTTGCTGGAGCAAGAAGCAGGGGCCTGCCATGATGTGGGCTTGGGGATTTAGTCCCTTGTTCCAAACCGGGGGGAGCAGGAGCTTTGACCCTGTGGTCCCAAGACTGCAAGTAAATCCAGGGCATCTATTACAATCCAGAGGGTTTTCTTGTCATGGCACCCAGCCTGCTCTGCTGGCAGCAGAGGTTAATCACCAAAGACCAAACTGTTGGTGGCTTTCCAGGGACTGCTTTTGCTTCCCTGGGACACAGGGGGATTCCCAAGTTCACCAGTGGCTCCAGAATGTAACAATAAAAGCAGTAAGACTTTCAGTTGTGGTGTGGTACCTAGGAGCGGTTGTGCATCCTTCTCGCTGTCTTGGCTGGGATGCAATTCTCCCAAAATCCCTCCAGATCCAGGGGGAGAGGCAGCAGCACAAAGGACCTTGGACAGGCTCCTGGCAAAAATAACCCCCTAATAAACTGAGGAGCCTCCTTTCTGTAGAGGCAAGCAAGAGGATCAGGAACAGCAGGAAATGGGACTGGGTGGTGGGAATACACCCCTAATCTTCAGTCTGTAACCCACCAACTTTGAGAGGAAAAACCTTCTCAACTATGTATGACATCTACCGTCCATATTAATGAGGTCTGTAGAAATCTGTGTGCAAAAAGCCTGACAGAAGCCTAAAAACCAAACCTGTGGAGAAGTGAAGCAAATTCCCTGCTGTTTAATTAGTACAAATGTCTTGTGAGCTGGGAATGTGTTCTTTGGGTTGTTTTGTTTTTTTTCTTTTCAGGACCATCAAGGGCCAGAAACTTGCACAATAACACAAACAAAACATCCCTTAAAATCAACTGGTGCTTTTGGCCAAGCAGAAACAGTTGGGATTTCCAAATATGGCCCATGGGAACAACAGCCCAGGCATTCTCGGGAAGCATCTCGGAGCCTATACTGTCTCCCAAGAATAAAATCCTTCAGTCCAGCCTGACAAAAGAGACATTGCATGACAGTCCCTATCGTAGAATTAAGCAATCAAGCAAGCAAGCAAGCAATGGCCAGGAAAAGAGCAGCTCACCAGGCACATCCTACCAGCAGCAGAGCAGGGCTGGCCCGTGGTTGCCTCCCATCACACCTGGGCTATTGCATCCCTTCTATACCAACATCACAGCAAGTGGGGGTTTCCCTTTGGTTTCGGCTTTCTAATCCAAGTTTGGGGAACAGGACCCTTTCTTGGAGAGAATACAGGTATCCAGCATTTGTTTTGGACTTGGATGCTATATAAATCAATGGTTATTCTGCGGGGACGTGACAGAGCAAAAAATCAGACGCAAAATTTGCCAGACGGCAAGAAATGAGCTAGAAATTGTTGCTGTCTCTCCTGGGTTAGGGAGGGAATCCTGTCTCAAAGGCTTGGGATTGCATGTGTGCCGCCAGCTTCATATAATGACATTCCCTGGGGCAAAAAGAGAAAGAAGACCATTTTAAATCACCCATGACTTACTGTCTTCCATCTCTTTTAACTGGTTCAAAGGACACGGCCACTGCCCATGCATGGATTCAAACACCAGGATGTGATTTTTGGAGCCCAGCTGTGCCACCCTGAGAGAAGAGCTGAGCACCCAGAGGCCCAGACATATTTGCAAACAGATTGGGCAAATGGCTGCATGTTTGTAAGTGTATTTTAGAAATCAGATCCTGTTGGCAGGCAACTCTCAGACAGCAAGCAGGGCCAAATCCCATGAATAAATTGCTTGGAGCGAGTAGTTTGACGCGCCATTATTCATAACTAATGCAGTCCTAGTAAACAGAAAATGGAGGCCAAATCTGCCTGTATAGACACCAATGACCTCATCTATTTTCATCCTACTAACAGAGTAAAACAGGAGCAGAAGAAAGTTACCACCATCCTCTAAAAGGGGAAATGGAAGCTTTGGAGGAACAATATTCCCAACAGCTCTGGAGTGCAGTGGGAGTCGGGAGAGCAGGGACCCAAGCTAAATTCAGAGCAGAAATTTGGTCCCACCAATGCAAAGACAGAAATAAAGCCAACGGAGTCCTTCTCCCATCTCTGATCAGCTCTTGCTTAGGGTATGAAGATCACAGCTTTCCTGAGACAAGAGGAAAGCCAGAACCAGTGGAGCGGGCACGGCGCCTGTAGGGCACCCCCTTCAAAACTGCTCCTCTTCCACTTCCCAACCAGCATTTCAAAGCAGGTCATGTAGAGTCTTCTGAAAGCAGGCAAGCTGCAGTACAGTTTCCAGCCTCTCCATAGTGAAGTTCTAAGCAAAACAAACAAAATAAACAGGGAAGAGAAAAGGGAGCAACAGGCTGCTCCTCCACCCAGCACAGCAATTGCAGACTGCTCAATGCAACCACCGAACAGTTGGTTACAGCAAGCACAAGACACAACTCTCATGGTATTTTCATTCAGAAAGAAACATCAGAAGTCACTGCTGGGGCATACTGTACCAAAAAAAACCCACCCATCCTGATTGCAGATGGGAAGGGACCTTCATGGAGCGCAGGTCTGCTATTGCTGACGCAGCCGCCAGAGCAGCAGCTGCTTCCAAGAAGCCGCAAGGCTACAAACCAGAGCACAGACGTGCTATTTCTGCCACATTTCCTATGTACTTTAGGAATTACATTTATTTCAATTTGGGCAACATGTAGGAAAATTGTGAACACGGCTGTGATCACTCTTCCCTTGCTTCCTTTCCTAAATAATGCAAATTTTAAAGGACTTGGCTTGCAAGCTGCTTTCACCCTGAAGAGGCCAGCTCAGCACCTCCTGAATTTACCTTAGGGAAAACTGGAGCCATTGACCTGAAGACTGCCACATTCATCTTGAGCACAAAGGGAAATACTTCTCTAAATGACAAAGAAAATTTATTATGCTGCCTACAAGTTACAGCCCATTAAAAAAATTGCCCTGATTTGAATCATTGACTTTTCAAAATAAATACTATTCTTTCATCAATAAGCTCAAAATACAAACTAACCACAAACCCTTTGGAAAAAAAAGATACATAAAAATTATATCTTTACACATTAATAACATTTATTGATCTAACTGCAATAATACTTTACCATATCACACATCAATAATACTCTACACTTTTTTTATATTAAACTATGCTACTCCCATGAAACCAAAATCCTAAGCATTCCCCTAAAAAGGCCCTTGCAATTTCAATGCACAATGGTTACATTTCAAAGTATTAACACTAAGAGCATATTTGGTTATGCAGACTGGCATTAGCCATTCATAAAATGAATGGGGCAGCGATTCAGGCATGTCAGAAAATAGAAACACTTTTGGTTTCTAGTAACAAAACCATGGGAGTTTTCTCTGTTTCCTCTTGCTATCACCTTCATGTCTCACACCCTGAATTTATTAAGCAGCCAAAGTAGCTTGGACTGAGCTTGGCACTGCCAGGCTTCTGTGCCTCATGGTTTTGGACGAGGTTTAGCGTGCTACAATCTGTTTATTAATGCTTTGAAGAGGGGCTGAGCAACGAGGAGGAAAAACTGGAAGAAGATGATAATACTGTTTAGGCTAATCAAAAATACGATGGATAGGGGAGAGCATCAAAGTGAGCTGCAGTGCCAGGCATTGAGGAAGCATGGTGTGATGATAAATGCAATGCACGGCACGCTGAAAGGGAGATTTTGAACTAATCACATACATTGCTGCAGCCTAAATTAGCTGAAAACAGGAAGAAAAGTGATGTCAGCCTTTACTCTGTGGCCACGGCTAAAATGGCAAACAAAATGTTAGGTGATATATAAAGACCTGGGATCACGTATGATGCTGTAAATCAATGATACTCCCTGACTGGGAACATTCTGATTAATCCTAGATATCCTGCATTAAAAAAACAAAAAGTCAGGGCTAAAGAGTATCTGTTCAGAGACAGGCAATAAAAGCAATGAGATGCAGAGAAAGAGTGGAGCCTGAGACTTTAATTTACAAAGAGGGTGGATAAACAGGAAGGGAAAGGAGGTGCAGAGAGCAAAAAAAGGGAGCCTACAAATGTTCCTTGAATATGGGATGGGTGGGAGGGTCCACAAACTAAAAAGGAGACTTCAAGCTGCTTTATTTACACAAGCAGCACCTGGTGCACAGCCAGGTCTTGCTCTGTATTGCCAGCAAGGTTCCTGCAGACCCACAACCAGGGGTAGTTTAGAACAAAAATTATGTGTTTTGGTCTCTAGAAAGACTTACAGGTGTGTGGAGGCATTGGAAATGGGTGAAGGAAGAGTCATGCTGTGAAAAAAACCACCAAGTTCTAGAGAAACACCACCACAGTCAACACAACGTCTTATGGATGAAACCTGTATCCAGACAGGAAAATGAAACCAGTTTTCCACAGCAAGTTGCTCCTGGCTAGACAGAGCCAAGGGTCAACCCATGGCCTGCAGTAGGCAGGCTCTCCTCAGCACCTCTTTGGCCTATTTAGCTATTTAATGAGTTGGGTCCTCTCTCTTCTCATGTCTCCCTCAGCCCTTGGTGAGGAGCACCGCTCTCAGCACATCACTACAAATGCCACGTCCACACAGCTCTGCAGGGCAGCTGCTACCCACAGAGGGGAAACTGAGGTAGAATCCCCAGCTTTCCCAACACCATTGGGATGTTCCTCAGTGCTGCGCTCCTCACATTCACCAGCTGCATCCTAAAGCCACAGTTGCCCAGGGGCAGGTGGGCAGACACAAATCCTTGCGCGTCTCTCCGTCTCTCCCCGCTGTTTTCTGAGGTCTGGTGATTTCCCAGCTGATGAACACATTACCACCTCATTCGGCAACGCCTCAGAGGTGCTCACGTTTCAGGCCCCGGCGAGAAAAAGATGAAGTATGAAAATCCCTTTCCTTTCCAATCCAGTCCTCCCAGCACCGGCCAAGGAGCAAACACAAAACGCCTCGGAAAACAGAAAACACCGGATGTGAGAGGCTGTGCCGAAGTCACACCATATGCAGGTGTCAGGGAAAAAGGTCTCCTGTCTCCCACGCCAGGCTGCTATCTCCATCCCACAAAGCCTTCCCATGAGGGGTTAATAGCCAAGGATGATCCTTTCCCTCCACTGGCTTGTCAGTGAACTGGACTAGGCGGAGAAAGAGGAGGATTTGCCACGCCCTTCGGCACCAGTAAGTATTTGGAGATGATACCTACTCTGGAAGCCTTCAACTATGTCCATGCTGACACAGAGAGCTGCACATATGAGCCCCTACCCAAATACCATCTCACCATTCTGCTACAAGTGTCATTGGGGAAAGCACATTCTCCTCTGGCTACCCTCGGAGCTGCAGCAAAGAAAGGGACAAAGGCCAGGGCAGGAGTTAAACACTAACCCCCAAGGCACCTCCTGGTGACATCCCTGTCAGCAAACAGCTGTATTTTTTTGTATTTTTTTTTCCACATGGCCTGCAGCATGTTAAAACCCATGAGACACAAGCAGGAACTTGTCCCACCTCTGCAGCCAGTGGCTCCAGAGCCCATATTTTGGGGTATTATTTAGGAAAAGTGAGACAAGCAATCACATCGGTGAGGGAGAGAATGCTAGTCATGTTCCAGTATAATGAAGCATGTTGGACAACCTCCACCTAAGATCCTTAGGAAAAGGCATCTACTCAGCATCTCAGGCCAAGAGAGACTGATGCTTCTCAGGAAAGGTCACAGTCTCTTCCCTGAAAGGCTTTTTGGACAGGGAAGGGGGTTATAGCAATTGTGGCACTGTTCCTCCCCTCAACACTCTCACAAGCTCAAGCAGAGAAAAAACTCCACAGCTCTGCACCACACTGGTTTTTCACCCCATAAATAGAAACGAGCTGATCACACCAAATTCGTCCAGGATTTTATGGAAAGTGCATAAGAAAATGGGACAGAGGTTTGTTTAGTGGTGACAGCCCAGTCCTGCCTCTTTGACATTTGCTCCAAACCAGTGAACTGCACAACATTTGAACTTTTGTTTAGACAGATAGGCCTGTGTATTTAGAAATCCTTGAAACTCATCCATCTGCAAAGACAGCAACTCTCCATAATGCAAACGCTCTAGCCGGGATGCTGAGTTCAGCAGATCTCTCTACAAATGATTCCTATTAAAGTAAAAAATTACAATGCAAGTGTCTATTTGACAATCCAAGCCTGACTAAAAAAGAATTAAAAAATATAATATGGTTGTGCCAGTCATCTTTACAGACCACTGAGGAGCTTAGGGAACACCCACTCTCCATTGCCTGCCTGGTGCTCAAACTCTTCCAGAGGAATGCAGCCTCCACTGCACCCAGGACCATCCTGGTGCAGCCATCCTGATCAGGGTGTGCTCAGCTCTTCAATGCCTCTAGAGATGGAAAGCCCAACTTAATTGCCTGGCAGTCAGTTTGGGTATCTACCCATCTTCTCCATGAGGATCATTTCTCCTGGCACCCAGCCTGAACCTTCCACGCTATGTTTTACCCTCAGAGATTTTTGCCCCAGGGACTCAAGGGCTGATTTCTCTGTGAGATTTTTGCATTTCTGAAAGCTTATGGCTTTTTTCAGGCTTTCTCTTCTCCAGGCTGAATGCTTCCAAACCATGGCTTTGGGGATGTGGGACACGCATAGGTCCCTGGCTGCTTTGTACACCAGCAGCATCAGCAAAACACTGAGAATCTCATCACAGGTGATGGGTGCAGCCACACACCAGCAGTGGTCCTGATCTCACCAGAAAGGACAACGAGGTACGCCTACCAGGACCAAGGGAAAAACAAAAACCATCCTAACAGCCTAAAGACCCCCTGAGGCAGAGTGAACTGAAGAAGAACCCTCCCTGTGCTTTCCCCTGGTGGTCCAAGAGTGTGGGACGTGCTGGGGAGACCCTGTTAGCTCCATGCCCCTTCTCCCTCTCTGCACACCATGGCAGGAGCAGAGTGCTCAGCTCACAGCTCCCTGCCCCCCACAAAGCCTAAACCAGCAGATTATCACGTTAACGCTTCAAATGTTTAATTTCCTGCTCCAATTACACTGGTTTTGCAGCGGGAGAGGCAGGAGGGGGGAACAAGTGAAAACAAGCTGGGTGTTTTCAACTAAACCCCGAGTGACCCCAGTCTTTCCCTTCATCTCCACGGATGGGGGGTCAGTGCTCAGGCTGGCGAGGTGGCTGGATGTAGGCGTGGGAGCCACCTGAGCACCGACCTCTCAGGCCAGCAGTGCAGTCCCTCTCCATGCCAGCAGCTGAAATGAAAAGATCCTTTTGTTTGGCCATCTCCACAACACTGCAGAAAAACTTGCTGCACCGCAAGAAAAGCAAGGCAGCTGGTGTTGGCAGAGCAAAACGGTACCCAGCTGCAGAGAAGGGCTGAGGGAGCATCACGGGGAGAAATAGAGAATAGAGTGGAAGAGGAAACAGGAATAGAGTGGAAGAAGGGCTAAAAACAGTGGGAATAGGGAGGGGAGTGTATCAGAGTGCAGAGTAGCTACGGAGTGAAAGGAGGAGGGATGAAAAGCACAGAGGAAAACAGAGGGAGAGGGAAGGTGAGAGCATGAAAAAGGGGAGACTGTGGGGAGAAAGGGGGAGAGAGTGCAGACGAAGAGAGGGTGTGGAGAAGGAAAGAGGGAGAGTGAGAAGGAGAAAAGCACTGAGGAAACGACAGGCTGTAGCAGCATGCAAGGCTCCCGCAGAGCTGCCTCCGCCTGGACACTCCCCTTGCCACATCCACCGAGTTGCTCAATATTCCCCAGAGGAAAAGAGGTCTGGAGGAAAAAAGATATCTCAATCCAGGTGTCTTGCAGGACAGCAAATCGAGCTTGAGTGGCTTTCAAGAAATATTAAAAAAATAAACTCATCCATGAGCACTCAGCCTAAAAGTCTAAATGGCTGCTTACAGGGAAGAGTGGGGCTCTGGGACTCAAAATCCCATGAAAAACACCAAATTACCCCTGGTGGGAAGGCAGAGACCATCATCCTCAGCTGGGCTGGGGCAGGGGATCTTGGTTCCCTGCAAAGATGGGGATGCTTTCCGCTCGGAGCCCTTCCAAGGGGTCATCCATGGCTGTTTTTATTTATAGCTGGCTGAGTGTGCACACCCTGCACTGAGCTCACCCGAGCACACAGGGAAGGAGGTGAGAAAAAAGGACTGACCTTGGGGTCAAGGCCAGGAATAGCTGCCAGCGGCCAGAAATAACTAGTGCCATATTCGGCCCTGGTTCTTCGAGAGCTGCTGGATCGGAACATGGTGTTTCCAAGATTTCAGCTCCAGTCGTGATAGGATTGCTTTCTCCCTCTGACTCATGTTTCCCCAACAAGACCCCTCCATATCAGCTCTCCAGCTCCAAAAAATCTGCTGGGTGGATGGAGCAGGTGGGAAGGGGCAGGAAAGCAATCCAGCGGTGGGGAGGGGATGACTGACCTCTGGAAAATGTGCTGGAAAAGCATGGGAGGCAGGTTGCGAGGAGGGACGGGTTTCAGCACCTGCTGCGGCAAAGCCTGACGCTGACCTGGGAAGGGGCGACGCAGGGGAGAGGATTCCAGAGGATTTTGGCAGCGTGCAGCGATCAGCACGCAGCTCGATGACTCCTTTGGGTGCCTGCGAGAATCTCAGCACATGAGATCAACGTGGACGGTGTGCAGGCACGAAGACCATCACGTGCGCGCCTCCGTTCACCCCCCCGGAGCCTGCGAGCACAGAAACCACCTCCGCACCCCAGGCGTGCTGGGTGTGGGCACCCTCCCCATCCCTCTGAGCACGTGCATGGATGAGCACACATGTCCTTTCAAACACAAAGCCTGGTGCAGACCGACACATCTAGCCCCCATGAAAAGGACTTTCTGGGCTGCCCTGGCAGGATCTGCCTGCAAATGCCCTGGATCCCAGCACACCCACGTTGCTCCGTGCTTGGCTGTGCTGGAGCATCCTGCCCTTTCAGGTCAGGGGAAAAGGGTGGAACCTTTCTTTCTAGGATCTCTGCTTGTTATGGAGATGGCTGAGAGACCATGGGAGTGGGAAGGTCAAATCCTGCTCCCTCCAGCACCAGCACCCAAAGCTCAGCCACTGCCAAAGGTAGAATCCAGTTATTAACCCTCCAGTACCAAATCCAGGGGGGAACACTCTGATGGGTAAGTGGAAGATGAAGACAGACAAGTGGGGCCTGTACCAAAGGCCTGGGTGAGCAGTGCCAGCTTGTTGGCTACATGGCCTGCAAAGAAAATTGCCTCAGGTTCTCTGCAGAGACGACATCCTCACTCCCTACTGATCAAAGAGGAGATTTGAGCAACCCTTCTCCCAACTAATCTGTGTATTGACTTCCCTGGAGAGCCTCCCAGCAACCCCAGGGTATTGAGGGAGGGATACTGGTGTGACTGCATGATTCTCCTCCCTCTCTCCCAACCTGCTCCAGAAGAAACATGACCTGTCCCTTTGGCAAGGTCTCCCTGGGTGGCCACTGCCTGCTGACACAAGGCCCTCCCTGTTCCACGCTGAAGGGCTGAGATGCAGAAAGAACTATCTCCTGGCTTCTTTTCTGCATGGTCTTGAGCCACATTTTAGATGTGGAGGGAAAACCAGGGCCCACCTGGTGCTGCTCCTCAGCTGGACTGCCGCAGCACAGCACAAGACCAGTTCTGAGCGCCCCTTCTTCCCAAGAGCTCTGGAGGATACTCCAAGCACCATCAACCAGACCACTGCACAACAGATATCCCCACTGTCAGACAGGGAAAATATACTACCCCTTGCTCCACTAAGACCCTCTTCTGCTTAATTTTCTGATCTGGATGATGTTCTTCCCGGTCCCTTGCTGCTTTTGTGTATTCCAGCTGTGTGAACTGTGAGGAGCTGGGCAGGGCAAAGCCGATCAGGTAGGGAGGCAGCCCAGGGAAGTCTCCCAGCCCAGGGGGATGTGTAGCATCAGACAGCTCTCACCAGGTGGCAGTAGGTCGTGCTGACACGGCTGGGGAGTGAAGGAAGAGCCGGAAAAAGCAGAGGGAAAAATCAGAAAAATAAAGCATGCTCTTTTAACGTCGTCTAAGCAAGATGTTGAGTAGAAAACAAACAGTGCTTGTCGAGACTTTCCTGCCTCCCGTGAAAACACACACAAATGCAGGATTTTTTGAGGGTGGCTTGCACAGGGCTGGAAGACACCCTTCCTGCAGGTGTTACCCATCACCTCCAGCTATCCCATACTCCCGTGGCATCTCCACACACAGGTGTGCAGTGTCCCAATGGATACATATCCTACAAAGTGGATCAAAGAGACGTGGAGCCAGGAGCTGCCAGGAGCACAGAGGAGGTCTGCAGCATGCACCAGCTGGGGGAATCCATCTGTCCAACCAAGCCACACCAAAGCCCTGTGATCCTGCCCTGTGCTCAGGTGATCTTTAAGGCCTCTTCAAACCCACAGCACTCTGTGATTCTCTGAGAGGTCCTTCCTCACCCATCGAGGAGCAGCAGCATCCCCTTGAAGCTTCTGCTTGCAACTTGCTTCTGAGCCTGGACCACCTCAGCCCAAAGCCCTGCAGAGAAAAGTTTTAGCTCCAGGGGAGCTAAGAGTCCTAGTAGGACCAGGACAGAAGCAGGGGGGTTTGTGCATGCACATCTGGAGCACAGCCAGTCCCAGGGAGCCCATGGAGACCTCCCTGCCGTTCCAGCATGCAAAACTCAGCATCTGGTCCCAGGGTTCGTTGTTGGGTTTTTGGTTTGTTTTTTGTTGGTTTTTTTTTGGTTTAACAAACTACTCTCCAGCCTTGTAAGGCGAATCCCCACTGTGCCCAAATAAGCTGAGTATTTTTGGCTGCTCTCCCTGCAGCCTTGGGCTGGCCTTTGGGAAATGCACACCCTCTGGCCCTTCATGCCCTGGAAATTGAAGAGGCTGCCTCTTCTCCGCGCCAGAAAAGGGATTACAGGACACGCTTAAGGGCTTGAATTCATAACCTTCAGCGTCCCCCAGAGCTGGGGACCCTCCAGCCTGAACCGCGGCAGCGGCACCACTAGCCGGCAGCACTGCCAGCGTGTCCCTCCCAGGCATCCAAAGGGCACGGACACTATCTAGGTTTCAAGCCGGGACAGAGCGTGCCGACCCTCTGGGCTGCTCGCAATTAACAGCTTCTGAGGCTGCACGGAGACAAATTACTATAATTTAACAAATAGACGTTATCTTAAAACGAGTGTCTTACCCAACACCTATTGATTCCTGCTCCCCTTCCAAAGAACTCACCGCAATTAAGTTGTCACATCTCTAATGCCCACGTAAAAATGAGTCAGCTCCAGTGTCTCCCAGAAAACCTTGTCTGTGCAGGATTACAAAACCCAGCTGCCGAGTTTCCTTTTTACTCCTGTATTAGCCAGAGATGAAATTTATCTCGGTGGTAGACGGCAGAGCTTTTATCTGCATCCCTTTGGCTGCCATGCAGCTCACAGACAGCTAATGTTTTACCTTTCCTCTTTCAAACTGCCAAGGGTTTTGTCCTCCATAGGCTTGCAACCCCTGCACAGCTGATCTTTGGCTGCTGGAACAGCAGGGCATGCTGCAGAGACCGGAGGCAGCTGGTAGGAGCCCATCACTCCACAGGGCTGGCACAGGGATGCTGTGGGTTCTGCTGTCCCACGCCCAGTCCCTGCCCTGCTGGGAGTCCTGCTGGCTCCTGTGGAACACAGTCTGAGCGGCCCCAAATGCACTGCATTACCATGCTGTGCCTCAGTTTCCCCACTGCCACAAAGGTAGAGCTGGTGACACCTTTCCCAAGCAGAGCAGCAGCAGCAGCAGCAGCATGGGTCCTAAGAACATCAGTCCCGGTTTGAAACTGAGGGGGGATTTCCTCCCTGAAAGCAGGTGAGGGGACTGTGAAAATTGCTTTTTCCTCACTCGAATGGCCAGTTAAACTGCTGTTTTCATACTTGGACTAGGATCTCCACCATGACACAACCATGTTTCTCTTGCTCCACAGTGGAACAGCTCAGGGGTTTACATGCTGAGGCAAGGCTGCTCCCCCTACACCTTCCCAGGGACCCCATGGAGCAGCCAAGACACTTCAGAGAGATGGAGGCAAGGTGAAAAAGCCCCGGCCATTCAGCAGAATCTCATAGTAGGATTGATTCAGTTCCAGGACAGCCAACAGTACCTTCAGGTCCTACATTGCCAGGGCCCCAGACTGGGTCAAGAGGAGGATTCCTATCCCACTGCTGCTCACCAAGAGACAAGGGGAGGGCAGCTGAGGGGGAAAAACAGAACAGAAAAACAGCATCAGGGGTAAAAAGCCAGGAGATTGTGATGCCAGACATTGGGAAGGGATCTTTACAGAGACTGGTGAGCTAGACCCTAATTACATGCCATGCACTCGGGCAGCGAGCCACCAGCTGCCGCTCATTTCACCGATGCAGCGGATAGATTTGATAATCACTGTCATGCAGTGGGGATAATCTTCCTCTCTCCATTTCTGGACACTTATTTCACTGCAGGGAGAGTTGCAGCCAGCTCTGCAGAGAGCCCTGTACCTGTGTACAGAGCCAGGGAACTTTAGGGGTGCGGCTACAAGCACCCAGATGGGCAGGGGTGCATGGCCCTCTCTGTGGGCCCCCATTGGGAGCATCCCACCCCAAAACCTCCCTGCAAAAGGGGACTCTGTCTCCTTCACTGGTGAAGTGTCATTTATTGATAGCATCCCTGTGAAGCAGGCAGGGGCTGAACAAATGCACGAGAAAGGCTCTGCAAAGCATCATAAAGGCAAGAGGAAAAGCCACACTCATAAAACACCAAATGCCAGGAGTTAATAGGGGGCACTACGGATGCCATGGCTCTCTCCTCTGCCCTGGAAAGACCTCGAAGGAGCTCAGCATTGCAACTGTTTTACCCATGGCTTGGAGCCCAACTATCCCTTTCTCATTCCTAAGAGGACAAAGTGGCTCCCAGCAGCAGGGCTGGGTCCCCGCTGGGGCAGGCGTGGATCAGAAAGCCCCCCCAGCCCCCAGCTCCCATCCCCTCTGGAACGTCAATCAGGCACCTGCCAGCGCAGCCAATTCACTTCCATTTGGAAAATTAAAGAAATAAAATGAATCGTTTGGTTAATTTGAAAGGGTGGCAGGAAGCAAAGATGCCTTGGGCTCGTGCCAGCGTGCGGAGCTCTGCTCATCCGCAGGGTTTTGCTGGGGCAAACATCAGCCTCTTCCCTTACTGTCTGCTGGGCCAAACAGCCCCTGTCCAGGGGGCTACAGGGGCTCTCAGCCTGCTCTCACCAGCCCCTGTGCCCCAAAACTGGGCAGCAGCTGGCAAGCACAGGGGTGCTCACAGCAGTGATGTCCCCCAAGCACTACATCTGAGGAACCTGGGGACAGTTGCCCTGGGAATTCCGTCCCACCACTGCTGGGAGGGTGAAACCACTTCCTCAGAGGCACCTGGGATTTGAGGTTTTCTGGTTTTTTTAATTTGTGCTTTGACCTCTTTGACCTCGGCTGGTCCCCTGCACAGCACAAGGCTGGGAAGGAGGAGCAGAGGTGGAGGTGAAAACAATAGGGAGGTTCATGGCAAAAAAAACCTCCCAAAATGTCATCTCTCTGCATCCCTATGGGCTCTGCTCTGGAAATGCACAACCCTCCTGCTGCCCTGAACTTTCAATTTTTGTGGACATGACAGGAAATTCTCCCTGTCTCAGCTGCACTGGTCTCTGGGGAAAACTTCCACTCACCAGAGCTGGCCTCATCCTAATTCTGCAGCCACGCAGCCTGCAGGATTCACTCCTGCTCTGTCCCAGGAAAAGACAGAAAGAGCCACCAGGAGAGGACCCCATTCTCCAGCCGACTCTCTGAGACAGGACTGAACCCTGGGCTGTGTCCTTCCGCCTTCCCAGGGTATCCTACTCACTTGAAAGACACAACCATCATCTCATTGCTTTTTCCCTCTCCACCCCCCTGCTCTCCCCCCTCCCACAACAAAGGCGAATCCCCAAATCCCAGCTCCTTCCTGCCAGACACGTGCACCTGCAGAGCAGCTGATGCCAACATCCAGAGCAGAGCCAAGCACAACAAATGGGCTAAAGAGCCCTCACTGCACAGAGACCAGCTTACAAAAACAACTGTATTTCACCCAAACTCTATTAAACTGTCCTGGGTTATTGCTTCGTTTCCTTTCCCACCACTGAGGATCAAATGAGATTTCTGTGGCTACACAAGAGATGCTCTCACATCTCTACCTTCAGCTGCCCCTTCTGTGCTATGTGCAGGGGGAAACTCGCTGTGGGGTGGCACAGCTTTGCATGCAATTAATTTCCCTTCCAAGATGACTTTTTCACACTGGGAAAAATACAGCCAGCAGCAAATTCCCATGCACAGTAACCCAACAGGGCAGCCAAACCCACTGCAAGAGCCCAGAGAGTCCTGAGTGCTGGAGTCTCCTTGCAAAGCCTGAAAAATGGGGTTACACAGGCTTCAGGGCCAAAAAGGACTGGTGTGATGGTGATACCTACCAGTATCACCAGATCACCACAACCCCAACACTCCTCACCACCACAAGCTCCAACCCCACTATTTGTGCAGCAATTAACGAGGTATTAATCACGGGACAGGACATTGCTCCCTTCCCTGTGAGCATCCCTCCAGTTTTACCTTCAGCCTTCTGGGTTCTCCTCCAGCAGATGTTGAAAGCCAGCTGCAAACTAGGCTCTCCTTGTTTATAAGTCAGAGGATTTAAGAGCCATGCAAGAGATTCAGGCCATGGCTCCCATTAATTTCACCAAGTTTTACACATTGAAGCCTTAGCCATCAGTTCCTAACAAAAAAAAAGAGGCTTGCTTTGAGGCAAAAAATAACCAAGGAAAATGAACTTTACTTCCAGAGGCTTTTCGAAATAGAAATATCTAAAATGTGAAAGTTCTTGCAGGTACTCACCAGGCTTTGCAAATAGATAAGAGTGTCTGGAAACTAAAATCTCAAAAATTTCCACTGCCTGCCCTGTCCCATAGTATCTGCACACACACCCCCACACCAGCTCAGCCATCATCAGTGTCTGGAGAGGAAACACAGAGAAAAAGTCCAAGAAGTTTAATGAACTGTCACAGCTTAACAAACTAATCCCTGCTTATGCTCACCTCATCCCAAATGAGAAGCTGGAGGGGAAAAAAAAAAGTGTACAACTTGAGGCAGATATCTCTTATCTGCTCCGTTGCTCTGGAAGGGCAGAGGAGTGAGCAGGGGCTCCTGGGTCATGGCGAGGCACTGCCTGCTCCTCCTCAGTGCACACCCAGATCTGAGCAATTACCTTGCAATAATTTCCCACTAACAGTTGGTGTCTGTTTCCCAGAAAATAATTCAGCTCAAGGTAAGAAATGTGCCTGGGAGCAGCATGGTTTATGAAGCCCTCGTGGAAAGATGGCTTTGAACTCGGGCATGCATTGGGTGCAGAAGGCTCCTGGTGCTGTTTGTTCATGGCACCCAACTTGGCCTCTGCAGAGAGCTGGATGGCAGCTCAGCAAGCAGTGGTGGAGGCAGAAACAAAGCACAAAACCAGGAGGAGGCATTTTCCTCTGCTTCCACTGAGCCCTGTAAAGATCTCCCAAAAGTTCTGGGGAGAGCACTGAGTCTCCAGAAGAAGCTAAAGCAGGAGCTACTGGCACATCAGCTGTCCTCCACGAAGCTGCAGTAGCCCAGTACCTTGATCCCAGTGTTGTCACACCCACAGGGCTGAGTGCCCCACCAGCAGCCAGAAACAGGGATGTGAGGCAAGTTCCTGCTGGGTGAGCTGCTCCTGAGAGATGTAAATACTTGCTGCAGGAGGCACTCAGTAAATATCTCGCAGTAGTGCAAACAACAGCAAGTAGCATTTTCCTGGTAAAGAAGCACCCAGGCTTTCAATCAAAGCTCAGGGCTATTTTTTCTTCAGCCCTTTACTGAGTCAAAGTAAAAGGATCTATCAAAAGAATTTATCTCTCCCATCTCCCTTATAAACATGCACACACACACACACACACACACAACTAGCTTCTTGTCGCCAAAATCCTTCCCCTCCACATGAACGGCTTCATGGCTACAGCAGAAAGAGGAGAAACTGGTCAGGTGAAACACCATATACCCCTACCCAGCAGCTGTGATCTTCATAAAAACCAGTGCCTGCACACAGTATCACATTGGCATCGTGTGGGCACTGTTTCAGAGATGCCTGTAGGACAGCTGGTACCAAACTGGAAATGACTGCAGTGACACCCTGCTGTAGGTTTAGGTGAGCAGCAAAGCCTGGGTGCAGATGTTAAATCAGCTGGTAATTCTATATCCCCCTGAGAAGGTGGGATTTGTTTGGTTTGGGTTATTTTTTTTGCTTCTAGGTAATACTTTTCTGACATGGCAAAGAAAACCCTGGCTCCATCTGATGATGGCTTTCTTTAAAGTAGTGGAAATACCAACTCTATTGTCATTCTGTCTCACAGGGGTGACTTTTTGTCTCCCCTTTCTGTGTAAGTTTATAGGAATACCTTAAAAACCTTCCAAAAAAAAAAAAATATAAATGTACAGAACAGCACAAAAAGGAAGAAGCTGAGAAGCTGGTGGTGGTCCCCTGGGGTGTGGGAGGAGGTAGGAGGTTAGGTCACACAGCACAGATTTGCTTTTCACATCTTCTTCAGAAGACATCAGTGGCTTCGGCTGAGCCCCCCATTGCTGCTAACACAACACCCCGAAGAAATTATTCTCTGCAGGAAAGCAAACAGGGTGAATGGCATCTGCTGCCAAACCCTTACATCTCACAGTGGGAGAGAGGGGAGACCAAGAGGAAATGAAAAACAAATCCCAGAGCTGGGATGTGCCGAGGGGTGGCTTCGGCCTGGTGTTGTCTTTGTCAGCAGGGTGGGCTCCGCGGGGATCACCGCGGGAGAGGGGATTAGGCACTCACGTCCACAGATGCCTCTGTAAAAGCAGGGGAAAGGGGCAGATACTCTGAAAACCAACAGGAGGGCAGGGTAGTTATATCCCCGTGGGTTCCACAGCTGCCCGAAGCACCTGGAGAAGTTTATGTGTTCGGGACACAACCCCATGCCAAGGGATGGTTCCTACCTGCTCTGCTGCAGCCAGCCTAGAAATAGTGAAAGAGACGCACACAGAGGAAGAAAGGGAAGGGGAAGAGGTGAGGTGGTAGCATTAAAATATAAATGAGATGATACAGCTCTGTAGATACTTTTAAAACTTCCCAGATGGAAAGCCACATGTAACCAAGTCCCCACACACCATTAGCACATCACTTATTAACCACCCATTAATGAAAGGGCTGGAGATAGCACAGTTCCCTCTTCTGCTACTACAATGCTTTTCAGCCAATCCTCCTTCCAATTTCATTGCAAGAAATTCCCCCAAAAGCTAATACCTGAGAGCTGCACCTCCATTTCTCGTTTCCTTTCATTCAGTCAAAGCTTTAAGAGCAACAAATACAAGCAGAAGCAGCTTCACAGCAAGTTTCCAGTGAG
The DNA here is from genome assembly GCF_971803275.1 of Cyanistes caeruleus. Taxonomy (NCBI): domain Eukaryota; kingdom Metazoa; phylum Chordata; class Aves; order Passeriformes; family Paridae; genus Cyanistes; species Cyanistes caeruleus. The sequence goes on from NC_141732.1 coordinate 72,849,595, forward strand.
TCTTTTTTCCATGCAGGACTTGCTGCGCACCAGTGAAACCCCAGAGCCCTTCTGGAAACTTGAATATAGGTTCTGTCTCCAACTCTGCCCAGAAACACACAACGAAATGTCTTTTTTTTAATTTTTATTTTATTTTTATTCCAGAAAAATTATTTGCAAACTGACCCCTAGCCCCCTAAGAAGAGGTAATGCCACCTGCTATTTTCTGATGAGATTCACTGGGCTAGCAAGCTCTGTGCTGAAGTATTTGGGTTTTCCCCACAACCTCAGTGGCTGACTGACTCTTGTGCTGTGAATAATGCTCCTAGAGAATAATTCTGCATCAATGTTGCAGAATACTACTGCTAATAGGCGTATCTTTCAAGACACGAGTATTTGTACAGCCCTTCTCTAGTTTCAGAGAAGCAACTTGCTTTCTGGATCCAGTAATAATTTCAGCAAAACCACAGGCACAAGAGATTCAGTTTTGGACTAAGCAACCATCTCATCACTCTGCTGTTTATAAAACTTTTAAAATATATGTACAAACATAAAAACATCACCCCCTGCTTGCACACATACCACCTTATTTGATCAGACCTCATAAAAGACCAGATGCTATCTTGGAAAGTAACTTCCTCAGGAAAACAAACTGCCTGTAGTAAATCCCAGGGCCAGCACGGGCAGCTGCCCCAGCGTGCTGTCTGCGTGGGGCTTGCCACTTTGTGGAGTTTCGGGACAAATGGGGCAGGACTGGAGCTCTCTGCAAAGCAGGAAAAGAACAGAGAGAAGCCATGAAAATCTCACAGCGCCTGCTAGCACGAAGACGGGCTTCACGCTGGGGTTTCGGGGTGATGCAGGCAGCCGAGCAAAGGGGTAAAAATAACACACCCCACAACCCAGGGATGTCAGCAGGCTGTCAGCGTCCCGGAGGCAGCGCCGTAAAACCCGCAGGCAGGGAAGGGCTTGGCTGGGCAGCGGGAGGGCTGGTGAGAAACAGAACAGCACGGCGGGGTGAGAGCGGAGCTCAGCGCAGGGAGGCTGTCAGCGCCCTGGGGTGGCGGGGAACCTCCTGCTCGCACAGCCCGGCCAAGCCCGGCTCACCCCACCCGAGCCGGCATTCCCTCCCACGGGCAGCTTTCCCCCGGCGCTCCCGAGCCGGGACAAGGCAGGGAGCACCGCGGGATGACGGAGGGGCAGCCCCAGCGCTCGGATGCTCGGGCGAGGCTCTCCCCAAGCTCGCCGACGGAAATGAAAGTGCGCGGAGAGCGGAGGGATGCCTGCCCCGGATATTCGGCGCAGGGAAGAATGCGGGGTTCTTGGAGCGGGCACGGCCACCCGCAGCTGTGCGAACAACCCCGCAGAGGAGGTGACTTACCTTGTCCCCCGACTGAGACCGCACACCGCCCGCCTGCAGGAGCCTCTTGCCTTGCCTAAAGACGGGACAAGCAAAGCCGACAGCAGCGGGAAGCTGCCGTCTCACAGGTCAGAAAGTTAAATGAGCTGGCCGGGGTTAGCGCTGAGCACCGATATCCACCATCAGCCTGACCCAGCCCAGTACACGGCAGCTGCTCCTTGATTTTAATTTAATCCCCTCAGTCGAGGTGAGCTCCTCTGCCAGCAGAAAAGCGGCAGCAGTGGCTGCAGGCGAGAGGTTCCGCTGCACTGCTCGGGTCTCATGCCCCTCTGCAGCATCTCCCCAGCGCTGCAAGCCCCGAAGGGAGCCCGCATCCAGCTGGACCGGCAGGAGGAATGCAAGGCCCCGATCCAGGAAAGCACATACTGATCCGTCAGCACCCGACTATTCCTGACCCCTATCTTCCAGAGGAAACTAACTTCAGATGGCGAGAGAGGAAGGAAAGGGAGAGTGATCAGCACCAGCTCTGGGGAGGATCGGATACCCCTGCACAGGCTGGTCAGAGGTCACACTGGAAAAGGCCATTTTGGAACCTGAATGCAATCCTGAGTGTCAGCAGGTCCCAGCCTGGTCTCTAAAAGACCATTAGTGATGCTGCAGGCAGTAGAGAAAGAGAAAGGGGCAGCCAGGGATCGGAGAGGCATGGGCCATGCTCCTGGCTCCACCACAGGCTCTCAGTCCTACCCTCACCAGCTTCAAATAAGGAAAATACTACTTTTCTGCTGTTTTGCCTCACCTGACTACCTACTGTGGGTAATAGATGGAGTCCATACACCGTACAGTTAAAAAAAAAAAAAAAAAAAAAAAAAGTGTAAGGGTTTTAAATTCCACATTTCCATGTATTTTTTTTGGAGAAGGGAGGGGGCAACACAATCTCTAAATCTTTATTTCCTCAGGCTTCTTCAGCCTGTTTCCTCCCCAGCTTTTATACTATTTCAACCAATTTTTATTTTTGGAAAAATAAACCAGAACAAATGGCAATAAATACAGGCAGGCTTAGAGGAAAATGGCTGGGACCGCTCTGGATCCTGGCAGAGGTCTTCTGAACAATGCTGAAACATCAGGGCTCATTTCTGCCCAGTGGCAGATGCAGCCCACGGTGGGAGATGTGGACCACAGTGGCAGCTCCACCAGACAACCCTGTCCTGGCCAGGGAGAAGCTTGTCCAGCCCCAGCCAGGGAGGAGCTCTCCCCAAGCTCCTGGGCACAGTGTGACTTTTCACCACATGCAGCTATTGGATCCAGGTGGGCAGAGCTGATGCAGAGACATCAGGCTGTCAAGGAGCAGGCACAGCAAGGAGGTCATGGGGTGTTGTGGCTTGACCCTGGGGACGGAGTCTGGTCTGGCAGCAGCAGAAATCACCAGCTGCAGTGGGCTGTGTGGGTGGGGGCTTCCCTTCCCAGTATCCCTGGGAGAAAGGGGGATGTTCTGCAACCCTCATGCAAGACTGAATTCAGGTTTTTCAGGGTTAGGACCAGAGATGCTGTTCTATCACAAACCATTAGCTTATCCAGAGCACGTCAGCCCCCACTGGCAGACAAAATCCTACTGCTCTGAGGATTCTCATTATCACATGAATCTACATCTATGATGTTTTCTGATGTCTCAGCTTTGAGAGCTCTCAAACCCTTGCAAACGGTAGCTAGCAATGGATGAGAATCTCAGGCAACTAATGCCTATTGATAAAATGTAATAAATATTCAAGCTAATCAGAAGGATAAAAATGAGAGAGGGAGGAGGGCCCTGCAACACACTAGTTGCTGCCTGCCTGAGAACACCATCTTAAAATGATCCAACAACCAAGCCATCACAAATAACCCCAGCTACAATCACACCAGTTTTTCTTCTCAAAGCTTTTTTACAAGCTTTGAAGACCCTCCAGTAAACAGCACACTAAAGTGTGTTCTAAAGATGAAGGAAAGAAAAAATCCCAAAGCCCAAGAACACAAGCCCTTTGCTCAACTGCAAAGACCTGGACACAGGGAGACACCTGAGCTGTGAACCCAACACCAAGCAGCCCATGAGCTGATGGCCACCCCTTGCTGACCACCACAGCCTCAAGTATGTCTTTACTTCACCTCACATCTGTGACAGTCCCTCCCTTTGTCTTCTCACCCTGGACTGTATTAAAGAAGTTAACAGGAAAAGAGAAATAAGTCACAGCCACTACCCTGAGCCCACACTAGTGGCCACAGCTCAAATGACACCAAACACATGTATTTCCTGAGCAGGGCAAGATAAGTGAAAGCAGCACAAAAGAGTAAGCCAGGCCACACAGAAGAGAAATGGGCAGGAAAAAAGACCAACCAAAAAAGCCGTGTTATTTTTAGGATGGATTTCAGGAGACAACTCTGACAATCAGTACTTTATTCCTGTAACAGGTTGCCCATAGAAGTTTTGGATGTTCCATCTCTGGTAGTGTTCAAGGCCAGGCTGGATGCAGCCCTGAGGAACATGGTCTAGTGGAAGGTGTCTCTCCCCTGGCAGGGTTGCAATGAGATGATCTTTCCAGCCAAAACCATTCTGTGATTCTAGGATTGCAAAGTCAGGGACTGTCTCTTACCACATTGGCTACTGTTAGCCTTGCCCTGGGGCCATACATCCTTCATCACACAAGGAGGTGACATGCCACCTTGGTGCTGGCAGATTCACCTGAATTTATTTCCACCACCCTCTGCAAAAAAATCCCACAAAAAGCCCCTACTGTAGCAGAACAGAGGTTAAAGTCGCAATTACAGAATTGGTAACACAGTTACCCAAGAGAAAAATAAACCAATTACAAAAAAAAAAAAAAAAAAAAAAAAAGCCAAAAACACAATTCCAGATTATATTTAACACTCAAATTCCTCCTTAATTGCTCCAGTGTCTCAGCCAGTTTGCAGGGGAGGAGTGGGGACTGGCAAATTAGCTCCCCCCAGGGCTGCTTCCCCCTGGGGAGCTTTCACAATTTACATTCCCATTGTGTTCTTTAATTAGTACATTCCTACAGCTTTTCTGAGAGTCCCAACACTTCCAGGGCTGTGACAGAACTTTATAAATAATAAATCGGAGGGAGTGTTCACTGTACCCTGCTCCACTCCTCCCAGTGTCCCGGCCGGTGTCTGGCAGCTTTTGCAGGGACCACACACAGCCTTGAGCAGCCCACCACTGCCAGCCCCAGAGGAAGCCTTTGGTGGGGACATTAATAATCTTTTAATCTTCCTACCTTGCCCAACTTTTTTGGAGTCCTGCTTCCTGCACGGGATTCTCCCAGAAGAAGCATTTGGACTTTGTGACATCCCCAGAATGTGGTTCCAGTGCAGGTGAGACGGGCAGGGAGGAAAGCTTAAGAGAGGTCTCTGCAGCCCTTTGTCTGACCAGAATGATGCCCAGAGGCAGCACTGGACCAGCCAGACCTTATGATTCGGGCTCTACCTGGAAGCAAATCCCAAACGCAGCATCAGGAAGCACAGAGCACACTGCTCCTCCACACGAGGACACAGGCAATAACCTCCAGCCCGAGTTTTCTGGTACCCTAAGGACATATGAACTTGTCCCTGGGGAAAATAAAAGCAGGGAGATGTATTTATTCTGCAGCACATCAGCCAGCTTATGCCAGGAGCAGAGCCCAGGATTCCTCGCTACCCAGGAAAGCCTCCAGTGCCTTCAGCCTCACAAAGGTTTCACACAGATAACCCTGGAAACCAAATGTCAGAAAAAGCCCAGAGAAAAGGGAAGACAACACAGCCAGGCCATGCATCAGAGCTGCAACTCAACGTTTTCCCAGGTCTCATTAGGGATGATTTATGAAGGCTGACACCATTGTTAACCTCTGACCATGTCCCCACTGCCTGCAGGGCATTTCGCAGCCTGCCTGCCTGTGACTGTCCAGCAGCAATGTGGGGGACGACTGAGATTTTATCTCCCCTGTTAATGCAATTAGATGGTTTGGAGGAGACCATTGGATCACCTTATCTGCAGCAACCCAGCCGCCCCATGTGCTCCAGGGAAGAGCCCTGCACACACTGCGTGCTTGCACACACGTGCAGCACTGCTTGGCACAGGCATCGGGCACTAATAACCTGCCATTTACAACCCCATCTGGTTCTGACATGTCCATTATTCAAAGGCATTTGGCAAAGACCTTGGGCAACTCATTTGCAGAGTCCGGGTCAGTTCACAAGCTCATGAATTCCCAAACTATTTGCTGGCCGTGCTGGTAGCCAAGCTGTGAATAGATTTTTGGCAGGTTTGAAAGGAGCCAGTGTTTTCTGAAAACACCTGCCCTCAGAGGCTCCAAAAGCCCAAAGATTTCCATTCCTATTTAAGATGCATATCCAGCCCTCTGTAAAGCTGCAGTAAGATGAAAACCTGGCTTGTCTGCCACTGTAGAGAATACCCTATTTTTATCAGTCTCATGGGAAATCAAGTGATATCAGAGACCCTGGGCCAGGGGTGTAAGTCTCACCTCACCTTAAACTTCTGTGCCACACCAAAGGCTGGAAACCTAGCAGAGCAGAAGCATCTCCTGGTCTGGGACCATCCCCAGATGCTTAGCCCGGCCCCTCTCATCCCACAAATGATGCAATTGGCTGACTCTCCTCCAAGCCAAGCCCAAAACCCAGTGATGCCAGCACAGGCAGCAGTAGCCTTGGGCGCTCTGGTCCTACAGCCACTGTGTCAGGATAATACACCAGCTGGAGCACGAGGTTAGACCTGGAAAAAGCACACTTGGCACCTTTATTTCCAGCCAGTTCACATCAACCTTCCCTCGACCCAGCAGAGCTGCAGAACATTGGGGCTTGCCGCCTCTCACATGCAAGGATGCAGCAAGCTCTTCCCTCCTGCTCTGAGGCTGAGGCTCTGCTCTCCCCCGGCTGCCTCGCTGGTGCAAATCCTCTCTGCAGCCTGTTCAACCAGTGGGCCACCCTTCCCTGCTGCAAACAGCAGCCCACAAGGCTCCCGGAGATCAGGCGGCATCGCACACGCGCTCGGAGAAGCAGGAGGCACAGGCAGGGGAATACGAGACGTGATTTGCTCGGAGACAGCTCTGTGCTTTTGGCAGGACTCGAGGGCATTTGTTTTGAAGCTGTGTTTACATGCCTTTGATCAGACGTGTTTAACTTTTCTGGTGCGTGACAGCAGCAAAACAAGTTTGAGACAAGGATAATGAAACACATTGTGCGCCCGTAGATGTAAACGGCTACAACAAGGCTGCGCACATCAGCAGCTCAAACTGGAGGTGGGGGCGGCGGGGGGTGGGTGCCAAGACGGGGAGATGCATCATGATGATGCCAAACCAACAACAGTTGAAAATAAAAGGGGGGGGAAAAAAAAAAAAAAAAAAAGTAAGCACTAACCCAGCAACAACAGCTCAATCTCAGCTCTTGGAACTGGCCAAGTGAAGTCTGTGCTGAGCCCTGGTGCCGAAGTAAAACTCCATCCAGAGAGCTTTTTCTGAGCAGATAAACTGCTCCCGTCGTGCCTCAGGGTTTCCTCTCAGCAGCACCTCAGGGCACCTCAGGTAGGGAGCAGCCCATGATTTTTCCAGCCTCTGAGGTTCATCAGCAACTCTCAAAGTCAAGCGCTATCTTTTAAGAAATGCCAGCAGAAGATCAGAGAGCAAAATGGAAAGGCAGCTTCCAGAGATGCTCCTAAAATAGCGCTCTCTGAAACGCTACGGGCACACCTGGCACCATTAGCAAGGATGTATCTACATATGTATAGACCAATAATTGGATCATTGAACACCCTGTCATCATTTCAAACCTCGAAAGGCAATAAAAACCTCTCTCCCAGCACCTTAAGGAAAGACAGAGAGCACTGTCGGCATCCTTTCAGCACAGGAGAGTGCCTGGTCATAAACTGGGAAATGTTTCCAGGCACGGCAAGGTAAACAGCCCCACACTGAACTGCTAATGAAGACCCTGGCATGGGGCAAAGCCTCAGCACAGACAGAGGGCTGCTCCTACAGAGCAGTTTAGATGCAACAATCCTATTTTTCAGGTTGAAAGAGACATGAAGGAGTGTGGATGATCCAGCCCTTTGCTAAAGAACAGATCCAAGCATCTTATCCCTAGTATGTTTAATTCAATAGTGCAAAATGCCGGCAGAGAGACTTTATAATATAGTCCCATGCTGACCGTGCTTTGAGATGAGAGATGCCACCATCTCCTTGTGCTTAGCACAGCAAATGAGCAGAGCACGTTGGCACAAGAGGTTTCCTAATAGCATACCACCTCACTACACAACCTGTCAAGCCAACGCAGGCTTAAGCAGTGGATCTTAGTTGGCAATAGTGGGGGAAGTGAATACTCAGCTGTGATAAATATTTAACGTGCTTTTAGTCCTGAAGAAGTGTAGCACTGAGGCCATCATCCTGTAAGTGAAAACCAAGGCTGATTAATGGGGGAAGGTACTCCCATTTATGGGAGGTTAGGATCAATCCCAATTCTCAGCTATTTGTTGAATCTTTAATGCTCTTTTTCGATAGCAGAGTTCTTTGGTGAAGGGCAGCATCCTAATAAGGCTGCTTTAACAGCAGGGATGTTAAGGGGATATAAATAAAAGACCCCCGTAAAAAATAAACAATGAGGTATAAAAGGAAGGTTTCATGTGGTCACTACCATTGGGTGGCTTGGATAAAGCAGTTTTCAGGTCCCCACTCTTCTTTGGAGGCTTCTCTGTCATCTCAGAACTGAGCCCAAGGTTAACCCTCAGGCCAAAGATAAGCTTCTGCTCTGGGAAGGAAGGGATGTCAGCAGCAGCCCAGCAGTCAGTGTCTGACCTTTGCACGTTCATTCCATGCTAGAAAGGTCTCCACCTTTTTCCACACCTCAGCCCTCTTCTCAGACCCACAGTTTCACCATCTCATGCTCCAATTCTTCCCTCTCTGAGCAAGGTGCCCCCAAACCACCTTCCATCTCACCAGCCAAGATTAATCCCCTGCTCCGTTTCAGCATCAACCTCTCATCTCCTATGCTCTCAAACACTCCACTTCCCCTTTCTCCAGAGAGAGTACCTGGGGTGGGCAGGCAGCCTGCATTTACTCAGCATTTGTCATCTCACATCAAGGACAGCATCCCTTTCTGTCCCTTTTGGGTCTTCCATCACATCACCTTTGTGCACTCCCTACTCCCTTGCTTGCCTCCCCCAGAAAATCCCCTTTGATTTTCTCACCATCCACTAGGACCAGTCTCACCTCCTGCAAGCGAAGCACTCCCTGCACATCTCTGCTCACTAGCCATCCCTCCCTTGCTGGCAAGCAGCATGAAAGCAAGACCACAGAGATCAGCCTTGTAATGAAGATGAAGAGCCACACAGCCTTGCCGGCCCTCTCCATCTGCCCTCACCTTTCCGGCTGCATTACGCCTTATGTTGTTTCTTGTCTGAAACTAAACATCAGCTCCTTCCTGGCTGTGCTGTTACTCTCACCCCAACCTTATGCCAGGGATGTTACAGCAGGAAAGGGAGGGGATGAAAAGTGAGCCAGGAAAGGGGACAGCAAGAGGCAGTGGGGAAGAGACTGTATTTACAGCAGGGGTGACCAAAGATGCCTGAGCCAACTGCAAGTTCCCAAGCAAGACAGGCACTGGTACATCCCTGATGAACCACTCTGACTCCATCAAAGCATCAAATGGAACAGATCTGGTTGTCTGAGCTGAGAATGGGTGCTGGCTTCTGCCCAGAGTGACAACTGGGATGAGAAGACAATGTCACCCCCAGGCAGAAGCTAAGAACCTCTTTGGCCCCTAAAGCCCACCCTCCTCCTCCACATACTGCAAAGGGACCAACCTCTAAAATCCCTTCCCTCCCTCCAGCCCTGCATCTGCTGTGACAGAACAAAAATGTGGTCCCTTCATAAATAAGACTGGCCCAAAAGCAGGCAGCATGGCAAGACAATTTTCCTCCAGGACTTCAAGCTCTGGAAGAGTGAGGGAGAGGGCTGCATGTACACACACGTGCTACACGCACAAGAGATGTGCACATCCCCTTCTACTTCCACCATGGACCACTCCTTGCTACCCATCCTCCAGGATCATTCAGCATCTCTCCCCCAGCTGCCTTCTCCACCGTAACTGTCTTTCTTTATCCACCACTGTAAACAGGGATTATGAAAAAGGATATGAGATTAAGCCTCTGCTACAGATTACCCTGCCATTGTCCTCAGTGACAACAGGTGCCAGACGCCTATCTGTGCCCTGTGAGGGTCCTCAAACATGCTTCCCTGTGATGCAGTAAGGCTTTCAGAGAGATAGTATGAGTCATGAGATGGTATGAGCTCCTCCACCCAGCCTCAGCAAGCTTTACCAAGCCTTCCTTGCGCTTCTAGGAAAAAAAAAAACAAGGAAGTGGAAGTATTGTATTTGCAAGGTGCCAGAGACAGAAGCTGGGATGGAACCTGCTGGCATTATAGGAAAAACTAGCATCAGAGAACCAGCCAGGCCCTCGGGCAGACAGCGTTATAGCTGATGCCCCTGTGGGACTCTGCACACCCACCCACTGCCAAGCAGCACAGATTCACCGCGTGGCAATGCCAAGCGCAGGAAGGATGCTCTCATCCCAGGGAAGGCACAACCAAGCCCTAGTCTGCAGCCAAACTGCCCAGGTGCTCTGGCTTCTCGCCCTAAACCAGGATACCCTTTGGCTGAGCCACATGCCTGGGAAGATGATGGCTGTGCAAATGTTAGAGACAGGGCTGCTTTTGTTTACAGGCTGCTGGCAATGGCGCTGCACACCCCACATCCTCCCCCAGCCAGGAGTGAGCTCCAAGAAAGGAAATTACACAAGCCAGAAGGTTTGATGGAATGAACCCATTGGGCGGCTTGAAGATAGCTATTAATGGAGAGCTTTCTCTAATTGCTTTTGTATAATCTGGGGCTGCTAGGCGGAACTGGGTAATAAATGAAATCCAATTACATTTTCTCTCAGTATTTATTTTATTAAGTAGAATTCATCAGCTGATGAAGGGCCCCTCGAGGTAATGGCTCATGACCTAGTGGAAGGCACTTTTTTTATTATTATTTTCCCCACTTGGGGAAGCGGATAATTCAGTTTCCCAGTAAATGCAGACTGCCCCCCTCCCTGCACCGTGGGAAGCACAACAGGTCCCAGGGCAGCACGGATCCCACACTGCCCTCCCAAGTGGGATCCCCACTCTGGCTGCTGGAGTACCAATGATCACAACGGGTGATTAAACCCCAGCTTCAGCATACTGGTGGGAATGGAGATGGATTTACAGTGCACAGCACACAGAGGGCTGCAGCAGGGACCAGTCCCACTGGGAACGCAGCAAGAAGCAATGACAGTCCACCCCTGCTCCCCAGGAGGCTGGACTCTGGTGCCAGCACTGTTTCCCTAGGATGAGTCTCCTTCAGGGCTTGCAGTGTGGGCTCAGTTTGGGCTCAGAACCACAACTGACCAGGCTGAGAGCACTGTGAACACCAGCAGCCCAGATCCATCACATCCAGCCCCACACTCCAGCACATCCATGAAGCCTTGTAAGCTCTGCAACACAGCACCTGCTGGTGGTTTAATCCCAGTTACTGGTGATGTAGAGAGTTTCTGCCATGAAGGCTGCCCATCAAGGTCACCAAAAGCACCAGTCCCACACAGAGATGCCTAGCTAAGCCTTGTGCCACAGTTATCATGCTGGCATCAGCAGGTAAAGCATGTCAGGGATTTCTGGTGCTGGCAGCATTGCAGGGTGCTCCAGCTACCAAGCAGGGTTTGCTGGAAGCCGTAGCACTGCAGGAGAAAGATCCCAGGCCCTGGCACAGTGCCTCTTCCGTGGTATGAGAGGCAGCAAAACTCAGTGTGGGTCAGGAGAGGTTGCTTCAAGCATATCCTTACAAATTCTAGCCAGCATCCATCCCTGTGGAGCAGGGATGGCACAAGATCCTTCCTCCTCCTGCCTTCACACCAAAAAGCATCAATGGGGCTGGGGTGTGCCCATTAATCGTGGGGTCTGGGGCAGCACTGCTGCCTTTTTGCTGGAGCCCACAGCAAGGATTCCTCCAGCACGAGCAGGCAGGATTCCTCGGGCATCTTGCAATCAGCTGCTGGGCTTTTCACCATCCCTCTTCCCATCCAGATATTGACTGACGTTCACCCCTGGCTCCCAAGCCCAGCGCCGACAGCCGCAGCTCGCCCGGCTTTCACTGCCATCTTGTCATACAAACAATTTATCACCCACCAGTGAGTGCTGCTACAGACGACAGACTCCAGTGTCCATTAATTAACAGGAAATACTGAGAGAGGCATATACACATGCACAAATCTGTCTGAGAGGTTTCCTACAGCATCCACCGCGGATGCACCCACGTGCTGCCACAGTAAGCACAGGCTCTGGTAGCCAGCAGCAGCCAGGCTCAAAGCAAAGGAAAAGCAAGATTATAAGGAAGAAAACCAGCTATGGAGGTGATTAGAGTAGCATGGTTTTATTCCTGAATAGTAAGAATCTACTCAGCTTAAGGAACAGATATAAGGGTGGCTATTTGAGAACAGGGGAGCAAGCAAGCCACATCCCAGCTGCTGAGAGTTTGGGGTGAAGGTGACACCTTGGACACCTCCAAAGGGTTTGCACGGTCTTTTGCAGCAGGAAAATCTAGTGCTGTGCCTAGCCTTGCATTGGGGATGAGGTGTTCTTGGCTGTTGTACCCTGCTCCCAAACCTTCCAAGGCTCCATCAAGGCAGGACAAGCCCTGTCCCCCATCAGGGCAGCAAATCCAGCAGCCTTACACATTCCAGAGCACAGCTCAGCAGCACTGAATGAATGCCTGCCAGAGCCTGAGCCCTCGTGCTGCTGGGCCAACTAAAAATAAATGAGGTGTGGGTTCACAGAGAGTCAGAGTCAGGTTTTAGAAGTGCTGTGTGTCGCTGGTTTTGCTGCAAAAGCCAGGAACAGAGGATAAGGAAAAAGGGTTTCAGAGGGCAAGGAGAAAGTGTTTCAGAGGAATTTTCAGAGGAATCTTCTGAAACTCGTCTGGCTTTTTGATTTGGGAAGAAATACTAAAACCAGTTGGAAAGGAGATCTAAACATCATGTCAGAATCCAGCTCTTCATCATTTTCTCAAATGGGCTTTCACTTTCTTCTGTGAGGCTATTTGCCAAGCACAACACAGAAACACAAGCTATTTGCGTTGATCCAAAACTATTTTTCACCAAATAAGCCATTCATCTAAAATCTTTCTGCCCAGCTCTGCTGCAGGAAAAGCTATCTGCTCATGGCAGGCCACGATTTATGCTTAAATGAGCATTTGTGACTAACAGACAGGCTAGATTCATAGTGAAATGCATCATCAATAAATCAGTCAATCACTTCTGCCCTCAGCTCAGGGCTGAAGTCTGGAGTAACTACTCAGCACTTTGTCAACCTTTACTCCAGCAAAGTCTGGGTAAGAGACCTCAAGATTTAGCCTATCGATTGCTTACTGTTGTTTCTGATGCCCCGCATGCTTCAGACATGCTCCCTTCAAGCAAGATTAAATACCTGGCTTATGGCACTGGGATTCAAGGGAAATTATCTTTTACAAGCAGGAGAACAGGCAAGTCAAATTGCCCTATGCAATGGTCCATTGTGGTGCAAAGGTGCCCCTGAATCCCCTCAGTGCTGCCAGCAAGGGGGGCACAAGTCAGTGCTGACTCTCCCTGGGGCTGAGAGGTGAGCCCCATGGCTGTAGCACATTTCTGCAAGTTAAATGCAATTTTGGCTGTGACTCCAGAGCCTTTGAGGCTCTCAGCTCCTCCGGTAGTGTTTTGTTGCAAGAATAATAGAGTGACAGCTCCCCGGCAGCTTTGAGTAGCATCCCCAGCTCAAAGGCACCCTTAATACCTCTGCCAAACTCCAGCCTCTCCGTTTTTACATTTGTTTGAAGTTAAGCTGATCTAACTTGGGTGAGTGGACGCAGACAGAGTCGCTCAAGCAAAGCCAAAGAATGTCTCGGACACTCCTCTGCCCAAGGGCTGGTGCTTGTCCCCCACACACCACCAATATTGAGTGTATTAACACAGACCGAGATAAGTGACCATCCTGCCCCCCAAAAAAGGGCAAGACTGGGATATTTGCACATTGCACAACCATAAATTAAGAAAATACAGCAACCATTTGCATGGCAAAACACCTCTAAATAACACACTGAACGCCACCACCTCCTAGGAATCCCTGCTTCTCCCCACTGACACCACCCTGAAGACAGGGAAAAAACCTTCAACAACTAAAACCATGCCTGTTCTACAGAAAAAAACAAACAAACAAACAAAAAATACACAAAACAAAAACAGACAAAGAAAACAACCCAAGCAAAAAATGAAAAAAGAAAAAAGAAGCAGCCTGCAGAAGGGAAGGACCTGGCAATTTTATTTGGGGGGGGTGGGTAGAAAGTTAAACACAAAGGATTCACAGAATCCCAACACAGACCACCAGCTGCTCGCCCATCCCCATGTCATGCCCATGTACCAGAGATGGCATACTGATTCCCAGGTTTCACCCATATATCCCACTGTAAGGCAAACTGATTTCTGATGCTTGTCCCGCCCTCTATTATTTCTGCCAGACCTCCCTCTCTCCTCTGGGTACTTCTCCTGCTGCCATTTGTTCCTGTCCTTTACAGCTCTGCCTGCTGTCACTCGCATAACCTTGCCTGTTTGGTAATTTGTGGCAATAAAGTGTCACTGTGGGGAAAAAATACAGCATCACAGCAGCATATAAATCTTTGATCCATAAATTGTGCTGCTCCCCACCTGCATGCCCCTCCTTTTAGATGTAAAGTGCAACGATTTGGGGCAAGAGGAAGAAAAAAGAGCCAGTAATATGTGATCCTACGGAAGGGCAGCGCTGAGGTGTCCTCACTGGGGGCTATAATGAGTGCTGAGGGACTGGTGAGTGCTGTAAATTGCCCTGGAGACATGGGCCTTAGTCCAGGCTTCCTGGAGCTATCCAGAGCTTAAAAAGGGGGAAATAATACATTAAACATTGCTAAAGAGTGCAATCAGTGCTGCTGTCTACCTCCACTTTGAACAACCTCACTGGTGCTGAGCACACAACCCTGGGAGTGCCATGGCCATGGAAGGGATCCAGGTGTGGGCAGCTTGCTCCTCTTCCCACCTAGAGATGGGATCCTGCCCATCTCCTCCGCAACAGAAAAGCTCCTCCAGTAGATCCCCACCTCCAGCCACTCTCCCTGGACTTGAAGGGGGACTACAAGGAGGTAGGTCTGCAATTTTCCCTTCCATCTGGGGCAGCAGGTGCCCACTTTACACATGTATGCCCTCCAGCAGGCTGACAGCAGCTCCCCATGTGTCAGAGCCAGGATTCAGTGGGGTAGCTCCAGCCCCAGGGAAATCCATCTCACGTTTGTGACCCCACAGTTTCCAGCTTTACTGTGCAGAGGACCAGGCATCCACCACCAGGCTCTCCAGGAGCCACGAGGCCCACAGCATCTATGACTGCCTCTGAAATGGCTTTAGAGGAGCTCAGCCCCTCTTGCTGATGGTTATTTCTTTGAATTGGAACACACAGCTTGCCTCCATCTGACCCATCATCTACTGAATTATCAGCTTGGTCGGACTGTAGATCAGCATCCTGGACCAGCTGTAAAATGTCACCTCCAGCACTGCTGCAGCCGCTCTCCCAACCACAGCTGCTGTTCCAGACCCAGCAGAGTGTCCCACTCCCTCTCCCCTGGTTCTTGGCACAGTGGGGCATCGTCCACCATCCATCACACGGAACAGCAGGAAGACTTGCATTAAAGCCTTCTCCCGAAACTGACATCTTTCTTGACATCTATAGCTCACCTGAGCAGCTAAGCTACACTCCCGTGAATATAAACAAGCAGGAGGGAAAGTGCATTCAGTAGACAGATAGCTTGGGGAAGTGTCATCACCCACTGAAAGCCCATATGTGGTTTTGTAACAAAGATATTTGCTTCCTGTCTTGCCCACTCATCAGAGGAATATACGAGCGGAGCTGAGCGGCACCCTGGAGACAGACTGAAACCAAACAGTGCTCAGAGGGCTCTGCAGGAGCCGTGCAGGCAAACACATCATGGACACCCTGGGGAAGAGAAATATCCTTTCTCCCAGCCTTGGGAATGGCACACAGCCAGGATCCGTCATGCACCTATCCTGCACCTGACCAAGATGGTGTGTTAAATGAAAGAAGTCAGGTCTTGGTCCCCAGACCTGCCCATATATGACAACTTCCTTCCTAGAGCCACAGTTCACTGAGGCCTGAAAAAGAGCATTTACTGTGAAATTCTCCAGCTCATTGCTGTGGTTTGGTGCTGGGCTGGGGTGTAGGAACACCCACTCTGTGCCAGCATGGTTCTGCCAGCTGCCTGCCCAGGCAGCAAAGGGATCAACAGCAGGTTGGGCTGTGGGAGCAGAGGCACAGCCAGCACATCACACAGCACTTGAACCACATCAAGACATTGCCTGTAGTTTTGGGAGCCCTGAGAGGAGTCCCAGTGTTAATTAACTAAAGGAAATTCATCCAGGGCCACTGAAATATCCAGGGAAGCTGTTGAGGACACCAAGCCAGGCTCTTCACAGCAACACATAGCAAGGAGGTAGGTGACAGTCACTGAAACAAAAGGTTCCCACTGGATGCTAGGAGAAGCTTTTCCCTCCTTTATCTAGGGTCAGAACTAAGAGAAAACCAGCACAGGATCTTTAACAACAACATTCAAGGCTAAACATAATGAAGCCTTTGCCCTTCTCCCATTCCCAAATTCATGACTATTGTTGTGACAGAGCAATGTATGGAAGGAAATGAAGGGCAACTCTGTTAAATGAGAACCAGCACTCCTTCACACCAGGAGCAGAATCTGGATTAGCTAACCCATGTTACATCAGCCTTTCCACCATCCCCTCAAAAATCAAACACTCATGTAACATGTATGCGCACATACACAGCAAGACCTGAGACAACTTGGCCTGGGAAACCACTCCAAATGCACAGCTGGTTCTGACTGAAATATCCTTGATAGTTTTTGATAAAGAAGGCAAATTCATGAGATGACACAACATGTCAGCGGCTACACCTTGGTGCTTGGGAGGTTTAAGGTGAACAGTAGGAAAGATCTCTTTGTTGGGAGGGTGGCACAGCTGAGACCCAGGTATCCCAGGAGATGGAGGATGCCCATGCTTAAGCCATGAGCTTAACAGCCACACTGTTCTGATTAACATCCATGGCAGCTCTGCTCTGGAGCTCCAAGGGCTCTCTACATCTGTGCAGATGCAAGAACAGGATGAGAGATTGTTGACCTTATCTTAGTCACCAACTCCAAGAAAAGCCCTCTCAGCCACTTCATTCTTACTATCTAAACATAAGGTCCCTTCTTGGAAGGAGGATGAAGACCACCTAGAAGCTGCACTGCTTGGGGCTGTGCCTGGAGAGGACACACCTCAGCCACCTTCAGATCCAAACACCGCTAAGCACTCAAAAACTGCATAATCAAGTGACAGCAGCAGAGCTTTGGCAAGACATCTGTCCATCTATAAATAGAGCTTAACTGTGTGTCCTTATCACAAGGCTTTGATGTGTTTGGGGAGAGTATTTTCTTCCCCTTCACCACCAAGTCCCAGGCAGCACAGATAATGGGCTTGAATCGATCCAACTCAAGTATTGCTAAACTTCCTACCACTGTGGCAGCATGCCAGCCTCAAATAGGACAAGAGAATATGTGTCTGTTCAGACCCAACCACAAGGAGTAGGCAGAAAATTGCTTTAGGCTTAAAAAAAAAAAACAACCCAACAAAAAAGGTGCTTTTTTGCAGATTTGTAGATCAATCTACAATGTATTTTAGAGGTTTAAGCAAGTCAATATAAACAAGATATATCATAGCTGCACAAGAAGCCTAGAAGTTGTATTTCTATTTATGCTGCTACTGGCACTCCAAGCGCTTGCTCAATGTCCTGCTGCAGTCCCAAATCACTACTTCTCCAGAAAGTTGAGGGAAGGGGCTCCCTACACTGCTACAGTTCATCACCCCATTGGTTTTGCCAGGACAACTCAGCCCTGGGGCTGGCTGGGGTCTGATATAGCTGAAGTGTGTCACCACTGCACCTTGTGCCATGTTTGCAGCAGGAGGGGAGCAGGAGGACACAGGGACCAGTGGCAGTGGCCAGAATGACCTTCCACAAAGTGCAAATTGTCTCCTTAAGCCTCTGTCCGCACAGGCTCAGCACACAAATTGGCTCAGCTCTCTGGGGATTCTCTGGGCAGTGCTGAGACAATCCCCTGGGATTTGTTTCTCAAGCTGGTGCTGCTGTAGAACTGCAGTGGCCTCTACAGACTCATCCCCAGGGACACGACAAGTTGGTTCCCTCCCAGGCACTTCTGCCATGTGCCCGCCATTCCTCTTGCACCATCAAGGCATGACTTGGGAGAGGCCTTGCATGGATCACTTTGCCACCCCTCAGCTTCACTGCAGGGCATAACAAAGCATATTCAGAATTTTTCTCACTTTTTTATTACATGAGTCACGTAACATGCCTTGTCAAACCAGACCTAAACATTCCCATGTAATATGTCAGTCATTAAACATGCAATTACCCTGCATTTACAAATCCATCAGAGGCTCTCGTCCTCTCATGGGCAGGAGCGTTCACATCCCTGTGGTGGAGCCTGTCCTAATGAACCACCAGGAATTGGATCCCACTGGAACTGACCACATCTATTTCCCAGCCTCTGTGAGGCACAAACCCCCATTTCTTGGCTTCCACCCTCTGCCTCAGAGTGTGAAGAATAAAGTGTGGATCTAGATGGGAAAGAGCTGGCTGTACACCCTTGATCGACAGGAAGAAGTCCCTGGGCTGTGGGACACCCAGCTCCAGACATCCTTCTGCCCCAGAGCCCATCCAGGCATGGGGAAACAGGTCAGCCTGCAACACAGGAAGCAGAAACCAGCTTTCAGCTTTCTACCCTTCCTACACAGCTAAAACTTGTGTAAATGCCTGCCACATATCCCTCCAAATCCTTTGGGAGCAAACCTGGGAGAGGAAGCCAGTGATGGAGGGCAGGGACCGGCAGCTGACGCACCAATGCTGGCAGGAATACCAGCCTGCTGATGCTTCTCCAACCCCCTTCCCATCTCTCTACCAGGCTCAAGCTCCTCTAGCAGCACATCATCCAGACTGAGCTCTTACTCCTCTGCTGCCACACACAAGCAGGCGTCAGGGGACGTATCATTCCACAAATCCGAGGAAGAAACAAGCAGCATTAACTGGTAGCACGTGTGTATGGAGACCCCTCAAACTCTTTTTTTCCCTTGCTCCCATCTGCTCTGCTCTGGGCCACTAAATCCAATTCAGCAGTGCTCTGAGCTTGTACCAAAGCTGTGACACATTTGTCAGATCCCTGACTAGACCCACGGCTAATTTTACAACGCTAATTTATCTCACCATATTATATCGCTTTCATTTCATCCCCCCAGGATCCCATTACTGCCAGTGTACCTTGTAGCCAGCATGTAACAGTAATTGGCATTATTAGCAACGTACCCTGCTCGAGCTGCTCTATTTGCAGAGCTGCAAGGAGTCCCGTGGGTGGGCTGATCTACCTCGAGGATGGGGAGGGAAGGAGTCCTTGTTCCACACCACTCCATGGATGCCACCAAGGAGCAACGCCAAGGGCAGGGTTTTGCTGCTGTAGAGCATCTCTGCATGCCCAGCCCCCAGCCCACTCCCCGTTGTGGCTCCATCAGGTGTTGCCCACCCCTGGGTTCCTTAACTTCGACCTTTTAACTCCTGGGCAAACAATCAAACGCGCACACAGGGAGCACTTCTGTCCTTGCTCGTGGCTCAAAGGATAAAGGACTCTGCTCATCTGGGGTTAAAAGGGCTGCAAAACAACTCTGGGAAGCATGACACAGGGGTAGAGGGCAGGGAAGCTGCACAGGGAAAATTCATCATTCGTGTTATTTTGGTCAACAGTTTCTCCTCTTCAGTGTAAGCTATTGCTTTCTAGGATCAACGCAATTAAAGCCATGCAGTTTTAGCTAAGTGAGAGGCTGCACTAGTCAAACAGTGACAACTCCCACTTAAGACGTCCTTGTCTGGCATTTAGAGACTTGTTAAATTTTAATTCATCATTTTCCTCTCTCAGGCACAGCACCAGCAAGTACCAGGCTTCCCCAGCACAGCTCTGCAGGGTCTGCATCCCCAAGTGAGGCAGCTCCATCTCCAGCTCCTTCCCTGCTCCTCCTTGGCTCAAAGATCCCAATCCCCTCCTCAAACAGCACTGTGTTACCACAGCCCCATACTGGGCACACATGCAACAGGCCTCAGAGGTGGGGCAACCTCTTGTCCATGGCATCCTAAGGGGATGCATTCCTTTTCAAGCAAAGCTGATGTGCCTCTCCTCTGTGGCCTGCCAGGGCAGGAAAGCAAAAAAAAAACACCCAGAAGACCCTAGAGCTCCAAGTTGAGCTTGTCTAACAAGAGGTGGTACCTCACCTTCCTCCACGAAGCTGGGCTGGGTGACACTTACCGCTCCAGGGTGGTTCAGCCACAAGGTGGGACGCACTTGGACTGTGTACCTCCAAGCTCCCCAAAGGGCTCTCAAGTGGGAGAGCTCTTTATGGAGGAGTTGTCCATGGGCAGACCATAACATGGGCATTTTTCAGGCTGTTCATCCATACTTGCCCCTTCACATCCTTTATAACCACTCTCAGCATCTGCCCTCTTTGCACAGCAGTTAATAGGCTGCTCACATGCCAGAGCCAGGAGCAGCCTTTTGTCACACTTCCATAAACACCACCATCCTCTCCAGAGCACACGTGTCCTGCACTCCCACAAAGCACACCAGCTCAGGACAAGCTGGGTGAGCAAGGTTTTCAACCCACCTCTTACCTCTCCACCAGTCCAGAGTCCTTGGGGTGTCCCCAATTTCTCATAAACGTCTGGGGGATTCTTCTGGCTGCTTGTCCAACCCTCGCTGGTCAGATCTGGGATTTTCTTCAACAAAACAGAAGAGACAACCTGTCAGGTTACCAGCTGAAGCTCTGACATTGCTTCAGGTTCAGCAAACAACCAGGGCAGGGGGGCATCTGTTTCCCAGCCCTGACTGCTGGGGGTAACTGGTGCAAACGTGAACCTAGTTAGAATAAGAGCCCTCCCACAAGAGCGTCACAGTCCAGCCCCAAAGCACTTATTTGCTTAATTATTTCGATTCGGAGACATGAAATGGGAGAGGGGAAAAAAGACCCCTGCAGCTTGGGGCATCTCTGATCTCCTTTAAAGACAGACAGCAGTGCTCCCCAGACAGAAGAGCGCAGCAGCACCACACTGTCAGCCCAGCACCAAGGCATTCACCCACGAGGTCTTGTGCTGCCTGAGCCCTAATCCTGAAAAGCCTCACACACGTGCTAAAGGGTACAGGGAGAGGCCAGTCCGACTGAACCCAGGAGTGTGAACAGGAAAGCATGCCTGTATGGCTTTGCAGCACAGACACCAAGGACTGGAGATGGGAGGAGGACTTTCTGTGCCATGGCTGAGACGCTGCCTGGTGAGACAGAGTCAGAGGCATTAGTGTTACCAGTGGTGCCCTCCCTTACAGCAGGAAATACGCTTTTTGTGTTAGACAAACAAATTATCAGTCCAGATCTGTGCTCATTATCCAGCTCTTGTGGCTGAGGTTGTGTTGCTCCCCCCACTTCTTTTTAAATGCTTCGAAGAGGAAAAAAAAAAAAAAAGGTCTTCTGGCTCTACATTATTAAAAATGAAAAATAGGAGCCAAAACCCACTGGCAAGAGGAAAGTCTGGGACTCACTCCTGCAGAGATTCTTTCCCAAGGGTGACCATGACACCAAGCTTGGTACACCACAGGCTTTAATTAGTACCCAACCCTCAGCTGATGAGCTTTGCCAGAGTTTCTCACAGGACCTCATGCAGAGCCTGGACAAGCCAATGGGAAGATGCTGCAGAAACCCAAACTACAACCCCTCATCTACCTCCTGCCTGCCTACAAAACCTAAATAAATAAATTACCACCCCCTGAAACTACACTGGGCACACGATGGTGAAACCCTCATTTGCAAAGTGCTTGGAAATAATTACAAAATTTTCCCAGGGTTTACAAGGAGGGAAGCCGACTGTTTGTCATGCCAGCAGCCACGGTGTGCCGCAATTTATCACTCTTGTCAGGTGTCAGCCACCAAGAAATTTAACTCCAGCAGCTCCAATCCCAGCATCCACAAAGTCCCATCACTCAAAAGCTGCTCTGCCAGGAACCCCAGAGCTGAGGAGTGACTGGCAAGGAGGGATGAAGGCTGCTCCCCACCAAGCCTCCTCTCACTCTGCAGTGCCAGTGTAACTCTTTGGTTGTTTTTTGGAGATGTTTTTGGTTGTGGGTGTTGCGTTTTTCCCCACAGATGAAGCGGAACAGGAATGGAGACCAGGCTACAGCAAGAGATGAGGCTCATTTATCATTACCTGCCAGAGACCCTCCTGGGCTCTAATTCCAGCTTGGCAGGGACCTGAGAAGAGAAACTGGGCTCAGCACTGAGTACCCTCAGGGAGGGAGTGCAATATTACAGGTACAAAGTGCAAAATCCCAGTGCCTTTTCTGAGAGATATCTCTGAAACCTGTGGAAAGGCCTGACATTCCCTGCCACCTCTGTGCCCTGTGCTGAACCAAATGAGCCAGCCCTGTCACACTTCCAGCAGCCCAGCTTTCCACAAACATGGAAGCCAAAGCACAACTTGCTTTTTAGGGGCTTCAAATTGAGGTCAAACTGGGTTTTTGAGGAATTCAGCATGTCCAAAACAGGTCACCAGCTGATGGACCTGATTTGGGCCATGAGTTACTGCTCATGAGTCAGAGGGAAGATCTGTGAGCTGTGCTTCTCTATGATCAAGGGACAGCCTTGATCACAGCTCAGGTGGGCTCACATCAGGAGCAAATGTTCTCAGCCACAGAGCAGGGACAAGTCCTGGGTCAGGTCCCTGCAGGAGGGCTTGCATCACTCCTGAGCTCGCCCTGCATCACCAGGACTTGAGGTCTTGCCATGGTCAAGGCACCTCATCAATGTGACACCTGTTTTATAGGGCCCACAGACAGCCCCCTCTAGGCTGCCCCACAGAAATACTCCTGTTTGGCCATTTCTGTGGCAACAAGCAGACTTAAGAGAAACCTGCCTGCAAAAGCACTAACTTTCTCAACAGGTCCTTGCAAAACACTGGAGGAAGCCCAGCACTCATGGCATGCTGCATATCCCACATGATGCATCTGCACGGCACAGCAAGGGCTAATGGATAACCAAACCACTTGCTTAATACAAAAAAATAAAAAAAAAACCCAGAAAAAAATCCAAACACGCAGCATTTGCCAAAAATCTTTCTCTCCAACACAAGCTCGGGCTACGCTGATTAGGGATCCGTGAATTTCACTTGCACCAACAGAAGGGGCCCAGCACTTCCCAGCAGCGAGGCATCCCATGCATGAGCCAGGGGGCACAGGTTTTGCAGGGCTGTGTGCTCGAGGCAGAGCAGTTCCTGCTGTGGGAAGCTCCCTGCTCCTGCTGTGGGTACCACGCTCGCACGGCCACGCCATCCGGGGCCTCGCCACGTGGCGCGGGGAAGGTGGATTTTTGTGGCGTCAGCTGAACCCGGATGCCTGGCTCAAAACCTTCCCCAAAACTATCAGGCCCAGTCTCACAGCACAAAGATTCTGGAATTTCTTCGGCACAACTGCAAGAATTTTTTCTGCCTTTTTTTTTTTTTTTTTAATTTTATTTTTAACTGTGGATAAACTACTGCCTTCCCTGCCCACCCCCCCCCCCCCAACTCTGTTCTAAGAGCAGCCTAAAACTCTCTTTGCTAAAATTTTCCAAAAAAATTCAGCCGGAGGCAGAGACATGTGAAGTTTCAGTCCAAATGGTTAAAGGTTGGCATAGTTTCAAGCAACTGAAGACAGGGGCTTATAATCAGAAGTGTCAGGCAGCCTTAATTATATTATTTCCTGAAGGAAATAGTTTTCCCTGCCGAAGTCCAGGAGTTATTAAAAAAAGTTGACCTCACTGGAACCAATCAAGATGGAGACAAGAAGCCTGTGATGGATTCTTAAGGCAGGCATGTTCATGCATCTGAATTTTCAGGGGTCCAGGATTTTAGGACAGGTGTTCCCAGACAAGCTTGGCTTAGCAACAGCTGAGAGCCAGGACCCAGAATGTGGAGCCCCCTCCCATCCATCCTCACGGAGTGCTCTGGGCAGGGGCAGAGCCCCATGCACCCAGGAGGGTGCTTGCCTGTGTCCAGATCGATTGCCTCGCCGAGGCAAGCGGGGAAAAACAGCCAGATGCTTTGTAGCTGTCAAGAGCACACAGGCTTTTTGTCCGTGTCTTCCTCTGTGCCTATAAATAAAAGTGACAGCAACTTTATTTAGGACTTCTTCCAGTTAAGAGGGGATGGAAGAAAAGTGAAAAATTAAATCGCAGCTCAGCAGAGGCAGAGGGGGAAGGTCCTGGAGGCACAGCTCAGGCTGTGCCACTGCTGCAGCAGCCTGGGGTGGTGGCAGCCCTCACTCTCCAAAATCAGCACCTCCTCATCCCCATCAGTTCACCCCTCTCTCCTGCCCTTCCTGGCACAGAAATCCCAATCCCAATCCCAACCCAAATTCCACATTGCAGCCTCTGCCTGCTGCTGCCAATCCACTCCCCAGTGCAAGCTGAAGGGTTCAAGTGTGAGTTGAGGTGGAATAACCATGTGTCCTTATGCCCTAAAAGAGACTGACACAACCCCAAGATAATCCAGAGGAGAAAGTCACCTCTTCCCTGCACACAGGCAAAGGTTGTACTTATAGCACCAGCAGCTGCCCTAAAAGGCAGCTCAGTCCTGTGCAGCTCACCAGCATGGCTGAGCAGGGAGTGCAGCATCTCCACCAGCATCCACTACCACAGAAAGTCCTGTCTGTTCGCCTATAACCTCCAAGGAGTATTTTGCAACTAAGGAAAGACCCTCTTTCTATGAAAAATGAGATGAGGGCTGAGCACCTTGCAGACCCAGCCCCAGCCATGACCCAGCATGAGGGAGCACAGCCAGGGTTTGAGCATCCCAGTCTGGTCTCCCTCAGCCCCCTGCAGCATCTCCCAGCAGCACAGCACCTCGTGTCTCACAATGGTATTGTAACACACTGATAACACAGCTTTGTTTCAACCTTCGTCCTGTTCGCACCAGCGCTGAGCCAGAGTTATTCCACAAGTCAAAATGCAGTTCTTGCAGGGACTGTATGATTTTTCCAGTTCCCAGGTGCTTAGGGGCTTGACTGCAGCTCGTCTGGGGTTGTGCCATGCACTTGCACACAGACACAAAAACTCAGGGCAGGAAAAGAACCCACTCCCGTCCCGGGGGATGAGCCCACCCTATGCAGAGAGGTTTAGGGTGGAAGTTGTGTGCAGGCCCCAAGGGAGAGAGGCTGCCAGTGACCTCATGGGTTTCTTCAACTGCTGCCCTCTCCACTGCCATGAGTCAGAGATTAATGACAGGCCATTTGTCAGCACCGGTGGCATCATTGCCAATCTCATTTCTGAGCAGACATCTGACCTTGCTTGCCTCCCCGAGACCCGTGTTACCGCATGGCTCCAGCAGCCTCCTGACAGCTCCCAGGGGAAGCAACACAAGGCAGGGAACTGGGCTGTGACAGCTTGATCCTGAGTCAGGATGCACAGGCAAACAGCTCAGGATGAGCAGTGAGTGTCAGCTTGTCCCACTGCCCTACCCTCCTCCCAGCTGGCACCCAAGAAATGGTCTCTCTTACCAAGCACTGGGCTAGGTTATGGAGAAGGAAGATCTGTGCCCAAAGCAGAGAGCATAGGCAAAGCAAACCTTGCCTGAAACCCTGGAAGGAAGGGAAAAGAAGGCGTGGTGGACACATGGTCTTGTCTTTTTCCCAAGGCTGCAGTATCTGTGTCTCTGCCCACACTACCCAGCCAGCTGAAGGGATCAATGTGCAGTTCCAGCTGTGGCACCCAGAACTTCTCCACAGTCAGCACAGTCAGTCATGACCCAGACTGAACCTTAACCCAGATCTCACTCAGTGAGGAGACCAGGTAAAATCCAGACACATCCACCCTGTATTCCAGAGCAGGGCTTGTACCCGTGTTCTGAGGTGTAGATGACCCTTGCCACAGGGTCCAGCACTCCTCTGCCCCAAACCAGGCCGTGCTGTCACTGTACAAGTCCACTCTATGACTGTCACTTGGTCACCACACACAGTTCTGGTCCTGACAGAAAGGGATTAGTGAGAGAACAAGAGGCACAGAAGAAGAGGAACAAAACATCTTCTGCATCCCAAGCACACCAAGGCTTTTCAGCCTGGGAAGAAGGAGGTGGCAGAGCTTACTTATCTGCAGGACCTTGGGCTAGACACACCAGCCAAACCATAATGTCCACACTGCTCCCTATTAAACAACAGAAAACAAATTATTTCCAGAGGAGCAGAGAAAATTTGAGAACAGGTCTGACAGGTTCTGGTCCTGATGCAAGCTTTGCCTCCACACAACCCTCAGCCTTAGACAGTCAGATGCATCCCCACCAGGAGGGATGAGACAACCACCAACACAGCTCTTCTTCTGTGCCAAGTCAAGCCAGTCCCAGCTCTCATACTTCTCAGAAGGAGAACAAATTAAAATGATGTGGGACTGGGAAAATGCCCACTTGGTTAAGATGAAGAAATCAGTGCCATTAAATGTCATTAGAATAATATGCCCAGAAAGCTTCATAAAAGGAGATACCATATGATTGAATGCTCTCCAGACCCTCATTTTACACAGACCCAAAACATCAGCCCAGATCCTCTTTTAACAAACAACTCCCACAACAATCAGGGTTTAGGTTTTGTTTTGTGATGTGTTGTTTTGTTTTTTGGGTTTTTTTTCCTGAGAAGCTTTTGGGTCTGCAATTGAAACTACAATTCCTTTAGTTCCTGGTAGGGGAAGAAAATAAAAATCACTTTTCATTAAGCAGAAGCAAATGGCATTTTTGCTTGTCAAAAATATTTGACACAACTCTGACAGACTCGACCAGACATACAAATAAAAGATTTAAATCCTTCTGCTTCAGAGCTTAAGAAAAACCTGCTGTCAGTCCAGTGCTAGTACAAGCTCTCTCCTACAGGTCACACTCCCTGGGGGTTACCAGCACCATCCTGGCACTAATGCTGGGACAGAGGGCAGGTACCAGCCACACCAGCCTTTTCCTGCAAGAAGAACCCCACCAGCCCGTGTTATCCCTCTGCAGGCTGCTCTCTCAGAGACCAGCCCACCCGGCTGAAGCAGCACACAGCGGGCTCCAGCAGCAGGGAGGTGAGCAGCATCGATCCCTTCCCTCTCCTGCCACCATCCATATCTGATAGCAGCATCGACCCAGCAGCACTGGATGCTGTATTTCCTTGGCCACCTGGGCTGGGCACCAGCCGCCACCGAGCCTCCTTCCCCATCTGTCGTGTCAGCGAGGCAGCCACAGACGCCGTGACAAGACGCAGAGCGGTGTCGGAGCCCATTTCGAAATCCTTCTATCCTATTCTAGCCAGAGAGCCTTATGTGTATGGATTTATACTGTTTGCCCCAATATTTAGCTACTGAGCTGACTAATCTGTGTGCAAGAAAAACCACAGTGGCTCAGAGGCTGAGCAATCTACATCATTCATCATTTAGATTAGCTATTGTCTTAATCCTCTTTAAACTACTGTATAATACATAAGGGAATGGATGTCCTATATGCTTAGGATATGCAGAAGAAAACCCAGGCTGAAGCTCAGAAACTTGGACTGAGAAGTGAGAATGACAAATCCTACCAAGCCACAGAAGGAAAAGGAAACTTGTTGCAACCCCTGACAGATGGTTTAACTTCTTCTTGCTCTCTCCGCCCCAGCAGCCTTTAATTATTTCCTAGCCAGCTTCCCAATTACTTCCCAGGCAGCTTCCTAAAGCTCTTCTGTCCTCTCCCTTTATTACAGGCCCATGATGAGCTGTGGGCCCCAGCCTGCAGCAGCCCATGCCATGTGTTCTTGCTGCAGCCCCAAGGATGTGCAGCCCTGTGCCCTGGGAGCTGTGGCATCCACATCCAGCTGTGGCTGTGATGCTCTCTGAAAGGCCCAGCCCAGTGCCTGCTTTGGGCCATGCCTGGCAAACAGGCAGGCTCAGGTCAAGGATTAAAGCCTTGCCTGGCTATCCAGGACCGTGCCCAGCCAGAGGATGAACAAAATCAGGTTTCTTTAGGGTAACAGCGAAGTGTTCATGGGCAGAGGGAGGGACTGCAACAAGGCAGTGGCAAACAAGGCTGTAGTTCACTGCCTGCCAGAGCTGAGGGAACTAATAAACAGACAGATGAGCTAAATTGTCTTCTGAACCTCTGTATCAGTATTCACATTACAGAGCCTGCTTCCAGCAATTCCAGCGTATTAATAATAAATGCTACATAATTACAGCAGACTTGCTTTGTCCTCTCTTTCTGTTTACTGTCAATGTCTCTTTAACCCTTTGCATGTGTCTCTCCACTGCCACCAGACCCTCCAGAGACAGCACAGCCCTGGCACCCACGGATGGGTGTCTCTCCCAGTTCCCTCCCTGGGCTGGCCAGGGTGCAAGGGGAGGTGAAGGAAGGCTCAAGTGCTGATACCACTCAGTAGGGATTACTTTCTACCTGTCAAAGCCCTGACAATGTTGCTGCAGGGCATGAAAAAGATGTATTTAAGGCCTCAGGAGCACCCCCAGGCTGGGATGAGTTGGGGACTGTGCAAACAGCATCTCCAACACACAGAGTTGTAACTCTGAGTTACAGCTAAGTCACCGAGAGCCTCTTAACAGCAAAGAGGGTTTATGGTCTCTCCTGGTTTTAATTCCCTCCAGACCTGCAGCTGGATCTGCCTTCCCCACACATATGCTTTTGGGGAATCTCTACCCCAGCCCATTGGGACCCTCCCTGCTGCACCCATGGTCCTTGGGCTGTCAGGGGTGACAACCACCTGCGATGCAAGCGCACACTGCTGGGAGCTGGGAGTGGGCTCTGCAGCAATCCTTGAAGGACATACTCCTGGGGACACTTAGGAGATGACCACACAGGTCCCAAGTCTGGCACCCAGCCAGGGAAGAAAAAACCGAGCTTCAAACCAAACAACTCCTGTGTTTGAACAGTGGCCACGTCCCCCATTCTCAGCAGCACCACAGCCCCACACAGCTGCTCTTCCCAAGCCTCCTTCCTCATAGGCAAGCTGTGCCAAAATGCCTGCCCTGTCTGATCATTTCATGAGCTGATCCAAATGAGAGTTAAAGACCCTCTGGCACTTTTCCCCTGAATTTTTTAAGTTTTTCATCCAATGTAGCTGCAAACTGAACTCTGGGGCCTTCTTTACTTCCCAAAGGACTCTTGCTAAGTATTTCTTCCTCAGTTGCAAGCAAAAAGCCTCAAAACTCTGAAGAAAGGCCCACTTTAACAGTGCAATAGCAGTTTTTATCTGAGCACAGGTTTAATTTGCACCTTTCAGGCTAGCTGTCTCTTTTCCAGCCTTGCAGGGAGGCTGCCATGGCTCCTAACACGACTTCAATAAGAGAACAAATACCTCAAATGGGATTTCTGCAAGAAACCAGCATGCAAAACAAAGTATGCCTGCCTTCCAGTGCAAATTAACTCAGCTTCTGACCTGACTGCAGGCCTTTCCAGACAGGAGACCCACTGGACAGCAAATGAATGCCAAGCAACTCAGATGCAAATCTCTCCCAGCACAGAGAGCCTCAAATGCTAAAGGAACACTTGGCTCAAACAGCTGGGCACTGAAAAGCCTTGAAATGGAAAAACACAAACAACTCAAACCCAGTTACATCACTCACACAGAGAAAGCGAGGCTGGAGTGACATAAGAGCACCCATCCCTCAGACACCGTGTGTCCCACTCCACCCGGGACATGCAGAGCATCCCCCAGTGCTGACATCCTGCCATCATTTGCCAGTGGTTCCCACAGCTGCACACATCCACTTTGCATTTTCTCTGCTATCTGTCCTCTGCCAGGTGAAGCATAGAGGATTTTTTTTTTTTCTCCCTGTACACAGACACTTTTTTTAATTTCTCAGAGAACAAAACAGCAACTGGTCACTCAGGAATAATCAGTAAAGAAAAGGGAAGACAGCACTTCTGTCCTAAAATGAGTACAGGCTCCAAAAAAACTGAGAAGGACAGATGGTGTAAGGCCTGGGAGCAAGACAGAAAGGCAGGAGTCCTCTGGACCACTTACATGGAGCATGCATGCCAGAGAAATATGGAGCAGAATGGGGATTGGGAAGAAATGGGATTGTCATCATTATATCCAGCTCTTCCTTGTAGGACAGTACCAGGAAAACTACTTGGAGAGCAACACACTACACAGTGAAAGCAAGCAGAGCTCCCCAGGGTACAAGGAAGGGCAAGTTCATCCTCTCTGGGTGGGCCTGGGTTGATTGTATCTCTGCTGTCTCTTCACTCACTGCCACTTTTGGCAAGGCAACCCAAATTTCTGCAGTGCAGGGAGCTGTGGAAAGGGCACTCGGCAGGCTGGAGTGCCCCCACACCCTCACAGGATGGCACAGCCTGTCCTGATGCCACAGCAAAGCAACAATCCATATGGACAGGAAGGGAAGCCCACGAAGACCTGCAAGGAAGGTGACATATGCCAGCCCCAGAATGGAAGATCCCAAGCTGGACTGGGACACGTGGAACCTGTGCTGCTGGAGGAGCTCCTGCTCGCAGAGAGAAGGAATGGCCCTGCCAGCCCCTCGCAGCAGCCACCAGACACACGGACAGCCACCAGCACTGCTGAGGTGGCTGTCACAGAAGGATTGCAAGGGTGGAAGTTCCTGGACTGATCCCTGCTCATGATCAACACTTATGCCAGAATTATCAGCCAGCACTGATACTGCACTCACAGATGCAAATACAGAAAAGCGTAAGTGCTCTGAGGTTCCAGACTCATCTCCAGGACAGCCTGCATCTGAAACCCCTTCCAGGGCTGTTTCCCTGCTTTCTACAACATCCATGTCGAAACCCACCCCCCAAATCTCAGGATGCTCCTCGGCAGTGGATGACAGCACGCTGCAGGCTGTGTGAGCCTCCCACGTCAGCCCCCTCTGCAAGCCATTTAGAAAAGAGACAACAAGTTATTAATTACAAATTAAGCTGCTAATTGATTCTAAGCTGTATTAGCTCTAGGGGAAACAGAGGCAGAGCTGTGCCCCTCACACCACAGTTCACTGACTGCAAGTGCAGTAAGAGGGGCCTGAGCTCCCCAAGAGAGCTGCTGAGGACACAGTGACACCACTTCCAGCTCGAGCTGCACACATCAGCCCAGAGATCTCTCAATACTTCACTTCCTCCACCCCTGACCTGCCTCCAAGCACTGTGACAAACAAAGGTTCAAACACCCTGTCCCAGCAGACAATCAGAACCCAGTCAGACCCCAATGCAAACCCACCACCCTTTTGCCAGTGAAAACTTTTTCTGTAATACAGCAATTAGGAGTGACAGCCCCAGGGCTTGCCCAAAATAAAGTCTCCCTCTCTTGGAGGGGATGAGCAGTTTTCCTGTCACCACAACCCAGCAGCAATTCAAGGTCTGTGCAAAAAAACCCCAGGTTTGTCTGGTCCTGTGTGGACTCCTGCATCCTGCAGGAAATAAGAAGATGAGGCAATGCATGAACCAGCTCATGCCAGGCAGGAAGGATGACGCCATCTGAAATCCTAGAGCTTAAGAAATCCCTCCTGCCACAAGTTCCTCAGCTCTGCCTTCTGAAAAGCTAAGAACACAATGCAGAATTGCCTCTTCTCTCAATGGTTAACAGGTAATAAGTAATAAAACAATAATACCAGTAAAAAATGAATAAGAGGCAGTAAAGTTCTAAAGTATTTCACCCCTTTGCCGCAGCTTTGAAGCATATGGGAAGTTCTTCTCTTGCAAAAGAAGCTCAGCGCTTGCCTGCTTTGGACAGACCTGCCCTGTCCAGGGGCTCTGCTGGAGCTGGACCAGTTCTGCTGGGCTTGGCAATCAAGCAGCTGATGCCAAGGTTTCCATCCATCCACTCTCACACTGCCCTTCTCCTCTGGCAGCTCAATTAAGCCTAACGAATTACATCCAGCACAAGTCATGAGCAAACACAGGAAGACTTGGCGACCGCAGTGCTGCGCAAGCAGAAGGTGAATAAATAAAATTGACTCAAGTTGATAGAAGATGCCAATTCAGTGGTAGAGAATCTGTAGTGAAGCATCTGTTTGGGTGACTTTGGCTCAAAAGGGGACAAAACAAAAATGACACAAAAACAAGTTCTACCTTCAAATGGGAAAAACTCCAGAGAAGTTTTATACTATTTCAACATTTTAGTTTTAGACTTCAAAAAAACCCCAAAAAACCAAAAACAAACAATGGAAAAAAACAACCCAGAAGAGTGTATTTGTAGTTACCAGAATGGATTTAGGATCAGAGCTAGAGAATATTGTAGCCTGACCCAGATCTCAGCTTAATGCCATGCAGGGGACACAGGACCAGCCATCTCAGGTACAGAGGCTCTGCAGATCACAGCCAAGTATCTCAAAGAAGGGACTTTTTCCCATCTCCTATTCCTGTTGAATTGTTTGACATGGGGGCAAGATAACTCTCGGTGACTGGCTGGCTGACCCCAAACTGGGCTCCGGTCTGCTGCCCTGTCCCCTGTTGCTTACAAAAAACACTCCATCTCTTGCCTCTCCCTACCTGTCAAGAAGTTTGAGATTGCCATGATGCCCCTTAACATCCTGCTTCACCTTCCCTTGCTTGGGCTGCACAGACCCATCCCAGCATCTCCAACATAATTCTTCTCCACAAACCCTGAGTTCCCCCGCCCAAAACCACCCCAAGGAGTTTTGACATCTCATTCCCCCAGGAGATGATGGTGAGGAAATCTACAAACCAAAACAAACTGCACAGCTTCCCAACAGACAAGAAATCCTTCCCAAACCTAGTTGTATCTAGTTGTAAACAACTGCCAGAGTTTTCTCTTCAAAAAACAAAGAGCCCTGCTTGACAGTGGCACAAACAGTTGTCGTTTCAAGACAGTTTCCCTCCTCCCCTCCCCTTCCCTTCCCTGTTCAATTTGAAGTCAATTACAGGAAGGTTAATGGGGCAGAGAGGATGCCAGTTGGCTGGGTAATGATGTCAAAGCACCTGGCATTGCCTGGGCAACAGCTAGGCAGCGGGGATGCAAATGAAGGCACAGGATTGCACTTGGTCCCTCAAAACGAGCTGATGCAATTGAGCGTATCAGCGTTAATGAACATGGAAATAACGAGAGAGCACCCAGAGAAACAAGACACTGATGGGGGGTGGGGGCTGTGCCCACAGCAGGGAGACATGGTGACAGGCACCATGTTCTGGCTGTCAGTGGGAGCAGCTTCCACAGTGCTGACATTCTCCCAAGGCCTCACCCAGATGTGCTTCCCATGGGTTAACACTCCAGCTTTGCACACCCGAGACCAGATCGTGTTGATCTGCTGAAAGCTCCCCTTGTGCGGCTCCTGGCTCCTGTCCAGACAGTCTGTGACAGGAAGAGCAAGAGGGGAGATCGTGTGCGTCAAGAGGCCACATCTCAGAGCGACCTGATAAACATGGGGCCAAGGCAGCAAAGACCCAGGGGCAAGAGGTGCACAGGAGCAGAGGGGCTTGAGGGCATTTCAGTGCAAAGAGCAGCGACCTGCTCAGTGGGAAGACTGTTCCAGCAGTGCAGACCAGATTCTCCAAAGCTTGCAGTCCCCACATCATCTGAAACCGGTATTTTGAAGTTTTCAGGGAGAGGAACAGGAGGCTCGATATGGGATGTTGTCTGCCAGTACAGCACTTGGCACAGCGTGTTTCCAGGGACCAGGACCACAGAGCAGCACATCAGAGTACTGCAAAGCCTCAGACACCAGCTGAAAACCCTTTCCAGCTTTGTTCCACCATCCACCATCCAGCTGTATCTTCTCCTTGGTCCACAAGCTCCATCAGATCCCCCTCGGCACATCTACTGCTCGCAAAACCTTCACTACAATACTATTAAGTGCTTTTCATTATAATAAATACTATTTATTATATTTATTATTACATTATACATCATATATTACATAAATACTTTTTATCCCTGGCCTGTAAGACCACAGCATCCCACCGCTTTCCCTCTTTCTTGACACCCCTCAAACCCTAGCACAGCTCCGGTGAATCAGCTGCCTTTGGTCCTCATGCAGAGTTCACCCATCCCTCCAAATCCCCGCGGTGCAGGCGCTCCTCTCGTGCTCACCCTCCACAGCCCATCCCCAAAACACATCCCAGGGCAGCCACAGCTCCACCGGCAGCCGGAGCCAGGTCCCGCAGGGGCTCTGCTGCCCCAAGAACAGCTGCCTTAGAGGGACAGGGAAAGCCTGGCAGCATTTCTCACACCGGTGACTAGCAGAGCTTGCACAGTTGAGACGCAGCTGTGCAAATGAGACCCCAGCAACCACCCCCAGCCCCAGTGATTCCCCACAGGCGTGAAGAGCAGTATCAGGGACACAAAGAAGCCGACGCCACAGGGAAGCATTTGGGTCACGCATCCATTTACAAGGTCATCGCCCTGTGCCTCTTTAAAGTACTTCACTTTCGCCGGAGGCAAGTCAAGGTGACTCGGACAGACCGTGCTGCCGCTGCCCCCGTTCCCACCGATGCTCCCTGCTATCCCTGCCCTTCTCTGCGAGCCCCGGGGAACACAGGGCATCCTTCTCCGCCCTCTGGAAACGGCCCAGCAAAGCAGCAGCCCCGGCCATAAATAACACTGGCAATGGCTAGAGGCAGAGCAGCCGTGGGCTCTGCAGGGACCGGAGCATCCCTGGCCAAGCCATACGCAGGCTCTGCGGGACGCAGCGCCCGCCTCCACCGAGCACCTTCCAAGCGTCCTCCGTGGCCACCGCAGCGGGACCGGGCGCGTCCGGGCTCCCTCACAACGCCAGCTCTCTCCCTCAGTCTCCACATGTTGCTTTGAAATGTCAGCAGTGAAACCAGCTGCGGAGAGGGAATTAAACGGAGGAGGGGGAGGGAAGGAAAAAGAAGGAAAAAAAAAAAAAAAAGAGAGAGAGAGAAAGACGAAAGGGAGAAGAGACAGCTCTGCTAATGAGTCAGCCAGAAGTCTCAGAATCCATTTGAAACACGTAGGGCTTAATTTAACTTAATGGTTTTGTCAAACATTGGCACTCTGTTAAAAGCACAGGAGAGCTGGTAATCCAAATGCCAGTGGCTCTGCCTCTGCTAGTCACAAGAAAGCTGCTGCTCCAGTCCCCAGACAGATCCATCTGGTTTCAGGCAGGCAGCGAGTATGGCCCGGGCTAATGCAGTCACTCATGAGGGTAGTTCTGTATTTACTTAGCACCGGCAGCAGCTCTGACTTTGCCCAGAACACAAAAAATAAACACAGCCACTGCATTTCTGAGCTTGTACATGTCTTAAGGCAGCTCCAGGCTTCTCCTGAAAACACAGCTCTGTCAGGACAAGAGAGATTTGCACCTTACCCTCGGGAAGACAAAATGAAATCGCTGACCTATGCGGACTTTGGAAAGAAGTTGGAGGGGGGGGAAAAAAAAAAATAGCAAACCCTTTTCTCACTAGGAGGCAGAGAGAGACATGAACTGGGCTAAAAAATCTAGTTCCCCACCCAGCCCTGCCCTCCCTCCTCTGTGCAGCAGCCCTAGGTCAAGGGCCCCCAGCAAACCCTGTGAGATGAAATGGGGCTCAACCCCAGGGCAGCACTAGCTCTGCTGCTGTCAAACCCCTTTCTAGAGAAAAAAGCAGAGATTTCAGCCTGCCATTTAAGATGAGCTTCTTTCTGCAGACTGAGCCCATCTTTACACACAGTAAGGAAAAGCAGAAAGTTTTTCTTTCTTTCTTCACTCATTGCCTCTCCTGAAGCCCTATTCTGGCAGTAGATTGGGCATTTGGGACGTCTCATTTTGGTTTTATCCCCGCTCTTAGGCACCAGCAGATGAATTCCAACACCAGGCACTGTGTGATTCAAGCCACTGAGCACACCAGGGACAGCAATTAGGACACTCTCCTCCTTATAATGACAAGAGTCCAGTAAGGTCAAGCTTACCTGTAGAGTCTTGGGAGGAGGTTAAAACATTGCTTTTAACCTTGAAGCCATCTGCAGGACATCAGTCACACATCTGTCCTCTGCACCCACATCCTCCCATGCAGCAGCAGCCACCACAAGCTGGTGAGACCTGAGATGCTGCTGAGCCCGGCTCCCCTCCCCAGCCCCATATGCTCCCAACAGCAGATCCCAGAAACCTTCTCTTCCCTAGGGAAACTCCACTTCCCAGCACATTCCTCAACCCTCGCTCAGAGGACCACCTCTGCCATGCACCCCAAGGCAGAGAGTGGTCCAAAGGGTCAGCACTAAAGGAAGCAGCACTGCCAACCCCAGAGCAGAGGACTACAGATAGAAACAAGCCCTGAACTCCATGGGCACATTCCCTGCTCCACACAGTGCAGGTGGGGAAAGGGCTCCAGGAAAACTCAGGGGAGGCAGTGGAGGCTTTTGAACCTCTGCATCCTCTTAAACCTCCCCCTCCATCCCAGGACCTGGATTCCTGTTTGATTTAAGACACAAATGGGATCGAGTTTAAAGGTCTCAGCCTGGCCCTTGACTCCTTGGTGGGAGTCTTTCCACATCACAAAACCACCAGACAATTCAGCCTGATTGACAGCCTTTCAGGCAGAGGGGCCCAGAGCTGAGGGAGGGGAGGGGGCCGTGGGTCAGGGCTAAGGGGGGGCAGCCAGAGCAGTGCATGGGGCTGGGAGAGCAGGGGACAGCTGTGCAGTGGGGACAATGTTCAAGGTTTGTGCTTCCACAGGAAAAAGGCTTTTGGGAAAGGCTGAGAGGCTAGAGCATCCTTGAGGAGCTATTAAGTTCCACTTAATACATTCAAAATCCAAATTGCAGAGAGCACACACATGGGGAAAATAGAGATTTGGTACAATTCACTCTTTCTTGAGCTAAGGGGATGGCAGCATACACCAGAGAAAGCAGGAAGCTGAGGGTGAGGCAGAACGTAGACTGCAGGCTCACAGAGAGGAGACAGTGACAGGCAAAAGCTAGGAGACTTCAGGGACAGAAAAACAGGTGAGCAAAGCCAGAATTCACTGACCCTGGGCTCAGCCACTGGGGCTGCAACAAAGGCTGACATGGCAGCACAGAAGTGTGCACATACACACACACACACGTGGGCATGTGCCATATTCTGCCTTGGGTGCTATCCCTGCTCTCCAGCTCTAGCAAAACCCAGCCCAGTGAAAGGACTTGACCAAATTATCCCTGCAGCAACAGGCAGGACCCCAAAATGACCAGCAGCAAAGATGAAGTGCTTCCTCACCTCCTCCTCCCTTCTGCTCCTCACCCCAGCTGAGAACTGGGCACAATGGTCAACTCCCTCCAACACAGCTCTTCCCACTGCTCCAGGGCTGATGTGAGCAACCTTCACAGGTCTGCAGAGCCCAGTCTTACACTGCATGTGCTCAGACCCCTCAAAGCCCATTCACCTTGCTAATTTTGGGAGAACATTCCCTTGAAAGTATTCTCACCTTGAAGTCTGGGTCAAACCCATGCTTGCCAGTCGCTCTTCTCAAGAGGACACTTCTGCAGTAGGATGAGAGTCATCACTTGGGGAGACCAGGCAAGGGAATGTAAAGAGGACCACAGATACTTGCCACGTTATCTTACTTATATCCCCTTTTACACACAGGAAACCCTTTCTCCTACCTTTTTTTTTTTTTTTCCCCCTCCTCTAAATAAAAGAGAAAAATTTTAAGCTGGTGCTCTAAAGCACAGCAACCGCCAGCCCATCTCCATGGCTTGCCAAGAGAGCAATTCATCCTCTGCCTCTATTCTGCAGTAGGTAAAGCCCCCCCTCTCGCTTTTGTTCATCTCCCCGCTCTTTTGTCTGGCCCTGAAAGCGTTGATCACTCCTGCATGAGGAATGTGAAACTGATGTGATGTGATAGGAACAATGCTCCAGCCCCGGTCCTTGCAGCCACATCAAAGTCCCCATTTGCATGGCTTCCCTTGCCTGCCTGTCCCCCTCTGCCCCCGGCCGTGCTCTGGCTGCTTCAGCGCCTTCATTGTCCTCCCAGCTCGAGAAGCAGCCTTGGCCTCCTGCTAAAAGGCGCTGGATGGGCTCCCCATGCCTGCCCGTGGGAGATGGGATCCACGGGCAGCATCTGGCTGGCAGGAGATGCGACAGCCGCAGGTGGCACTGCTGACTAGGATGCACCAGCACACTCTCTCTGTTCATCCTGCTGCTGCCTGCTACTTGTTCCCCAATGGATGCTTCTTCCCAGAGCACTGCCAGGCTGGGTTGGGGGCCTAAAAGGATGGAGAGGTAAGGAAGACAAATCCAGAGGTTTTGGCCCAGTCCTGCTAGAGGAGAACAGGGAATTGCATTAGCATAAAGATTAGGACATTCCTAAGCCACTGAAAGGCACAGAGGTAGTTCACACAGAAAATGCTCTGCACTTGCAGCATCTGGGGGAGGTAGGACCCTGCCTGTACTTCTGGTGTAGTGGGAGAGACCAGGATGCAGATACTCAGGACACAACCTGACAGCTGGACACCACCACACCTGCAAGCACTTCCAGCCCCAGCAACACCCTCCAGCAGTGGCAGTGGCACAGGGCTCCAAGGATGCTGCAAAAGCTGCTGGAGCAGCTGCATAAACACAGCTCTGGGTCCAGGCAGCCTCCTGCTGGGCTCCAGAACCCAGGAATTCTGCCACCAGGTAAAAATCCTGCTGCTACTTCACAATGGGCAGCTACAACCCAATGCTAAGCAACACCCTTCCCAAAGCACACTTCACAAGGAGTCCAGCTTGCCAGACTTCATCAGGTCAAAGGCTTTAACCCAAAGGAGCAAAGGAGGCTGGTGAGAGAAAACAACCCCTCCAGCAAGACAAACAGCCTGTCCCACAGCAGCTGTGGCCCCATAGCAAGCCCCTGTTGACATGACAGCAACTGGGAAGCAATTGCTCTGCACCTCCCCAAGGTCTGACAAAGTCGAGAGGGAACTCCAGGCAAGCAAGTTCCCTTTCCCATTAGGGGGAATCCAGGTGCCTGCTGCCAGGCAGGGAGATGCAGGCAGCACCTGGGCAGGGAAGGGGAAATCCAGGCAGTGGCTATCCCAGCTGTGGAGTGAGGGGGAGGCTGACATGGGATAGGTCCAGAGGAAAGCAGTAGTGGGGGCACCTTGTAGCACCAATCAGTGCTGGCAACAGGAGGGACACTGATGTCTCTGCAAATCTGAGGGCTGCTGGTACACCTCACAAGATGAAGGACTTCATTTTTGGCAAAGAGGAAATAAACTTAGCTTACCCTCGCCATCAAGACCCACGTAAGACTGATTGCCCATCCCCCTCATCCTGAAGTATTGGGCTTCCATTCAGCCTTGACATCAACCAAGATGCTGAACTGGTCTGTGCCACTAACCAACACACAGACATGGCCAGCATCTGTCTGCTGACCAACAGAGGCTTCTAGATCCAGCCACTTCCAACACAGAATGCAAGATCCAGGTGAATCTATGAAACTGTAATCAAGGCTTTGAGCCCAAGCACATCTCCACCTTGCACCTCAGAGAGATCAGTGCTGAAGAGGGACTCCAGGTGTTTTGGCTTCAAGTGCACAGAAAACAGAAACAAACAGTCCAAGAGCCATGCCTGGGTCATCAGCCCCAAGATCCCAAGGCACTCATGGGTTACATGTAGGATGCAGTGCTCTAATGTTAAACTTCTTAAGCATTTCCCAGGCCACCTCTACTCAAGCAGCCTTCCTTATCTACTTTTCTTCAGTTTTTACCTGGTTTTGCTTATTTTTTTATAAGTTTATAAATGATAAGCTTTATAATTTGCTTATTATTTGCACATTTTGAGTGCTTCTGCTCCTCATCTCTGTTTGAAGCTCATAAGCCTGCCAAGGGACACTGCACTGGCAACTATTCCTGATTTACACTGATGGAGAATATAACTTCCCTTTACTAAAGTAAATAGAGTCACTACCAAGAGGCAGAGCACAATATTTTTTTATTAATGAGCATATTTCTGCCTCAGTGCTCACCAGGGAGGCAAGAGACAGTCAGCATGGAAGAACTAAAACTCTCTTCCTTACACCCTGGGTCACATTTGCTACACAAGGAATCTGCTGCCTGGCCAATGTCACTCCTGTTTAGGAAAGAAGTCTCTGCTAGAGGAGTATCTTGGTGTGTGATTAAGGAGGATATTTCATTCTGGCACTCGGACTTTTCCCTGCCAAGGTGGTTTACTGTAGGATGACACCAGAAAGGCTGTTTAGCTGTAGCTGTCCTCACACACTAAACAGGGTCCCCCACAGTTTTGAGGCTCCTTCAGCAGGCTGGGGGAAGCACAGCAAACCCAATCATGCTGCCCTCCTTTCTGCTGGACTCCCATCTGGTCATTCCCAGGGGATAAAGCTCAGAGTCCCCTGGGACTGATCCAGGCTGGATGCCCACCAAAGCTAATCTATCACTCCCTTCCTCAGCTGAACAGGGAAGGTAGAAAATACAGCAAAAGCTCCTCAACCAAGATTAGAGCATGAAGAAATCACTCACCAATTACAGTCGCTGGCAAAACAGACTCAGCTTGGGGAAATTAATGTATTTTATTACCAATCAAATCACAGTAGGGTAATGAGAAATTAAACCAAATCTTGAAACACCTTCCTCTCATTCCCTTCTTCTTCCTGGGCTCAACTTCACTCCAAATTTTCTCTACCTGCTTTCTTACAGAATGGGGATTAGAGGATGCAGTCAGTTCATCACACATTGTCTCTGCTGCTCTTTCCTCCTTAGAGGCTGGAATCCTCACACTCTCCCCACGCTCCAGAGTGGGTTTCCTACCACAGGAGTCAGTCCTCCACAAACTTCTCCAGTGTGAGTCCATCTCACTCGCTGCAGTTCATGAACTTCTCCAGCACAGGTCCCCTCCATGGGGTCAGGAACAGCCCTCCACAGGGTCAGGAACTATTCCAACATGGGTTCCCCAGAGGGTCTGAGTCCTGCCAGCAAACCTGTTCTGGTGTGGGCCTGTCTCCATAGGCCACAGGTGCTGGCAGGAGCCTGCTCCAGCACAGGGTCACAGCCTCCTTTTGGGCATCCACCTGCTACGGTGAGGTCTTCCACAGAATGCACGTGGATGTCTGCCCCAGGATGGACCTCCAAGGGCTGCAGGGACACAGCTGCCTCACCCTGGTGCACCTCAGGCTGCAGGGGAATCTCTACTCTGACACCTGGAGCACCTCCTCTCTCCAGGTCTTCACTGTCTACAGAGATGTCACTCTCACATGCCCTCACTCCTCTCTTCCCTGGCTGCAACTGCAATTTTTCCCCCCCATTTCTTAAATCTGTTACCCCAGAGTCTCTACCATAGCTGCTGGTGGGCCTGGCCATGGCCAGTGGCAGGTCTGTCTTGGAGCCAGCTGTTACTGTCAGACAGG
The DNA here is from genome assembly GCF_971803275.1 of Cyanistes caeruleus. Taxonomy (NCBI): domain Eukaryota; kingdom Metazoa; phylum Chordata; class Aves; order Passeriformes; family Paridae; genus Cyanistes; species Cyanistes caeruleus. The sequence continues at coordinate 72,890,467 of NC_141732.1, forward strand.
GGAAGGTTCTGGCAGATTCTCTCACAGAAACCACCTCTGCAGCTCCCACCCCCACCACCAAAGCCTTGCACACAAACCCAATACATCCCCACACCCCCAGCTCCGGAAGATTCTTTTTTTAGCAGATATAATGGTGCAAACAAGTAATTTTGCTCAGAGCCTGCAGGGCTGTGGGACAGGAGCCCTGTTCTCACGTTATGGCAGTGAGCTGTTGCAGAAGAGGCCACAGATAAGATGCTGTACACCACTCCAGTGCCCCCCATCTCCCCAGCCCTCCACACAGCTGTGAGCAAGACAGGACAGAGGTCCCACTCCAGCAGAAGGGTTCTTGCTGATGCTGCACTGGGAGCAGGGAACAAGTGCTAGTAAGGGATACAGTAATCCCCACACCATGCTCACTGGGCATCACCCTCCAGAAGTGGGAAAACACTGCAGAACCTCCTGCCCCCGCAAGCAAGGCTGGGTATCACTCATCCCCCAGGGGTCAGGGACCAGGAGACATCCAACCTTTTCCATTATCCCAGTGGTTCTCACAAGCTCCTGGCCACCTCCAGCAGGTGATGCTGACCCCATGGGATGCTGCACCTGGAGGAAGCCCCCTTGACTTACCTTACACCAGCATGGCAGCACTGGAGCTCAGCACTCCTAACCCTTCCCAGCCCATGGAGAGCCAAAACGCAGAGACAGTTCAACAGAGCCACCTGGCTCACTGCATCCTGCCGCTGGAGTCACACCACAGGTGAAGAGATCTTAAACATAGCTGGACAAATGTTGTTTCAGGGCTTCCTAGTTCTCTGTCCCTAATTCATTCCTGGTTTCTGCAAGACCCAGTTAATTCCTGACCAGCCACCACACGTGCGTGTTTCTTTGCTTTCAATTCGCCCAGCAAAATCCATTTACCCTGCCTGTCTCATCCGGTTTCCGTCAAGCCTGCTGAATTCTCCTCCAGTGAAATAAGCAAGCTTACTGTAACACCCTCCTTTGTAAGAGCATGGTGAAAATGACAGTCTTTCTGGTACCTGACTATTTCCCTTCACAGGAGCTAAACATCGCTTGTTTTCAATTGTGAACTGTTCTGACTTCTTAAAATGCATGAAAGTACCAAGAGAGTCAATTCAACCGGGAAAGAAGTTTCTAAAAGAGAATATTTACTTACCTTGCAGTTTCCTGTGGAGAAGTTTAGGCTGGTAATTTACTAGCCAAGGCTGTGGAGGTCTGCAGGTGAACACGAGGGGGAAGCAATGCAATTCAACATCTGCCTTGTCCAGAGGCAGCCATGAGAAGACAGATATAAAATTGTGTTTAAGGGTGCCTGCTTCCAAAGCCCCACTCAGTGGGTCAGTGGGGAACAAAGCAAAAGCTCCCCCAGCTTGCACAGCCTGGGGTTTTTTTCTGACTTTTGGTGCCAGAGCCACAAGCCACCTTTGTATCTAGAAAAACATAATTCCAGTCCTCTCCAATATGTGTTTTCCACCTCGAGGCACCTCCTTAGGCTTTCTCAGACTGAATTTGAGGCAAGAAATAGAGAAGAGAAAACCCAGACCTGTTCCTCCCGTAGCCCTTGCTCCTTCTTTATTGCTTTTCTGGTGGTACACACCTGAGACAAAGGAGCTACAAGACACCAAAGTTATTGGCCGTGTGATAAATGCTGCCAAAGCAGCAGCATGTGAGTCAGAGTGACCCTTTTACCTAAAACCAGCCAGAGAACCAGGTCAAACTGCTATCTGCAAGCACCTGGAAAACCCACAGTGTTCCCTTCTGCCCAGACACCAGCAGCCTCAGAGCAGGGGAGAGTCCCCAGGGATGCACACCAAGAAAGGAGACCACCAGAGAGCTCTCCTCCCATCCCCACTCCTGCCTAAGCAGGGCAATTGTACATCTGGAGCCAGGCAGCTGACGGGAACCCAGCATGGTGCACACCAAACTATGCAGAAGGAAACCTGGCCCCTGGACTCCATTTGCAAAACGCTTGAAGTCTGATGCTTTCAGCACAGGAAACATCCAAACTCCTTACACTTTAGGATTTAATTTCCCTCCTGCAGTAGCCTGGAGTTTTCATTTCTCATCCTCTCTTGTTTTGGTTTCCTTGCAGTCTTTTCACATCCTTGCTTTTTTTTTTTTTTTTTTTTTTTTTTTCTGGCGGCTCCTCAAATTTCATTCTCTTTTCCAAGTTACACAAGATGAATTTAAGACTTCTGCCACTCCTCCCTGCTCATTAGCAGACATAAATTAAAAGCAGAATTAAAGAGATTACTTGCAATGCCACTTGAGACACCTTCAAGCCTCTTATTGCTTTACCATGTACTGTGAATTCTGACCCACCAAGGGACTTTACATTCAGACCTTGCCAAGTGTTTATCTACGTCCTGTTAGATAGGTTCGGGGAAAGAGCTCTCATCCTTCTCAGAAGTAAAGTAAGAATAAGACTTTGCTGGAAGTTTTCCATTCCTGTATCAAGTTTTGTTGCAAAAAAGTTACCACCTCCTAAGGTGTTTTGACACCAAGAGGCAGATACGACCCTAAAAAAAAAACCCAAATATACAACAATTTTTATTTTTTTGTTTGTTTGTTTGATGGAGTTTGGGTAGGACATTACCAGAATGGAAACAGCTAACACCTGCAGGTCAGCCACAGCTGCCACATCACGGCTACAGTGATCCGAGGAAAATCACTGCACACCAGCCTGCTGCCAGGACCAAGAGCACGCTGATTTCCATGCTTCCAGGTGACAAACAGCTGAGGATCTGAAGACTTCTGTTGCTATGCCCAGCTGCACCTATCACCTCCTCTCTGTGATCCTGTGTGTCCAGGAAGAGGCTGAGAGAGATGCCAGTTGCTCCATGCTCATGGGTGTGCTGACATTTGCACCCAGCAGCTCAGGGACACAGTCTGAGTGCAATCACAGTTATTTCTGAAGTCTCATATGATGTTCACAGGTACAGCCTCTGCTGTTAAAAGTTCAGCTGGCACAAACCAGAGGGCACAGGGCTTACAGAGTCCTGCCTGTACCACGGCACCATTCACACCCTGGCAGTCACATACAGATCCAAGATCTTTGCAAGATGCAAAACTGAGCTCAGCTGCCCCAGGGATGGAGGGCAGGACGCTCAACCACCTGTGGGAAAGGAGCAGCAGGAAGGACTGAGCATGTGTCAGGAGATATTCTACCCCAGCTGGTCACCGGAAAGGGGCTGGGAGTGATGAGGACAGAGCACAAAGCCAACAGCTCAACAACTGTCAGCTCAGAGCGCCAAGGCACGGCGAGCGCACACGGGCCATCGCTGCTACGTAAGACACCACATGCCTTAATCTCTCCCAGGGGAGAGAACTTCGTCCAGCCCAGACTGTTTGTGTACTCAGCTAATTTTGTTGCCTGACTTTCCACCTACTTGCTCAGCGGAAAACCGATCCTCCCAAGTAATCATCACTATTTCATCCCTACCCTCGGACCCGAGGCCATGGCATAAGCAAAACTCTGCCACGCTGCATCTGCTGCACACCCAGTGTCACAAGGGCAACTGGCTCTCCTTGCTGTGTCCCCTTTGCTGAAGCTCCTCTTCCAGGCTGAGCACCATCTATGCCAGCACAATCAAATACTGCAGTCCACTTGTTAACCTAAACAAGCCTCCTATATCCTAAAATGCCGTTCCAGATCTCCTCTGAGGCTCCTACACACAAGTCAGGCTGTTCAAGCGCGAGTAATATAATTAAGGGAAAAAAATGCCCTGCATACACCAGGGAGTATCCTTAACAGCATGAGCTTAGTATTAGATCTTGCTAGAGCACAGTGAGACTATTCCTGGCTGCTGCCTCCAGTGCTGGTGTCCACACTTGTGAAAAAAAGAGGTTGTGGAAGTGGAACAGCTTCCAAAAAGAATTAGGAGAATGAATTGGGAACTGGAAAGCCTGCTGTGCAGACACAGGCTTGAGCGCTCAATTGGTTCAACTAAGCCAGGAGATGATCAGGAGAGGACTTAATCACCCCCTGCAAAAAGTGCAGGGAGATTTCTGCTGGCAGTGGGGGTTTTGTCCAAGGCTGCAGCAAAGGCAAAGGAGATAACTCTGCTTGTGGATCACTGAAAGAGGGCAAACTAGGCTGGGGAGGCAAGAATTATGCCCATGTCTCAGCTGCAACTGCAAGCCACCCCACCCATTAGGGCCTGAGCTGTAAGAGAGGAGGGCAGCTGAGTACTGGAGATGCCCTAGTCCCCTGCCCTGGACCACCCAAAGAGATGAACCAGAAGCCAACCTGCTTCACAACACCAAGGGCATCTACTGAGAGCCCACCCTGAGATGTCCCTCTGCACCTTCCTTTATCTCTTCGTGTCACATGTACGAGACTTGCCAGAGGAGAAGCCCATGTTCTCAGAGTCAGGCCAGTGGAAAAAGAGAAGGCAGATTATATTGCTTTTAAAATGCAAGTCAGCTATCCTCACTGGATCAAGGGGAGGGTCACTTAGGACAGACCAGCAACCTCAAGGGGTCAGAACAGGCATTCCCTGTGTTTCACCATCACTTTGAAGTCTCACTGTTCTTCCATTCCTGCTTCCATAATGAAACCAATTTTGTCAGGGAAACCTTGCAACTCTTAAACTCATTTGCAGCACCAAAGCCTGGTCTTTACTCCTCCCTCCAGCTGCAGCTCACTTCAACTTTCAGGCAAGGCTGCCTGGGATGCCTCTTTGAGCTGAGTATTAAATGGCACAGATCTTTCACGCTGGGGCTGTAATCCCATTTCAGAGGTGCATCTTGGAGCTGAACCTGCACATGAGAGTGCAGAGACATTACACCACTTCATGTGGAGATGGGAACAACTCACTGGGAGCCCTTCTTGCCACTCAGACTGGGGCATCCTCTGCACTGTCAACACCTCTGGCACCATCTACCTTCTTTTTTTAAAGCAAAGGGATGCAGTTATTTACATTCCATCATTAATTCCCCTAATGCCCTGAAGAGTATTTACTGAGGTTAGCCAAGCATTTGAGATGCTTGCAAAGTACCCTCAAACTTTTCTTAATAGCTATTTCTGTATAGTCATGTTTTGTTCCCAATCTCCCATGTATCTCTTTAGGCTTTTTTGGTCTTGCTACAGACAGGTATAAAGAGATGGCAAGGATCTCAATCATTTGAGAGAGGGAAATAGGTGAAAAAACCTATTCCTATTTAATGGACCTATTGTCTCTCTTCTATTTTCTTCTCCCTAGCAGTACTGTGAAAAAGCCTTTCTCCTTCCTTCCTTCACCAGCTGGAAAGGCTGAGATCATACACCACAGACACTTCCAACCATAACTTAGAGATTCATCCCGTTGTGAACTCAAAAGCATCCACACTCCTTTCTGGCATCCAGCAGCATCCTTCCACATGAGTTTCTAATAGTTTTACTGTTCTTTCCAGGCCTGCAGAAATCCCCATTTAAGCACATTTCTTCATTTTACATCCCTCACTGTGGCATGTCTTCTCACAATTTTTTCCTTTCCTAGTTCTCTTCCTGATGAATTTCTCCAGGGCAACTTCATATCCCTGAGAGCCTCCCATTTTAAAGTCCACTTTCTACTTCAGTTTCCCCAGGTGCAGAATTATTAACCTAAAAATGCAACTGGGCACAGTATTCTCAGGATATAAAGCTTCCTACAACCTCACAGAGAGAGTCCTGCCCCAGGCATTTTTTTCTCCCACAACAGTCCTTCATTGTTTCATCACCGCTTTCCAATCACGGTCTCCTGAAGGCAGCTAGAACCAATACAAGTTCTTTGGTCACCAGACTCCTGTGTGCTTGCAGTGCTGCCACTCAACATCAGCAGGGTCAGGGCTGAGCCATCCTGACCCCACTGTCCATTTGCAGTTGTGTCTCTGCAGCATTCCCAGAGTTTTTGACAGCTCCAACCTTGCTCACACAGCAAGAGGCCCTGCCTGGAAAGATTTAGAGCCTGTGCAGATACAACAAGAGTGGGGAAGGAAAAAAAAAAAAAGCCAAAACAAAACCAGGTCTGGAGAGAGGAAGGCAACTCATTGCAGGGCAGCAAGCAGAGCATGCTGAGTGCTCCCTCTCCACTGCCTGAGGTGCTCATCTGCAAACATTCCCGCCTGCCTGGTGGAGGCTGGAGCACAAGTGTGGCCTCCGGGCACCAGGGCAAAGAAACCTCTGTCAGGAGGGAGGGAAGACTAGAAGAACCAGCCAAAAAAGGCTGTTTTGGTTTTGCATGAACTCTACCCACCCTTCACCTTCAGGGACACTTCCTGCCCTTGCCACAAGTAACAAGCACATATAATTGAAGGAAAACATGATTTCCCAGAGCACTTCTGATCTGTATTATCCATGCTCATTACAAGCTGTGAGGCGCATTCTAGTCTCCATCAGCTCCAAGCAAACAGGAATAGTGCAGCACAGGGATAAGGGGCAGAACTGCTGCTGGGAGGGCACAAAAACCAAACCAAAACCACTTAGAAGCTCTTGAAGGACCTGCAAAGACACATGGGCTTGTGCTCGTGCCAGGATATCAAAGCCCTAGGGTATTTGCACAGCCAAAGTTGCTTCTTTGAGCTCATCCAAGAGAATGAATTTATCTGGGCAGTCCTAGGGTATCAGAAGCAGAGTTCAGTTCTCAACTATTGATTTTTTTAGGTTTTGCCCTGCCCTCCTTTAGGCTGCCTCCTAATCTTGACAACAGTACCTCACTTATCAGTCTAACAAAATGACTACTTGGAAAAAGGAAGAAGTATTTCTTCCTTTTCTGTCATCTTCTTAAGATTTTGGGGGGAGGATTTTTTTTTTTGGTTAGGTTTTGTTTTTCGTTCTTGTTGGTTTTTTTTGCCATTACACATGGACTTAGTTGCTGCTAAGCTTTGTTTGCTTCTGCTCTGCTGCCATGGCTGGTTGGAGCATCCCAGGAGGTGACTGGATAGAACCTGGGACACAGGCCACTCACTGTCCCACCCCAGCATCTCACAGCACTTCCCCACTTGAATTTTCAAAAAGGTGTTCAAGGACCACGTTTCTCCAGCTCCCTGCAGAAAGGCCTATGCTCAGCAACATGGCATTAGAAGAAAAGCAGTAAAAAAAGTAGATAAGCAAGAAGACTTAGGGGGGAAAAATCTGCTTTGGCACCACATTCAAGGTCCCTTTTGCCAGAAGAGCTGTGAAGATCCAGAAGGGATGCTGCACGCAGCCCATATACTAAAATCAGACTGCTTTTTATTTTTTTTTTAATAGCATTAGTCTCAATCAAGGAAGCAGAAGAGGCCTGGCCAACCTGGAGAGAGGTAACTGCATATGGAACTACCCCCAGCAGTGCTGTTTTCCTCAGAGGGATGGTGGGAGGCACAGATCTGGAAACATCTCCTACCTTTAGTCCTGCAGCTGCTGTGACAATGTGGGGACAGATGGGGAAAGAGTGATGGGAAGCAGCAGTAACACAGCACCTTCCTTTAAACAGTCTCTCTGTGTGGAGAATCAGACTCCTGCTTTCTTCATATTCACCCCTACCCAGAAACCACCTCCCACCCACTCAAACATCAACCTCTCCTCTCTTCAGCCTTCTTGCTCCTTTTCTTCCCTCCCTGCTCCCATCAGGGCCAGGAAATGCTCTGGTTCAGCACCCTCCATTTGTGAATTATGTGATTTATACCATCTCCAGCCTGGTAAACTACAAGATATTGGAGAGGATCCAGGAATGCAGGAAGCATGTCTGCCTTGGCAAAGACAAGAAGCAGAGGAAGAAACTGGATGGGAACTAGATGGGTTCTTCCTTCACCTGGTGCCCCAACCTCTCTTTTCCAAGTCGTGTGATTTATCTCTCTCCGGACCATCTCTGCAGGAACCAGGTCCATTACGGAAATTAAAATGTGCTGCTGCCAGCAGCTGGCAAGATCAAACCCTCAGCACGCCTGTCCCCTCCAAGCAGGGATGGCAGACACCACAGAGCTGGCAGCCAAGTGCATCAGAGAAGGTGCCAAGAGAAGCTCCTGCACTGCACCCCGATGGGCCACCAGCTTTGAAGTCCGCTGGCCAGTGGCACAGCACGGAGGGCCAGCCAGATGCCAGTCTGAAGCTGGATTCTGGCACAGCCAGGCTTCCAGGAACAATGGGAGAGTAAACACAGACCTGCCACACCATTGCTTGCAACCCACAGCACAAGCACATCCAAGCTGTTAGAGAGACACCAGGATGTTAGAGAGACATCAGGATGCTTCAGAGACAGAGTATGGGGTGCAGGAAGAAGAAAACCCTTTCCCTCCTCCCCACAGCTTCCCCTCCTAGGGAAATATCCCCAGTAAGAATATGCCTGAATCAAGGAAAGATTCACCTCCCAGGACAAATAACTATCACAGGAGGCTGGTGGCTACAGGTATTGCTAAAATGTGTGACCAACCAAGAGATCCTTCCCCAAAAGAAAGGCTTCAGCTTCGCTCACACAAGAGGAACTCCAGAAGAGGCAGTTTGATGTCTCACTGACTGCAAACACATCAAGGTCATTATCGTTTCCTACAAAACTCTTTTTTGCTCATGTATTTCCAAATGATAACATGAGAGCATTCAATCTTGAAGACGTTTGTGCTCCGAGCTGGTGACAGCTGTGGAGAGAGCACAGGAATAAATGCCTGGGGAAGCATATTAGAAGGGCTCAGAGCTGGCAAGGCAGGCACAAACTTCTCCCGAGCAAGATGAGTTCAGTCAGGCATTACTGACTGAAACAAGAAGAGAGAAATGCAATCCAGGCTGGGAAGAGACAAATTCCAGGTGCCCCTTCGCAGCCCTGTGCAGCAGCATGTCACTCCCTAGGACCAGCATTCCTCAACCCAAGACACTGAAGGCATCACTGATCAGCCCAAAAACTGCTGCAAAGACAAAACCTCACAGCCACACAGCAACACTTGCACACACAAGCAGCTGTAGAGAGGGAGAGCAGGCTTGTGAGCAGAGAAATGTTGGACTATATGGTAAAACAGCCCATGGATTTTTGTCATAAGAGACAAGGCCCTTAAAAGCTGGGGAATGCAGTCCTGAAGGTTCAGATCTTTATGGCCATCACAAGACTAGGACTTCCCTTAAAGCCTTACCACAAGGGTCTGTAAAACTCCTGCCGTTCTCCTTGATGCACAGAATGCAGATGGTGTGCACAGATCCTGGCCTTAACAGCAGGACAAGTGTCCTTGTGCACTCAAGCACTAAACCAGGAGCTTGTTCCACCTGAGGTTCTGCTGGCCTAAGGTCTTTTACAACCAAAGGGCAGATGAGAAACCACCAGCTTCTGCAGTGGTATCAGACAATTTATTTTTTTTAATGAACTTCATGCAAACAGACTTCTTGCTGGTACTTTCCATTGCTTAAAACAAAAGAATGGAAGCTATCATCTGGACAGTCAGAGTACTGCCATGCCAGCAATCAGCCTAATCCTTGTGATTAGAGATTTCCTTACTTCCTTCCACAGTATTTCAAACCAACCCAGGTTGTGCAGTGCCACAAGGTAAGCTTTTGCCAGGCTGTCCTCAGGCCAGCCTAGGCATGACAGGGCACTGAGCACTCTGTCTAGGGTCAGATACCTAATTCTTAAGTGTCTCTGACCATGTTAAAGTCCTGTTAGAGGAATCACAGCAACCAGCCCACACCACAGCAATATCCTCCTGCACATCACCTGGCAGAGCCTGGGGTGACACTACCCTTGGCTGGATCTGAGCCCTGACCTCCCAGTGCCCTTTCAAACCTTCTGCACTCTGCTCCCTGCATTGCCATGGAACTCTCGCTCCCGGTCACAAGGAACCTGCCAGGATTGCTGATCAGCTGCATGATCTGCTTCAGAGGGAAAGATCAAAGCACACCAACCAGCTCTTCTGCAGCTTCTGCCTTTCCTGTCCTGCACCTCTCAGCTCTCAGGGAAGCACTGGGATGAAGCAGGTGCACATAGCACTGGGTGGGCTTACTCACGCCTGTTCCCCAGGAGCTGGAAGACACTGGAGAAACATGGCAGCTTTGCAACCAAGTGCAAATTCAAATCCCAAAACCAAATGTGGCAAACAGCAGAAGGGAAAGCAAAAGTACCCTTTGGCAGATCCCCTTCTCCCAGGGAAGGTTACTTGGCAGCAGATACAGGGAGATACAGGGAGGCGTCAGAGTGGGGCTCTCCATCAGCTGTTGACAGCACAGACACTTCATCTTCCGCCAGCAGGATCTTCTGGGCAGCCCTGCATAAGCTCCTTGGGTACTCTGGACCATCACCAAGTGACAGTTCATCCTCATTCTCCCATCCTTGCCAGCCTTCTGACCATCCACTCCCTAAATAGCTTGGATCATTTCAAAGGAATGGTACAAAGAACAAGAGGTTAAAAAAAAAAAATAAAAAAATCTCCCTCCCTCACCTGCCTGTGCAGCATCTCGGTCTGAGGCTCTGGGTCAAACAGCCTCCTTCAGTTCAAGGCAGATGGAATCCTGTGATTTTTAAGTGACCATCTGTGACCCAGAGCTGCAGCGTGGAGAGAGTGGATACAGACCTGCATCTTAAGTAGATTGGATTTTGTATCACACAGCACAGAGAGCAGAGAGATCCCCCAAAGGCTTCACAGCCAGATGTAACAGCAATGTGCAAGGCTTGATGCCATGCAGGGAACATACCCTCCACTGGCTGCTCAGACCCTGCCCCACCGTGGGGAGCACCAGCCAGCAGGTCCTTTACTTCTTCTCTAAGGAAAGAGCTACAGCCACTCAGCTTTTAGTCACCAGAAGAATGTAGGCATACTGCTACCAAGGCTACAATGCACCACCTCTGGAGGCTAGGTCCTGGTGAGGGTTATCCTAAGCTGAAAGCATGGAACCAGCCTGCCATGGTCTATACAAGGTGCAAGGAGCTACATTCAGCTGGGGAGAAACACCAAAAGAGCCCCATCTGCCTGAGCATGGCTCCCAGTGAAGCACAATGGGCACACGGCAGAGCTGGGAGCACTCAGCATCTTTCCTGCTGGTGTTTCCCCTCTGGATAAAACACACTTCATCCCTGCTCTGCAAACATCCCTGCGCATCGCTGCCCCGGCCAAGAGCCGTGTTCTGCAGCTCAAGGGCAAGCAGATGGTAGAAAGCCACACTTGCAGCAGGAGCAAAGCAGGAAACCTTTGGATCAGGCTACAAATGAAATACAGCCACGCTGCTCCAACTGGCAAGCACTTTGCCACGCATAAACAGAGTCATTGCCTCCCAGCACCTGAACATTGCCTTCAATTTACACATGACGACAGTAATTAACACCTCATCTACAGTGGACTAAGGCGGGATGATCAACCCAGTGATCACAGCCTTGCTCTATCCCTAACACAACTTTCTGCCATGCCAAAGTCACTCATGACCCTTTTGTTAGGGATCACAAGGGCACTGCCAAAGGCTTACCAGAACTGGTGCTGCCAGTTCGTGGGCTCTCCTTCTGAATTTAAAGTTGCATAGAGAACTCTGTGAGGTATTTTTCAGGCCGAAATGCTGACATTTTATTTGCCCAGTATGAGCACCCTCAATTGCTTTATTGCAGAGATGTAATTGAACAAAGCACCAAGAAGAGAAAGGGACAGGGAAAACCTCTGAGGTGCAGCTGGGATGTGCTTGATCTTACAGCTGTCACACATCAGTCAGTGCTGAAGATGTACAACCAGATTACTGTCATACAGCATAAAACCTGTGCCTGGAGATGCTTGACAAGGCATGTCTAGGCAGAGGAGGGATGCAGCATGAAGCTGGGGTGCACAGCATCACCAAGGCTCCTCAGAGCACAGAGCCTTGCTGGAGGGCACCTTGCAGCTGCAGGTACGAAAATACAGGCTTTGCAGTGGTGGAGTGTGAGGGATGAGTTTCCATCTCAACCCTGGCAGCAGCTGAGCCCTCAAAGAAAGAGGGAGAAAAAGACAGCTCAGCCAGGTCCTCAGCTCTTCCCAAGAGTGGGTGGCTAGTGTGGTGATGCTGTGGGTGATCAGGACTTGCTTTCTTAGAATTCATGCACTTAGGCAAATCCAGAGCACAGGTAGAGGGGAAAAAAAAAAAAAAATCTCTTTACTTTTAAGACTGTCAAAGGCTGGAGTTACAGCGCATGCTCACCCTGTTGTTACACCATTCCTCGCATGTCCACTACTGTCCACTGCCAGGGACAGAGCCCTGGGACATTTGGCTGCACTGACCAAGCCATTCTCAAGGAATAAACCAGCCTAAAGCATGCAGCAGGAAAGCACTGGGGCAGATATTTTGATTCACATTTGCCAGGGCTTTTGACAGGAGCAAAGAAAGAACATTTTAAGCATTCCTTTCAGCCAGCATGCATCCCAGCCCATGAGACCTCTCCTAGGGCAAGGCACAAGAACAATCTCTTTGAAATCAAGGGCTCCTTTGTCACCCTGCTGCAAGCCATTTGACCTTCAGAGTCAGAAGGAAGCTCATATCACAAGTGGCCTGACAGGCCTGGGTTGGGAGCGAGCCCAGGCACTCGAGAAGGACCCACAGCCCGGCTGCCAACCCCAGCATCTCAGTATGGAGATAAACAGACCCCGAGCCTGAGCACTCAGCTCTGGGAACGCTTGCTTCGACTCAGCACATTTCCTCTGACAGCCAGACGCAGAAGGTCACTCAGACCAGCTTTCCACGTACAAGACATATCCTTGCCAAGAAAGAAAAGTCCCAGGCTAGGCTGTGCCACAGGTGTCCAGAGAAGGTTTAAGCCTTTGAAACAGATTTCACTTCACCAACAGTTATCTTCCCATTTCTTTTAAATGCATCAATCCCTCCTGCCCTCCCTGTGCTGGGGAGGGAGATTGCACACCCCTCTTCATTCATTCATTCACTTCTCTCCCTGTAATTGCCCCCCCTTGAATATTTGTAGCTCTCTTCCCTGCATCTAACTGCAGAAGTATTTATCAGTGAGCACAGGACTTGTGAATGATACATGGAGACTGACAGCTGATCCCACAGAAGGCAAGAGCCAGCAGAACTCCTGCCCTGAAGTTCACCAAGTACCTGGTGGAGCCTTTTGAGAGCTGCTTGCTATGGATGAGCTCTCCCCAGCACCACAAACTTGGACAGAGTTACAGCTAAGATGAGTTGCTATTGCAGCCGTGTCTGACCTGCAGCTGTGCTGCCAGGGACTGCTCTCCCCGTGGGCTGTGCCTCCTGCTCTGCACCAAGCTGGGACCACAGCACCTCCACGCCACTGCAGGGCCCAGCCAGCATCCAAAATGCTGCGTCTTCTCCCAGCTTTCAGCTGCTGGGCCCTATCAGAGGATGTCAAACCAGCTGAAACTCTAAATGTGTGCCTCAGGCATCAGTGTATTTACACAGAGGAGTTGCTTGTTGGTGCATAAACAACAGAAGGGACACTGAGCCCCAAGACAGGGTTTACTCCCCAGCACTAACCCAGCTACCCCCTCTTCCACACCCCACTGCTGCCTTTTGCAAGATAAAAAACAAATCGGGGTTAACACCAGCCCAGCCGATGCTCTCCTTCAAACCTGCCCTGCAATGACTCCGACCATGACAATAACAACAGTTTTTGCAAGGACACAGGAACGAATCTGAGCATCAGGCACCAGCCAGAAGGAAGTCTCAGCTACGTGGGCACCGCAGAGAGCAAGGCACACGCGGGCTGGCATGCCAGCTTCTCCAGAAAAGGGAAATGTGTGACAGATGCATCGTGTTTATGTAGCAGAGCCACCGCTGCCGCTCCCACAGAGCCCTGTCAGTCTGTTTGCACACAGGCACACCTCAAGCCTGTGTGTGTACCCTTCCCAGCCTACCCAGCGAGGTGTTACAATACACATTTAACTAATTCAATTACTAGGAAAAAAAAAAAAAAATAATAATAAAGAATTAGGGCACACAGCCTGTGATTAAGAATTTCTTTCTCAACACGCTGGCAACATGCCTGCAATTACCGAGCCCTTGATTCTCTAAATTCCCCGGAGATCAACAGCACCTGATACCAGCATGTCCTCAGGTCTTTCATAACCCAGAAAGCCGCTCCCCCACCCCGCTGTTTCAACCCTGGTGAGATTTTTCACACCTTGCAGCTCAGAAACACTTAAACCTCGGACATCCAGCCCGGCAGGTCACACCAGATTCGCCGGAGTAATTGGCAGCACAGGTGGGCTGCAGCTGACACAAGCCAGGGCAAAAGTGCTCTCATTAAAAGCAGCAAAGCAAGACCACGCTCAGTGCGATGGGAGGGAAATTGCTTCCCACGCCGCCTGTGCCGGGCCAGCCACCGGGAGCACTGCAAAGGCAAGAGCCAGAACAGCCCTCCCGCTAACAAGATCCCTCAGAAATGCGAATGATGGCCAAAGTAGCTGCGCGAAGGCAGGGCAGCAGGCTGGGGAGAGCCAGATGGCTTTCCCCAGCCAATAACCCCAGGTGCCACAGGGCTGAATCAATGCGTGAAGCTATTAAAGGGGGTGGAAGTGTTTTAACATGGTTGAGTGAAATTCCTCACACTTTTAAGTCGACAAGGACCCCATTGGGGCTTAATGGGCTAGCACAACCCGTCCCATTACAGGTCGTTAACACGCGGAGGAGCCTTGGGAAGAGGGGCAATTAGGGTTCCCCAGATAACTCTGCAAGAGGGACTCCCTCCCCAGCTTTGAATCCCACCGATTGCGATGATCCAGGACCCAGGAGGAGGCCACCCCCTCCTCTAGCCTCCGCACCTTCCCCACCCGGGACGGGAACACACATCGGAAGCTTGCAGCAGGTTGAGCTCGCAGCAGGCTGAAGGGGCAGAAAATTGTCCCCCAGAGCAGAGCACGGTGCCAAAAGCTCCCACCACCACCTCCTCGGCTGCAGGACATTGCTCTGCCCCGCTTTCCCTCCCCCAGACTCAGGGCTGAGGAGCCACTGTCCATCACACACCTAGCAGAAAGAAGAAGGGGACACCAACAAAGCAGCTGTGGTGCAGAAGCCGTGGGGCTGCTCCCCAGAGGCGACAGGGCAGCGCTGGATTACTGCAGCCCTCAGTTTCTGACACATGGAGCATGGTATTTCCAGCCTAGAAATAAGGTTAAGACCTCTCAGGAGCTTAACAGGTATACACTGGTTATTTTCCACCGGCAGGAAAACAGTAACTAAAGCTGAAGTAGAAGGAAAAGCAAAAAAGACTGCATTGCTACCTGAACTACCAGGTTACAGCACCTTGCTCTGCTCTCCTCCAGACATCCCTGGGGAGGGCAAGCAGATCTGTTGGTGTGGTGGGATGGCAGCCCCGAGGCTGCAGACCGGGAACCAAGAGTGGGACAGAAGTGGTTCCCAAATATGGCTCCAAGCTTCTCCCACACAGCCAGCTCTGGGGAGGGTCTGAAATACTGATCTGCTGAATAGACTTTACAAATTCAGAAACAAGAACAATCCAGAGCGTCAATGCCTTGCTCATCCCAGAGCAGAGAACAAGCTGGGAAAGGCTCTGGGGTGGCTGCAAGAAGCATTGTGGATGGGATGAGAGAGACCACCCATGAGGGAGAATGCCTGGAACAGTCCCCAAAAAAGTGAAGAAAAATCCTGCAATACAGAGTGAAGACAGCCATGGACATGATTATTTGGCAAATAAGGATTTGACTGTGATGGAACTGATACATATTTTTTTCTTCCCTTCCATAAGAGGGTCCAAAGCTCCCATAGAGACTATGAATAAGAAACAAGCTCAAAGGCTCTGCTTTCCTCAAATACATATTCCTGTGGGCTTCCAGCCCTGTCCACAATCTAAACATCCCCAACACATGCAGCCCATCAGGGCTTTCGTCTCTCACAGGTGTTGTTTCCCTTCCTTGCCTGTCCCAGGAGGGGGGTAAGATCTTTGCAGTACTACAATTCACTATGTGACTTCAGACTTGCATCAATCCAGCCAGGACTCTGCTCCAGTTCTTTCCCTTCTCCTCTGTACTCAAACACCTACCAAATATTGAGAAGACCCTGCTCACAGTCCTTTGATGGCTGTGTGAAGTAGCTGCAGCAGCGTAAGTCTGACTTCTCCTCATGGAGACCTAGCTGTCACTTCCAGTTCAGCCCAGCACAAGCCAATTCACCAGTTCTTTCTCCAGAAGTCTCCACAGCAACTATATTCTCACCCTGACCATCAGGTGCTCACCATGGTGCTTTCCTGGCTCAAGGACACCACCTGTAACACCACTCCACCCCTCTGATTGCACCCCTCTCCTCCAGGCTTCCACTTTTGCACATTCCCTTCACTGCTGCACCTTCCTCAGGCAAACAGGCCCTGCTCAGACCTCACCAGCCTCCAGCTGCAAATACTCCCCTCTTTGCATCCTCCTCCAAGCCTCTTCCCAGCATCCCCCTTCCCCCAAAGTGCTGATTTACCAGCAGTGGCATGGCTCCTGAAGATGCCCATGGAATTGCCCAATATTTAGCGACAAATCACTTTGTACTTTGCACCCATCATCCTAGTAGGAGCCCCAGAAACACCTATCAGTATGGCTCCAGCTTCAGGTTTGCTTTGACGCCTCAGAAAGGACCAAGCAACTTCTGTAAAGCCACTTGCAATGACCTCTGCCCCACCTGCACCAGGGCTGGTCTGCACTAAAAGCTGAGTTAGGAGAACAGCCCAGCAGAGTTCCCAGCCAGGAACTGTTTGCAAGCTGATGTCTTAGCCCTGATGTCTGATGCCTCTAGCTGGGGAAGGGCAGAAACACCTGAAAAATTCCACAGTAGAAACAAACAAACAATTCCAAGCAATTGATTTTCTTGCTGTCCTCATCTTGCACAGGGACAGACCCAACTGGAAAGGACCTCAATGACACACCTGGTCTATGTCTTATGTCCCTGTAAGCCACCCCAACAGGTAGGGCAGGAACAAGCAGCATTAGGAGACACCCAAGCCCCTTCCAGAAATCCACGAGAGGAACTGGAGTGCCTTGGAGAGAAGAGTGCTCAACCAGACAGGAGACACATCTTGCAGCAAATGATTTGATGTTGAGCTACTGGCACAGGTTGCTCAGAGAAGCTGTGGCTGCCCCATCCCTGGAAGTGTTCAAGGCCAGGCTGGATGGGCCTCTGAGCAGCCTGGGATAGTGGAAGGAGACCCTGCCCATGGCATGGGGGTGGAACGAGATGACCTTTAATGTCCCTTCTAACCCAAACCATTCTATGATTCTGTGATTTTTCTCTGCAAAAGACCATGGTGAGCCCAGCCTGCAAAGGCTCCAGCGAGTCTCATAATGCTGTTTTCTGCCAGAGTTGGAGCTTGAATGGGCATGGGCTTCCTCCCACCACCCCACCCACCCCCAGAAGATGTTACCTGGCCTTTTTTAATTGCAGATGTTCAGCAGAGAGGGAACACAACAGGGCAGTCAAAGGGCCCAGGGGCACTGCTCCAACCCTGCTTTTGCCTTGCTTCCTGCTGAACAAGTTCATGGCCAGGCCTATTCCCCCTGCTGCCACCACGCTGCAGCGCTGGCTGAGGAGTGCAGACCTCTTCCTCGCCTGATCCGCCATGCAACGTTTGTTTTGCGTTTCAGGCACTGGCAGGTCTTATTTGTAAGATGATGAAGTGGTCTGAAACCTTCCACACACATGCCAATTAGATGCTCCAAACCCCAGGCTCAGCAGAAGGTCAAGTGCGCGGTGTGCCGTGCTCAGCCGCGTGCTCCCCGCGTCAGTCGGGCTCCTCGATGGGATGTCTGAGGAGCGCCTGGAACAGCATCCGCTGCCTGCTTTCATGGCTCACAGGGAACTGGCTTCAAGTGGGGAGGGGAGGCTAGAAATAAAAGTTTAGGGTTTTTTTGTTTTAAACAGGGAGGCCAGACGTATAACAGTCTCACAACTTCAAGCTGTTTTGATCCAGCCAGCCCCCTCTCTGCTGAGTTCTGTCAGGAGACAGGCACAAAGCACCAATTAAAGACGAGTTATGCTTTTTCTGTCAAGCAAAAAAGAAAGGAGGGGGTGCGTGGGGTGGGGGGGGGGGGGGGGGGAAGATGATGGGAAGAGGGGAGAAGAAATCCAGCCCTGGAGTAATTTTGCTTTCAAAGCAAGCTGTCAAGGCAGCCCCCTCTCCTCCCATCTCCCCTGGAGGAAGAGCGAGGAGCACCCGCGAGCCGGCTGTGGACGTGTGGCATCAGTCATCAGACCACACCATCAGTCACTTGGCACATCAGGCCGAGCCATGCCCTCGCTTTCCCTGGGCATCCATCAGAGTCCGTGACAGCAGCCAGAGCAGCAGATTCTTAGTGAGAATGGGCTGAGCACAAGCCCCACCAGCTCTGATGACAAGAATCCCCACTTATGAGCAATTAGACTGGGAACAAAACAAAACAAAAGCAGCAAGGACTCGGAGCACTAGCTAGCTCATGTGGCCACAACATCAGCTCCATTTTTCCATGGTAGACGTGCACAGCCAGCACAAGCATGCAAACCCTGCCTCTTCTGCCACATGGGTTACCATGTCTGAAGGCTCCCTCCAGCTCTCCCGGCTCGCAGCTGAACTCAGGACAGAGAGCTGAGAGCTTCCAACTCCGCTGCTTGGTTCAAACTGAAGCTACCTGCATGGACACAGCAAGTTCTTCCTCACCTTGGGCTAATACCACCACCTCTGAATCTACCTTGAGCACTTGCAAGCCATTCCCAGATCTCATCCAGCAAGCATCAATCCTGCAGCCGGACAGATTAAGAAGATTACAGAGGTCCCTTTGGGCTTTATTGTTGTATGAGGAAGATAAATAGCAAGCACAACCCCTTCTAAGGTGAAAAGGGGCAGGCATTTTGGCACTGCACAAGCACCAACCCCAGCTTCAATAACCTATCTGTTTCTTTAGCAAAGTACCCTTTGCAGAGCCCATTGGTACTGGTTATGGCATCAGCTTCACTCCCATCTCTTCCTTCCTGGGCTTTCTGAAAGCCTCAGCTAATTACAGCAGCAAAGTCACCCACGGGAGATAATACACACCCTCATTTCAACGGGGGCACTCGTGATGGGCTCAGTGCTGCCAGGGAGGGGACAATCTCTGCCTCCTTGGCAGGGTCCAGTCTTCTGGGCTGGATGCATCCCACAGTCAGGCCAGAGGAGGAGGGAAGAGCATCTCTACTCTGGTTTAGATCTGCTTGGGCTGGCTGCACACACTCCCAGCTCGCTTGTGAGTGCTTTGCTCATTAGCATGGGGTCACTCAGCTGCAGCAGGGCACAAGTACCACTTGGCTATTGCAACACCACTCACGTCCACTGCTGTGGAAGTGTTGAATTTCTTTTAAGAGCCCTGAAGATCTTGATTTGAATTTAAGGGAGGAAAAAAAGAAAAATCTCACAAAGAATTCCAGGATCTCTGTAAACACACCAGAGGAAGAAAGAAAGCGAATCTTTGAGCCTCTTGACCTTCACAATGTCCTTATAATTACAAGGCTATTTATTTTCAGTTAAACCCCAACTATTGAACAGACAGTGTCGAGTTGGTTTTTTCCTGAGCAGGTGATTATCCTGCCTGACTAATCTAATGAAAATTATCAGGAGGCTACTGACCTCCTGCTACACACACTAAATAATGCACAAAGCTTCAGGATCAGACAGGCAAATCATAACCCTGCCTTATCTTAATCACTTTCTATACAGCTCCAGGCCTGTTTCACTCCTGGTTAGCTGTGTTAGCCAAATGCTGTCTCAGTGGAAACCACAGCAGAGCCAGCCCTGAGAACTGCACAGCAAAAAGTTACCTCCTTAAGATTTATTTTTGCAAAAGCCAAGAGCTGCAGAGGCAGATATATTTAGTCTTTAAGCTGCTGTCTGACTCCTGAGCTTATAGCATGAGGTGGTGGTCCCCTGGCACCTGGCTTTGGGAAAAGCAGTATTTTCCTGCTACTTTGATACAGGGTATAAGGAAGGTAAGGTCTTAAAAAAAAAAAAATAAAAAAAATGTGCACCAAGGGGCTCATTGTTCCAGACAGGTAAAGACACCTTTCCACTCCATCCTCTTGGAGCCTTGTATAAGCCTTCCCCTGCAAACAGGGCTGCTCACAGCTTCTAAAAATGCCACAGCACAGCATGAGGACCAGGGCAAAGCAAGAGGACTCAACAATGGGGATGCTCTGTCCCCAGCTCGGGGCCTGGGGATCTGCAGCAATCCTGTCCCATTCTCTGCAGCACCACTCTCCTTCAGGAGAGACAAGTGCAGAAGCTGGCAGAGATAAAAGACTACAAATATCAGTTAAGGGGCATAGAACTAAGGAGACATTAAAAAAGAAGTTATGACACACTCCCCACACAGCCTCAGCTTGAACAGCACCCACAGCTAGACAAACAAAATGCATTGGGGTGACTTCAAGCCTAATGTAAGTCTCCACTTGGGAAATTCTCCACTTCAGAAAAGAGAATGATGGAAAAACACTAAACCAAGGGACAAACTGACTAATTTTTACACACCCTGCTTCCCAACATGAAACCCCAGATGCAACACCAGGGAGAAAACACCCCTCTTACCCATCCAGGCTGACCTTGCCGCCTCATCCTCAGCACCCATTATATGTGGCTCTTCAGACCTCCTGGTACGGGAGCTCCCAGATCCCCTCCCATCACTGCTGCAGCCAGGAGCTTCACCTTGCAGCCCTGGCAAACTGCTGACAGCCTCAGCAGCCTGCTCCTGCCCTGCAAGGCTCTCCCCACCCACGAAACACCTGACTTATCCTCCCACCCCAGGAGTCTTGAGACACTTATCCCCAGCTGGGGAGGTGCTAAGCGCAACGTGGATGGACAGGATTCCTCATATTTTAAATGGCCATTTCTTCCCACTTTATGAGCTTTCAGAAGAAGAGGGGCAGTCTCTTCTAAAATGAGAAGAAAAAAGCCCAAGGTGGTTTTAGGCATGACAGAAGAGGGAGCAAGAGAAAGCATAGAAAGACAGGCAGGAAATAGCACAAGTTTCAGCCCTGGGAAAATACCAGCTAACACATGCAAGAAAAATGATCCATTGCAGAGATATTCAAAAGGAAGGGAAAATATGGGAAAAATTAATGTCCACAGCAGCAATTTTTGGGGGGAAAGTGATCAGGCAGGGCTTTCAAACTGAGCGGAACTGAGGCAGAGGCTCTACCCAGGGCAGATCCCAAACCTGCAGATGGAAGGGTGCTGCACTACTGCTCTGTGGGCATGGCCATGCCCAAAAGTGGCTCCAGAGAGATGACCCTGAGTTCCATGGAGCCCATTAACACCATCTGGACATGGGATGGCTAAAAGGGTTAAGTGTCCAGGACACAGCAAAAGGAAAATTTGCTTTTTATCTCAGTTTTAGAGAGCTGCCTGTTGCTGAGGCACCTGAGCTACTTCTGGAAAGGAGTTAGAACATTAAATAAATTCCTCCATTTCCTTGTCTGGGTGACAAGAGCAACCTCTATCTTTTCTGGTCACTGAAGCCAATGCTGTAAGTGCTTGTGTCACACAGCCTTGCTTCATCCCCATACCCTGATTCTGCCCTGGAAAGCCAAGGTGCAGGTCAGTTTGTGTCTCTGCTGTCTAGCAGCTGCTTGTTATCCCCCACAGGCAAAGCTGGGGTTGCAAGAGGGACACTGGCTGGGTTAAACTGGCAGCACCCCACTGAGTTACGGGGGACCCTCTTGAATTGCCATCCTTGCTGAAGGATGCTGCTCAGGGACAGCTGAGACAGCTCCCAACTGTGAAGGGTCTGGGGAATGTAAAGTGGAAGGTGAGAGCCTGGCAAAATCCAGAGACCTAGAGCTGTCTCAGGATTGACTTTGTCACTGTGCCTGTTCAGGGAGGAGGCTTGCACAAGAGGAGGGGATAGAGTTAAAACCACATTGCACAGAGCCCTCAGAAATGCTCCGAGGACTAAAGCTGGAACTGGCTGCTGGTGCTGGGACCAAGGGATGGCTCTGGTTGCAGCTCCAGTGCCTGCAGCCACCCCTGGCTCCCTATTCCAGAGCAGGGTAAGCAACATCCTCTCCTCATGCCAGGAAACAGGCACTGAGCCTTCCCACTCACACAGTGGCAGGAGGTTGTGACAGCCTGGGAGGGACTGCGACACACCAGAGCTTGCAAATGCATGTTCTGGGGAGGTTTCTCCACTCCCCAAGCTGACTTCCAGCTGGAGACACAAGTCTGTGCTTGTCCCCAAGGCAGACAGCAGCAACAGAGGCATCCTCTGGTGCCGCTCCCCACCAGCAGAGCATGGCAAAGCCTTGTGGTGACAGCCTCCAGGGACACGGGAGCGATTTCCTCGCCGCACACGCAAGGACAGCGCTCGCCCTCCTTGCTGAAACCCAGTGGGTAGATGTTGGTTGGTGCCACTCATCAAGGCAGACCCCAGCCTGCTGGGACTCTGCTGAGAGCCCAGCAGCTCACATGCTTGCCTCTAAGACCTAGGTCAGATGCAGGCTTAGGGAGGAGGGGTTTGCCTGCAAGTCTCTACCACTGTCCTCTCCTCCCCAGCACATCTTCTTCAGTGCAAACCTGGCTCTGTCTGTTGCTTTTGAACAGCTGAGCGTAGAATGGCCTGATCAACATGGAGAAGAAGGAAGCTAAAATCTGTTTCTTTTCACCCATCCACCAGCAAAGCTGTTGCTCCAGCCCCCACATGTTAATGCCACAGATGAGAGGCAGGAGGAACCCAGCTGGACTCCTCCAAAGCAGGGATGGAGAAGAGCGAGCTGTTACTGGGCCAGCACTTAGGAAAAAAGAATTTAGCTTGACAACTCAGCAAATTTGATCTGAAACCAGCAAGAGAGAAAAAAAGAAAAGCCTTTAAATGTCATCTCAGGTTTGACTGCCAGAAGCACTACAGACCGACAGAAAGACAGACAGACAAATAGACAGATAAGCACAGTGCTGCACAAAGAGCCGGATGCCCTACTTTGATCTACTCAAGTGTTTACTAATGTGTCCCACAGCTGGCAGGAGCTGTTAGCAACTCAAGAAATCTGGTTTTCTGCCACCAGCTCTGCTGTGGGACCTCAAGGAAATCCCAAAGCATCTCCAGGTTTCAGTTTCCCCGCTTTGAAGGCAATGATGCTTCCCTCCAACCCCTAGTGGTGGCAAGGTTGATGGCTGACCCTGGTAATGTACGACAGCAAACAGCCTTGGGAAACCCTCCAAGCCTAAACACAGATGTGCATTGAGTTAAACCTCTATTCTGGGTCCTACACCCCAAGACAGGCCAGATCAATTCCCTGAGAGAGGCAAAGTCAAAATCATCAGCACAAACCCTTTGCCACTGGCTCTTCTGACCTGGACAAGTCACACCATCAACTCCTTCCTTCCTCTGGAAGGAACTGGGGAGATACCAGGTCCATTTCTGCAGAAATGGCTCTCCCCTGTGCTTAAGGCAGCCCTGCTTGGAAAAAACACCACCACTTCTGGCCTAACTACAGGTACAAATTTACAGAACTAGGAAGCACAAATGCTGCATACCCCTGAAGTCAAGGACCCACCATGGCTGTTGGGAAAGTTCCTCTTCATCCTCACTTTGCAGTTGAACAAGCCAGGGTGAAGCTGAAACTGCTGATCCAGAACAAAGAGGGCTGGGGGAGAGCAGATGTGTCTGTACTGCAGAAAGCACTTTGCAGAGTAGGGATGATTTATGATCCCCTTCCAGTCCTTCTCCCATCTAAACAAGCCCCAAGAACATGGAGAGTCTCAGCATTGCTGGAAGATGGCAGCACACAGAGAACTGGAGCCCAGCAGGCAGGGTGTGCCGACAGGAATGACTGATGAGAGCTTGCTGGACTTCTGAAGGATGAACACCTTCACTGAGAGTCACCAGGTGCACACCTGCCTCAGCACTCAGGTTTCACTGAGCTCAAAATGCATCTTCTGGCAAAACAACTCCAACTGCAGAGGCAAGGGAAGAGCCTCCAAAATGACCAGGAAGTTGGGACATAACAGAATGCCCCACCAAAAGGGCTAGGGGTTTCTGTCAGGTGGCACAGCACATCTGAGGCACAGCCAAAAATACTGGCCAGCCAAAACACTCCCTCCTGAAAGGATGTCAGCATTAGCTGGTGCTCTGTGCCCTGTCATAACACTTACTTTCATGCACAAAATAAAAACTAGACTCGCCAACATACCCAATGGGCCTGTCAAACTAATCACGTTAGGAGAACTGGAAACACACCAGCAGCAAGAGCCAGCCCCTGCTCCAGAGCCCTTGTAGAAATCACGCATCCAGGAGACAGAAAAGCCTCTGTCGTTCCCGTAACCAGGTCAATAAAAGCACAGACAACTCCATCCAGAGAAAGACTTTTTTTACAAATCACCAGAAAGAGCAGCTTCAGCTCCCCCAGCTGCAAATAGGTGGGCAGGCACAAAGAGGCAGCATGGAAACGTGTCTGTGCAACACGTGTGGGCAATCGGCCGCCCCACACGTGGCCGGGATATGGGGCAAGAGGAAAACATTCTGAACCAAGCCAGGAGAAAGAGACTTCTCCCACCCCCACCAGCTGGACTCCCAAATCCAACAGTCTGCCACCTATACGTGTGTCTGGCACGCTGGGGAGAGACAACGGGCTAGGTCAGGATTTCAAAGCTGAGAGGTCCCAGGCACCTTTGAATGGCTTCGGATTCATGCAGTGACAGTAACCCCCCCCTCCTTTGGGAGGAGTAAAATATCCAAAATGAACTTCAACCTGCAGTCCCATCCCCAACCCCACAATTATCTGTGGGTG
The DNA here is from genome assembly GCF_971803275.1 of Cyanistes caeruleus. Taxonomy (NCBI): domain Eukaryota; kingdom Metazoa; phylum Chordata; class Aves; order Passeriformes; family Paridae; genus Cyanistes; species Cyanistes caeruleus. The sequence continues at coordinate 72,915,080 of NC_141732.1, forward strand.
CACTTTACTGAAACACTGTTATTTCTAGAGCTCTTCGTTAAGTGAGAAACCCAGAGGACTGGACAGAGCTTTTTTTGATCAAATTTCAGGGCAGCAGCAGCCTTTTGTTGTCTCTCCTTCCTTTTAACATATTTATTTTTCAAGCCCTTAGCTCAGTGGCACAGAGGAGGGTAAATCACACGTTAGTGCTGAAGTCTAGCATAGGCTGCCTCCCCTTTGCATCCGAGAACCATGCTCTAACCACAAGATGGGATGTGTCCTCATTACCACCAGCATTTTTAGGCCCTGGACAAAAGGACCGTGGGGCAGAGTGTATCTAGAGCAAAAGCAGATATAAGGTTGCTTTATTATACACAACACTGTTTGATTTCACAATCAAATCTCGCCCCTGGTGCCGAGGTACCCAACCCAGCTTGCTTCTCCAGCCAGGAGGGCAGCAGTGCCGATCCCTCCTTCTGTGTAGATCAGCTTGTGATGCCACAGCACAGGGAGCAGCTCCCCATCCATCACCTCTAACACAGCACCCTAAAATCCAGCGTGGCCCCTGCAGCACTGGGACACCACAGCAGAAGCACAGGGAGAGCTGTGTGGGTCAGCACCTTCCTACAAGTTACCAGACCCAGCCTCCAAGCTATTTGCAGGTGTACTCCAGAGTCTGGGAATGCCACCAGAGACCAGGAGCAGGAAAATACCAGGCTGCAACTTTGTGAACAAAATGAATTCACTGGCTTAACACCCACATAATTAGAAGCAGGCACATCCCTCAGTAACTGTTAGCATGGGAGCTGCCTGGTTGTGTGTCTGCATTCGGGGGCTGCAATACCACCTACAAAAGCAAAAGGAGTCCCTTTGCAGAGCCAGGCTCCTCATAGCACTGCTGAAACACACAGGGAACATACTTACCCCAAGATCTATTTTATTTCCCCTTGGAACAGGAGTAACAGCAGCTCCTCCCTGCCAAGGAGGTCTGAGCCACCCACTGCTCTCTCCTGGCAATTCAGAGGGCTCTGACAGCCCAGGAGACCTCAGCCCTGAGAGAGGAGAGAATTCTTTTGCTCACCGTTGCTGAGAATGGCAATGGACCCTGCTCTCCACGCTGATCCACCAGTCAGCTCCCTGGCTTTAGGTGGCTCCTACTGGCTCTTGTCACCACTGCTGGGAATGGGCAACTCCCACTCTCCTCTCCTCTCAGGGCTGATTGAACAATGGCTTTGACAGATGAACAACAAGGAGTGAGAGCAGCCCCAGAGGGAACAGCCCCCAGCCCCAGCTCTCAAATGGGAAACAACCACCCACCACCCAGGTGTGGTCCAGCGGAGGTCCAGGCTGCAAGCTGCTTCCAATATCAGGGAAAAGCCCTCCCATGAGCCTTTCCCTCTTAGCCAGTACTTCTTGTACTCCTTCCCGCATCAGTTCCCCCTCACAGGGTGTGTTGCATAGTATTTAAATACAGCCAGGTCTGGGCAAGCCAGATTTCAGTTGATCCCATGTCCCCTCTGTCAGGCAACGCTAAGGAAGGGGTCACAATTCTTCCACCAGCTGTTAGCACAGCATCACTTAATGCAAACCCTCACAGCCTTCCTCCTCCAGCCTCCCCCAGGCAGAGGGCAGCAGAAAGTCATCCCCCTGAGGGAAAAGAGATTTCCCACATAGTGGGCACCAGTATTAATCCTTCCAGCTGCAGCTTTCCTTTCACTCTGTGACTTTATGAACATCACTCAATGCTGGCAGCAGCCCCGGAGGGTATCACAAGCCACCTGAAAGGAAAAGAGCCTCTTCAAGCACCGGCATCTGGGCTGCCTCTGAGCCAGGGGGCGGCAGCTCTGGCCGTGCACGGCCACACTGACCACACAGCTCACAGCCACGGCACTGGATCAGCCATGCCTCACCAGGGCTTTGATGACATCTTTAGGGTGTCATGGCTAATTAGAGCCCTGACTATACCTTCTAATTAGGTAACACTCTCAGACAAATCACCCTGTCCTCTTCAAACCACTTCACACCTCCAGATACATGCCTAATTGACTTGAAAGTTGACTCGGCACTTCTTCCCGGACCTCCTTCCATTTCACAAGGCATTTCAAAAGAAATAAACCCCTGCTCCTCAGTCCTGTCTCAGAGCCCAGCTGGGGAATTGCCCTCACATCCGCACAGGCACGCACCTGCACGACCTGACACAAAACCACCATCACAGGCACAAAGCAAGCGCTCTGACGCAGCAGCAGCATCGTCCTTCTCTGATCTCTTGTTTCTAGCCATCCTAGTGCTACTTTCAACAACAGTCAGCAAAGCTTTTTCTCGGAGAACAGGAGTGTTTGCGATGCATCAGTGTCCTACTAAAAAATATTGCCCGGGGGCTCACGAAAGAAGCAGGGCTACAGCAGAGGAGCCTGGTATCTGGCAGCAGCAGGCATTAGAAAAAACCCTAACCATTGAGAAATTAATATGCCAGAATTATATCAAGTGCCAACATTTCAATCCAGAAGCTTGACTTCTTTTTTCATTAGGTAATGAATAAGCTGAAATGATCCAAATGTTTTCAGTTTCTCAATAGCACAAAATTTGAAGTAGATAGGCAACCCCCCCCCATCATAACTGCAAACACGCTGAAGAAAAACTATCAAAATTCATAGAAGATAAATATTGAGCCCTTAAAAGCCTGCTATGAGAACAATGTCTCTTTATTTGCTTTCTGTGAGGTTTGTTATAACAAGAGAGAAAGACTCCAGTATACAGTGTTTAATATATATACACGCATTCACAGCTGGAATAATAGATTTTAAGGACTCAGGACAATATTACAGCTGGATATATGCAGAAATGCATAAACATACCTTCAAAAACATATTTTTTGCACCTACCCAGATATGCAGATGGACACATATATAATACACAGACACACACACACTCCATGTTTCAGATCGATCAGAATCATTCATTAAATCAGACTCTCTAAAGTTTCTGCTGCTTTGGGAAAACATGACCCTGAGGAGACATCAGGCATGAACTTAACAACGAGCAGAAAATGAAACCGTAACACGCTGCATCTTGAAAGCCAGACCCGAATCTAACTTAATCCCTGCTCTGGACAGTGCCTCTAGAGGGGCATTAAAACCATGCTAAGGTGTTTTCCTGGATTTCCCAGATTCCCCGGAGATTCCCTGGCACTCGGGCTGCATCCACCTCCTTGCTCCGGAGATGTTTCCGGCTGACCGCTTCCATCCTCACTCCTCTGTTTCCACAGCCAGACCCAGTGGAGCATCCTCGGGAGAGCTGCGTAGTGCCCCGGCAGCAGGATGAGTTGCCGGGACAGCTCCTGGGGTTTAACACTCATAATCCTACAAAACGTGCAGAGGAATGATGTACGTGCAGGGGGATGATGTACGGGGCTCGAAGGGTCAAGAGCAGCTTTGCATCCTCCTTTCCCATCCCCAACAAAGGAATTCCAGCAGATCTCGTGCCCCCTAGTGTCATCCTGGCGAACGGACCGGCACCGGGCACTGCCAAGCACAGGGCACCACCTGGCCCAGACAGTGCCCTTGCTTATCCCACGGTGAAGAAGCCACCGTGTCCTGCTGGCACCTAGGGCATAGTGAAACGCCACCCCCAAGAGTTCATGTAAGGGACAGTGTGAGCTTCCTGTCCCTCCCCAGCGCCCCGGGGCAGCCAGAGCCCCCCAGGTGTCCCCATGCCCAGCACGGTGACACCTCTGCTCTGCTCTGCTCTGGAGGAGCCCCAGCGAGATCTGCCCCTCCAGCAGATAGCCCAAACGGTATCCCTGGAGAAGGGCCAAGAGGAGGAGGCAGAGAGCATCTGCAGTGGACACTGTCCAGAATACAACTCCTCCTAAAAATAGATAGATCCTGGAAGGGCACGGCCCTTCCAGGGAATGGGAAAGCTCAGTCCTAGGAACTCAGGGTCTGGCATGATAAAACTTCAAAGTGCACAAATGCAATGCACTTTGTTACCCTGTTTCTTCCCCATGAGAGCACCTGTGGCATCAGGCTCTGGCTACAAGCATGAGAAGCAATGAACAAAATCAGCCCAGAATCCAGCATCCCCACGTGACAGCCTGCTCTGACCAAAGACCCAGCATCTCCCCGGAAAATGCCCATGCCAGCTGCCACACTAATGAGTGAACCACACCCCACACACACAGCACCTAAACAAGAGCCATGTGCTGGAAAGGTGCACAGGAAATGTGCATGCACGTGCCTTAGTTTCCCCATCTGCCCATCTTATTTGCCCTCTCTTATTTTCCTCATCCCTCCGGTTCAGCTGTTAGTTCTTGGGGGAAGAGGCACCCCAGGAACACACCTAGACAGCTGGCTCCTTCCAGCATCTGCTAGCAGCTTGCAACCAAACCTCAGTAACCTATCACCAAAATTTGGAGGAATTCTCCCCAGGGCACTGACCTGAGTATGCTGCTTTCTTCTGCAACACCGAGCAGGGACTATAGCTTAGAATAATGGGGAAGTAACTCAGTTCAGTGCTGACAAAGCATCACAAGCCCCAGCGGGGTGGGAGGGGAGGAGGTGTCCTTCCCTCACGCTGCCATGCCTGGTATACATCATGTTTAGGGCCAGGCATACGTCACCGACACAAAATGGACAAATTGGAGGGATTTCAGAAAAACGAGCGACAAAAATGATCAGGAGGCAGAAGGGATTGATTTACAAGCGGAGATGAAAAAAGCTGCTATCAGCCTAGCTGGGGTGAGCAAGTACTGACTGAAGCAATAAGCAGTTGGATGCTAATCTGCAAATGGGATGAAAACAATATGGGAAGGAGTAATTTAGCATCTCCATCAGTACTGGGATGAAATGAGGGGGAACACAGGGCTAAGTAGGCAGGGGAAAAAACCCAAACGAACCTGAAAACTCCTTTCTTAGTTATGCATGACTGTCTCCATCAAAACACTCAAAGTCCCCAAAACTCACTCTGCCTCCGACAAGGACCCTCGGGAGCAACTGAGCCTGTGCAGGCACACACACACACACAGACACAGACACACACACACACACACAAATACACACAAAAACACAGCCCTTTCCCAACCCTGACTCACACTCAGGAAAGCAGCAGGGCCGCCACGATAGCCGGAGAGGATGGAGGCTTCGCGCTTGCAGGGAAGCAGCGGAGAGCGGAGGCTAGAGCTGCCGGCAGCGCTGGGAAGGTCCCCGCAGAAGGACGGTTTTGCACTCTGGGTCTTCACAGGGGAAGGGTGCTGAGATGGCTTCCTGCAAAGTGGCAGGAGTGAGCTCAGCTGCGAGCACTCAGATATTTACACACAAACAGCACATTACTCAGCAACTCCCATTTGTCAGGCATAATGGCAGCGGCAGCAATAATAAATGACAGAGCTGAGAGACAGACTCCCCAGGCGCACACCCAGCCCCAGCCTGGGCTGGAGCAGGATGCTTGCCTCCAGCTCGCAGGCAATTAACTGAGAGTGGCCAGGAGCTGGGGCTTGCACCCACAAAACTCCTCCTGCCAGCTTCAGGGAGTCAGTCACGTCTCCAAAAGCTAAGCCTCGGCTGCACAGTTATTTGAATGTGTGTGTGCATCACAGGCTTTGTGGCTCTGAGAGGTACCAGGGCTTTTCCCAAATCCAGGAGGTGCTGAGCACTTTTCAGGGGGGAGAGGATGCAGAGTCCTGGCAGAACGGGGTCCTCTTGGGGTAAATCAGACCAAATATATGATCATTAGATAATGGCTTTGCTTGCTCTGACAAGAGGCTCTGATAAACTTATCTTGAGCTGTGGCAAGGAAGTCTGCCAGGCATGAGGCTCTTATTTCTAAAGCTCAGCCTGTATTGGGAAAGTCCTGCTGCAGTGAACCCCAGAGAGCTCTGGTCCCAGGACCTAGAGCCAGCATGCTGCCTGACCACGAGAATCCCTTGCACATCTCCAGACATCACAGCAAAGCTCTAACTCCTCGTGGAGAGCTAAGGCAGGGAATGGGAGAGCAAGAATGACTGCTCCCACATATTTGCACATTTTGCAGGAAGCAGCCAATGTCAGTGCCTCACTCCTGAGCACACAGCCAGTGGGACCAGCAGCAGCATGTGCAGGTCCTGTCCCTCACACAACGTGGTGTGCTGAGAGTGGGCACAGTCAGTGAAATTCACTAAATCTGAGCAGACGTCAGCAAGTTCCCGAGCAAAAAGCAATCCAAGGAAAGGACCTCCTCAACTATCCCACAAATTAGAACACAAAGAGATGGGAAAAAGAAATTGAACAGCTTTGCAGGCAATCCTCTTTCTGTAACCTGCTACCTGAACAGACCCCGCACGTGTGTCTGTAAGCATGGGGTGGGGAACACGAGTGAAGAAGTGCCGATGGTTATACCAAAAAAAGTTTAGTGGTGAAAGAAACAACTGCCAGAGGAGCCAGGGAAGCTGGAATATGCAGACCTGGTTCTGTCCCCAGTGAAGCCAGCACAAATTGGCTCGTGAGCTGACTGGAGTCACAACTCATTTTCAAGATTGCAGTGGGGGAAGTCACCAAGATGTGGAAATGTCAGGGAGTTCTGTGCAGCACAGGGATCGGTGTGTATTATGCAATTCTGGAAAGCAGCCCTTGTACTCACGCTCGGGATGAACTGCCTGCCTAGCCCACGGAGAGCATTTCCCCAGAAGCGCTATGCAGACAGTTTTCTTATAAAATCATACCTCAGAAAAAAATAAAAAAAAAAAAAAAGGAAAAAATAAAAAAAAAATATTAAAAAGAGAGAAAATCTGCACTGCCACAGCAGAGAAGAAGAAGGCAGGTTGCGCCTTTAGAGAGACGGAGAAGAAGCCTGCTCTCCCGCCCAGGAAATCTACGGGCTCCGGTTTACAAAGAGCCGCCCCGCAGTCCCAGCAGCTCCAGCCCCGTGCAGTGCCGCAGGGAGAACTCATCCCTCCCAGCGCCCACCCCGTGCCGGCCGCGATGCCCTCCCGGCCGGGCAGGGCCGGGGTCCCAGCGCCGCGCCCCGATGCGGACCCGCTGTCTCGGAGGGTGCGGGGACGCTCCGGCCCCCCATCTCTCCCCGCCGGGAACACGCAACCGGCGGGCCAGCAGAGTAACTTGCCCAAATTGTTTCCTCACGGGGGGTGGACGCGCGGCCCACGTCGGGGCGCGGACACGCGCGGGCGCTGGAAAGGTGCGCGGCTGCGGGGCGGGAGGGGACACAAGAGCGGGGGCGAATGCGGGGAAAAGAAAGCGTTCCCCCCGCCTTCCTTTCCGCCTCCCTCGGCGGCGGGCCCCGCGGCTCGCCTCCACTGACCCCCTGCCCGCACGCCGCCTCCCCCGTCCCGTGGGTGGGGGGACACCCCGTGCCGCCCTCCGGCCCCGGCCGCCCGCTACTCACGGCGCCTTCCTTGCCGCCGCTCCCGGCGCTACCCCATGCAACCACCGGCTGCTTCTGCACCGGCTCGGGGGCTATAAGCTCTTTTAAACTCCAGCACATAACCCATGTGACCGCAGAAGCCACTGGTAAGGAGCGCCGGGGAGCCAGCGATGAGCTCAGCCCGCACCCCCCGGCACGGCGCCGGGGACGCGCTCCCGGCCCCGCCGCGCGCACCCGCCCGCAAACACACAGGCACACACGGGCTCACAAACACACAAACACACGCACGCACACCCACAGACACACACTGGTCCACGCCCCTGCGGACACGCCGCCGCCGCCTCCCTCCCCACGGATGCTGAGCCGGAGGGAGGCAGCGCACACACCGAGCCCCGTGCGAATGCACACTCGTGGTGGGGACGGCACACACACACACTCCCTCACACACACACTCCCTCACACACACACCACGCACACACACACCCCACGAGCAGCAGTCCCTGCAAGTCCCCCCAGGTCCCCGGAGGAGCAGCCCCGAGTGGAAGCAGCAGGCTCGTGGTCACCCTCAAGCGTGCCCTGTGCGCACACTCACGGTCGTGCACAATGCACCCTCCACACGCACGGTCCCTTCCCTCAACCACGAGATGCAGACCCACGTGAAGGTGCTGCCATGGCCGTGCACACCTCCGCTCGCATCCCTGCACACGCCCCACTCGTGAGTGCCGCGCTCCCTCACCCCAGCACCCTCCCGGAGTGCCCAGCAGTGCCCGCAGGAAGATGTGCACGCTGTCGTGGAAGCGGCTCGCTCGCCCCTCTCACACGCATTGCACAACCAGACACCCAACACAGGCGTGGGCTGAGCTCCCTCTCGCACAGCCACTACCGCCACACCTGCACCCACCTTCCCCACTCCAATAAATCCCGCTGGTGGGTGCTGAACAAGCGCACCCCGCCCATCCATCCCAACCCCAGGCTGTGGGGTCCCCTACAGCACATGGGAACGCCACGTTTCCCACCACAGGTAAGGACACAGAGCTGTCACACCTGTGGGTGGCGTCTGCAGGGCAAAAAGGACAGATGGCCCCCTGTGCTGTGCTCAGTTATTCCTGATGAGGGGGAAGCCCCAGGGGTGGCCATACAGCTGGGCCAGGTTGCCCACTCCAGCCACGACACAACAGAATTGGGAGTGCCAGGCTGAAATGTGCCAAACGGGAGCCGGGTGTGAGGCTTCGGTGTGCAAAAGGCTGGGACAGGCAGGCCTGGCCGGGCAGGTGCAGGCGTGTGCTGCTGGGGCACGCCAGCAACACGTGTGAGAAGGCAGAGCTGGCAGGCAGAGGGCTCCGCTGAGAGCTGAGTTATGGAAAATGACTCTTTCCAAGGAATTGCTAAAATTAAAGCAGCAGTGAGGCCAAGCCAGCAGGAGCCAATGGGGAGGGTGAGCAAGGACAGCCAAGCGGCCTCAGGGCAAGGAAGGGCAGGGTGGGCAGGAGGCCGAGGGGAAGGCACCCTTGCAGGGCATCCACTCCCGCCCCCAACTCCTGCCAACTGCCCAGGCAACTGCAAACACCTTTTGGATAAGATCTGGGGAAAGGCTGACTGGCACCCTGGTGGCACTGGCTGGGGGATGCCACGGAGCAGGGGGTTTAGGGGAAATAGCCTTTCCCAGCCACATCCCCCGCTTGGCTGCCAGTGTACAGAAAAATACCTCTGTTTTCCCAGCCTGGAAAAGACAAATGCCCATGAAGAAACAGCCTGCTCCCTGCCAGGGGCTAGTTGCCAGTAAGGGGCAGGGAGCAGTGCCCACAGGGGATTTTGGAGAGCCCTGCAGAGCCCCGTAACTCATTGTGCGCATCCTCTGCCCTTACCTCCAGCCTGGTGGCTGTGGCAGGGCTGGGGTGCTGCTCCCTGGACATCAGCATTCAGGTCGGCAGTAAGGGCTGTTCCAGCTTCCAGATATCTGACTGTTCCCAGCTCAAATCCCCGTGACTCAGGAAACAACACATGCGAGAAAACTCTGCAGAGAGACTTGGGAGAAATACTCCCATTGGCAGGTTCCCACTTTCCCTGGCATACCAGGACTTCTCCTGGTCTGAAGAAAACAACAGTAGTAGCAAAACAACAGAACTTTCTTCCTGATCTCCCTGTTAAAGAAAAACCCAAAAACCTAATCTTTGGGCAAGCCTACAAAAGTAATTATCTTTTGTTTTAACTAGATACATGTTGATCAAATCAAAGCTACCACCTCTCTTTGCAGTTGTGGAGACAATGTCACACTGGCAGAGGAAGGGGGCTGGGTGGGAGCCCGGTTTTGTCTAGTTTTTCACCGATGCTGCTAAAAGACATTATTAATTGGATGGAAATAATGATGTTTTGCTCAATGAAAATGCACAATAAATTATCTGTTTATTGTTATTAGTTTTATCCATGAAGAATAACCAGCATGTTGGGACTTTTAGGGAATTTGTAATAGCAGTTCCTAGGAAAAAAAAAAGAAAAAAACCCACAGGAGGGAAAACTGAAAGTCAAAAGGAGATTTCTCCAAGGCTTTTCAACAGGATGCAGCAGAGCTAGGAGGTGACTCTGCTGCCCAGAAAGTCAGGACTAGATTGAAGTAGTCACAAAATGGAAGAAAAGGAAAAGAAATTCAAACCCCTTATTCTCCTTCTCCATCCCTCCCGGCTTTCAGCCAGAATCAGAGCTGAAAAAGGAGTAAAAGCTGTGCAAGAAGCAGCAGCTCTCCAATGCCATTGGGAAGTGTGTCAGAGGAGCAGGTGGTTTTGTGGGGACAGGAATGGAAAGACAGCAGAGCACTAATGGGTCCAGGAAGGGAGCTGAACCTGAGAAAATGACTTTCCAATAGCTTATGAGCCAGCATCAGTCCATCTCCCAGGGCTGCTTTCCCCATCCATAGCACCCCAGAGGGAGCCACTCGGAGAAAGCAAGGGGCTCATGACAAGCCTGTACACTGATGTCCAGCCAGGTCACTGATCACCAGAAATGCCACTCACAAATGCCTTACACGCCAGCCCAACCTCTGGCAGCAGTGGTACCCCAGGCAGGAGAGCAGATGCTGCACAGCTGCATGGCAAAAATATAGTGCAGCTGAGCCGTGGTCAGATCCTGAACTGGCCAGTTTGAGGCTGGTCCTGGCCAGTAGTAAAGCATCACAGATCTCTTGGACACCTGAGGGCAAAGCTCAGGGGACAGCATTGGCCTGGTTTACCCCAAAGCTGCGCCTATAGCAGGTGAGAGTCTGAGCCAGTGTCTTTCCAAACCATTTATTTGATACTCTGTGGCAAACATCTGACTAAATTACTCACAGATTATTGAAACATCGGGAGAGCTGATTAAATGATTACTGGTGAATCATTTGTTCAAAGCAAAATGCCCACATTCCTATGCTGAACTACTGGCAGGCAACAGCAGATGAGTTTCAGTCCTCCGAAATCCCTGAGCTCACATCAGCCCCTGAGCCTGCACTCCTTGCTTGCGGCTTCTCCAAAATATCCGCCCCCTGCCCGACCCCTTGCCACTGGCAGGAGCAAGGTGAATAGAAGACGTGGGGAACCATTCCTTGAATTCCTGCTGGACTTCAGGCGAACAACAACACAGCAGGCTGAGCTAGGAGCCTTGTCTCTCGCCTTTGCACAAAAGAGATTCTCTGGAGGGGGAAAAACCCCACAACAATGGTGAGGAAACGTACAAGAAAACTGCAAAGAAAGCAGCTGACCTTGCATGCCGCAGGCCAGAAAAAAGTACAAATGTTCTTGCAAAGAAGCAGGAAAAGATGGAAGCTATGGAGCCGACGAGCTTTTTACCAGCCCAATTTAATCATCTTCTCAGCAAATGCTCCCCATGAGGAACAAGAGGGGAAAGCAAGATCATGAAAAGATTGCAGGCAAAGGAATTCTGCTGGTACTCCTGGACTGATTAAAATTCCTCAGGACTCATAGCAGGAGAGAATATTTTATGTAAAACTTCACCTTGTCTTTATTACATGTGCCAAACTTCTTCCTGTGTAGATAGTGGGAGGTGCATGCGAAGACAAAGATGGAGATAATAAGCACAGGACCTGGCTGTGGCTTTCTAGCCTATTACCCATTTGCCTGGGTATCCTGGTGATGGTGGTGAGCATCTGCATGCAGATCTGTGGGCAAGGGGAGGCCGTGGGGACCTCCAGAGCCTGGACAGAGTGTGATGCAGCCATGTGTGTGCACGAAGGTTTGTGCAGGAGAAAATCCTGTCCTGGGATGTAGCCCTGATCATGGGCATCAAGTGGCTCAGAGATGAGTGATTAGCATGATTTGGGATGCAGGGCGGTACAGAGAGAACCAGGTCTTGCCAGTCAGCTGAAATAAGTGAGTGAAATTGCCGTGTGGAACAAGGACATCAGGTTCAGTGCATGCTGTTACCAAACCCACTCCTGGAAAAGAGAGATTGGAATATGGAGAGACCCCTCACTGCTGCTGCTGCTGCCGCCTCTGCCGCTGCCTGGTAAGGTATCGATGACAAAGTATCGCCTGACACCTGTTATAAATAACGCCTGTCCCATCACCCACTCGCCACATGACCCACGGCTGCCAGCTCCTCCTCACTCGGAAGGGACTCAGCGTGGAATGAAAGCCACATTTAAAATACATTTTTGCATATGTCTTTCTGAGCGAGGAACAAGAGGATAGGGGTCTGGAAAAGGTTTCCTCCGGCACTTTCTTTCCTGTGGTGCCAGAAAAACAGCCCTATGAAATCTCAGGCAAGAACTGAGACCTTAAAGCGATCATGTTTTGTACCACTTTGCACTGAATTACAGGATTAGTGTTGCAATGCTCCTGGAATGGGGAAATCGGCACCATAATCCTGTGTGTTTGCCAGGTCCGGTGTTTTTTCCCCATGGATCAGGACATCTTACAGGGGCTCACCACTGCCGGGGTCGGGGGCCATGGAGGTGTCCAGAGGGAATGTGGATAGCAGGAGGCACACCCAGGTTCTGGAGCCTCCTGCCTCCAGCCCCTTCTGCAGCAGAACTGCATCCAAACTGCCCCAGGGTCTGCATGGCAGGAGTGCTCCTGCTGCCCTGGAGAAAGCAGGGATGTCCCGATGGCTGTGGCTTTTGCCTGGGTTGAGAGTTTCCCCGCCACAAAACCCTGCTGTTCGCCAGCCACGTGCGAGCCCTTCCCATGCCGTGGCCGATGCCAGCAGGGCTGGTTCATCCCCAGGATCCGCCTGTGGATTAACACCTCCAGGCAAGCCAGCATCTGCTGCAGCGTGGCTCCTTGCTCTGGTTGCAGGACTGGCTTCTATCACAAATCATCTTCTTCACATAAGAAAGCAGAAGCCAGGGATTAGAGTGGTTTGAAGTTTTTAGCATGAAAAGGTTGGGTTTGGAAGAAAAAAGTGAAAGAGCTGCTTTTTGAATGTCTTTTGGTGAGGAATTTGAAAACCCCTGCCCCCATGACTTTCAAAAGGGCTGGGGGTTTTTGGTGGGGCTTTTCCTTGATTGGCTGCTTTTTTTTTATTGTTTTTTGGGGTTTTTTTGATGGAGAAAGATTTATTTTGCTTCACTTTCTCTCTTCATTGCCTTTAGCTGAAAAGCACGATTTCCCCAGAAACCCACATTTGGGATAAATACAATATTGCAGTTAAAAAAATTCTGGGAACTGTCAGGAGAAATCAAAGGTGACTCAGTTTCAAACCCTGCAAGTCAGAAACACCTGGGAAACATCAGTGCCGGGTGTGGGGAGCAGGGGATGAAGAGAAGAGAGAGCTCCCATCTCTAACAGCAGATCCCATGAGCTGCTTTCAGAGAAGAAAGCTACAGTGGGAAAACACCATTCCAAATATAATGCCCCTGAAGAGATGCCACCACCACCACCACCACCACCACCATTCCTGTGCCCCCCCACTTTTTGGCTGTCAGTGAGTACGAACCTTTCAAAGATGCATTTTTTTATAATGATTTGCTGGTTTCTCCTCCTTAACCTTGAGGATAAATTCCTCTAAATCCAGAAGCTCAATCAAGCAAGTGGAACCCTCTTGGGCTAAGCCCCATCCTCACCCCACAGCTCCTTGGTGCCTCTGTGTGGGGTAGATCTATTCCATGAGGTGGTTGGCTACTGTGGCCACTGACAATGCCAGAATGGACACTGCTGTGCACCATACAGTCCTTTTATAAAAATGGAGAAAAACACCTTCTTCCTTCTGTTCCTGCACCCTCTGCCATCTTCCTCTTTCTCTCTTCTCCATTAGCTGCATTCCAGCCATCCCTTCCTTCATCTTCACCACTGCCAAGCCCAAAAGGGAACAAACTTTTGCTTTTCTCTCACACACCTGGCACAAGCCTGTTACCCCATGTTGAAACGTTCCACTTGTGACCCTTCAACACCGATCTGCTTTTGTATTTATTTGGCTCCTTCTTAAAACTGAGCAAACCATTTCTCTGTAAAAATGCCAGAATAGGGCATTAAGTCAAAATGCATAATTGCTTTCTATCATCTCCTCAGAGCAAGTAGGGCACCTACATGTTCCTGTTCTCAAAACTTCAGATTTGAGAATTTCCAAGTAAAAAATATCTCCCCTCACCCCATCCACCCCTTCCTCTGCAACCCCCCCACGTAAAAAGGGACAAACAAAACCAACTAAATAAACAGAAAAGAAAAAAAAAAAAAAGAAAAAAAAAAAAGAAAGAAAAGTACCCAACCATCAGTAAAAAAAAAAAAAAAAAAAAAAAATCAAGCCTCAGACTGCATCAGCTTGGAAACTTTTATCTGAGCCCAAACACATGTTTTCACAAGAGAATTGATGGGTGTCTTCTCACTGAGTTTTTGCATTATATCCCATTTTGGGAACACCTTGCTGTCTGCAACAATGCACCACTGCAGAGCACAAACACCCACCCTGCTAGCATCCAACAACTATTTGCCAAGAAGACCTAACAGTCCAAATATTCTCCCTGAAACACAAAACTATCCTGACCAAAACTGCTCAGCTGTGACTTCCTGAAAGGTGTTGAAAAATCTGGCAGGGTGAGGAAAAGCCCATGAAATTTCCTTAGGAAATTGGGCCAGCATTGCAAAAGGCTGCCGAAATTTCTCAGTCTCGTCCAGGTGGAGATTCAAGCTCTCAGGAGAAACAAGAAAATCTGCATCTCCCTTGATACCGTGATGTGAAACAGCGAGTTAGCAAAACTTCAGGTGCTGTAAATTTTGATTTCCTGACAGCCACTTTAGCAAAGCTTCCCACCTAGAGACGGGAAAATTAATTATGCTTGCACAGCTTCTTTGTTTGAACAGAAAAAAAAAGCTCCCAGGGAAGTTTTGGGTGATTATGGATCCAGAGGAGGCTGCGGTTGAAATATTCATGCTCTGGAGGGTTCCAGGCAGAGCCTGAGACTGCAAACCCCACGTTTGGAAAGGGGTGGCTCCATCGCTTAAGGACAGGGCACAGACTTTTTCTGCCTCCATCCCTCTTTGCCCGGATGGTGACAGGGATGTGCCAGCTGCTCCCAGCCATCCCTGGCGCACCCACCGCCTCCCTCCTTGGCAGCGAGTTCTGCGCGGTGTGAAGGAAACGCTGCAAAGCGACGAGGATGCAGCCATCACAGGGGACAAGAGGAATATTTTTTTTCCCGCGGGGTCTCGGGGGAAGGATGGGAAAGACAAACAGAAGGGCTGTCTCGGCTGGGGCGGCTGCTGGCAGCGGCGGAGCGCGGCGGGATGGTTCTCCGTGCCTGCAGTGCCATCTCCCGGCAGGGCCCGCTCGGGGACCGCGGCAGGATGCTCGGCGATCTCCGAGCGCCCGCCGGGGCTCTCCAGGGTGGGCGCATCTTTCGGCAGGGCAGCGCTCAGCCTGGGATGTTTCCCCCAGCCTGCCGGGGGCTGAGCTTGCAGGGGGAGGAGGTAACACGGTGGTGTCACGTTTTGCCCTGCTTTAATGGAAGAGGTATCTCGTGTGCGGGCTGTGTGAATGAGAGAGGTGATCTCTGACAAATAGGGTGACAGGGACCCTGATGTACGGACAGGAGGGGAAAAGTGGTGCCTGGCATTACAGCATGGTATAAATGAAAACATCCCTGAGAAGCTCTCACAGTGTCCATGTGCTCTCTCTCTACATCCTTTGGCTTTTGCCTGTTCCTACAGCAGTGTGGGAAAGCAAGGGCTCATCCTCCTGTCTCTTCAAATTACCAAGCAGTGGGTCCTGGGCTCCTCAGGCACTCCTGGCAAAGGAGCAGTGATATGAAGGAGAAGAAGTGCTGAGATGAACCAGTTTCCTCGCTTTCGAGCGGCTCTTGCTCTGTGAGATGTTTTGAGTAGCAGTTTTACTTCTGTGCGGGTGTATGTGAGTTTAGGAGTGTGGGACTCAGATCTGAGGTGTGCACAGGCTAGTGAAGCAGGGATATATTCAGGGCAGGACAGAAGAGGGGGGCAGCAGACATCCCAACCAGCTGGTGAGGTGAATGCTCCCCCAGGCATGTGCAGCCCATCAGACAAGGCCTGCAGAGGCCAGAGGACAGATCAGTGATCAGAGCAACCAACTTACCCCATGGGGCTGGGACAGCCCAGATCTCAGTGTGCTGAATCCCAGCTTGTTCCCATCAGTGGTCCTGCTCCAGTCTGGCTGTGCCCAGGTCAGCAGTGCCCCGTATTTGCCTCTCATGGGCTGGATTTTTCCCACAGGCTCCTCTGAGCTAGCCAGGGAGCAAACCCCTGTTTGGGAATTCACCCTTTTCTGCCTCTCTGCACCCTCCAAGCTAATGGATTGTCAGGGCCAGAGGAAAATGTCCCCCTCCAGCAGCCATTTCAAGCCCATGCTAGGAAAGTGCTGTAATGCAGGTCTGTGGGATGTAACAGCTCCTACCACATCACTCAGTGCTGTAACCAGTGATAAATAACTGCAGTGACCCTGCTGTAGATCACAACTGTACTTAGAGACCTCTCGGTGGAGGTCAGGGTTCTGGATGAGGCGTGCTGGGTACTAATGGCTGTCCCCACTGTGCTAATTGAAGTGGGGATGGAAACAAAAGCACACCATCTCTTATTTTCAGACAATGGGCTCAGAGGAAAGAGGTGACAACGTTTTGTCAAGCAGTGCAGATGCTTTTAGATTCCTTTCCCTTCTCTTCTGGCTCAGTGTTTTGGGTTTTCCTCCCGGTATATCCCTCATGCTCTGCAAACTCTGTGCCCAGAAGTGGGCACAGAAGCAGGTCCTCACTATCTCTGGGATAGATATGAGACATCCTTTTATTCAAAGAATTGATAAATCACCTTAATCTGCACTTATGGACTATTGCAGATTGTGAGAGGCTCGCCAGTCTCTTGATCTCTCTGTCAATGCAGACTGTTTTTCCAAAAGAGGTACAAAAGTCCTGTGCTTGATGCAGGAGTGCCCAGGCTGGCAGGAGGGATCAGGTACATACCAAGGAAGAAGACAGACCAGATGATCAAAATGGTCTTCACTGTCTTTAAAGTTTATGAATGCAGTTTAAAGTCTTGGGAGCTCTACTTCAGTCAGTTGGTTTAAGCAAAAAAAAAACCAAAAAAAACCCAAACCAAATGAAACCTTTTGAATTTTGATTGCTTTCTTATTCAGCTAAATTCCAATTCAATTTCTTCTGGACAAGTTTATAATCTTGCTTCTGCCAGACAGGCGCTTTAATCTCAACCATTGTCTTCTGTTGCCAGGAGCAGGCAGGAGTTGTGGGGTGAGGGGCTGTTTGGCACCATGCTCACAGCCATGGTCAATACCTTGTATCTCAAGCATCCTTAAAACTAAAAGCAAGGAAGGAACTGCCAGGGAGAGATTAGTGTTGGCTGCTGACAAAGAATCAGCCAGGCAAGAAAAAGAACTGGGAAAAGGAGCAAGATGAGATGTGAATGTACTCAGCTGTAGGGGAACAATATTTCTTGTACCAGCAATGAATATAGTAACAGGGAAAGACTTGTAAGCATCTTGATTTTTTAAGGTATGCTCCTGCTGCCACTGTAACTGTATGTACTCACAGATAAAGGGTGTTTAGGAGGAGTGTGAGAAGCAGGAGTACAGCTCCCCAAGTAATTTTGTTTCTTCCATAGAGAACTGCAGCAATGGGCACAAGCTACACCATGATCTTGCAAGGGATGTGGCGTGCACCAAAACCTTGTCCTTCATTTGGGGAACATTGTGAATGAATGAATGAATGAATGAATGAATGAATGAATGAATGAATGAATGGAATGAATGGCCTGTAATGGTTTCCTCATGGGCCAGAGTTTTCTCCTCTTGCAAAGGCTGCTGAGGGCATCTGCCAGCCTTGGGCTTGCAGAGCAGAGGTGAGACAGGGAATGTGGATAGAAACAAGACAGCAAAATTATCAGATGGGATCTGGAGGCAGCTACACCTGTGTCAAGCTGTTAGAAATTAGAGTTAATTAGAGGAGAAGGAGTTGGCATTTTCAGGAAAACTTTAGTGCCTGGAGTCTTGGACATGTTGACACTCTCTGGAGTGGTCCTGGGGGACCTTTCAGCAGCACAGGTCTTGTGTTCTGTACCTTGTCTCTGTCATGGATACTCAGGGCTACTCTGTGTCTACACCTGAGGGAGGTCCTGATTTGACAGTGACCCCCACAAGCCCTTCTGCAGCATTCCCAAGGTGCCTTGGATGCAGGACAGGGACCACATTTCCCATGACATGGATGAGGCAGTTCTCCATGCCAGGCAAAGCGCAGGTCAGTCAGGCAGAGGATGTGGGAAGTGAAACATTAAATACCTACTTCTTGTTTATCCACCACCCAGACAACATGGGTGGGGAGAGCACAGATGCCACAAGCATTAAAGGTTTCTCTGCTGGGAAAGCCTTTCTCTGCTTGAGCTCCTCTCAGCAAGAAGCAACTCTCGATAAAACTCTTTCAGCAGCGTTGATGGCAGACTGAAGTGAAGCAGCAAACACAACCTCAGCAGGAGACCGTTTAGGTTATTATTTTAATTAATTGCACATGTAGTTAAACTGAAAGAAAAATAGAGACGTGACACCCAATTATTCAAATCAGTTTCTGCCAGTCACACACCGCTGCTGCTACCAAGTCCCAGCACAAAGCTCTGCCCTCTGCTATCTCCAGAAATGCCAGATATTTGCATCTCAAGGTTGGTAAGCTATTGTCATGCAAGTTTTCTTGCTGTGCAAAAGGGATGAGGAATTGTAAATCTACCAGCGTGTTCAAACAGAGAATTGCATTTCCTAGAGCCAGTGAATCATTCCCTCCTGTGGCAGTTTCCCCCTAAAATGTCTCGTTCTTACCAGGCAGCACAGACTGCTCCAGACAGGCTTCCCAGTTATCAAGGAAGATACTGGAAGATGCACCTCCATAGACAGGAGAAGGACCCAGTGAGAAAAACAGGCATTGGGCTCCTGGAGGGAAGCACCCTCAAAAGCAATGCCAGTCTCCAAGGAGATGCTTACACAGCTCCACTCACTTGGAACAATTTCAGGAAGTTAAAGCAGAGTGCTTCAGGATGGGAAGACTTTCCGTCTTCTTCTGCAGTGACCAAAAGTATGAAAATGAGACTGTCAGGCTTATCAGGACCAGGGCTTTTAAATATGATTTCCCCTCAGGAACAAGCATTGCTGGTACTTGCAGCTGCCAGTTCCTGTTCTCCCACCATGAGGCCAGACATTCCTGTTTCTGTCTCCAAATCCCAGCACAAATCCCTCTTCAGCCCCAAGAAGAGGCTGTGTTCCCCAAATGGGCTCTCAGCATGCAGGAATAGGGTGGTATTCTGATTTCCTGACACACACTTTCCCAAAAGCAAAGGCTCAGTGAGATACCCCATGATGTCTCTGCTGGAAAAATAATCAGATATTTCAGTAGAAAGGAGAACTCCCATCTCTGGTCTCCTCTGACACATCTGTGAAGGCCAGAGGAGCTATCCATGAGGGCACTCATCCCAGCCCAGCTCAGCTCTGCAGCTTCTCAGGGCCCCCTGTGCTGTGACAGCTGGGGATGAGAGCTGCACCAGCAGAACCAGGCAGACCCAGTCCCCAGGGTACCTGTTGCCTCAACAGGGAAGGTGAGTGGGTAATTTACCTGATTTTATTCTCTCTTTAAGAATCAAACTGGGGCAGTGTGGTGATCCACCTGTGCTCCTGCCCCATTGGCTCAGTGGGACAGAGGCCAGGCTCTCCCCTATATTCAAGTATCAGCTACTTCTTCACTTTCCCAGTCTAGCTGATTAACAAGTCCAATTAAACTTCGAGCCATGCTTCCCCATTTGCATTTCTCTTTGAAGTCTGCTCTTTCTGTCTGAGACCTGGAAAAGGTTTGATGTGTCCCAAGAAAACCTGGGGTTTTTTTCAAATGATGTAAGTTAGTTTGACAGAAAATGTTAATTTTCCCTAGAATTCTAGTCCTGCCTAGATGTCTCAATTGTCACACCACCCTGTTCATAAGTGTGCAGATAATTTTCTTGTTGGCTTGATTTGAAAGCTATCCCTGCCCACGGTAGGGTGGTTTGAACTAGATGATCTTAAAGGCCCTTTCCATCCCAAACCACTCTGATTCTATCCACAGTTATTTCCTCTGCCTCCAGCTGCTGTCTCACCCCATGGTTTCACTGTAAGCCCTTCAGAGCAGATGCTCTCCGTGGTCTGTCCTGTGCAGAGACAGGAGAACAATTTTAACTATTCCTGCTTTAGAAGCAGATAAGCATCATCCATGATGGTAAACATCATCCACATCCTCCAGCAAGTCCAGCTGCAGCAGTGCAGACTAGGGGTGTCTCCTGCAGCCTTTCAGGGCAGCTCCCAGGTCTGTCCTGGCACACTGGGAGGCACAGATCCTGTGGGCTGAGCAGTCTTCTGCCCAGCACAGTTTGCCCCAGCAAGAGAACGAGGCTGTTGCAGGGCAGGGGCTGCAGGGCTGGGGGTGATGCCTGATCCAGGGGGGCTCTGACAGCTGCTGAACAGGTAACACATCATCAAAGCATCACTTCGCAGCAAGCAGCTTCTAGGAGAGGCTTTGATCACAGAGAGTTTGTTCTCAGGCCCCCCACTCCTCCTTTAGTGTTACAGAGACATTTTTAAAGATTTGTGAGGTTTTGTTTTTCCAGTTAGTGCTATCTTGGAGTGGTTCTGGCACCTCTCCTTCTCACAGAGCTGGGGCTCAGGTCCTGCCCCA
The DNA here is from genome assembly GCF_971803275.1 of Cyanistes caeruleus. Lineage (NCBI taxonomy): Eukaryota > Metazoa > Chordata > Aves > Passeriformes > Paridae > Cyanistes > Cyanistes caeruleus. Next base: position 72,935,553 of record NC_141732.1, read on the forward strand.
CCCCAGTCCAGCTTTGTTGGGATATTTCCCCCCGTGTTGGATTTTAATCTGCCAATCTGGTGACTTCTTTAGGGAGAAAAACAGGCTAAGGCTGTTTTCTCCTGCAGCCCTCACTGGAGCGATTATCACTAAAAAAATGTACAATAAACCATCCCATAACTCCAGACACAGGTAACTCTGCTTTCCTCAGTGCCTTATTGAATTAAAAAGAGGCATTAGAAGCTCTTGTAGTCCTCATACAGGGTCTGGGTCACCAGTGGGGTGTTGAGCAGAAGGGAAAGTATTTTGGAAGCTGGAGGGCTTCTTGCTGCATTGAGGAAACTCTTGAAGTCTGCAGCTGCCCCACAGCAGCCCAGCTTTGACTCCACGCTGCAGCCTGCACAACAAGGATGTTCCCCAAGGAATCATGACCCCCAGACTCACCAAGCTGTAGGGACAAGCACAGTGCCAGCCTGGGATGCTCAGGTTTGTGTGCCTCCTGAGCCTGAGGCAGGTCTGCAGCAGTAAGTGTGCAATGTGAATCCAAAGTCAGTTGTGTCCTCAAAAGATGCTTTTTTCCTTCCTAAAGTGCTGGGAATAGTGCTCAGGTCTAGGTGCTTTAGGAGTCTCTCCATATCTGGGTTTTTTTTAGCTTGTGATTTTTTCAGGGCAAAGCAGCCCTTCCCTGTCTCCTGTTGAGGTTTCACCAGGGATATTTCCAGACCCCTGGACATCACTCTGGGGCAGCCCATTGCTGAGGTAAGGCTGGGCAGTGACTTTCACCTGAGGCTTACCTGCCTTCCTCACCTTCCTCAGCATCCAGAATACACTTAAGTACATGCACTGAAACAGCATTTCTGCTTGTGAGGGCTTGGAAAAGTCTGATTTCATAAATGCTCAAATGAACAACAGCACAAAAAGAAAAGAAAAAAAAAATAACCAACAAACAACCCAGCAAGCAAAACTCAGCTTTAATTGCAGACTTGTTACAGGGAAAAAGATTAAAGAGGAGCTCTTCTAGGTCTAGACAATTTTCTCCTGCCTTTTCCAGAAAGTCAGTGACTGGTATAAAGGAGCCCAGCAAAACTGGTAAAATTCCAGCCCTTGCCACAAGGAAGGATTTCCAAAATCTGAGCAGGGAGCGGTGGAAGGAGCCCATTCCTCACAAAGGAGATGGTCCTGATGGAAAGATGGCCCCGAGGAAGGGCAGGCTTGTCTTGGGACGATGCCTGCGGACAGCTCAGATTTGTTTGCAACAGGCAAATTTTCCAAAACAAAAGAAGAAGCTGTTTCAATAGAATCCAAACCTTTTGCCAGAAAGGTATCATTTTGGTAACATATTTAGGGGAAACCATTCAACTAAAGGATTTAGATTGATGCCTTATATTCCATTGCAATTTGCTCACAGTATGTTATGTAATATATATCACACACCAAATTTGCATGGTGAATTGTAATAGAAAAAAAATGCTGAGAAAGTGTCGCTTCAATTTTCCAGAACAGCCCTGAGGAATGTTTGCTTGACCAGAAATTTACATTTTTCATTCCTGTTTGGAACAACAACAACAAAGAGGTTGATATTTCCCATGAAACAGGACTCTGCGGCTCCGACCTGCTCTCCTAGACAGTCTGGGGAGAGCAACTTTAAACGCAGGGCAGGGAAAATACTTTCGATGCTTTCTGTTCTCTGTCCTGTCCTGCACCGTAAGAACCAAGGTCTTCAAACGAAACAGCTCCTCGAAGTCGCAGGAAGAGCAAAAACCCTGAACCAGACCCGCCGTGCCCCGAAACCATTCCTCTTCAGAGAGCACTCCCTCTGGGCAAATGAACTTCAAATAATTCCTCCCTCTCTCCTCCTCCAAAGAAGCCCTAATGACACCTTGTCCGTGAACTTAATGTGTTTTAAACTATCTCCATGCCTGGCCACATACTTGGAATGTCCCCTAAGGACTGCTAAAAAGTCACAAGCAGGAAAAAAAAAAAAAAATTAAAAAAAATAAAGCTTTAGTCTGGGTCCCTGGGCTCCCACCCCCGTGGAGGGGAGGGTTTGCCTGTGCTCAGCTTTACCTTTTGCACACCCACACGAAGCCCCTGGTAGATGGTGCCGGGCATGAAAGCAGCTCCGAGACATCAGGCTGCGTTTGAACTTTTCACCATTTTTCTCCCCTCCCCCCCTCCCCTCCACCACCATCTTGAGGGGGAATTTTTTTTTTTCCTTTTGGTTTCAAAAAGCCCTTCAGGAAATGATTTAGGAGCAGAGAGCATGGTCAGCTAATGGGCTGCAGCTGAGGCAATGTGGGGTTATGCTCCTGTTCCGTCCCTGCGCCGGCTCTGCGTGCTCGGTGATTCCGCACATGAGTGTGCCCTGCACGGCTGGCACATCCCAGACCCATGGGCAGGCAGGCCTGGAAACCCTTCAGAAAATAATCAAAACCCCCAAACCCTGCACAGCAGCTGCCCTCCACCTGAGGGCAACAAACAAACAAACAGGGACTAAAAACTTGTTCCCTTTCCCTGGCAGCACTTGCCATGTGTCCCTGTGCCCAGCCTTGCCCAGTGAGCTCCCAAGTGCCCCAGTAACAAACTCTCGTTCACTGCCCAAAACCCTCTATGTTTCCTGCAGCCCCAAGGCCACAGGCAGAGCTGTGGGTTGATAATGGACATTTTGGGGCTGGCAGTGTTTACCACTTCCCCTCCGTGGCTTGTCCTCCCCCAGAAAAGCAAGCCAGGCTTCAAACACGAGCAGCACGACAGCAGCCTCAGCCAAGTGCCATCTGTCTGGGAAGTGCAAAGGCTCTCAGAGTCACAGATTGCCCCTGAGCTTCTCCCTGCCCCTCCACAACTCGTGCCTGGAATTATTATACTAATTTTCCCACTGATTTTAGAGAGGCAAACTCCATTTCTCTCTTTGGTCTTTTGTGGGGGATAATCATTGGGATACCCCCTCCCAGGACAGCACATTTCTCTTCCAGACTTACATCTTGTCCCCCCTAGCTGTTAGTTGCCAAGATGACTGTGGCTCAGGTGGTGGGCAGGATGCAGGGCAGGGAAGTGTTGTTCCTGAGAGGACAAGAGGATAGGAGATACCAGAATGGTCCCTGTGCTCTCCACTGTGCTTAGTACATGATGGTGTCTGCTCCCAGGAAGAGAAAATCCCCCTCAGGTTTCCCAAATGCCACTCAGATGACAGTGCACATACAGACCACTAAATGCAAAGGAAAACCAGTTGTACCTCCTCACAGGTTACTCCTAGAAATTACTTGATTTGAGCCTACCTAGTAAAGAAAGGAAGCCAGTGCTGTGTCTGCACTGAATTGCATTTATTCATCTGGCCATTGAATAAATCCTGGCACTTCCCACCTGGATCTCCCTGTGTTTAAGTTTGCCTTGGGTGGAGAGATGGGTGACTATCATCAATCTTGGCAGCAGCTAAGAAATGATGAGCCTGCCTCTCAAACACTTGTGTCACCAGCATGGGCAAAACTGCAAGTGGGTGATCCATGGGGTAAAGGACAGCTTGGACAATGCAGAGAGCTTGGCCAGCACCCTGCAGCACTCAGCACTGTTACAGAGGATCCCAAACCTCCCTGTTGGTCCTGTCCTCTTGGGCTTTCCATGTTTGCTGCAGACACAGCCCACCAGACAAGGATTTCAGCTTCATTCACAATCTTTAAAGTTTACAATTAATAACTGCAAAATTCTCAGGATTAAGGCAGGCAACCACCAAGCCCTTGGGTAATTTTGCCACCATTTGAAAAAAAAACAAACAAAAAAACCACAAGCTAAAACCCAAACCTTAAAATCTAGAAAATATTCATGAGAAAAACTGCAAACAATTCCATTGCCCTTTAAAAAAGCCTTGCCATTTCCCAACTAGCTCATCCCAGATGCTGCAGGAATCAAACTGATCCACAGGAACAGCTCTGGGGCTGTCTCTGGAGCAGGCCACCCTCCACCCCCGAAGTGTGAGGCTTCTGCCAGCAGGCAGCAAGGGCTATAGTGCAGAGGAGAGGAGGGCAAGGGCACATCCATGTGTGGGGGAGATGAATGATGCTTAGGCAAATGTTTGGCATTGGTTTCCTGTTTTCCAGAGCTCTGGAGATTGTACACAGTACCTCTAAGACAGGGGTGCTGCTAGGTGGTGGCTGAGGACCAGGGATGTCCATGGGGTGGGGAGGTGGAGGGACAGAGCAGAGGGGAGCACCATGGGGCTGAACTGGGGTCGTGGGGGCTGTGACCACCCAGGTAGGGCACACACCACCTGCATGACTGCCCCTTCCTTGGTGCCAGCTTCTTTCTTTTCTGCCTTCCTCCCTCCTTTTTCACCAGCTTTAATTAACAGCGTCTCCCACTGGCTTGCCATGGGCAAATTTTATTTATTCTTCCAACATGCCAGCAGGGAAAGACTTCTTAAAATTTCCCAGTTTTCTTACACTGGTCTGGTCTCCACCCAGCCCTGTCCTAATTAACAAAACATTGCTTTTAACGTGTGTGACACCGTAAGTAGTTTGAGGGGCAGAGGCAGCACTGGAGTCAGACTTTATTCCTGCTCAGCTTTCTCCTTTTTGTAGAAAGAAGCCAGGTCTTGATGTGGAGGGGTAGAACTGCCACCCCTATCCTGCTGCACACCCGCTCCCTCCCCATGCTCTACTCCTTGGCAGGAACTCACAAAACTTCTCCAGACTGCACAGGCAGTAATGGGGGAAAAAAAAAGAAAAAAAAAAAAAAAAAAAAAAAGTTGGGCCGGTTTTAGTTTTATTTTTTTTATATAATTTTAAAATTGTGCTTTTAATTTTTTTTCAAACTAAAAATACTCTCTTGTTTTAAAGTTTCCAAGCACGATGCCCTGAAGAAGCAAGAATGACAGATGCTGCCGAGTACAGATGTTTTGCTTTCCTTTTTTTAATTTTAATTAGTAATATTTTCCACACCAAAACTCACAGATGGCTATTCGTGTCGCTGCAACTGGATCAGGACAGGACCAGAATGACCTGCTGGGGACATGGCCTAACCACCCTGCAGCACGGTGATTATATTTAGGCAGAACTTTTTCTCTGCCTTATTAACCTATTACTTGCCATTGCCTCTCTGGGCACAGCTGGGCTGCCCTCAGCCTGATCCCTGAGGCATCCTGTTTCTTTTCACCACAGGTTTTTGGGACAGACATCTCCCCCAGCACTTCAGCAATCAAATGCCTGAGCTCACCCCACCATATGGATCTTCCCACAGCCCCACCTCCACCCTCCTGTGCATTTCCATCCTATCAGGGGTGTCTTCAGGATTTTAAAATAATTTTAAACCAGTCCATTTGCCTTCAGGTGTCTCATGTGAAGTTGTGCTTCCCTAAGACAGCATTTCAAAGCACAGCAAGGGTGCAGAGATGGGCTCCGGGTATCAGGGTGGTAACAGGTATTACCACAAGGGTGGCTGGGGACAGCACTGGGGAGGGGAAATTACCCCCTCTTCCTTCCCTGGGCTCCTATGTCTGTCTTGCAGAGCAGTGGTGATTTCTCAGCATGTCTCCTGCTCCCTTGTGGGACTTCTTGCTCCAAGGAGCCCTGATGGAGAGCCTACATCCTATGGGGAGCATCGCAATCCCCATGTCACTGCCCACTGGCACAGCCACACACGTGTGCTGACCCTGCAGAGGACTCACTGCTTCCCAGGGAGGGAAAAACCACAGGAGCAGCCCCAGCTGATTTTCAGCTCTCTTCTGCTGGGAAGGTTCGTGCAGGCAGCCTGGAGCAGCGATGGGTGAAGCGCAGCTGTGGGGAATGCAGGCATGGCAGGAAGAGAGGGCAGGCTCTGCAGCATGTACTCATGTATATTATACAGCAGGTGTTTGTCAGGAGCCATTCACGCTGCTCCACCAGCCTGTGGATGAAAGACTGTGTTAAAAGGCGTCCTTAGGTTTTCCTGTGCTCTGAGCACAGCTACGCTGCTGCATAGGAAAAAGTCGTGGAGGGGCAGATGTCTGTGTGTGAAATGTCAGCTTGGTGAACTGTGGTGATGGAAATTACAACGCAAGAGGCAGGAATTATTAGGGAGGCACGTGTTCTGGTGTGGAACAGAGCTGCTACACTTTTGATTGGGGCACAGGGTGTGGCTCTGTTCCACAGATAAAGCTGGAAGAGGTCCAGAGGATCCAGGTCAGGAGCAGTTACCCAGGCTGGGGCTCTTCTGCAGCAGAAAGGGTGACTGGAGGGATGAGGCAGCATAGGATGGATTACCTGGGGATGAAAATTTACCTTGGCAGAGCACCCTATCTGCACTGCTTGTGGAGCCATGGACAGGTCTCTGCCATGGAATAAACTCAAATTCCCCAGCACATGTCATCTCTGTTCTGGCAGCTCTCATGTGCCTGGGAACTCATCTTCTCCCACATCTCTGATGGAGATGACAAGGACCACCAGCAACTGAGCACAGCCCAGAATGCAGCATCAGAGAGGGAATGGTCAGAAGCAGGGAAGGGCGCACATGAGGCTGGGAATAGAAACAAAGAGAAGGTTTTGCTCATGGGGATGCTGAATAGCACAGTCTGAAAGAGCCCAGGGCTTCTGCAGCTCAGGAACAATATATGCCTAATGAATACTAACAATTCAGCCTTAATTGCAAAGTTCTGAATCTTCCTCTCTGCGGTGTGACATGCATTACAAGGCATCAAAGCAGAGGACAGAAGACAACCCAGTTTCTTGGTTCTGGGCAGGCATGTTATCCCCTAGTCCTCTGCTGGAGCCACTTGATGATTAACAAGGTTCATTCATCTTCTAAAGAGGCTGGTGAGAAGTCAAAGCAAGCACAGCCATCAGCCACGGCCCCACAAGAGCAAAAGGGCTGGGGCTGTATCAGCCACCTGGGGAGCCTGGAGCTGCGGGGGCTGGGTTACAGAACAAAAAAAAAGGGGGCAAGAGGAAAGCCATGCTCAAAAAAAACCTCAACAGGCAGCCAGATGGGGAAGGACTGGGTCTAACTCCTGTGGCATTTACAGGAGCATCCAGCTCTCCAGTGTAAATACCCTGAGATAACTCCAGGGATATCTCAGGGAGAGACAACTTGCAGGAGAGCTGGCCAGGTGGCTGTAATGGGGTGAACCTAGCAGCAGCCCTGCCTAATGTCAGTAAATGGAGCAGAAATCCTCTGCCTTCCCCAGGCCACGGAGTTTCGTGTAATAGACCCCAAGTGCTCCAAAGCCCAGCCAGGTTTATGTTGCAGGGATATGGCTGTCTGCCTTTTATTGTGTTTTGCTGTGCTATCCTATTATACTGCACAATAAAACACCAGTTTCCTCCACTCATTAGCCATTTGCTTGTGCTTGAAGTGCACTGAGCTTTCTCACGTGCTTGTGAAGGGAGGTGTAATCTGCTCCTCGGGAGTCCCTCACTTCCCTGCAGACCCACTGCCTGCACCAGAAGTGTGGCCACAGCCTCTGTGTGCGCGTGTGTGTGTGCCCAGCTGAGCGTACGGCCACAGCAGCATCACATAAACACTGTTCTGGAAGCTGCATTCCTCAGGCCAAGCTGGCAAAAGTTGGGGAAAAGGAAATCCGTGGTTATCTAGGTTAACTTTAATTTATCCCCTTTGTGCACCAATGTCCTAGATTAAATGAGATAGGGGGACCTATGAAAAATGGTAAGTTTGGGTGTCAGTACAGACAGCACAGGTGGGAAGAGGCAGAAATAAGGTACTCCAACAACAGCAAAAATGGTGCTTTTTTACATTACTGCCTTACACTCTGCTTTTCCAGTATAGATTTTGGGGTTTACTTGGTTGATTTTTGCTTTCAGCACTTTTATGACGCCTCTTAAATACAAATTAGGTTATATTATAGATGCTGCAGTCCAGCAGCTTATGATGCCCCTTGGGTATTGTGAGGTATACAGAGTTAACATGGGATTTGAGCACGGGATGGCAAATTCAGGCAGGGTTTGTACAGAGAGGGGCTGTGGTAGGGGAGAGACAGAGCATCCATTTTCCCTTACTTTTCTACAGGAATGTGTGTGTGTGTAGAGAGAACAGAAACATCTTGGTGCAGGAGGTGACTCAGAGAGGCAGCAGAAGCTACCGTAACCCTGCCCAAGACCAGGCTAGGCTTAGCCTTTTGTGCATGAACTGTGATTCAGGGGATGGAGCAGCCCTGTGGGCTTGCAAGCACCTCCTGCCACCTCAGCAGCAGCAGCCTGTGGCCCCCCGTCTGAACTGCAGCTACCCCTGCACACCTGTTCTTAAGCTCTGCAAAACCTCCCAGCTTCCAAGTGACCTGCCTCCAGCAAGGACCGATAGTTCCCTCTGCTGGGAGGACTGTGAAGAAGTATCTTTGAGCTCCTTTTCCCATCTGAGGAGGACACAAAAAATCAGATGTCCCAATCCTGGGACACCCTCACCGCAAGCATCTCCAAGAAAATCCTTCCTCAGCTGTCACTTCCTCGGGTGTTACTTCCCTCTCTCCTCGTTATCCTGATAACAGTAAAGATGAAAAGACAATCCACAGTTCACATTTAATGATTTTATTTGGTGGTGTTAACTTTTTTATGCCCTTCCCCGTGGTGGAAAATGAGCTATTTCCAGGGAATTTCATCTTGGGTTTGTTCAGTTTCTGGAGCAGTGTCTTTGCTGTCATAGTTGCAGAGAAAAGCTGGGCGATGCATTCCTAATATAGCAAAGAGCAAATGCTTCCCGTTTTTTACGTCTTGCAATTCTTTTTTAAGCTGATCTGCAAAATCTGATAACTAAGGAGTTTTAAAATTTGGATGATATTAACAACCAAACAGAGCATCCGGCAGCTACTCTCCTTTATTTCTGGCTCTCAACAGGTAATTCTCCATTAGTCTGAGGCATGTTTCTCAGTCAGATAAAATAGTATTTTCTGAGTCCTGTCAGCCTGAAATCCCATTAGTTTTATCTGGATGGATTGGTAAGAACATAGGGGATGTTCCTCTTTCCTTGATCCAATAAATGAAGGACCAAATTAAGAGCAGTGGGTGGAAGAAGAAGAAGAAGAAGAAAGGGTGTGCTGAGGAAGCAGAGGCTTTGTGTCTTCCGGGAGAGAGAGAGCAGCAGGGCTAAGGAGAGTGTCTTCAGACATCCTTAAAAACCAGGTCAGGAACCAGCAGACACATTAATATTTTAACAGCCTAAAGCAAGCCCTGCCCCACCTTGCCCTGCCTGATTTGGGGTGCAGGAACCCTGTGCTGAATTAGTTTATTGCTGACACCGTGACTTGAATCAGTTTTGGTGGTTGCAGTGAGTAGCCTGTAGCTCTGCTGGCTCTGCGTGGCTCCTGCAAAGGCAAAATGATGCACCTGGGGGGAAAAACCCAAAGAACCTCTCACAGCTGTATCCAACTGACAACAAGCTATTATCCTCCTGAAAGGGGGTTTGGTGTGGACAGCTTTACAGAAGTATCAGTCTCCTGTTCATTAGCAGCCAAAGAAACAATCAGAAAATTGTGCCTTTTTGGGGGAAGCACCTGTGTGACCACGCAGACCATGGTGAAGGAGAATTTTGGATGCAGCCTTGACCTCTGTCTCAGAAAAGAAACAGAGCTGGAAGCAGTAGAGGGAAAGAAAGGTGACAGGTCTGATCAGAGGCACACAACAGCTCTAGACACAAAGTGACTAAATCACTTAGGATTCTGCAGCTCAGAGAAAAAGCTGAATGGAGATGTTGGGAGTAACCTGACAGGTTAAAAGAAGGTGGCAGATGAAGCATTCCTTTTTGCTGTTGCTTGCAGCACGAGGGTGAACAAGCATCCAGGGAATTCACCAGGCAATGGGCTTAAAATGAACACAAAAGGATGCTTTCCTGCCACCTATCCTCACACCACACACCCCCCGCCCCCCCAATTTGAGTTCAAATTGTGGAGCTTGTTGCCACCAAATCTTGTAGATGACAAGTTAATCTGCTTCCAAAAGTGAGTAAGCAACATGAGTAAAAGAAAAAAAAAAAAATTCCCATCAAGAGCTATTAAGGGCAAAGATACCATCTTGAGAGGTGTGGGAGTGGGGAGGCTATGGCCATATGTGCCTTGTCTCTTGGGTTTCTTTCCAAAATTTCACTAGTGGGAAATGGCAGAGGGGAGATTTGGGAGGAGGAGGGTGGTTCTGCCCCTCACTGCCTGTCCTTATGACCTTTGGTATAAATTTGGAGTGGGCTGGGCACAAGCAGAAGCAGAGCCAAGCACCCTTTAGACTCCAGGGATGGGAAGAATGGCAGGCAGGAGAAGAAACTCAGGTCCAGCCTTACCCTGTCTACATTTCAGTGTGGCTCCTTAACAAGATGTGCCATTGCTTTCAGCCCTCTCTGCAGCCAGGAGAGACAGAGACACTGTCACAGGGTGGGTGACAAAGATGACCATAGTGAGGCTCACCTGACAGCAGCCAAGAGCACCCACCTCAAATAAACACAGCAGGACAAGCCTGTAGTTGTGGCTCCCCAGTAAATTACCCCTTCTGGCAGCAATCTGCTGCTCTGGGACTTCCCAAGCAGTGAGCAGTTCTCTGTTCACTAACTCCATCGCCAATTTTGTGACGGGAAAAGGCTGCAATGCCTTTAGTCAGAGACAGGCAGATGTCTGGCTGCCTGGTGAATCCCTGCATGCTGTGGGTCTCAGCTGATACATTTCAGCTGAATATCTGACTGGGCATGGAGTTAGAAGCAATGTGCTGTCTCGTCTCCTATACTGAGGTCCAGGTGAGCCAGTCCAGGTTACTGCTGGAGTTCCATCCCATGGTGATGAGGGCAAGCATCACTGCTCACTGAGGCTCACTGAGCAGCACCAGACCCGTACCACAAGCTCAAGGTCATGAAATAACTTCTATATTTGATGTCTGATTTAAAGTGGAAGCCTAGGAGCTCAGGAGGAAACTCCATCATGCCAGGCAGCCAGGGAATAGGCAGCTCTTGCTATTCAGAGTTCAGAGCAACTCCCTGACTAGGAAGCATCATCACTTTGCAGTCTGGGAGACAAAAGAAAGAGTAACACAGACCTTATGCCAAATCCACACACAGTACCTGTGTCACAGCCAGAACACAACCCCTCATCCATGGTCCCAGCCCACTCAACAGTATTTGTGTGAAATTCCGGGGACTCTTCACCAGACAATCTTCACCAGCATTTTGTACCTAGATGCATTCAACCTGAGTTTAACAGAGGCCCAAACCAAGCCAAACCCCAAGCAGCAAGTTGTGACAGTTCTTTTCAGTGTGAAATTACAAGGGATAATGCTTTTAATGATTTCAAACTGAAGAAGAGTTGATTTAGATTAGGTATAGGAAAGAAGGTTTTTTACAGTCATGGTTGTAGAACAGGGTCCCAGGCATCCCAGAGAGGTGGTGGATACCCCATCCCTGGAAACATTCAAGGTCAGGCTGAACAGGGCCCTGACCAACCTGCTCATGCTGGTTGGACTAGATGGCCTTTAGAAGGTTCTTTTTGACCAAAACTATTTTACAACTCTGTGGCTCTGTGGCTCTGTGATAGCCTTATCATCTCAGATCAAACACAGCTGGATCTTGATAACCCAAGGCATAAATCCTGACTTTTAGCAGCCTTGATTTCTTTGGATGTTTTCTAGAAACCAGGAGCTTGGCACCCTGCTTCCTCAGCCTTCACTGAGCTCACCAGTCAGGCTGGACTCTGCAGGCACAGGTCAGTAAGTGCAGATCTTAGATCAGCTGAAAGAGAAAGAAAGACAGAGGGAGATGTGATCCCACGGCTCTGGCGACCCCAGCAGCGTGCTGGCTGCCCACAAGCATGCAGGAACCCAGCAGCAATAACCCCAGCTGGGGGGAAAGCAAGAGCTCTACTTCCTCCTCCCTGGCCACATCCCCTGCAAGGAGATCTGTGATCAGATTCCCTCTCTGAGCCATCCCAAGGCTGGGGAAGCAGAGAGCACCCTGGTGTCTGTAGCAAGCAACGCCTGTCCTGTGAAAGGTGATTATGAGGTTGTTCTCAGCTGTGATGACTGCATCACCTCTCTGCTCTCACTTCTGCCTTTCCCATATTTCCAAGAGATAATGATCTCATCTCCTAACTGTTGAAAATCACTCCTTGTCTGCGCTTCCTTTCCCTGTTCCCCTCCTCTGTTCATTATGGGATAGAAATGTTATCGACCAACAATCACTAGATGTCAAAAAATCTTATCGCAGAATCCAGCTGCCAACATAGCCGAAACGTGCTTAGGAAATGTCAGTAAATTACAGCAGAGAGAGAAAGTGAGCAGGAGAGGAAACATTAGGATGAGCAGTGAACTGCAATTAACTGCTCCACATTTGGAAGAAGCAGGAAATGTATGGAGGAAAGCAGAGTTAAGGGGTCATTGATCTCCGTAATTGAGGGGAAACGGAGAAATTGATGGTTTAATGGGGTTCAGCTGAATGGAATGTGCGCTTTTTTGGGCCATAGTGGGGCAGGGACACCATTGCTTTGGGCACAGGATCCATCCTAGTTTGGTCACAACACTCAAGGTACTCCTCAGCCTTCCTTTGAAGAAACTTGTCTGCATTGTTCAGCTTGATACCCATCTGGAGAGAACTTCTTGTCTCATGTGCATGCCTAGACTGTGTTCTTGCTTTGGCACAGAGCTGTGATCACCTTCTTTCCAAACTGACCGGAGACCAGGACTTGGGCTTTGGATTGTCATCAAGGCAGATCAGGATCCGTCATCTCTAAGGATGTGTCCAAGAGTGGCCTGGAGAGGAGTCAGCCCGAGGTTGTTCACTCTGAGTTTGCCCCCTTTTATCCCACAATTCCTTCAGAAAATATCATGTGGAAGATATTCCACAACCATCTCTTGACCAGCCTCCTGCCACTGCCCTGGGATTCACTGGGTGGCTGTTTAGCAGTCCGGGGGGCAGAGTGAGAATAACTTGGGGCTCCAAACACACTCAGGGGTTGCCCTTGAAGGTCCAACTGCCTGTCCCACGAGCACACAAGGGTCAGCCCTGCAAACCTCTGGCACAGCTGGACCACAGGTAGAAGCCAGCACCTTACAGGCTCTGCCTTGCCACGTTAGGGTCCAGCAATCCAGTCTCTCCCTCCCTCTGAGGCAGGATCAAACATCACCAGAAAAGTCCTGAACTGCCATCCTGTTTATTTCCTACCACCACCACCTGATTGTTCCCCATGCATGTGTCTCCAAATACTTTGACTCACAGAAGCAGGCCTTTGGCAAAGTAAACTGCCACAAAGATCTGGAGGCTATTCTACAGACCTGTCCATCCCCTCTCCTTCTCCCTCTCCATCATCTCCATCTCTCCTTCAAAACTCTTATTCTTAAATCCAGCTTTCAGCCCCAGGGCTGTTTCCATCCCCCAGTATCCTCAATGTATGCTCCACCTATCCTGGACACTGTTTTCCACCCTATCTCTGCTTCTCATCTGACACTCCCCATCCTCCTGATTTTCTGTCCTGCACACATCCTCCCTGAGCTGTGAAAGATGCTGCAGTGAACAGAGCAGAGCTAGAATGGAAAACATAAAACACAAACATGTCTCCATGACCTGGCTGTTCCATGGGAACAGTCTGACCTTGGCTTTAATCCCATGGCAGTAAAGGGAAGATGTTTTAAGGCTCTTTGTACCACTGAGGAAGAAATGCTGACTAGTACAGTTCCCAAGGACAACCACAGGTCATCTTCTGTGACTTCCTTTTCATCTAAAGATGCCAGATCCCAGTTTGGGAACCACAGCCCTTCTGTCCTGCAAGTCTGGGTACCACTTACTCCACTAGGAAGTTGTCAAGGTCAGACTTTTCATTGCCTGCCAGATTAAATGGTCCCCTGCAAAATTCACAGGCCCTTTGGAGATGTCAGCCTCTAGCAGTATAAGCTCATTGCTTGTCACTGCAGCTGTGCTCAGCTCATGCTTTGCACAGCTGAGGCAGGCACCAAGAGGCACAGACCTGTGTTCCTCCATATGCTCTCTGCCCCTGCCAGGGGCTGCACAGCCAGGAGAAGCTGTGCCTGAAACTCTCCTCATGGCTTAAAACCACAACCAGGTCTATGATCCCCTTTACAGCATGCACAATCTAGGTAAGGATAGGACAGGTTAATAATTTTCCTTAAATGGACTAGAGGATGAGCAGAGGTTTGTTCTTTTTCCACAGGGTCATTTCCCCACTCTTTGCAATGAGACACTGCCATTTAAGAAATAGCAGATCACATTTATTTGGCCAGTGAGTGCATCCAACAAAGATGCTCATGGTTTGGAAAAAGATGCTCACCCTCCTCCAGGAGATGATGACATTTCAGTCTTTCTAATTAAGTTTGTGTCCCAGACCAGCAGAATCTGGAAGATATAAATCTCATTTTTCCCCCTTTGTATTAAATTGAATTTAATGTTTGTGTAAGATAAAGAGCTTATAGCCGTGGATATCTTTGTTCTAACTCCCTATGGACAATGCTTAGGACAGCAGGGTCTTCTCCTTCACGGCCCCTGGTCTGAGGAGTCTCAGCTGCATCTGCTGATAGCCCAGCTAGCTTACAGTGCAACCAGCTCCCAGTGGGGAATCATGGAGAAACCTAAGACTTCTCAACAGGTTTCAGACAGTGATGTGCAGCTGGGGAAAGGGAAAGCAGGATTAGCACCAGAGAAACGTGTCCCGCTTAGGCAAAAGGGCCCTCGTGGCTGCAACATCTGTGTTGTTGTGTAGGATTTAAGGGAAGTGAAAGAAGAAAAGATTAATCTCTAGAAATTAAAATTAACCTCCCCTGAGACAGTCTCTATCTGTAAGTGGCCTGAAACATGGCAAGTATCTAGATACCCAAAGCCTGGAGACAAAACTTCCATGCTGTCCCACCATAAGTGAAGGTGAATCTGAAAAAAACCATGATGGCACTGCTTTTAGAATTTCCAACCATCCACTGAAAAACTGCACATGAAACTTCTCTTTGGTGCTGGCATCACCATCCAGTCCTAATTTGCTGACATGTAGGTGACCAAGGTCCTGCAAACCTTGGGGCTGTTTTTTCTCTGTGTGTTCTACTGAGCACAGCTGGAGCAATAGACCTGCCCTTCTTTCTTTGCTGTGTGCCTGTGAGTGTAAAGGAGCTAGAGGTGCTCCTGAAGCATGTTTGCCAAAGATCTGCAAAAAACAGTGAGAAAATCCTCTGTAGCATCACCCCAGCAATGGAAGCTGGCCTTGCTCTCATGGAGACTTGCCCTTGTGTTGTGTTTGCTGTGCTGCACTGAACATGTGGGGTTTTCAAGTATAGAGAATTTTGTCTTGTGTTTTGGCTATGAGGAGAGGAAATACTCAACACCCCAAATCTGTACAGCTGCATCCTTTCCTTCACTGTATCCTGGGGACTGGTGACTGAGAACCTGCCTCCACCCAGCTGGGACTCTTTGGTTTACTTTGCCCCACAGAAGGAACAAGAGAAGCTCCCTGACCACAACATCCTTGGAACCGCATGAAGCGGGACACTTCCTGACATGGGAACCCCATGAAGTTTCTCAGTGTGTGAAAACTGAGCTCAAAACCCTGCTTGGAAACTGCTCCTCTTCTTCTCCAGTGCTGCCTTATCTCCCTGTGCTTCTGCTGTGACAATGCAAGGATGAGGTCATGGAGCCCTGGGTATGTACCAACCTCTCCTCCCCTCTCACCAAGCTTTCCTTGCCCGGTGCAGTCACAAAGGTGTCAGTGTTCATTTGGCTGGGCCCGCTCTGCAGCAGATCGTGTGGCCCCTGGGGGAGTCAAAAGTCAAGACAATTCCAAAAGGTAGGCAGAAGCTTCTGCTTGCAATTTTCTGTCTCCTTCCTGCCTGCTCCACTGCAGCAATGGGAGGGTAGAAGCAGAAGGGAGACATGATGTGGCTGAAATACGTCAAACCCAGAAGTTTCATTAACCGTGCTCAAGAGTTATTATTCAGGCCTTCCTGGTGCTCCAAGACTGCTTTTAGTTGGCTGAAAGCTTTTAAGTGCAGAGCCACTGGATATAGGCCAAATTGTGTGACTGTGATGCTGTCCATGACCTCCTTCAAGCTCCCTGGACTTTTTACCTCCCAGATGTTCCAGCTGACCTATAAAATCAATATACTGGGACTGTATATTTAACTGAGTGCTTGTCTTGGGCCAAGGCCTCAAAAATGTAGATCACAGGTAGGTATTTCTGGAAAGAGATGAATGGGAGATGACAATAAAAGGGTGTAAAGATCTGTGCAAGAAGGGAATAAGCTCATGCTGTTCGGTAGAAATAGCATGGTCATAGAATCACAGAATGGTTTGGATTGGCAGGGATCTTAAAGATCATCTTGTTCCAACCCCCTGCCATGGACAGGGACATCTTCCACTAAGTCAGGTTGCTCAAAGCCCCATCCAATCCAGGTTTTAATATTTCTAGGGGTGGGGTATCCATGACTTCTCAGGGCAACTTGTGCCAGTGTCTCACTATCTCTCAGTAACAAATTTCTTCCTAAGGTACAATTTAAACCTGTCTTTGGTCAGTTTAAAGCCATTCCCCCTCGTCCTATCACTACATGCCCTTGTGAGAAGTCCCTCTCCAGCTCCCTTGTAGCCTCTTTAGCTACTGGAAGGTGCTCTAAGATCTCCTTGGAGCCTTGTCTTCTCCAGGCTGAAGTCCCTGGTTTTGCCCCAGGAGCAATCACAGAGTATCTGTGCATAGCATGGGAGATCCAAAGCACTGCAGACTTTTTTTCATATGTTTTCCAGTCATCCTGATGTTTGGACACTCTACTGAGAGTGGCAATCCCTAGTTCTGTCTCTCCTCTTATTCACTTTTGTCCTGTGCAGACACACACGAGACAGGGTTTTCAGCTGGTGTCTGCTACCATTTCAATTCTGGTGGCTGTCCTGCTTTGGATAAACTATTCAGGATTAATCAATATCCATCCTTCCTCCAAAACTGTCTGGTCTTGGCTAGTATGGTGCTTGTTTGGCTATCAGGAGCCTGGTACTCAAACCTCTGGCTGGAAATAAAAAGGGTATATGTGCTTTCAATTTGCAGCCCTGTAGTGACAGAGGGTGGAGGGGGGAGAAGGCAGGTTTCCCCACGTCTTGTGCCTAGGATTTGCAAGGTCTTCAGGGACCATTTGCTCTCTAAACTCTTAGAGCTGCTGTGATCCCAGCTGAGCACAAGCTGAGATTGCTGCTGCCATGGGTGCTGTTGGCAAGCAGCTGGGCTTGTAATAGATAGCATCTCTGCAAAGACATCTTCAGGCAGTACAAGGGTTGTTGTGATTTCGCATTAATTACTGCTGTAAAGGCAGTACCCAAATGAGATTGAGCTCTCTGAAAAACAAGGGGCGGTGCTTGTTCCATTTGAGTGTCCAGACTTAGAGACTGCCTGGAGACAAAAGGTAATGGGGAGTAATAAGTCTGTAAGAATTATAAAAGTGAGAGGGGCAGCTCAGCATGGCCCCATGTGCCTTTGCTGAAGAAATTCAGGGGACTGAACCCTTTCAGAAGCCAGCCTATGAGTTTGCGTATTCGCCCCAGCCCTTCCCTAGTGGAGAAAATCTCATTTCCCACCACTAATTGATGCACAGAACCACTCATCTCACTGAAATTACAGAGAATAAAGGGTTTGGGGTTTTTTTTATTGGCCATCTATTAGCATTTTTAATTTGCTACATGAGGTAAGTTTCAAAAGGTGCCAAAGGGCAGCTTAAGAAATTAGCTGTTCTTAGCATTTTCTCTTCTTTCTGCCTGACTTGGGTCCTCAAAACCTTAATTAAAACTAGGGAGTGTTTCCAATGCACGACACAGCAGACAGTGCATGACAAGACAAGCTGGAGCCCCCCACAGTCATGCTTCTCTGAGACTTCTGATGGGAGCAGGGAGCATGAGAGAGCAAAGGGGAGATGATCATCTCTGTGTTGCAGGTGTGGGGCTGCAGAGCAGGACTGCAAGTCCAGGAGCTGCTGCAGGATGCAGAGCTGGATCCACAGCTGGGTGACAGGGGCAGACAGGCAACATCCCACCCTCGATGGGAGGCTCTCTCCTAGTCCCTGATGCCAGCTAGACTCATTTCAGGAGGAATTTCCCTACTCAGGAGACATTTCTCTTCCTCCAGGTTCCCCATCATATCCCTTGCTGTCAAGCAGCATCATCACCAGACAGCTCAGGATGCCTGGAGGAACAAAAGGATTTTGCACAGCTTTTCAAGCATGCTGGGTATTAATGTGGGAGAGAACCTCGCTGCAGGTTGGGTCACTTAAGGCCAAGAGCTAGGTTAAAGCAAGAAAAAATAACACCTTGCAATGATGAATAAGTTGCCAAAAAAGAAAAAGAAGGGCAGATTCTCAAGTTTGTAGGTAATATTTAGCTTCCTCACCTCCTTCTTATCTTCCTTTCTCACTTTAAGTTAAGCTGGACATTTTCTCCACTGATTCAGAACACAATTTCTTTTCCTCAGCTAACCAATACCACCTTCCTACTGTCCATCCATGCTGGGCATCCAAACTCAAAAGATCCAGGAAGGGGCCACACTGCTGCCAACCTATGTCACAGCCACAGCCTTGCCCTTAATCTCTGCTGTGTGGTTAAAGACAGCAGGCACATCTCTGACTTCTCATCCTGGGCCCAGCCCAGCACCACTGTCTGTACCGAGGCAGGAAAAGGGTCAGAGGCTGGAGAAGCAAAGGACATGTGCTCCTTCCAGCAGCAGGGAAGTGGCCCAGGGAGGAGCTCCAGGACCAGACACGGAGCACAGCAACAGATTTTCTTGGTGTTTGTCTCAGGATTTATCTTAGAGAACAAAAATGTGTTTTGGAAGAAGATTGGGCGTGGAAGTAAATGTTAGCTGAGCCAGGGACAGAAGAGAGACCACCTGCCTTCTGCAGCATGAAGGAGCCATGAACAGATGGGATGCTTTCCTTTGAAGAGAGAGTGGTCACCATGACCTTGCAGGAATGGAAAACTTGGATCTCTTTGCTCCACATGACTCCACCTGTTGAAATGCAAGGACAGAATGTGGCTGGAGAAGCTCAGGGTGTGGATTTACAGGCTCTGGATGGAAACTGTCCCCAGCTGTCTGTTTGGCAATTGCTGTCTCAGCAAGCAATGTGTGCTGAAGCAGGGCCATCCAGGGCCATCACCCTGTGGTACTGGCTTTGTTAGCTGCAGTTGAAACAGCATCTACAAATTGTCTGCAGTGAAAGCCTCCAGGGTAAAGCCCTCCAGTTTGTCTCCTGTCTCAGTGCTTGCCCCATGACTGCAGCTACAGTGTAGGGACTTGCTAACCCATGCAGGGGACATCCTTCCCCCCTTCCCTCACTGTTTTTCTGCCAGCAGTCAGCAGGAGACCGTAGCAGGTGAGACTGAAATCCAGGTGCTCCATTAACAAAGTGACCAGAATCTTTTGGAGCACCTGGCACCTCTGTCAGTATGGAACAGAAGTCATGCCTCCAGGTGTCACAGCTCAAAACAGTCCCCAGATGGAGACTCCCCTTCTGTCTTGCCTGCCAGGCATTCACTCAGCCTTTCGCCTGCACCTGGGTGCTGAATATCTGCACAGAGCTGCCACGCTTGCATCAGGTCTGCACAGGAACTCCCCCGAAATTTGACATCAAAGAGGGGTCAGTAATTTCTGGCTGAGTCCATGCTAGCAACGTGCAAGGGCTGGAGCAGGAGAGATTCCATCTGGGCTTTCTCCATGCTGGGTGTAGAGGAGCAGGTGGGGATGGCTCTGCAGAGGCTGTGGCTGGTGCTGTCATTAGGCACAAAGCAGCCGGTGCAGTGAGCAGGAGCTTTTGCATACCCTGCAGACCCCAAGAGCCATGCTATGGCACATAGTTGGGTGCCATCTGTTCCTGCCTTCCCCACCGACTGTTCATCCCACTCACATCCATAGGCTCTTGTTAACACAGCTCTCCCCTGATCAAACCCTGCCGTTGTGCTGGGCTCTGTTTTCCTCTCCCTCCTCCGAGGAGTCTTCCATGGCTTACTCCACCCCAGCTTTAATTAACACTGGGGAGAGAAAGTGAAAACAGCTCTTAGTTAATCATGGCAGGGGACGAGACCTAATAAACCCCAGGAGAGGAAGACTGACTGCAGAAATCAGGGTAGTAAAACCAGAGACCTGTGGAGGAAGGCTGGGCTTGGGCTCTGCAGCCGGTTAGTATTCAGCTGGAATGGCACGTTGTTATAGACAATGCATTAACATCAAAGCCACTGGGTAAGCGGTTTTAGTTAAGTGATGTATTTGGTGTTATACTTTTATTGTGTGTTTTTTTTACACCGTGTTTTTATGTTTTCATGTCCGAGTTTTTGCAAGAATTTAGTGCTGCTGAAAAGCATTCTATCGACAGCCCCGGAGATGGAAGCTCTGTCTATATCCAGAGTGGGCAGCATGCTGGCAGCCTGCTGGCACCACGCTGGCTCTTTGCCTCAATCCCCCTCTCAGGGATCACCTTCAGACATGAGAGAGCAGTAGTGTTGGCCCTGCCAGCAGAGAAGGACAAGGGGATGCATTTGTGGGGTCCCAGTCTTATAGAAGACACTTTGAAGTGCTCTTTGAAGCCAAATTTTCCAAAAACCCTTATGGTCCTATGCCCTGCTGTGCCAAGAGGAGTCAGGCGTGTCACAACTGGATTTCAGGTTGCTGGGTGCCATGGATGCTTTTGACCTGCAAGCCAGAAGTCTCCTCTAACAGCAGGATCCAGGAAATCTCATCTGCTGCTTGGAAGTGAGGACATCAGTCCTATTCCTGTAGGACCAAGACCTGTGAAAGAAAAAGTTGAGATCAAACTTGGCTGGGTGAAGGGTCAGTGACAGAGTGAAGTCCCCAGCCTCCTCTGGCCCTACTAAAGGACACAGGGTGACACGGGTCACTGCTGCTGCTCCCCTTCCTTGCTCCTTTCCTTGCCAACACATTGCTTTCCCCTGGCCCATGAAAAGCTGAATTGACAGGGGAGGAGAGGATTAACCTTTGCCACCCGTCTAGGCTGCTGCATACAAATATTTCTCTCCAAAGCATCAAGTAATAAATGAGTCTTCATCTTTGTCAAACACCTTGGAGTCCATTTGCCATGTCTCCCCAAAGGCAGCACAGCGGGGCAAGGCAGTGTGTGAAATACAGGAGGACTATAAATCTCTCCAACACTGTATGGGCATTTTACAGCTTGCAGTTTTCACTGAGAAGTGGCTGTAAATAATGGAGGGGGATATCTGCCACCTGTCTCCAGGGGAGGATTTATTTGGGTGTAAGTGCTATAGATCTTCATATGTATGCTGCAGCTGTAAATAAGCAAAGTTTAAGCAGTGGCTGGGGTCTGTCTTGCTCTGTCTCCCCCCCATACTCCTTTTCTCTCTATTGTTTCACCTGTTTATTTCCCTGCTGTTTTAGGCTACATCTCACTCCTGAGGTGAACACATGCCTGGGAGAGTCACTTGAGGAGGAAGTGGGTTGCTGTGATTGAGTACACATTTTGCTTTCACATTCAGCCCATACAAAGGATTCGAGGGGAAGAGAAGCTGATAGTTAGGATTCAGGACCTGCTGCTATGTACTCTTCAAATGCTCCTTTGAGTTCTTGGTTCAGGATTTTAATGATGCTGTTATTCTTGTGCAGAAGCATATGGTTTGCTCCAGTCTGTTCTGTGTTGCTGTGTGCTGGCCCCTGTTTCAAGTCACTTCACTCGGGGAAGAGTATCTGGAGGGAAGTTAACTCTTTGAAGGCCTGGAAGCTGCCAGTCCAGAGCCCAGGGCACGCACTGGGAGGTGGCATGCAGTGCCAAAAGGCTTTGCAGACAGCTGGCACTGTCAGGACACGCTAGGCTGGCTGTCAGGCATCGGGGACAACTTGCAAGGCGAGGCTGGGTATGTGTAACTTCACCTGCAGGGATGATGAAGGGTCCAAAGAAGTCACTGTTGATGGACGTAGCAAAGCAGCCCTCAAAGGCTGGTTTCAGCCAGCAATCTGCAGCCCAGCTGGTTGTTGTCCCCTGCAGCCAGGACCCAAGCAGAAGATGACCTGGTTCTTTGGCTGTGTTTGGGAGCACAGAGGCAGATCTTGGAGGTATCTACAGCCTGCAAACAGCTGCCCTTGGGCTCTGTTGGAGGAGGAGAAAATGACCCCTGGGTTTTGTCATTAGGAGGTGGGGTTTGCTGCCGGCTGTGTTGCAAAAAACACAAGTCACCCGAAGGTACCAGTTACTGTCAATCCCATCCAGAACCATCTTCCTTCTACACGTGGCTCCACGGGTCCCTCCAGAGACTCCCCAGGCTCTGCTCAAATTCCAGAATGCATTTGTAGGGACAGTGATGCGTTTTCAGCTCTTGGTAAGCCAGGAAGGAAGCAAAAATCATAGCAGGGAAAAAAGTAACACCCCCCCGCCCCCCAGTGATGCAGGGTGAGAGCAGATCCCTGTCCCTGTCAACTAGAAGCTGCACATGTGCAATAAAAAGGCAGACCCAATTCAAAACGGCTTGTGGCATTCTCTGAAATGCAATACGAAGTAATGCCCTTCCCTTGTCCTTCAATATCTTTATAAATTCTACCCTCTCTTCATGCCCACACAACGGTGTTACAGAAATCAGAGAGGAAACAAAGAGCCGAGGACAAGGAGACCCAGCATCCCGCAACAAAGAGCTCTGCGAATTCTTCGGGAGATCCCCATAGTGCGATTAGCATCTCTTTACAGCAACATCATCTCTCCTTCTTTTGTTTCCCCAGAGGAAGATAAAATTGTCACCAAGCACCAGAGAATGAAGCTTGATGAATACAGAAAATACATCCACCTGCAAACTAGGATGGACTGGCCCCAGATGCTTTTAATTAATGTGTTCAGAAGCTGGGACAAGAAGGAATAACTGGGTTTAGAGCTGTGAGGGGAGTGCAAGGAAACAGGGCTGCCTTAATGAGAAAGGACAAATGGTACTGGCTGAGGTGTGAGCTCACGTCCTACTCCCAGGAACACATCCTACTCCTCTCTGCTGGCACTGACTCCAAAGCAAAAGCGTTCTTAGGGTGGAGGACATGGGTGGTGAGAAAAAGCCCTGCTCCACAGTCAGCCCTCTGGGCTCCACATGGGCTGCTCTGACCACGAGTCCAGGTGGGGAGCCGTGGCTTCACCCTGTGCTTCACTGTAGCCAAGGAGCTCCTAGTCATCTTTGACTTCCTTGTCTCAATTCTCAACCAGAAAATACTTTGCAAGTTAGAGAACAGGATTGCTATTGCTCATTTTCTTGTGTGTGTGTGTCCTTACCTATTTTTTTTCTTAAAAAAAAAACAAAGCAAAACCAAACAGCAGAGTTCAAAAAGTATTTTAGAGGAGGCTGATTTTGTGAAATGCTGTTGCTGAACTGAAATTTGCAGGAAGTTTGTGGGCAGTTTGAACTCGGTCTTGTTCCTTCCCAGTGTCTTCTTGTATTGATGTTTCCTATAGTGACTCATTGTCCTCTGTATAAGCATCTCTGACTGACTGAAGCAAAAAGGCCCAATTAGGGAAGGGTTCCTCTGTGGATCTCCTGAAATTACAGTAGTTTAAATTGCTGCCCAGCAACCCAGAGCTAAATTGCAGTGCTTCAGCACCTCTGGCAATTGCTGTGTCTCAATTCATATGCCAGAAAATGATGGGTCCAAACAAAGAGAGCTTCACTGATTGAAGGAGAGTGGGAGATGTGTAGGCAAGCCATGGAAAACTTTAGTACCAGATACCACCCCTCTCAGTTCAAGCGAAGGATGGCTTTTGAACCCCAGCTATTTCATACTTGGAGTCCTTTAGGGGTGAATTTGGGCTGGTTCCACTCTGGCCCCAAAGGGACAGGCAGCTTAATGGGGTTTGGCCACGCTGGAATGGTAATCAGATACAATTTTAGGACTTGTTTAGGAGGTCCATCTGGAGCTCCTTCATCAGAGTGATCCTCCTGGTGCAAACGAGTAGACACAGAATCCCAAAGCTGTGTGTTGATTTATCAGCTTACCAGTCAATACTGCACCTGCCTATCCTCTGAGACCTCAATTTCGTCTTCTCTAAACGACCAAGGCCTATAAATTCACCGTATGTGTCTCCTGCTCTTTGTGACCTGGGACTTTCCAGTGTCATGATGCTCCCCAGCACGAGCTGTTTTGGGAAAGGTTTGGAAAAAGGCAAAAATAGCAAGCGAAGCAATAGAACTGCAGCTGTGTGAGGAGGAACTGAATAAGCTGAGGCTGAGATTTGACAAACTGATAACCAAAGCATGAGAAAGGTCTGTAAGATTGTGAGGGGGAAGGAAGGGATGGAGAGAAGCCAGTTGTTTTCTGTTCCTTACAATGGAGTTAGGAGGCTTCAAATGAAAACTGTAGATGGCAGATTGCGAATAAAATAGATCCTTTGAAACAGAACATCATTTGCCTGTGGAACTCACAGAATCACAGGCTAGCTAAGACTGACAGTGAGCTCTGTCATGTTATCCAAGCCCTCTGTCCAAGCAGGACCACGTAGAACAGGCTGCCTGTGTCCAGATGCCTTTTGAGGATCTCAATCAAAGGGTAGGGACTCAACCTGTTGCAGTACTTGGTCACCCTCACAGTAACAAAGTGTTCTTCCAGGAGGAGTATTCTGTGTCCCAGTCTGTGTTCCTGTCACTGGTTACCACTGGAAGGAGCCTGGCTCTGTTCTCTGTCACCCTCCCTTAAGGTGTTTCTGCACACTGATGAGATCCCCTCTCAGTGCTCTCCAGGCTGAACTGTCCCTGCTCTCCCAGCATTTCCTCATAAGAAATGCTCCAGTCCCTTCATCATCCTTGTGGTCCTTCACTGGCCTCTCTCCAGTAGCCACTTCCCACAGTGGGGAGCCAAGCACTGGCCATGATGCTGCAGCTGTGGCCTCACCAGGGTTGAGCAGAGGGCAGGGATCAGTTCCCTGACCTGCTGGCAGTGCTGTGCCTGGTGCAGCTCAGGATCCCACTGTCCCTTTTTGCTGCAAGGGCACATTGCTGGATCATGGTCAGCTTGTGCTGACCAGGCCCCCCAGGGCCTTTTCTGCTGAGCTGCTTTCCAGCAGGTGGTCCCTGACATATATTGGTGCACGGGGCCATTCATCCACCAACTGCACGATGTTGACACGTCCCAGTGGGAACTAGCAAATAGAAACCTGGGCTTGGGCAGGACAGGAAGTACACTGCTGGCCTGGGATGTTAAGCAGGGGGCTCTCAAGGCACTGATGAGGAGGAATTTGTTTCAGAAACTCAACTTGACCCTTTCCATCACTGGGTAACGGGTGGGACACTTTTCCTGCTTAAGACTGGGGAACTGCCCTGGAATTTGGTGGTCACTGTCTCCAGGATAGCTCATCTCCATGCCCTCTTTGAGCCCACAGGTCAGTGACATTTCCATACACCTTCATTTTTCAGTTTTCCTATCCGGAAAGGACACCCCAGGCCGTCATAGCTCTAACACAAGGTGAGAGCTGGCTTTTCAGCTTCTGTTTTCAACTCTTTTTGCCTTAAAATACCTTGAAAAATGTTCAAATAATTTTTTTCCACCAGCAGTTTATTTGCTTTTGCTCACAAAGCCATATTTATCTACAAAAAAATAGAAGTCAAACCTCCCAAACACTTGAAACACAAGAACGTGGGGCTGGCAGGGACTTCCAGACTTGCCAAATCCAATCCCTGCTGCTGCAGCAACACATCACAACTCCCCTTCAGAGCTGGAGTGTGCTGTCTCCTAAAAGCTATTTGGATTTCTGCCT